>NC_091245.1:37680833-38319166 GCF_042477335.2 Ovis canadensis
TTTTAATGTGCAGTCTTTCAAAATAATTTTTGCTTTATTCTTTGGAACTTTTGAGCAGTTGGTTTGCTTAGTTTCAGAGGGAGTAGAAAAATGAATGTAAGAAATGTCTGTTCAGGGAGACAAATGTGCAAATAACTCTCAGTTGTTTGAGGATAAATGAAATATATGTTTTAGCAGAGATACAAATAAACTCATCATATGGCAGATGAAAAACTCATTCTGTCAGCGGGAAATGGAGAATTCACAAAGAAATAGATATTTGTACTAAACATGGTAAAGGAGAAGGATTTTGACAGCGGGAATGAGATCAACAGGAAGAAAAAAAATGAGAAAAGGGATACAGTCATGAAAATACTTGGAGCTTTGGTGGAACATCATGAGTCTCGTGTGTCTAGACTTCTGTCTTATTGGAGTGGATGGTAGTTGGAAGTCGAAATAAAAAAGAAAGTTTGGGGCAAATTAAGGAAGTCCTTGAATGTGATTCTATCAAATTTACATTTTATTTCATAGGCTGTAGGAACCAATGATGTTTATTTTCCTTCTATAGACAATATTTTAAGTGCATTTGAAATTGAGATAAAAGTATAAAATCATCCAGAGCTATGGTCTTTCTGTTTCTAACTTCTCTTCCAACCCCTTCCCATAGGCATGTATAGTTTCTATACAGTTGTAATTTATATATATGTATTATGAGATCTAAAGATAGATAGTCAGATAGAAGCTAATGTGAGTAGTCAACTAACTATAGGCAGGAAGACCTACTAGGACCCTCTTGTCTTCATGCTGGTAAGTAATGAATGATGAAGGCTTATGCCAGGTCACCAGTGAGAAGGGAGAAAGACTAAGAGAAGGGGAGACTTAATCTGAGCTCCCCTAAATTCTAGCTGATATTGGAGTGCATTTCATCGAGGTTCCATTACTGATTATTTTTCCAAAAATAGGTATCAGTCAAGTAATTTCAAATTTGAGTCCCTTGTGATGGTGACAGTTTTAAATAATCCATCAGTTTCTCTGCTTGTGTTCAGAACAGCATTTATCAAGCCTCCAGTGAGCCCCTTTAGCTAATTAACCTCTTGATATGAATTTTGCAATCAAGGCCTAATTAGAGCTTTTTTCCATATGTTTTGTGCATCTTAGGAGAAGCTTCAGGGATTTATGTGAAAAGTATAATACCTGGCAGCGCCGCATATCACAATGGTCAGATTCAAGTGAATGACCAGATAGTTGCTGTAAGTAACTGCCCTCTGTTACAGGATTGAATCAAGTTGAGGGAGGGGGGAGTTATCATTATTATAATATATATGCAATGGAAATGGCTTAATTTAGTTTTATAATGTTTTAAAAAATTAAGTTTGTACAGTGAAATTATATCAATTTGGACTCTCATGGTCCTTAATTTTTTTAATTAAAAACTTTTTTTAAATTGAAGTATAAGGTGATTTGCAATGTTGTGCCAATCTCTGCTGTATAGCAAAGTGACTTTATTTTATACACACACATATATATATATATATACATTCATTTTTAATATTCTTTTCCACTGTGGTTTATCCCATGAAATTGGATATTATTGTTCATATTATACAGTAGTCATTTATCCATTCTAATTTTTTTTAACTGCCTGTGAAGAAAGGAGTCATTAATGGTTTTGGTAAGGAAAAAAATACTATATACATATGTATATTATATAATATGCATACACATATATTTGAAAGATGCTCTAACATTCTCCTAGAAAACACTTTTCAAGCACCTCTTTGTGTTCTTTAAATTCATCAATTTTATATGCAACTAATAGACCATTTACTGGAACTATTTATCATTGTGAAAGTAGTTTTTCTATTAATAGTAATTAAAAGAAATTTTTAATTGAAGGATAATTGCTTTAGAATGTTATATTGGTTTCTGTCATACACATGAATCAGCCATAGGTATACATATGTCCCCTCCTTCTTGCATAGTAATTTTGAGTATATACAGAATTGAGATATTCTATGTACTTGAGAATATAGTCATCGCCTTTCATCAGTTGAGATTGGTATTTCCTCCATTTAGTAGAAATTAGTTTAATTTTACAGTTTATTTTCATAATAATTTTGAAGCAGGTAGACACACATTTAATTTAGTGATTCAATCAGAAACAAATGTTGGTATAATTTGAATGCTTGTCCTTCAAGTCCATTTAAGGAAGCCCCTTTCATGACCCTTGTCTTTCCAGTGTTGGCTTAGGAAATGTTGCTGGAATTGACCATTTTGGGACTGGTGATAAAACTTTGGAGAAAATCTTAGGGGAAAAAGTTAAGCAGTGGTTTGACTAGCTTGAAGATTGAGTGAGGAGACCTACTAGTTCTGTTGGACTTAAGGGTGTGATTCCCTGGGCCCAGCAAAGAGATGAAGTTTCCAGAGCCCTGAAGACAAGGAGTCTGCAAAATATGGACTCATTTTCCACTCTACCTTCATTGGCTGAGCAGCTGCTAAGAACAAAGACCGCATCTCCTGATGCCTGGCAAGCAAATGCAACTTTGCTCTACAAGTTGGTTGCTTCTCTGAGGTACCCACCTGTACATTTGGGGAAAGACTTAGGAACAAGGTGACAAGCAGCAGTCCTTCAGTGAGACTGGAGAGACCCTAGGAAAAAATCTGTTATGAAGGAGGCAGTGGGTCAAGTAGGGGAAATGGCTGTTAAGATGACTAGGAAGCTGGCGAGACAGAAGAAATGCTTGAAGAAGGAAACGAGAGGGCTGGCTGCAGTTGCCCTGGCATCTTCAGAAAGCAGTAGTATCCCAGAGGAGTGTGAGGAGACAAGAGAAAGACTCAAAAAGAAGAAAAATGAAGGGCCCCAGGAGGCTCTCAGAAGAATGGAATGGAAGACCCATCTGTCTCCTTCTTCAAACCCAAGAAGAAGAAATCATTTTTCCAAGGAGGAGCTGGTTCGTAGTGATCTTGAAGAAACAGCTGGCAGTAGAAGTCTTTCCAAGAGGAAGAAAACTTTCACCAAAGAAGAACCAGTTAGTGACCCTGAAGAGTCAGGAAACAAGAGAGTCCCAAGGAAAAGAGGAAATTGGCTTCCAAGGAGGAGCCACTCAGCAGTGGACCTGAAGAGGTTACTGCCAGCAAGAGCAGTGACTCCAAGCAAAAGCAAAAGCTCAGGAAGCTCCCCTAGGAAAACCAGAATGGACATCTCCCTGGTGGGGCATAACTTGCAGAGATATTTCACAACCCTTTGTCTAGAGCCCAATAGAAACAAAAACAAAACAAACCCCTTCCAAAACAAAAAGAATGTATGACTGGACTTGATTGAGATTAGTAAATGCCTTCTTTCACATGCTTTTTAAAAATACTGGAAAACCTAATGGAGGGAGATTAGTTCCTTCTGGAAAATATCACACAGTGTTATATGGTACAGGGGTGAAGTATTGGATGGTCTCTTAGGGCTTCTATTAATACATCTTGAGAGCTGTGTATAAAAATTGACCACATTTTATGGCACTTTGGCTGTTGAATAGCATCAGAGACTAAGATCCACTGCCTTTTTCAGGCTGTAAGTCAAATGTATGACTTAGGAATATGGGTTTCAGTTTGCTTTCTAGTTTCTCAGGAAGTTTGTCAGCATGTTTTACTACTAAATTTGCATTCAAAACCTTTGTTTAATGTATCTCTTAATGTTGTAGGTTGATGGTGTGAATATTCAGGGTTTTGCCAACCAGGATGTTGTTGAAGTGTTACGAAATGCAGGACAAGTGGTACACCTAACCCTAGTTCGAAGGAAAACATCCTTGTCTGCTTCTTTACATGAAGGGCCCTCAGACAGAGGTAATTAATTCCACTGTCCCTCCTCCAACCTTGTAGTCTGGGTTTAGAAAAATAACTCAATTATGATGTTCTCTAAGTCTGGAAAGGAAAAACTGCCTACCTTATGTAACCCAGTGATGGAGAAGTGAATCAGCTCATTTATGCCTTGAAGAAGAATTTCCTTTGCCTATTATAATATGCCAGTCCAAATGTTAGAACGTGAACCCTGATATGCATTCATCTCTGACAGCGTCTCTAAATGGAGATGGAAGTCATTTTCCCCAAAAGCTTCCGAATTTCATTTATTACTTGTGTTTAAATAGTAAAGCTTTGCCAACCTTTGTTCCAGAGGCTCTCATTTGTCTAATGCTTTGACATTTTGCAGACTTAAGGTTTCATATTACTTCTAATATTTGATTCTAATATTTCTTGATTTACTCTGTGAACTGTAGCAAGAGAAAATAAAACATGGATTTCAAAGGAAGCTTTGATTTATAAAATTATATTGTTATTTTGATTATAAGAATAGCAGATTTATGGAACAAATACATAATTCTATACATGCCAATTTTTAATTCTCAGCTTACAGATAAATCAACAAATTTGGTAATTATGGGAACACATTCAATTTAAGTTGAATGACTACTTACATAACTAGTGAGTGGGAAATAGTTTCATTAAAATTTGTTAGAAGTTGAATATATTTTTTTTCCCATTCTCTGAAGGTATATTATTATATCCTGGAAACTTTTGCTTTCAATTGATATTGAATTATATTGATATTTACATTGGAACTTTTAAAGTTTTATATGATAGTGAAAATTTTGCTGAAAGGTAGATGCTCTGTCAACTGCATTGTATGTGTGAAATTTAAAACTGGCTAAATAATACAAATTGTACATATGCTATATTGACCTTAAAAGGTTTGCATAAATATTTATACCACTATAATAGTTTTCAGCAGCTCCCTTGGCTTTAGTCTGCTGTCTCAAATGAACTGTGTCATCTGTGAATCGGCAGTTCTTTACTGGGCATGCCTACATTTTAAATTTTTATTGTGATAGGTTTTGACCCTAAATCTGCACTTCTTCCATGGTTTGGGTGTCCTTCCTATGTGTTTCATACCCTTTAGTACCCTCCAGCACTTTGCTGGAGCATTTATCATACTACTTTGTGGTCACCTGTTTTGTGTGTGGCCACTGTAATGTAGGGGAGTGGTTATGTCTCTACCCACTGTCCCATCTAACACATCTCTGTGTGCCTTCTTTATAGGCAGCAGTTAAGTCTATTTTACTGAAACGGACTGCACAGCTTCTAGCTCTTGAGTGATGCCCCTTCCCCTGCCTTTCAAAAATCTTACCTTTTCTCCTCTAAACTCTTTTTATTTGCATACCTTGTGTATACTTATTTGTATATCAATTTGCATACTATTTGTAACACACAAACAATCATGTATTGCTTTGTACTTTGCACTCTGCCTAGTGTGTAACTCTTTTCCCCAAGCTACATCAGCAGCGTCTGGCTGGCATTTGTTTTACTGGCACTGGGCTGTACATTTAGTGTGTATTAAAAGTTAGAACTGGACATGGAACAACAGACTGGTTCCAAATAGGAAAAGGAGTACATCAAGGCTGTATAATGTCACCCTGCTTATTTAACTTCTATGCAGAGTACATCATGAGAAATGCTGGACTGGAAGAAACACAAGCTGGAATCAAGATTGCTGGGAGAAATATCAATAACCTCAGATATGCAGATGACACCACCCTTATGGCAGAAAGTGAAGAGGAACTAAAGAGCCTCTTGATGAAAGTGAAAGAGGAGGGTGAAAAAGTTGGCTTAAAGCTCAACATTCAGAAAACGAAGATCATGGCATCTGGTCCCATCAGTTCATGGGAAATAGATGGGGAAACAGTGTCAGACTTTATTTTTGGGGGCTCCAGAATCACTGCAGATGGTAACTGTAGCCATGAAATTAAAAGACGCTTACTCCTTGGAAGAAAAGTTATGGCCACCCTAGATAACATATTCAAAAACAGAGACATTACTTTGCCGACTAAGGTCCGTATAGTCAAGGCCATGGTTTTTCCTGTGGTCATGTATGGATGTGAGAGTTGGACTGTGAAGAAGGCTGAGCGCCGAACAATTGATGCTTTTGAAGTGTGGTGTTGGAGAAGACTCTTGAGAGTCCCTTGTACTGCAAGGAGATCCAACCAGTCCATTCTTAAGGAGATCATCCCTGGGATTTCTTTGGAAGGACTGATGCTGAGGCTGAAACTCCAGTACTTTGGCCACCTCATGCAAAGAGTTGACACACTGGAAAAGACTTTGCTGTTGGGAGGGATTGGGGGCAGGAGGAGAAGGGGACAACAGAGGATGAGATGGCTGGATGGCGTCACTGACTCGATGGACGTGAATCTGAGTGAACTCCGGGAGTTGGTGATGTACAGGGAGGCCTGGCACGCTGCGATTCATGGGGTCGCAAAGAGTCGGACACGACTGAGTGACTGAACTGAACTGAGCTGAAAAGATGAACGTTCTAAAAATCCTATGGAACTTCCTTGGTGGCTCAGTGGATAGGAATCTGCCTGCCTGTGCAGGACACACAGGTTCGATCCTTGAACTAGGAAGATTCCACGTGCTGTGGAGCAGCTCAGCCCATGTACTGCAACTGCTGAAGCCCTGCAACGACTGAAGCCCGAGTGTCTGGGGCCTGTGCTCTGCAACAGGAGAAGCTACCACGATGTACTACAATGAAGGGTAGCCCCTTTTCATCACAACTAGAGAAAGCCAGCATGCAGCAACAAAGATCCGGTGCAACAACAACAACAAAAAAAATGTGGTTTAAAATGTCATATTAAGATCTTAAGGTCATATTAAGTTTCATATAAGAACTTTTAACTTATTTTTTTTAACTTTTTATTGTAAAAATGTTTGAACACACAGGAAAATTGGAAAATGATATGAAAAATAACCACAGAATCCATCATTTAGATTTCAGCAGTTAACTTAGCCATGTTTGCTTCATCTATTTAGCTTTTTCTGAACCATTTAAGAGTGAGTTGTAGATATCATTAGTCCTAGGTACTTCAGTTTACAGCTTCTAAAAATAGCCATGATATCATTATCCAGAGAAAATTAATAGTAATTCAGTTCAGTTCAGTTCAGTTCAGTCGCTCAGTCATGTCTGACTCTGCGACCCCATGAATCGCAGCACGCCAGGCCTCCCTGTCCATCACCAACTCCCGGAGTTCACTCAGACTCACGTCCATTGAGTTGGTGATGCCATCCAGCCATCTCATCCTCTGTCGTCCCCTTCTTCTCCTGCCCCCAATCAAATACCTAACACATAGTTAAAGTTTCCCAATTGCTCCCAAATGTCTTTTGTAACTCCTTTTTCCACCTCCCTTACTCCTCTTAAAATCCTCATAAAATCAAGATAATTGATTTTTATGCATTGTACTCATTGCATGTATTATACTTTTTTTTTTTTTTTTTTTAGTATAGAAGAATCCCTTGTCCTTGCCTCCATAGCATAGACTTTTTGGAGGGATTTGCTCATTTGTCACTGGAATACTACATTCAGAATTTGATTGTTTCCTGTGGTGTTATTTAAGTTGTTCCTCTATCCCGCATGTTTCTTGTGAGTTGGGAGCTAGAGCTAAAGCCTTACATTCAAGTTCATTTTTGTTGTTGTTAAGATTTATTTACTTATTTAGTTTTTTGGCTGTTCTGGGTCTTCATTGTTACACACAGGCTTTCTCTAGTTGCAGTGAGCAGGAGCTACTCTTTGTTGCAGTGTGCAGGCTTCTCAATGTGGTGGCTTCTCTTGTTATAGAGCACGAGCCCTAGGTGCAAGGACTTCAGTAGTTGCACCACATGGGTTCCAGTAGTTTTAGATTGCCAGGTCTAGAGTGCTGGATCAGTAGTTGTGACATGTGGGCTTAGTTGCTCTCCTACATGTGGAATCTTCCTGGACCAGGGATTAAACCAGTGTCCCTTGTATTGCAAGGCAGATTTGTAACTACTGGACCACTAGGGAAGCCCGAGTTCAATATTTTTGTAGGAATACTTTGTAAGTCACTTGTAGTTATTTATGCATGCAGGTCAATCTATATGCAGGTTAAGAAGCAACAATTAGAACTGGACATGGAACAACAAACTGATTCCAAATCAGGAAGGGAGTACATCAAGGTTGTACATTGTCACCCTGTTTATTTAACTTGTATGTAGAGTACATCATACGAAATGCCAGGCTGGATGAAGCACAAGCCGGAATCAAGATTGCTGGGAGAAATATCAATAACTTCAGATATGCAGATGACACCACCCTTATGGTAGAAAGCAGAGAACTAAAGGGCCTCTTGATGAAAGTGAAAGAGGAGGGTGAAAGAGTTGGCTTAAAACTCAACATTCAGAAAACTAAGATCATGGCTTCCAGTCCCATCATTTCATGGCAAATAGATGGGGAAACAATGGAAATAATGAGAGACTTTTTTTGAGCGGCTCCCAAATCACTGCAGATGGTGACTGCAGCCATGAAATTAAAGGATACTTACTCCTTGAAAGAAAAGCCATGACCAACCTAGACAGCATATTAAAAAGCAGAGACATTACTTTGCCAACAAAGGTCCGTCTAGTCAAAGCTATGGTTTTTCCAGTAATCATGTATGAATGTGAGAGTTGGACTATAAAGGGAGCTGAGCACCAAAGAATTTATACTTTGGAACTGTGGTGTTGGAGAAAACTTGAGTGTCCCTTGAACTGCAAGGAGATCCAACCAATCCATCCTAAAGGAAATCAGTCCTGAATATTCATTAGAAGGACTGATGTTGAAGCTGGAACTCCAATACTTTGGCCACCTGATGCAAAGAACTGAGTCATTGGAAAAGACCCTGATGCTGGGAAAGATTGAAGGCAGGAGGAAAAGGGGATGACAGAGGATGAGATGGTTGGCTGGCATCACTGACTCGATGGACATGAGTTTGAGCAAGCTCCAAGAGTTGGTGATGGACAGGGAAGCCTGGTGTGCTTCATTCGAGGGGGTCGCAAAGAGTCGGGCATGACTGAGCGACTGAACTGACTGACTGAACTGTGGTTATTTAAAAATAACCTAAAATGATTCTGGCAGGCTTCAGTCCCTGCGGTCACAAAGAGTCAGACACGACTGTGTGACTAACACAACAAAATGGTTCTCATACAACCTTCTTGTGTTTAAGAGAGAGTAATTGACATTGTTGAGATTAAAAGCTTAGCTAAGAGAAGAACCTCTGCAACCAGAGGAATTATCTCCCTTTTCCTTCTCATTCCCAAGCTTACTTCTGTAGTTATTTGTTAAACTCATGATGAGATCATACCAGAACCAAAATTGCCCAAAACAATGGAACTGGCTTCTGCTTATCTGCTCCCTGCCCACCACAGCAGTGAGCACTATGGCCCCCAAGGTTCTCCTCCTCCCCCACTCCCCAAGGCTGTATTGTCATCCTGCTTCGTTGTAAACTTTACCTTGCTTTTTTCTTCTTGTTGCCTAGTTCCTTGTTGTTCACTTGTTATTCAGTTGCTCAGTCATGTCCTGTTCTTTGGAACCCCATGGACTGCAGCATGCCAAGCTTCCATGTCCTTCACCATCTCCCAGAGTTTGCTCAAAACTCATGTCCATTGAGTCGGTGTTGCCATACAACAGTCTCATCTCCTGTGATCCCCTTCTCCTGCCTTCAATCTTTCCTAGCCTCAGGGTTTTTTCTAATGAATCAGCTCTTTGCATTAGGTGGCCTAATACTACAAGTGTGTTTTCTAAAGAATTGAGCCATTATCACAAATGGCATTTTAAAAAAAGGAATAAAATGTGTAAGTTACCTGAGATGTTTGTAATAAGGTTGTGAAATGGAAGAACAGCAGTGAAATAAGCTAACTTAAATATGATCTTTATCTGATAGTGATTCAAATTAACAATTCCTATTTTAGGAACTGTGGTAGAACCACCAAAAACACCAGCCTTGTTTCTGACTGGAGCAGTGGAAACGGAAACTAATTTGGATGAAGAGGAGAAAACTGAAGAAAGAATGGAGGATCTAAAAAATGACAACATGCAAGCCTTAGAAATACTGGGTAGGCACAAAGCATTCAATTCAAAGCAGTCAAAGTAATTTGACTTTATCATTTGTTAACCATTGTCTCTCTTTATAGTTAACATAATGTGAAGAATTTTAGAGGTATTTTTGAAGATATAAAATAAGATATTGTTAATATCAGCATCTTAACACTTATGGCAGTTGAGAATAAGCATATTTTTGTTTAATCGCTGTTTAATTATGTTGATTTTGAATATGTTTTTATTAGTGTGATGATGTCAGCATTTTTAATTACTGCATACTTTAGCTTGTGTATTAACATTGATATAGCTATCTGTATACATATAATAATATTTCCTTTTCACCATAACAATAGTGTATACATTTTTATATATTTTACCAAATTTCCTGGTTGCTATATATTTATTATTTAATTTTCTTTGTAATTGATGAGTACCTTTACCTTTGGGCTTTGTGGTATGTCTCCTTTGCTACTCTAGTTGACTCTATTCAGCACGCATTTTCAGTCAAAATCTCACTCAGTTCCCTGTACAGAGGCATTTAGGAAAGTCTTGCCAGTTGAATGAAATGGAATGCTTAAACTTCATCCATGGTCAAACTTTGACTTTTGGCTTTGATTGTCTTCTGTCAGGAAAGAAGGGCCTGAAGGAAGGAGTAAACACTTGAGTCAAATTTTAAAACTTCATATTGTTTGGAAATTTAGGGTTGTTCTTTTTGATCCAAGTAAATTGCAGTTAATTTTTTCTATTTAAATTCATGTGAGCCCAGATAGGTGAACCGTGAATTATCAAGTGAAAAGCAAATACTTTCTAAAGTTAGAAATATGGGTTTTCCAGATGGTCCAGTAGTTAAGACTGTGTGCTCAGTGCGTGTGGCACAGGTTTGATCCCTGGTCAGTGAACTAAGATACTACATGCCATGAGGCTCAGCCTAAAAGAAAAAAAAAACAGTAAAAAAAAATAAAGTGAGAAATATTTTTAGAAATATCTGCTCAAAAGATCAACCTCACTCCTATTTTTTTTTTTTTAATGAGTGTATATAATTTCAGTTAGAGAGTTAGACCAATTTCTTCCAACTGTTATGTTAACTCTTTTTGCTGAAGGGGCAGACCCATTTTCCCTCTTCCCTTCTAGTTTCTTTGGTTGGTCTAATAATTAAATTAACATAAGATAGAGTCACACAGGAGAAACACAAATTTTCTATGTGTAGGAGTCCCATAAAAATGTGAGCCCTTTAAAGCAAGTTGGGCAATTGAGGCTTCTACGCTATCCTGAGCTAAGGAATGGGATGGGGGCCTGGGCCTTCCAATGGGAGGAGTAATTTACAGGATGACAAGAAGAGCAGATGTTTGATAATTAGAAATTTGCCCAGCTATGCAGATAGGTTTTTCAGATTTAAAAAGTTGTCTCTGGTGTGATATATATATACAATGAAATATTGTGTGCTTAGTTGCTCAGTCATGACTGACTCTACGATGCCATGGACTGTATCCCTCCAGGCTCCTCTGTCCTTGGAATTCTCCAGACATGTGTACTGTAGTGGGTAGCCATTCCCTTCTCCGTGGGATCTTCCTAACCCAGGGATCGAACCCTGGTCTCCTGTGTCACAGGTGGATTCTTTCCCATCTGAGCCACCAGAGAAGCCCACAATAGAATATTACTCAGCCATTAAAAGGAATGAAACAATGCTATTTGCAGCAATGTGGATGGACCTACAGAGTGTCCTATTGAGTGAAGGAAGTCAGACAGAGAAGTAGAAATATCATGTGACATCCATTATATGTGGAATCTAAGAAGAAATGATACAAGTGAACTTATAAAACAGAAACAGACTCACAGACTTTGAGAATGAGGTTGTGGGGATCGGGCTAGGGGGAAAGTTGAGGGGAAGGGATAGTGAGGGAGTTTGGGATGGATATGTACACACGGCTATATTTAAAATGGATAACCAACAAGGACCTACTGAATATAGAACATGGAACTCTGATCAGTGTTATGTGGCAGCCTGGATGGGAAGGAAGTTTGGAGGAGAATGCATGGCTGAGTCCATTCTCTATTCACCTGAAACTGTCACAGCTTTGTTAATTGGCTGCGTGCTTAATGTGTGCTTGATCACTCAGTCATGTCCAACTCTTTTCAACTCTGTGGACAGTAGCCCACCAGGCTCCTCTGTCCATGGAGTTTTCCAGGCAAGAATGCTGGGGTAGGTTGCCATTCTCTACTCCATAATCAGCTATACCCCAATATAAAATAAAGATTAAAAAATAAATAAAACTCTAGGAGGGTCTGGTCATACAGGGGGGCCTCCACAATATTGTGAAAAAAAAAAAACAAACAAACTTGTCTCTGGTTATAGCTCTCTTTCTGGTACATGTTCCCTAGCTAGATTCCTTTAGGTGGTTAAGGGAGGGATGAACATATTTCCTGAGTCTGCTGGATCTTGGCTGTCTTTAGTTCAAAACAATCCACATTCCAAGGTGGCAATAGTTGGCATATTCTTAGTTGCCAATGAAATAATTGCGTCAGATCATCTTAATATTCACTTTTTGGGTGTGATCATTTTGTGTTGCCTAGCATTTATTGAGCTGCTGAAAGTAATCTCTTTCCTCTGGTACATAGGCCTTTGTTCTCTGCTTTAAAACTCAGGACTGTGACTTCATGGTATGACTGAGGTAAAAATAAACTCAAAAGAATTGTAGGTGAAATAAACATCTTATACATGTGTATGAAGTTTCTTTATATATCATGTTTGTAAGCTTGCAGGTCAACCAACACATTACAAATTTTTTTAAATTAGCCTACCACAAAAGAAACTGGTGTCTGTAAGAAATGTAATAGAACTCTTAATGTAATTTCTTATGGAAATGTTAATAGAGTAGGCACAAAGGTGCAGTACCCGCATGAAGGATATTTTGTTTTTAATAGGCTCTTTAGTCAGTTATCCTCGAAATGTAATCTAGCACATCAGTTAATGCAGTTACTTTGTGGATATGCTTTTGTAAATCTAGTAATATAAGTTTTTTAGTGTTCATTAGTCTTAGTTTCTGATTTTTGAGGTTAGTCTGTTTTACTTAATGATTTGTACTACGTAATTAAGCATTATATGCATCTGAGATTAGATGTCTGCAGAAGGCTTGAAAAAGCTGATCTTGCAAGTTTGATTTTAGACAGATGGTTATATCAGTTGTGGTAAGTGTTCTGTGACTTGTCCACTCTTGTGACACAATTGAGTTTTTCTTAAAGAAAAAAGGTGGAGATCTGTTTATTGTCTGCTACCATTGTGGATCTAAATTGAAATTATAGTTTTAGTACTTTGATTTTTGTCTATTAGGTATTATTCAGACTGCAAACTGCATTGAGCTTCTGGCTAAGGTTGTATGGAGGATAAGCAGGACACTTAAAATCTGTCTTCACTTTTAAAAATCATCTGACCTATGCAAAAAAGGCAGTACTCCCCTTAAGTAAGAAAATCATAAAGGTATGATAACCACATAGCCACAAAGGACCAAAGTAAAACCAAAGTTTTTGTTACATTAAAGCTCATGCAACTCATTGCTTGAATTAGATCAGACAAACTTTTATATCCACCCAAGTAAAAAGCTTGATTGGGTCATGTTGGTGTGCCTTGTTGATAGTATAGATATCTTGATAGGTTTTTACACTTCTGTGGGTGAGTGAAAGGTACTACGCTGAAGTGATTAACATTCACCTTAAATTTTCTTTTTCCTAACATAGCATAAAGCAAAGCCAGATAACATTTTACTTATAAACCACAGGATGTTTGCATATAAACTATATAATTCAGATTTCATTGATAACTTATCATTTCCTTTTTTGTTTAAAATATTCCTTAACAGCAGAAGCCCTATTCATAGTTTGGTCACCACCAGTCTTTTACATGTCTTATAAGTCACCTCTGATTAACTTTACCTAAATGGACCTAAGTTAATACACTTTCCTTTTTATTCATTTCCCTTTTACTTACTCAAACTGTGATGTTATGGAAGAATTCAGTAGTTTAGTGGGTTTAACTCACAGTAGCTTCAACTTTTTTTTTTTTTTTTAAATCCAGAAAAATCCCCAGACTCTCCAGAAAATGAGCTGAAATCCAGATGGGAAAATGTACTGGGCCCTGATTATGAAGTAATGGTATGTTAAAATCTTCTAATAAAAAACACTCATGTCTCATTCTATGTCATTCTCCTAATGCCACAATTGAAAGAAATGGGAGACTCAAAGAATAACCAGCCTGCCTTTATTTTTTCTTCCTGTGCTTTTTTCCCTATTGGATCAATTAATTAATTTTATTTTTTCATTTTAGACTGCAAGAACAGGTAAGGACTGCAAACAAGTTTCAGTTACAATTAACAAACACTCAGTTCATGTTGGGACCATTTAAGTTAACAATAGGCTGAAAAATGTTAGGAGAGAGAGCACTTGCCTCTAAATTTATAACCTGTATCAGCTGCTTAAAATTGCTGGCATTTTTATGATTGCTTTTATGATCTGTTTGTTTTATTGTACACTGAAAGGGCTGTGGATATTAGTCCTATGTTTCACAAAGAATGTTACAGTTTTATGAGAAAAATGAAAGAATGATTATCAAATGTATTTGGGAGAACAGGAAGTAATTTAGGTTAGGTATAAGTTTATAGTGCCAGTGGTCCATTAGACTTCCTTTCACCTGTTATTAGATTCATTGAGTAAAGGATTGATTACATTTCCCCAAATGAATCCACATGAAACCAGAAGGCTGCGCTTAGAAAAGCCTCTGCAGTGCCCATTAAACGTGTTAGTAATAAAGTATTCTGTTAAATTTCTATTGTTATTCACATTTTCTTACATATGTTTGTCATTAGTATTTGTTGGCTGGTTGGAGAGATTTTTTTTCTGTTCTAGCCACTATCTATTGTCAGACATTTTCCAGTGTCATTAACATGAGTCAAAATAGTTTATACTTTCTCTTCTTGCTAGTCTTGTGCTTGCATGTTGGTCATCATGAACTGCTGCTTCTTTACTTCGTAGATTTTGGAGCTATTTTGTCATTCGCCTATCACCTAGCAAATGACCTTTCTACAATTCAGAGTGGTTAATATTCAAAATAGTTTGGTGTACCAGTGTTTTTAAATGGTTGGTTTTAAATGAGCTCTTTTTGGTTAAAAATTTGTCCTCTTTGGGGCATCCTTGGTGGCTCAGCGGTAAAGAATCTGCCTGCAGTACAGGAGACATAGGAGATGCGGGCTCGATCCCTGGGTTGGGAAGATCCCCCAGAGTAGGAAATGGCAACCCACTCCAATATTCTTGCCTGGGAAATCCTATGGACAGAGGAGCCTGGTGGGCTACAGTCCATAGTGTCACAAAGAGTTGGACACGACTGAATATGCACATTCTCCTCTTTATAACTACCCTTCCAAATTTAATCTCTCACATGATGAGGTCATAACCAAGGGGCTCGAAAGAGGAGACAGAATTTGGAGTTGGAAATTTAAAGTGAAAGGGATGAGGCAATGAAAGGAGAAGCCAGGCAAGATGGATGAGTGAATGTGTACACACAAATGTGCATATCTGCCTGTGTGCACATACTCTAGTCTTTCTTACTGTGTTTTCATCCAGAATCTATTTATCTGAAGTGCAGTACTTGTAGAAGATTTAGCTGAACCACTGTTTAACGTATCCCCTCCCTCCAGACGCACTGTATTTTATTAACAACTTACAGATGCAAATCATCAGTGAAATGTTCTGCTTGCAAGGAATTCATTTCTGTGGATGTCTACCACTGAAGCTCAGAACAGTAGTTTTAGGCCAGGATTAAAAGCTTCCAGGATTCCACCATCTGCCCACCAGTCCAGGTCTTTTGTTTCTGTCCTTGCTGACTCTTTCTCCTAGGGAAATGGTTTGAGCTTGCTGTGGAAATTCAGGTGCTTCAGTTTTTCCAAACTTCTCTGATTTTAATGACCTTGCAAACTTTGTTTCAAGGATTAGGTTTAGAAATAAAAATGACCATAGTCTTGGTTTTGTGAAAAGAATAAAATTTTTATGGCTTTAATATAATGGAGGATTAAATTAAAATTTTAGGTGTCATGGATTTTTAAAAATAGTACATATATTTGCCTATCACCTTCTAGTTCAACTTTTGAATCATTTATGAAAAAAAAAAGATTGTTGTGGAGAACAATGACAACAAAAAAGCAAATATTCTCTGAGATTTTATGTGTTATGGATTTTAGAAACATAGAAAAAAGATTAGATGGAGTTATCAATATATAGGTTTTATACAGATTTTTTTCAGAAAGCCTAGGAAGAAATAAAGTTATGCTTTTACAAATATTGACAGTATCTTTTCTTGTGAATTTAGGTCGCTACTTTGGATACACAGATTGCTGATGATGCTGAATTACAGAAATATTCGAAGGTAAGCACAGTGTTTAAACTGTTGTCAGTTTTTTGTTGTTTGAAGAACTTTCTCTAAATTCTTGTCAAAGTAATGCTGTGACCTAAAGTTTTCAGAATTTAATTTTAGAAGGTTTTCTGGAAATGTAGTAGGTTCTGACTGGTATGAAGTGTGATAGTTAGATGTGCCTGGGAAGAACATAGGCCACTTCAGATGCCAAAATTCCAGGCTTGGCTGCTTTGCCCACCTTAAAGGTAGCATGCAGAGCAGGCTTTGCAGAGTGTGTCAGGTTTTCAGATATTATAAGTCCTTTTAAGTTGTTTCCCGGACTTCCCTGGTGGTCTAGTGGTTAAGAATCTACCTGCCAATGTAGGGGATATGGGTTTGATCCCTGGTCCGGGAAGATTCCACATGCCGGCAGATCAACAAAGCCCATGTCCTACAACTACTGACCCTAACAAATATAAAGTTAGACTGAATATTTGATATTATGTACGTCAGCTACAGAAGGCTTAAGGCGATGTTATCTCTGTCCAAGGAGACACTGTGCGTGTGTGTGTGTGTGTGTGTGAGTGGGTGTGTGCAGTGAGGCAGAGGTACAGTTCAGGTAAGGTTTGGACTCTCTTGGGTTGCCTTTGCTCCTAACACATGACCTCCAGGTATTCCATCAAGTCTGAGGTATTTATCCGTTCTCGCTCCCTGGTGGAACCTGGGAACTCCAAGTCTCCCTCAGTACTTTAGGATTGTAGAAATCTGCTTAGCTCTTCAGGGGTTTCCTGATTAGCCTTCAGCTTGCTGTTAGAACTTGAGATGTCCTTGGAGGAAACCATGCCCTCGCTCAGGCTCAGTTCATCATATAGTTCAGCTTTAGCTGTTCTTACATATTCCAAGCCACAAGACCCCATATCATCATGTTCTGTCCTGAGGAAAGAGTATAGTGAGCACACTTTGTACATCTTAAAAATGTCATTGTCTTTCTCCAGGCAGAACATCTTCTCTTTCATTCTTCATCCCTAGTTCCTTGCCACCAGTCTACTTATCTTCTTCCTGATCAGCTTCTATGCATTGTATCTATATGCACTGAGTTACTCTGATATAATGGTGTGGAAAGGTTTTGAATAGAACAGATGTTCAGAACCACCTCACCAGTACATTCAGCTGTTCATTCGTTCATTCATGAAGTATTTATTGATACCGACTCAGTGCCAAGTCCTCCACTGGGTCTGGGATTTCAGAAGAGAACAGGAAAACAACAACAACAACAACAAAACAATCCCTGCCCTGTAGAACTTACATTTTAGTAGGGGGAGATAGAAAATAAGTAATAAATTATATAGTATAGATGATATGTGCCAGGCAGGAAAGATGAATAAAGAATTCAGGAGAGAATGTGGGTTTGCAGTTTTAGATAGGTTGATCAGGAAAAGCCTTATTAAGAAGGTGACGTTTGAGGAAATACTTTGGGGGTGAAATAAGCAGCCTAATTTTTCTTCTATATAATACAAACAATAATATCTACATTGTAGAAGGTTGCATATATTTAATATATGCCCCAGTTAGTATAGCTCAGTGCCAATACATAAGAACCATTCCATAAATGATAGTTTTGTTTCCTACTTGTATGCTTCTAGTACTTTTAACCTCTGGCCTATTAAAGTCTTCTTTAAAAAAACAAACAAACCTGTTTTAAAACATTTAATTGAAATTGGAGTAGTAAAGAATCCACTTGCCAATGCAGGATGCAGGTTTGATCATCCCTGGATTGGGAAGGTTCCCTAGAGGAGGAAATGGCAACCCATTCCAACATTCTTACCTGGAAAGTTCCATGGGCAGAGGAGCCTGGTGGTGGACTATAGTCCAAGGGGTTTCAAAGAGTTGGACATGATTATGTATGCACACACTAGATTATAGCAAAAACTTCGTTTTTAAATTTTTTTGCACTAGAAGAATTTCGCTGTTAATCCTTAATAGTGCAATCCTTAATTGCACTATTCTTTTTTTCATATTTTGTTGTTACCTGTATATGTTTACATACTTGTAGCTGGTATACTCATTTTTTTGTATACGTGGCAGAGAAGGGATGTGTGCTTTTTAAAATGTAATATTATCACGTTTACTTTTTTAAACATTGACTATTAAATGTCCACAGATTATTTTAATGACCTATAATTGAAAAAAATCCGCTTAAAATTAGAAGTTTGGTTCTTGATTTAGTAGTTTCTGCTTTCTGTCTGCAATATGTAAATAAAACTGGCCTGTCCAAACCCATTTCTCACATGAGGATCCTAAAGTTTGCGTAAGTTGAATGAGTCACCTCAGATTATATAACTGGATAATATAGTAGCAGAGGCAGCTTGCAGCTTAGAGAGCATTTTTTTCCTTCCTGTAATATTTACAGAGCTCCTACTTCACACCAGACACTGCTGCCAGCTGTGGGGAGCAGAATATAAAGGGTCCTCTCTCTCCTGGAGCCTGGGTTCTGGGCTAGGTTTGCTGTGCTGTGCTTAGTCACGCAGTCATGTCCAACTCTTTATGACCCCATGGGCTGTAGCCTGCCAGGCTCTTCTGTCCATGGGGATTCTCCAGGCAAGGATACTGGAGTGGGTTGCCATGCCCTCCTCTGGGGGGGTCTTCCCAACCCAGGGATTGAACACAGGTCTCCTGCATTGCAGGCAGATTCTTTACCATCTGAGCCACCAGAGAAGCCCAAGAATACTGGTGTGGGCAGCTTATCCCTTCTCCAGAGGATTTTCCTGACCCAGGAATCAAACCAGGGTCTCCTGCATTGCAGGTGGGTTCTTTACCAGCTGAGCTACCAGGGAAGCCCTGGGCTTGGTTTGGGTCATGATAATAAACAAGTGAAAAATAACTTGAGAAGATAGCTATAAATTGTAAAAGTGATGCAAGGTAGTGATTGTAAGAAGTGATGATGATTTAAGAAGCATAAAAAGAATGATGAAAGCAAGTACAGTGGGAAAGAGTTGGCCTGTGTGGGGAATGGAAGTTGTTTTGGAGTGTCCAGGTCAAACTAAATGAGCAGGAGGATGTTTTTAGATGAGGAAGACCAGCTCCACACTGATAAGCCTGGGCTTTATTCTCAGTGCCAGGTAACACCAGTGGAACACCTGTTCTTAGCAGGTTAATATCATGCTCTGAGATCAAGGCTGTAGGTTTTTCCTCTGTCTTATTAGCTTTCTGATTAGGAAAATCATATTTCATGATTACTGCTGGTATTTCTAATTGTTTATCTGTCTTTAGTTGGTCACTGTGGTAACCACTTCATAGCCTGAAGAAATTGTTTTAAGGGATGCAGATTCAAGAAGCATCTCCCTTTATGACAGGCCAGTGTTAATAGAGAAGACTTTCTTTTGAGGTGGATGGAGTTGTAGGGAAAGAGAGAGGTGAAAGCACTTTATAGTGGTTTGAGCATTAGCTGAACTGCTTCTAGGAATCTGTTAATCATGACACAAGAACAGTTTTCCCGCATCTGGGGAGACTTGCACTCTTAGGGATGGCTTTCTTGGCAAGTGTTTACTCTTAAGATAATCACAGAGCTATGAGGGAGAAGCATTATGCTCATGCCAGTGACCTTTCTGCCAGCCATCAATTGTAATACAAAGTGAGCATTAGTAATTAGTGATATCCCTGGTGTGGGCAACAAAAAGACCAGGCCCTGTTCTCTGGCTTTGACAAGACAGACTGACAAATTTCACTTTGTTTCCTTCCTAAATTACTTTCTCGGAGCCAGAGGGCATTAAGATGTGAGTTTGCTCCTCGGTCTGTTTGAGCAAGTAGAGTTGTGAAGGCAGTGGAATGTACTGGGCCCCCACTCACCCACCAGGGGTAGTGCTTTGCTTTAAAGACATTTCTCCAGAATAACTCTATTAGTTAGCATCTATTTCTTCCTTTCCGTTTTTTGTATGTGGAAACTGAGTGTCAGGTAGGTGAAGTGACTTGCCCGGGATCATACACAGCTTTTGCTCTTCAGTCGCTTGGTCATGTCCAACTGGGGTCTTTGTGACCCCATGGACTGCCGTATGCCAGGCTTCACTGTCCTTCACCATCCCCTGGAGCTTGCTCAAACTCATGTCCATCAAGTCGGTGATGCCATACAACTATCTCATCCTCTGTCATCCCCTTCTCCTGTGTTCAGTCTTTTCCAGCATCAGGATCTTTTCCAATGAATTGGCTCTTCATGTTAGGTGGCCAAGTATTGCAGCTTCAGCATCAGTCCTTCTAATGAATATTCAGGGTTGACTTCCTTTAGGATTGACTGGTTTGATCTCCTTACAGTCCAAGGGACGCTCAAGAGTGTTTTCCAACCCCACAGTTTGAAAGCATTAGTTCTTTGGGACTCGGCTTTCTTTATGGTCCAACTCTCACATCCATACATTGGAAAAACCATAGCTTTGACTAGAGGGACCTTTGTCAGCAAAGTAATGTCTCTGCTTTTTAATATGCTGTCTAGGCTTGTCATAGCTTTTCTACCAAGGAACAAGTGTCTTTTAAATTCATGGCTGCAGTGACCATCTGCAGTGATTTTGGAGTTCAAGAAAATAAAGTCACTGTTTCCATTGTTTCTCCATGTATTTGCTGTGAAGTGATGGGACCGGATGCCATGATCTTAGTTTTTCGAATGTTGAGTTTTAAGCCAGCTAGTAAATGGCAAAATTTAGAAAACAAATCAGGAGTTATCTGGCTCCTGAGTGTGTGCCATTCTTTATGCTTTTCCTTTTGGGTAGATAATATATGGACAAGACATGAAATCTAAAAGTTTCAGAAGCAAGTACTGCAAAATATGTTTCCCACCCATCCCAGTCCCCTTGTTCTCCCCAGAGGTGACCAGCCACTGTTACCAATTCTTAAGTATGTATTTTATATTCATAAGTATATAATTTTCTGGCCTCTTTTTGAGTGAATAACATAAGATACAGAATCAAATAACTGTAGTGACAGTGGTTATCTAGTAGGGCAGGTGGCCTGTCAGAAACATCAGAGCAGCTTTTTCAAAATAGGCATGCCCTATCAATAACCTCAGATATACAGATGACACCACCCTTATGGCAGAAAGTGAAGAGAAACTAAAAGCCTCTTGATGAAAGTGAAAGTGGAGAGTGAAAAAGTTGACTTAAAGCTCAACATTCAGAGAATGAAGATCATGGCATCTGGTCCCATCACTTCATGGGAAATAGATGGGGAAACAGTGGAAACAGTGTCAGACTTTATTTTTTTTGGGCTCCAAAATCACTGCAGATGGTGACTGCAGCCATGAAATTAAAAGACACTTACTCCTTGGAAGAAAAGTTATGACCAACCTTGATAGCATATTGAAAAGCAGAAACATTACTTGGCTGACTAAGCTCCTTCTAGTCAAGGCTATGGTTTTTCCTGTGGTCATGTATGGATGTGAGAGTTGGACTGTGAAGAAGGCTGAGTGCCGAAGAATTGATGCTTTTCAACTGTGGTGTTGGAGAAGACTCTTGAGAGTCCCTTGGACTGCAAGGAGATCCAACCAGTCCATTCTGAAGGAGATCAGCCCTGGGATTTCTTTGGAAGGAATGATGCTAAAGCTGAAACTCCAGTACTTTGGCCACCGCATGCGAAGAGTTGACTCATTGGAAAAAACTCTGATGCTGGGAGGGATTGAGGGCAGGAGGAGAAGGGGACGACCAAGGATGAGATGGCTGGATGCCATCACTGACTCGATGGACGTGAGTCTGAGTGAACTCCGGAAGTTGGTGAAGGACAGGGAGGCCTGGCGTGCTGCGATTCATGGGGTCGCAAAGAGTCAGACATGACTGAGCGACTGAACTGAACTGAACTGATTTTGTTCCTCCTGACTAATATTCTGATTTTGTAGGTTGGGGGTGAGGTCCCTAAGGGGAACTGTGATTCCTTCCTTGCCTCACTTTATTGAGAATTATTATTCAGGTTTTGCTAGGATGCCTTATGTGTGCAGTTTACCCTTGAACAACATGGGTGTGAACTGCATGGGTGCACTTATACGCAGACTCTTTTAATGGTACATTCTATAGTGCTGTGGTCTTCCTGGGTGGCGCTAGTAGTGAAGAACCCGCCTGCCAATATAAGCGATGTAAGAGACACGGGTTTGAGCTCTGGGTTGGGAAGATCGTCTGGAGCAGAACTTGGCAACCCACTCCAACATTCTTGCCTGAAGAATCACATGGACAGAGGAGTCTGGCAGGCTCCAGCTCACTGGGTCATAAAGAGTAGGACATGACTGAGTGAGTAAGCGACAGCAACACTACAGTACTGCGCCTTCCCCAGCTATGCAGGGACCTCAGCTGCGGAGGGCTGACTATGAGTCATACACAGCTTTTCAGTTGGGTAGAGAGTCAGTGCCTCTAACCCTGAGTTATAAATGGTCAGCTGTATTCGAGGAGGGAGGGGTTACTTCCTCAAGACAGATGAAAGAGGCTTATGTAAGGATGAACTCTCCTCTCAAGAATGAGTTTGGAGAAATAAGAACAGTGGATTTTCAAGGTGGATGAAATACCGTGAGCAAAGGTAGAGAGAAAGAGCCATAAGGGCAGAGTGTTAGGTTAGGTGTCAAAAGCTCAAATATCTCTCGGGCCAGACAGGTAACAAATGCTATCTGAAATGAAAAATGGCAGCTGATGCTTGATCTCGGTGTAAGGTAGCTGAAGAGATGTTCAATATATTTCTCTACAGCAGAGTATGTAATGTTTATTTTTTGAACATTCAGAGTTAAAATGTTAATTTTTTTTAGTCCATGATGTGTGACCTGTGGCATCTTAGTTCCTTGACCAGGGATTAAATATGGGTCCCTGGCAGTGAAAGCACGGAGTCATAACCACTGGGCTGCCAGGGAATTCCCCAGAATTAAAATTTTAGACAGATGAGAGAAACTAATATAAATCATGCTCTGCTAGGCTGACTGTCTTACACAACCTCTGCATGACTATACCTCACTTTGGAGGCCATTTTCCTGTGTTTCATCATTAGTTTAAAAGTCGTAGCTGCATTCTTAGAAAGTCTGTTTTTATTTGGGGTAAATTTACCAACTCTTTCTACCTAATCTTTAAACATAAATGGTTATGTAATATCTCCAGTGAAAGAAAGAGAGAGATAGAGTGTGTGTGTGTATGAGAACTAATCATAAGATCCTTTCTGTTCTATTTGAAGTTCAGCTCTTTTGGAAGCCTCCTCCCCATACCACTGACCATACCACTGACATAGCTATTCCTTTTCAGAAGCTTTTTTTTTTAACCCCGGAGCAACATTTTTATTCCTACTTGAATACTTTGATATCTTATTTGGGTGACAAGATAAAATGAATGAACTGCAGCTTATCTCCTGACTGTTCTCTCCACTCATAGGTTGAAGGCCTCTAGCTTTCTTGATCTCATTTGATCTTCATCATTTTAGCATCTACAGTAAATCACCCAATGGTCACACTTTCCTTGGATCAGTTTCCTTGTATCCTTTACTTGTCATATCAGGATCATGAACATCCTGCTGCTCAATTAACTTTGTCAAGTTAAGTAGGACCCCTTGCAAAGCACATTGAATTAGCAGCAAAAAGCATAATGTGCTTTGTGTGTGAAGGCATCAATCATCTGTTGACACCTACTTCTGTCATTTTAGCACTTTCTGCTCTCAGAATTCCGAAAGGGTGGACTACTGAAAGAGACAGATGAAATGGTTGATTTGTTTAGTTGCTAAATGCAGCTGGGACAAGTAATTAAATAGTCCTGCTCCCACAGAGACACCTGGAGCCACATAACATGAAGTCTCAGAAATCCAGCTGTACTCGAATTTAGATTTGGAACTAATATTAGGTAGGCATCTTTCAGATTGACAGATTTTGTAAACATCATTTCTGGTTTATCTGTTCAGTATGATTGAAGGTGGAGCATGTGTGTTTCATGCAAGCTTCTAGGGAGCATGTGTTATTTACAGATACCTAGGGGAGTAGCCTAGAGGAGCACAGCTCTGCATCTGGTGGGCAGGGTATTCCTTGAGTAAGCTGCTGTTGCTCTGCCATGCTCCAGCCTGCTCCTGACATCAGCTGTTCCATTGAGAAGAGAAATAGAGCAGGTTTAGTAAGGGGCTTACTTTCATGCATTGGAGAGGGAAATGGCAACCTATTCCAGTGTTCTTGCCTGGAGAATCTCAGGGACAGAAGAGCCTGGAGGGCTGCCGTCTATGGGGTCGTGCAGAGTCGGACACGACTGAAGCGACTTAGCAGCTTGGAGGGGAGCCTGGGATCAATTCCCTCCTTAATCCTTCTATTTTTTATGGGAACATGCTATTATACAAGCAGTAAATATCTCCCTGTGCTGCAATGTCTGTTTTAATTTGGGTACTTATTTCTATGTAGGAATTACTACCACTGTCTATCCTGTTGCTCAAACCAAAAATTTAGCAAATACCTTTCTCACTTACCTCCCACAAGCAATCTACCAGCAGGTTCTTTGTAGGGCTGACTCATTCTTATCCTTGGAGTCTCACCTTCCATGTCCCCATCTGTTGAAACCTACTCTGACCAACTTTTCAAAACAGCCATCACGGTTGTGTCTGATGTCCTGACATTGATTAGCTCCTTCATAGCACTTACCACAGTAATTTGGGGTTTATATTTCACTTGTTTCTTGGTGCATTGTTTATTGACTTATTTTGTTTTGCTTGAGTCTGCTTGCTCTCTTGCTTGTTTATATTCTCTGTCTTCTACACTAGATGTTAGTACCATAGGATAGAGACTGTGGGATCTTCCCAGAACGGGGGTTGAACTGGTGTCCCCTGCATTACAACATGGATTCTTAATCACTGGACTACCAAGGAAGCTCCATGCTATTTATTTATTTGTTTAATTGTTAGATAAAAAATAAATTCATTTATTATTTATAAATTTATTTTTTATGTTTAAAATTGTTAAATAAATTTACTTAATAATTTATTTTTAATATTACTTTATTTGTTTAATTATTTGTATAATTTCATGTTTAATAATGGCTGTCATCAACAACTGGCTTGCAGAATTCTTGAAAATGGAACAATCTGCTCTTACAAGCAGACTTCAGCAAATATTTGGGGATGACTTACAGGGACCCACTGGCCACTCTCTGCTCTAGTGTTTGGCTCGTAAGGAAGGAAGGAAGAGAGTTGGCAGAGATGGTGGGTAAACTGCCATTACAGAACATTTCTCAGAGCTTTTATTCACCTTTCAGTGCTAAAGGAAAGGACCCTAATATCTCCTAGCATGATAGCAAAAGATTGGGTACAAAGACGAAACAGAAAGAGATAGAAGCAGTGACAAATGAAGAAATCACAGAGAAGAAACAAGAATAAAAACAGTCTTACTTTCACACTGCTAAAATAGCTCATTGCCCGAGATGACTAGGTCCTGAGGTGCTTGGTCAAGAGCGTTTAATTTTCAGAAAATTAGCCCAAGGCCAGGAGTTCCTCATGCCTGGTTTAAGCCATTGTAGCCACAGACAGCTGGCTTCATTGCCACTTCACATTTGTCTGTGTGTCTGTAGTGGAATGGAAATGAGCCCCAGGTGGTGTCTGAAGCAAGGCGTGTGGAACTCTGGGGACTCAGAGCAGATGACTAAGGGGAGGTGACAAGCTTCAGGATAAATAATCACAGAGAAAAGGAAATATGAGGGAAAGAGCCATGTCATGAGTGTATTGCCACCTTGTGTAGGGTTTTCTCCTCAGCAAATACACCGTTAGAGATGGGCCTGGTATTTTAGATAAATGGACTATTGATATAGGAAGTATAAAACATAATTAGTACCATTTACCATATTTGAGTTTATATCACCACAGTGAGAAATCATTAGCTCTAGTTTTGAAAGTGAACGGCTTGGAGTTTGGTGATTGCCCTTGACCTTTATAGCCAACAACACTAAGACACTCATTTTCTCACCTTCTGAGAGTAGAATAATGATTGCCTTCTTTATTTCACACCCATGCCTTCCCCACATCAGAAAGTATTCTAACTTAAACTGGTGAGATGGAAAAGACACTTGAAAGAGGTACAATCTTTCATGCTGCTGCTGCTGCTGCTGCTGCTAAGTCGCTTCAGTCGTGTCCGACTCTGTGCGACTCCATAGACGGCAGCCCACCAGGCTCCCCCGTCCCTGGGATTCTCCAGGCAAGAACACTGGAGTGGGTTGCCATTTCCTTCTCCAATGCATGAAAGTGAAAAGTGAAAGTAAAGTCGCTCAGTCGTGCCCGACTCTTAGCGACCCCATGGACTGCAGCCTACCAGGCTCCTTCATCCATGGGATTTTCCAGGCAAGAGTACTGGAGTGGGTTGCCATTGCCTTCTCCAATCTTTCATGAATTAGTTCAAATAACATGTTATGAGCCCATCTTCAGAGGCCTGGTACTATTCTAGGGTCTAATGTTATAGAGAGAAAAGATATCCTCAAGTAGGGGGTAGTTAAGAAAATAGGAGTTTTAAAGACAATGTGTTGTGAACTGTGATAGAGATGTATACAGGGTGGTCTTATAGCCACCCTTGTTTACGGCTATATGGTTATATGGAGGTGATATAACTCTGATATCAGGAAGGGGTTCATGGAAGTGACACTGCTTTTGGTATTGAGGTGTGAATGGAAGTTAAGTTACATAAAAAGGAGGGATGAGAAGCCCTGCAGAAAAGCAAAACACAGAACACGTTCTGGGACCAGTTGGAAATTTGGAGTGCCAGAGCTTAGAACTGGAGACTTTGTATGTCTGTCTCTATTCCCAGGGAATCTGAAAGGGAAAGAATGAGAACAAGATGACAAATGACTTCATATTTTACTCGAGGCTAGTCTTCCAGTTCTTGTCTCTGTGAGGATTTTCCTGATCTGACTCAAGGGGTGGGACTATCATGTCAAAGTGACATTTGACAGAGGTCTACCAGCCAGATGTGTCCACGTCATGCTTATATTACTGCTCTGTGTTTCCGTGCAGCTCCTGCCCATTCACACTCTGAGGCTTGGCATGGAAGTGGATTCCTTTGATGGGCACCATTATATCTCTTCGATTGCTCCAGGTGGTCCTCTTCATACACTGAACCTCCTACAGCCAGAGGATGAACTTCTTGAGGTAAAATTTTTTGAGGGGGAAAAAAAAAGATACAGGGCAAGAATATTTAAGTTGTAGGAAAATGTGTCCTCGCCAGAAATCCACTGAGTTATATCACCAATGCCAATATAATGTGAGCTACTAGAAATTGAAAAATACTTGTTGACTATTCATGGGGTTGCAAAGAGTCAGACATGACTGGGTGATTGAACAACAACAACAAATACTTATCAAAACTGTACTGTATACTTGAAAGTGGCTGAAATAGTAGATAAGTGTTCTTACCACATACACACACACAGTATGAAAACTATGTGAGGTGATAGATATATTAATTGGCCTCATTGTGGTAATGATTTCGCAATATATTTATCAAGTCATTTATATTGTACGCCTTAAACTTGTACATGTTACATGTCAATTATATCTAGATAAAGCTAGAAAAAATAAAGATGAAGAAACATGCTAACAACTTTATGTAGTGATAAGAGAAGCAGATGATATACTTTCAGTTCATTATTTCTATCCTTTGAGACTCCTGAGATGTTCTTTTTTTTGAGAGTTTATTTTCATGATTAAGAAAGAACCTAATGTCCCACTTCAGTTTGACAGCATTTTTTTTTTCAAAATTCTTTTTTAAAGACTCTAATCCCTGATCCTTGTTTGAAACATGCACTTGTATTTCTTTGCAGGTTTTGATGATTATTTCTAGTAAGGATTAGAGCTGGATAACCTCCAGCTAATATTTTACTGACTGCCTTTCAAACGGTCTCTTTGGGACTCCCTCCCCCTAAGATGGCCCCCCCTGGTGGGCTTACTCAGGTTTCTGAGCCTCTCTTCAGTTGGAGCATTTCTAGAGCACTTATGCTTTGCCCTGACTCCTTGAGAGATTTTATTAGATTGGAAAGTTCTATCTTCAACACAGCAGACAAATCCAAGCAACAGCCCTTAATTTTATAGATAAGAAAACAGGGCATTGATTTCCCCCAACTTTACCCACTGATAGAATTATGACTTTAGTTCATCTTTGGTAACTCCCATTTCACTGGTTTTTCAATGCATCACACTACTTCCAGAGTGTCTAAAAAAAAAAAAAAAAAAAAATGTGGGCAATAGTCAAACTTAGAGAAGGCTGTGTAGAAAAGGGTTCTTCCAAGTGTTAGATCCACAAGACCTCCTAAGTTGGGTATAATAGAATCAGCCTAGTTGCCTTGGCCAAGATGAGAATTTCCTGGGCCTGGAAGTGGAGACTTCTTTCTAAAATTATGTGTTTAAAGTGAAGTGGCAAGGGTAGCAAATTGGTTTCTTGTTGGATTTTTTCTGAAGTAGTGCTCAGTCACCTGGAGGAGTATGTTGAGAATTTCAAGTTGAATTTTAAGGTCGGAGAAAAAAGTACTATGGCTATTGGCAAATTCGTTCATAAGCATAGGAGGCCAGGTGTTGGGATGCCGTTTTAAAGTGTAATAAATGGCTTATTTTTTATAAGTGTTCAAGAAATGCTGTTGGGATGCTTAATGTGAATTAATGCCGTAGGCTTTGTCATTTATGGGAACTTGGTGCTGAATCATGTCTTTCTCTTCTTATTTACACAGTATATGGCCTAATTTTATGGTATTACACATGATAATCTACAGATTGGAGGCCATTTGGAAAATATTTCCATAATATGTGGTTATGAGATACTGAGAAATGCGATATATTTATTTGGGAGATATGGAAATATGAGTAAAAACCAGTTTAGTTTACTTTTTTGTAGTAAATATACATAACATAAAATGTATCATTTAAAGCATTTTTAGCTTACAACTCAGTTGCAGTAAGTATAATTCATTACTAGTACATGGTAGGTGATAAAAAAATGTTGGCTGGATCTGAGTAAAGAAAGAGTGGATGATCCCAGCCATCAGCTGAGTCCCCCGTGCCTTAGCTGAGATTGGAATTCCAAGGGCCTTCTGCCCTTGTAATAGAATGTGTTGTAACAAGGTAGCGTTACAGGTTGAATGAAGACTGGTTGAATTGTTACCTATAGATTTCTGGTGAAGGAACTTGGAATAGGGGAAGAAGCACAGATTTGGAAGTCAAAAGAACTGCTTTTGGTTCTGAGTTTGCCGCTGCTGAACCATATGTCCTAGCATATCCCCCCCCCGCCAACCCTTTTTTTTGAGAATCATTTTCGTCATCAATAAATGCCTGCTTCACTCTCTGTGAGGATTTAGTGAAATATCGTCCATGTAAAGATAATGCTTTATAGATTATCTCACTGTAAGATACTGGCAACATCATCACCATGTAAAGTTATAAGCAACCTTTATGGGATAGAATTGAATGAAGTAGTGGGTCAATACTAGTACAGTATTATATTCTCTGCAGATGAGTACGTGTGGGTGTGTTGTCTAAACCCCAAATTCTGAATAACTGAGACTTGACAGTGCTTAAGAGGGTTTCAAGAGTCTAGAAAAATATTGTAAACTCTAAAATAAAAATTGGCTGCTTCTGAGCAACCAAATATAGAAATTAAAAAGTCGCTTAAAGTTAGCCAAATAAACTCCTAAACTGTGTGTGTGTGTTTAATGTACTGCTTAGAGCCTAAAACCAGGAACACAAATATGCTCAGGGTTAGAACACTGTGCCAAGTCTCAGCCCAGAGCAGCTATTTACAGTGGCCATAAATCCCCTTAGATAGGAGTTGCTAATGGGAAATGTGACCAGTCCCTTTAGTGATAGAGAGTGGTGAAGAGGACCACCAGGCATTGCTATAATAATTGGAGACAATTCAAATGAATAAATAATGAACTAAATAAATATTTAAGTGTACTCCAAGATAAAAACCTGAAAAGTGATTTTCTAATTTATTGAAGTAGCATAAAGCACAAACTAAAATACTTGTGCATGGGTAGGATTCCTGCTTTGGTTATATCCACTTGCCTTATTTTCAGTATGAATTACTCCCTATTTGGTTCATTTTAGAACTTTCTATGCTTGTGGTGCTGGTTGGCACCATGGATATGGTGTGAGCAGTGACATGGATCTCCCCGTTTTTGTGTGAAGATTGACTTGCAGTTCTTCCAGGAAAAAATCTTTCATCCGATAACTTACTCTCCTCTGGACCCATTCCTCAGTCATGAAGTCCTGGGAGACTTCTTAGGACTAGTTCCTTGAAGTACATGTGGGCCTCTTTACTATGTGGTGATTTCTTTGTAAATAATTAAGAGGCAGGGAGATTATGTCTGGTCTGATGCTAAGTGCTGGGTATGTTATAGGCGAGAGTAGTTCCAAGGGATGAATGACTGGGCTCAAACCACTGTTGATGGGATGCTTCTAACAAACCACTGTGCTCGTATTCTCTGAGCAATGATAGATTTTGTGGAAAGGTTCTCCCAGGAAAGTCAGCCCTGTCAGTTATCTGGACATTAGCACTGCGCCTGTCAGAAATTAAGACCAGACCAGAAATACCTTTAAAACTAATAATGCTGCTGAACTCTCCCAGGAAGGTAGGAGTCATATGTGAAAAGATTATTTGTTGCCTGGATTGTGTTCATACCTTAGCTTTTTGGGAGTGGCAGATGGATGAGAGAGCTCCTGGAGCTAAAGTCATATGTATGAAAAATTAGAATAAACTTATTTTTATTAGTTTATTTATTCTAATAAACTGACTAGAATAAACTAATGTTTCTAAATCATCTTTAGTGCAAAGAATTGTTACTATGCACTAAATATATGAAATTTGAATAATCTTTTGGTGATAAGCAATAATTACTAATAATGAACAGTTGATTATCGTTTTGTTCTTTTAAACATGTGGGACCCTGTGTATAATAATTTGGAACTCTGACACACTTCTTACACTTGATAGCTGTGTAAGGGCAAAGTGTGTAAGAATAAATCTGAGGCAAAGTTATGTGTATTTTTTTTCTATAGAGGTGATTTTCTAGGATGATATTAAGAGTTTATGGAATGAGAAAGAAAATTGTGAGCTGATGCTAAATTTGACAGCTGAGTATCTTAGATTTTGTTACCTACACATTGTTAAGTTGAACAGTTTGTAATAGCCTTAAAAATCAGTGTTAATATCTCTATCAATCTGCCTACAAAATGAAAAAGCAAAAGGAAGCAGTCTTAAGGCTGTAATTGGTGTTTAGCGTGTTTAAGGAGAGATGGGGAGTAAATGAGAGAATACTTTGGGATATAGCAAGGAGAAAGCAGGGAGGTGTGAAAAATTAGGCAAATCACATTCCCAGTAATAGCTGAACTCAGCACATTTCATACTTTATTCACCAAACTCCATAAAACCTTAACCTGCATTTTTATCAGTTTTAGAGATTTCTGTTTCTTTGTTGTTGTTGTTGTTACTACTAAAATGATTACACTTAGGCCCTTTTGTTTATAGGGAAAAGAAAGTGATATCCTGCTTTCATTTTGATAGATTGATGCAAGCAAGAGGTGTATTTATTTATTTATTTATTTTTTAATTTGGGTCCTCCTTAATTCTGACTTATCCCTTGTCTGTCTAGGTCAATGGCGTGCAGCTCTATGGGAAATCTCGCCGAGAAGCAGTCTCCTTTCTTAAAGAAGTGCCACCCCCCTTTACCTTGGTTTGTTGTCGACGGTTGTTTGATGATGAAGCCTCTGTAGATGAACCAAGGACCACTGAAGTCTCCCCTCCTGAAGTGAAGGTACTGAATGGATACATGTACTGTGGTTCTCATAAGCAGGTCCTGTCATCAAAGATGCCCCGAGGATGCATTGAGATATGAAGGAGGTGGGAAAAACCTCCTACCTCTCTTACTTGACAACAGTATCTCTCAAAGACAACAATGTATAGCTTTTCAGATGGTTACTTTCCATTCATGTCATTTTTTTTACTTGCAAGATTGGTGACATTAATGTGCATGCTCTTTGGTTTTAGAAAACCCCTTTCTGGTAGTTGCCTGAACTCGTTACTTTTAGCTCCCAGTTCTACTCAGTTTATCTTAATAAGTTTGAGATGTTGGTAAGTGTGGAATATCTAATGGACTTCCCTTTTTCAGAGCTTTAAAAACATGAAGATCTATGACCAATTTTGAAGTGAGTCTAAAAATTGCAGTAAAAGCCTTTTTAAGGTCAGAGAATAAAATAACACTTTCTGTGCCTCTGGAAGTCTTTTTTTAAAGAGCATTGTATTCATGAAGACAGTTTTAAGCACAGGCTTTGCCATCTTATGTTATTCGTAGCTTTATCTTTTTATGTCACCTTTCCCCTTTCTGGACTCTTTTAGGTTGTGATTCATTAATACCAGTTTAGAGGCTCAGGGCTGGCCCTTTTACCCACCTACCATCTGATTTTCAAGATACGTAGACTCTAATGCTGCCTCTACCTCTTAATGATTTTGAATCCTTAAAGCAAACAGCTTGACTTTCTATTGATCTCCTTTTTCTGAAAACAAGGGTGCTTATTGTACGTACCTCATCAATGGTGAGAGAAGGAACTGAAGTAATGTGTGCCTTCTGAGCACAAGGTCTTGCATAAAGACAGTGCTCACTGAAAATCAGTGATGGCTGTTCTCAACTCCTCCCACCCACCTGTCTTTGTTTTGTGATTTCCTAAAATGCAAGAGTTAGTACTGTCCTGTAATCACAGATACTTTAGTGTATGTAAAGTTTGTTTTTATGGCTCCTGTGGGCAGAGACCAAATCTTAAAATTATTTTGTATCTCTAGGTGTTTTTATTCCTTACTGAGCATATAAGAAATGTTTAGTAAATCATTGATTGTTGATGATGATTTTATTTAATGTTTATCTTGGTATTTGTATTTCAAGAAAGGGATTCAAGTACCACACTTTGTGATTTTTGCAGTCTTTACTAAAATTAAATGTGGGCAATAGCTTACCTCAAAAGGTTGATAAAAATGCCGTTAATCTAATCTTACGGTGTGTGTAAATCACCAGCTCAGCTTGCTGACTCTGTGCTACCATCCGTCATGCTTTACCACAATGGGTAAACAACAGCTTTGAATTATGCTGAATGTCAACCTTGCTGGCCATTAGTTGATTGCTTTCTATTCTGTAAATACCATAGTTATGCAGAATTGATTGTATCAAAGTGATATATATATCAGGTTGGCATATAATATCTTATCTACTTTTGGTACCTTGAAATTTATATAAACTTGGGTTTTAAAATTACATGTGGTTTCTTAAAATCTGGCTCGCTTTTCCATCTGTCTCTTTCTCATTTATCTCAATACACTCTTAGGTTCTTAAACCCTCTCTGGTTAGGCAGCTCAGCCAAAATTCTAATGCTCATTAATCAGTGAAGGTATTAAATGCCCCAGTAAAACATCAATCATATTGTATTAACCATTGTGACTTTACTTTTTATTGGAAAGTATAGTTTTCTTTTTAAATGTATCATTTCCTCACATCAGACTGATATAAACAGAAGTTTATTGATCCAAAATATTCCCCCTTATTTCAAGTTCTATAATTCAAGAACCAAGAAATTGTTCCCTTGTTTAGATTCAATCTACCATGTCCTTCGGGGACAGTTTGAGATCTAGTCCAGCCCTAATTTTAAAGTGTTTTTGTATTAGCTATGGTGCCTTACTCTTCCATAATAGACGAGTGTCATGACCACCAGCTTTGATTCTGTTATGTGGATTTTCTTAAACCGGTCATTCAAAATTATATTTGTAGGAATGATATCAGTTCAGTTCAGTCACTCAGTCATGTCCGACTCTTTGCGACCCCATGAATTGCAGCACGCCAGGCCTCCCTGTCCATCACCAACTCCCGGAGTTCACCCAAACTCATGTCTGTTGAGTCAGTGATGCCATCCAGCCATTTCATCCTCTGTGGTCCCCTTCTCCATTTTATTTACTAAGATCATTCAAAGTTTTTAGAAGTAGACTTCGTAAAGTCTTACAGCTTTGTTTAGAAAGAGTGTCAAGGGAAGGCCACTCAAAGATAGATTATCGATTCATTATGTATTGAGCAAGCATTTATTGAGTGTCTGCTATGAGCCATGCAATGTTTTGGGTTGAGGGGATGACCATGGTAAACTCTATGATAGCCCACATCAGTGTAGCCCAGAAGCCAGGCATTTTGTTAATTGCCAAGGCCACAAAGAAAAAGAAGATAATTCTTGAGTCTTAGAAGTTTAGACTATTTGGAAAAGATAAGTCAAATGAAAATAACTTATGTGTGTGTGCTCAGTTGCTCAGCAGTGACGACTCTTTGCGACCCCATGGACTGTAGCCCCAGCCAGGCTCCTCTCTCCATGGGATTCCCCAGGCAAGAATAGTGGAGTGGGTTGCCATTCCCTTCTCCAGGGTTTCCTCCTGACCCAGGGATTGAACCTGCATCTCCTGCATTGGCAGGCAGATTCTTTACCAAAGCGCCACCTGGGAGGCATGAAAATAATACAATGCTATAACTAGTGTAAAAGCAGAAGATTGGAGCAGCTTATTCTGCATAGTCAACTCATTGATACTCTATCATTTAGCTTCCTACGGTTGTAAATGGCAGTGACTCTCCCTGAAAGGAGGGAGCTTGGAGTAACGGGGAATATAGTGTGAAGCCAGGGAAAGTAACAAGGATCTGTGTACTGTGGACAGTTGTGCACGCCTGCTTCCTCCAGGATCAGGGGTTCATTGTTTCAACTCTGACTTTCCCCTGTTTTTAGACTTACATGCGTCCCAAAGACTTGGATTTTTTTCAACTTACTTTTCTAGTTAAATTTTTCTTGAAAACTTCTAGGAGTCAAAAGAAGTGGTATCTCTGTGTCCTGTCTTAGCCTCTCTCTGTGTTGGTATCTTTCTCTCTCTCCGTGTAATTATAAATTCAGGTGTTGCTACTGAAATGTCTTATAAGCTTTGACTTTGTGTGATGTTTTCATATTTTCTTAAATTGCATATTTTTCCTTTTATGCTTCTAATGGGATGACAAAGAACTCATTTTAGTATAAGAGGTCAGTGTTAATACTTTGAATGAAACAGATACTTTAAGTTAAAAAAAGAAACTATATGAACAGTCTGGTTTTTTTCAGTGCTTTAATTTTCATGAAGATTTTATATTAAGTATATGTGCCCCAGTGCATGCTCCTTTTAAAAAGATTAAAAACAAAAACTGTGCATGCCAAAAAGTATCCTCAGTTTGAGGAGAAGCAAAGAGATTGCAGATGTGTTCATTCTTTTCAGTATTGAAAGGAGAGTGTTTTGAAGCATTTATGTTCCTTGTTATTTCAGGCTGAATACAATGTAGATGTCAATACCGAAGAAGATGATGATGGGGAATTAGCACTGTGGTCTTCTGAAGTCAAGATTGTTGAACTAGTGAAAGATCATAAAGGCTTGGGATTCAGCATTTTGGATTACCAGGTATAAGAACCTGTATAGAATTTTTTGAAGCAATTAGTTGGTATTAAAGTTATATGAAGTAGTAATTGTTTTAAGCTCCCACTGACTTAGGCAAAACTGAGTTGTTTAATGTAAAATGCAACTGTCCAAAGGCAGGGTATTGTAATTTTTATTGTTACCTTGAAAGTTGATAAATCCCTTAGTTAATAAAATGCTAGATGATATAATAACTGGACAATAAGGGAAGTGATAGTTTTATACCCATGGATGCTTTTAGAGACTGGAACTTGATGAATTTTTTTATATGGAGGTTTTTTTTCCCTCCAACTTTATTGAGATATATTTCACATACCATAAAATTCACCCATTTAAAGCATACAGTTCGGCTGTTTTTAGTATATTCAAGTTGTGCTACCTTCACCACAGTCTAATTTAAGAATATTTTCATCACCCCAGAAAAAAAACCTATACATGTTAGCAGTCATTGCCAATTCTCACTCTCCTCTCCCTTCCTTTCACAGGAAGGTTTTTATAGTTTTGCTTACCTATTAATCTCAGTGAGCGTAACTAAGTAGAACTGTTCTTGGTAAAATTTATATTTATATTTAATATAGAACATATAATATTTATGTATTTGTATGCCTCCAAATTATAACTACAGTAAAGTTACTGATGCATTTGGGGTAGGGAGAACAATGTGAAAGGTCATAATAAGACATTTATATGTTATACCAATTTACCAGTTAAAGTATTTTTAGACCATCTGATTATCATGGGGAATTAAAACTGTTGGCAAGAAATCTCTTCACTTTTAAGATGCATATTTTAATACATTAGTGCTGCCTAAACACATTGTGGTTTAATAAAGCAAAATGTACTCTATCAAAGCACATAAAATGCCAAGTGATATAAAAATCAATTTTTTTTAAAAATAAGGCAATCGGGAATAGATGGAAAGAAAAATACTTTGAGAATTATGTAAGAACATTAAATTCCATATTTTGGCAGTGTGATTTAAGATTACTGAAATGGATTATGTCTATTTTATTTTTGCTGGCATATTTCTGTGCCAGATAACCCTCTTTATTATTGGAAGTTCTCTTTGGAATATTATTGAATTGTGAGTTGTTGATTCCAAATAATGCATATTTTGAGAAATCTTTATCAAGAAATATTAATACTATAAGATTCTAGAAGTTTATATGTTAGTTAATATTAGGGTATATAAAATAAATGGCTGATACTTTTTCCTCTTCAGTGTTGCCTAGTACAGATGGTAGGTGATTGATAAATATTTGCATAATGATCAAGTAACATTTAGGTTAGATGAAATTAACTGGGACTGAATGAACACATTCAGTTGTCTTTATTGTTGTTGTTAACATGTTGATAGTTGTGATTTAGTTTAGAAAACCCCTTTCAGATGTGGTCTTAGATATTCAGCTGTATTTCCACTATTATTGGAATCTATATGTTTTTGCATTCTTATAATGATTGCTCTTACCCATTTAAAAATGTTATCTGCCAGTTTTATATTTAGAATATTGCACGTTAGAGAAATGCTTCAGAAATTAAAGAAAACTCAAAAACGTCAATAGAAGATGGAAAGAAAAACTTGATAGTCTTTAACAGTTTAATCCCTAGCTAAGAGAAAAATTCTTTTAATCAGTTCTGAGCTTTACACACACACGCATATAGTATAGTATAGTATATATATGTGTGTGTATTATATATGTATATGAGTCAGTGCTTAACACCTTTCATTGTATTCATTTAGGTATGTGTTGTAACAACCTTTTTTTTTTTGGATTTTATTTTTATTTGCAAAATTCTAGGTACCCCTGCATCCCATCTTCCTCACAATCACCATTATACATATAGATGTTTATTTCTGCACAGATTATATAAAGTAATTTTACGGCAAAAGAAATGTTAGATATTCTTGCTTTTGTGCTTATGGGAGAACTGATTGAATAAAAATTTCATTTTCTAAATGCTACTGTGATTCACATTAAAGGGCTCAGCATATTTATTTCTACAGCTAAACCTTGGAAGAAAAAGCATTGTCTTAAGTTGAATGTTTTTCTTAAGTCAGTCTTAAATACGCTTATAGTTGTACACAGTACGGTTTCACCATTTGTCAGCTGTACGTAGAACTTTGACATTTAGATGGCATATAAACACAATTTAAAATTTGGTTTTGAGCAAGTTAATTAATCAGTTGTACCATCCCTTGTTGATAATTAGGTAATAAATTCTAAAGTTCAAAAATATTTTTTGCAGGGCCAGGTGAAAGTTTAGCAAAAGCCATGAGAGGCCACGTTCCTGGTTATTATTGAATTTGATGCTTCATGTATAAATTGATTAGGCAAGCTGAATAGGGCTGATGCTGATCTTCACCCCCAACTCCAGGCTTAGCATATTTCAAATAAGAAGTGCTATAGGAATATCTTAACCACAGAGAGAATACTTTAGTAGAGCGGGAGAGCTTCCAGGTTGTAAAGGACCTGCATTAGCAGTATTGAAGAGATTGAAAAGTTAGTTTGGAATTTTAAGTTACCCATGTTTCTCACTAATGAGTTTTTCTCTAGAAAAATAAGAACTTCCTCAAAAGCCTGACAAAATTAGATACAATATCTAATTTGTAGGTGTTTTTACAATGTCTTTATGTATAAGATGAGGATAATATTTGGCTCAAACAATTGTTTTGGACTAAGTAAATTAATATGTGAAGAAGTGGGAAATGTTATATTTATTTTGGAAATGTCAGTGTTATTAGTAATCATCTAATTTAGAAAACAAGTACAAAAAGTCTTGATACTGTCCTCATACTATAGTGTAACAGGGACCATACTACAGTATTTTTGTATTCTATCAATTTTAACAGTCTAGTTAGATTCGAGAAGCTGATGAGTAGATACCTTTGTAAGGACTTCCCTGGTGGCTCAGACGGGAAAGCATCTGCCTACCATTCGGGAGACCTGGGTTCAATCCCTGGGTCGGGAAGATCTCCTGGAGAAGGAAATGGCAACCCACTCCAGTATTCTTGCCTGGAAAATCCCACGGACAGAGGAGCCTGGTGGGCTACAGTCCATGGGGTTGAAAAGAGTCGGACACGACTGAGCGACTTCACTTTCACTTTACCTTTGTTTTGGACTGTAGCCTATCAGGCTCCTCCGTCCATGGGATTTTCCAGGCAAGACTGCTGGAGTGGATTGCCATTTCCTTCTCCAAACCTTTGTTTAGTGAAGTTTAAATTTAAGCGTAAAATTATGTTCTGAAATGCAGCCAATGCTTGATGACCCATATGTGAATTACCCAATTGTGGTTATAGCCCAGAAATTTACTTTTTACCTAAATTGAGCCAAACCTTAGGAAGAGATAAGTGAGCAGACAGAGGATCTTGAATTGGCCTTGGAATGATGGGGTGACAATCTGGACAGGGAATTCAGTGAGTCACCAGTGATAGAAGTTGTGTAGCTGAGCAGAGAAAAGAAGCAGGTCTCTGTACTTCAGTGAAAGAGCTGAATCTGATACACAGTTCTACAGCTGAGTCTTATGGCCAAAGAGGAAAGCATGGCAATTCATTTTCATGAAAAGTATTTTAAATAGACTGGGGCGAAGGAAGAGGAGAAAGCAACACAGAAGACTTCGTAAATGTAACTCAGGTTGTAAGTCTCCTCATTAAATTCAGGGTAAAGTGATTGTAGCTATTTTGGCTGTGATTTGAATGGAAGTAGGACATTTGTTAGTCTCATGTATGTCTAGATATTGCTTCATGTCATGGTTACGTAAATTCTGGCCCGGTGTGTGTACCATATTGAAGGAGTCCTTTGTCACATAACATCATGCCTTATAGGATTGTGTTATAGAAAACAATGATGTGCACTGTTTGTCAAGGACATGAATGTTATGGCTCAACTGTGTACTGTTTCTAAGCAATATAGAATTCGTCAGAAATTTGGTTGTAAGTTTTTAGAGTATATATATATATATATTTCTTTTTTTTGCCAAAGATAAGTAGATTACATACTGTGCCCTACTTATCTTTGTCTTGATTCCCCGTTACTGATATGTATTATCTTTATTCTCGGAAATATAACTAATGCTAATATTGATATTGGGCTTCCCTCATAGCTCAGTTGGTAAAGAATCTGCCTGCAATGCAGGAGACCCTGGTTGGATTCCTGGGTCGGGAAGATCCCCTGGAGAAGGGATAGGCTACCCACTCCAGTATTCTTGGGCTTCCCTTGTGGCTCAACTGGTAAAGAATCTGCCTGCAATGTGGGAGACCTGGTATGATCTCTAGGTTGGGAATATCCCTGGAGAAGGGAAAGGCTACCCACTCCAGTGTTCTGGCCAGGAGAATTCCATGGACTGTATAGTCCATGGGGTCACAAAGAGTTGGACACGACTGAGTGACTTTCACTTTCATATTGCTATTAATCCTAATATTAATCCAGATAATGAATACAAATTCAATAATAGCTAACATATAGTGAGTGTTTTCTGTTCTCTCTTCTAATTGCTTAATGTATTCCTAATGAGAACTATATGTTATCCTCATTTCAGAAATGAGGAACCTAAGGAACAGAGAGGTTAAGTTAGTTGTCGAAATTCACACAGCTACTATATGGCAAAACTAGAGTTTGAACTGCCAGAATCTGTGCTTTTAACCACCACACATACTGCTTCTTTACTTATCAGTGGTATTTCCATGCTCATTTTATTATAGAGAATTCCTGTAATAAATTTATTGCAGCAAATCTTCCTGTTTTTTTCAGCTTGCTAAACAGTTTTGTATCTTAAAGACAAGCTGCCAGATAGTATTCTTGTTTTCAATGGTTATATGAAAGTTTACTAAGTATTAAAAATTAATAGAGTGTGCTTATATGCACTGTGTAAAAGCTAGCGTTTATTGCTTCAAATGAAAATGATTACAAATTTAAGAATCCTAAATTAGTGCAAGTAATTTGTTGTGGAATAATGTTCAATAATGAAGCAATTATTAGGTAGTCTGAGAGCCTGTAATTTTTAATTTCTACCAAAAAGCTTGAGATAAATTTGGAAGTGTGTGGATTTTACCTTCAGTTGACCTTATAAATTAAACATTGCAAGTGGATATTTTCTGGTGTTTTGATTTATGTTGAACTTTAAATAACCTCTCATGATTATAATTCACTGGAAATGTTTGACGTTAGCCAATTTTTGAACATTAGCCATAATATTGCCATTCTTGATACTTTTGAATTTCAGTGATTTAGCAGGTAAAATTTATTAACCAATAATTCTCGTCCCTCCTACATCCCATTCCTCAGTTCTCTCACTTCCTGATATGGAAACCAAATTCAATTTTTGCCAAAGCAGATATTTTTGAAGGGCTTTGGGTTTATCTCAGATACTGAGAGAAAGAAAAATAGAAAGCATGATAGCACAGCCATTGAGAGGTAATTCATATGTAAATTCATACATAAATACTGTTAGTAACACTTGAACTCGTTTGAAAGACCAAAGATTGCTGATTTTTTAAAAAAAATCGTAAAAATATAACTCCCTATAAAAATTAACAGTGATTATTTTTTCTTAGAAGAAATGGGTTATACAACTTAAATAGTATAAATATGAATATAAAACATTGTGGTACTGCTGAGTCTTGGATATATTATTTCCTAGTGTATGTGAGAAAAACCTAGTGTGCAGTTTTTACCTGACTTACTCTATTAGATGGAATTCTTAAAAATTTTTTGAAAATTATTGGGAGTCTATACATTTCATGTATGTTTTTTTTTTCTTATGTGTGCAACATAATAACATTTGGTACATATTAAAAGTGTTTTAAAAATAAGTAATATATACATAGTGTATAAAAGTTCGAAGTTACGTAATGCTATCCTGTGATGGGTACTTCTGACCGTATCCTATGATATGTATCCATCCTGTGATATGTATCCACAAGTATCCTGTGATGGATACTTCTGACCGTAATCCCTCAGTTTTTATGTCCCAGACAAAAACTCCTGATTTTCTTGTCTGTCCTTCCAGAGATATTTTATACAGGTCCAATTATATAGTGGTAGTTTTCTGATAGTTTAATATTTTTTAATTTTTAATTTTTTTCGATGCATAAATAGAATATGTCATACAATCTTGCAATACATTGCTTTCCCCCCTTCCATTATATGTTCTTGAATTTTGGTATTTATGTGCTAAGTCGCTTCAGTTGCGTCTCACTCTTTGTGACCCTATGGACTATAGTCCACCTTTCTCCTCTGTCCATGGGATTCTCTAGGCAAGAATACTGGAATGGGTTCCCATTCCCTCCTCCAGGGGATCTTCCTGACCCAGGGATCAAACACTTGTCTCTCGAGTCTCTTGCATTGGCAGGTAGGTTCTTTACTGCTAATACCACCTGGTAAGCCCCTAGAGCTACCTTATATTTTTAAATGCCTGCATACTATATTATTGCTGTTGTGTGATAAGTTATTTAACCCAGCTCCTGTACTCAGTTGAGGGGTATTTCAAATAAGACTGTAGTGGATATCCTTATCATACTCTTTTATAAAAAATATGCAAGTAAATCTTGTGACAAACTCCTAGAAGAGGAATTGCTCATCAAAAGAGCATTCATCTCTTAAATTTTGGTACATTTTACCAAACTGCTTGAACATAAATGTTTGTGAGACCCATGTACTTAGACCACTTAAAATTGATATCTTCTGTAATTTCTTTGTTTAAATAATTTTCTGAAAGATAAAGTGTAAGTAGGTGCATAATTCATGGGTTTGCTAATGGTTTTCCACAATATAGACAGATTAAGTAATAGCAATATATAACTATCAACTTTGTTTTAACTGTATATTGTCAGTAATTAATTTATTGACATTTATAGCTAAGAGATGGAGAAAGGAATGGCAACCCACTCCAGTATTCTTGCCTGGAGAATTCCAGAGACAGAGGAGCCTGGCAGACTCCAGTCCATGGGGTTGCAAAGAATCAGACACGACTGAGCGACTAACACTTTCACTTACTTTCACGTGTAGCTAAGAGAAGACATAAGCTATTCATATTCAGACTATGATATTAGTGCACCAAAATCTATTTCTACTTTTCCCACCACTTTTAATCTTGTTATCAGAAGCTGGACTTTTAAAATGGAAGAAATTAAGGCTTAATATTTGCAACAAGAGTTGAGATTTTTGAGGGGCTTCCCTGTAGCTCAGCGGGTGAGATTTTGGGTGAATGCTGCTATCATTACATAGTCTTTAGTAACTTGTAGAAGCCCAGTATCTTTATGTTCATGCCAATAGATTAGTTTATAGAATCTGGGGTATAGAATTTGATAGATAGATATTGATATAATTTAAACATGTAGTAGTACCTATATTAGTAACATTAAAAAGTCAGGTTCAAACCTGTACTGTTTCCAGAATCTAAAATATTCAGGATGGAAATGTATTGTAAGTTGTTATACAGTTCCATTTTAATGCTCAAGGAATCTTATAACGTGTACCAGGATCTGGTTTTGTTTTATTTTATTTTTTTCTTTTTCTTTCTGTTTTTATCTTTCTTGTTTTTTTTTTTTTAAAGGAACTCTGGGTCTTATTCATCCATGTAGGATTAAGATATTGGTACTAGGTAAAATGCAGTCAGTCTGCTCCTAATGGTAGTATCCGTGTTCTTGGAAATATCAATATATCCCATAGCCTACTGTTGAACAAACCATGCAGCTGCATTTAAAGGTCACTTTTGCTCAGTGGAACTTAGGACTGATAAAGACCCAATCTTTGCTCATCCCTGATCCCTATCCACATTTATTTTTATTAACATCAAAGTACTGTAATCTCCAGTGCCAACTGGGCTGAAGATTTCTTTTCGCAGAGGATTTGCTTCCTTCCCCTCTATGGGAATGTTCCATATCCTTTAAATCATTTTAAGCTGCTTCATTTGAAAAATAATTCTTCATAGTGTGTTCATGGAGTGGATTGATTGTGGCTACTGGGGAAATTCTCTCATGGCTTAAAGATTGCTTTTCAAGCCTGCGAAGTGGGTGAATGAAGGGAGGCCACTCCTGGTGTGTGGAGTTTGTAGTGTGCTCAGGATGATGACTGACTCGCAAACACCACAGTGTAGCAAGACTAAAGGCATCAGGAGACCAGAAGCCACTTAATCAGAGATCAAAGAGGCTGTGTGTATATCAGCTTGAAACCCAGATAGTACAGATCAAAAGCTTGCCTTAGCAAGGCAGCTGCAGGGGGATGAGGTTAGCAGGAGGCCTTAAAGATCTTAAGTCAGGCCTGATGTTGAACTTTGCGGGAATTTCATGGCTCCTCTGGAATATGAATTTGGCAAAAAATCCCATTGTGTCTAATGGGGGAGAGAGAGAATAGAGGGCAGGCAGCAAATGCTTCTCAGCTGGATGGTGCTTTCTCATAGGGTCGCTCTCCTTTTCATAAATGTTTCTTAAGGACTGTTTCTGCATTGCTGAGGAGGAAGAGATTCTGAAAATGATACATTTGTTATATTACCTCTAGTGAGTATTCTAGAAATGACTGAATGATAAATATTAGTGTTTATGGAACAACTGCGGAAAGCTAAAATATAGACATAAAGGTGCTCAGGTTTACTGAAATACCTGGTAAATATTTCTTTTCTATGAAATGCTCAAGATATTCCAGGAAGTCAGTTACTGTCAGTCTGGCTTTGCATCTCTGTGTCCCATGTAACTAAAAACAGAACAATAACTTTTTTTTTTTCCTAAAGCGTAGTTTGTCTAAAGAGAAAACTCAGCCTCTAGAGGTGTTTCATCACCAGTCTACCTCTACGTGTGGGTGTGTTTGGAAAGTTCCGCTGGATTCTGATGTCAGTGTTGAGAACTATGCTAGTAGATGAAAGTCATAGCCCTTCCTAGAGTGTGACAGAAGGATGGAATCAGATCCACCAACAGGTATTACGAACCTGTTTTCCTAAGGCATGGTGGTTTCTACTGCGCTGCCCTGTTTGCGGGTATCATTTGGAGCTGGGCAATGATCCAGAGAAGCCATGCTTTCCCAGTGAGGGCTGGACAGTGGTGTTGCCTCCTTCTGGTACCAAAAGCCTAATTTGTTAATGAGGCATGAAAGGAGATCGTCTGCCTGATCTTGACATACCTCTTTCTAGGGCTCAAGTTTCACTTACGGCAGTTCCCACTGTGTTTTGCTTTAATTAGGTATTATGTTCACCAGTATGCCACTGTGAACATAGCATCAGAAAGGACCGGGATTTGCCTTCTGGCTATGACTCCCTCCTAGGACTTCGGACAAGCCTGTTAATCGTTTTTATATAATAATCTCTAAAATAGAAATAATATTTGCCTTTTAAAGCTGTAAAAACTAAATAAAAGATGTATATAAATGCCTACGCTTTTCTGGATATAAAATAATGTGTTCCTAGTTACTGAAAAATGATGACGATGATTCATAAAAATAAAGTCTAAGCATAGACTTGCTATACTTATTATTCATTATCTCCTTCCAAAAATTATTATTCATTTATGAACTGGTATGGGGATATAAAGATGAAAGGATCCACTTCCTTTCAAGATCTTATTTAACAAAAGTATATGGGGCATCTCCTATGCTAGGCATTGTTCCAGACGCTGGGAATATAGAAATATACAAAATAGGTAAGAGACCCTGTGTCCTTACGGAGTTTAAATTCAACTAGGAGTAAAGAGACAGTGGATAAATAATTGTATGTTAAAATAGAATGAAAGAAACAGACTTTGGGACAATTCTCTATAACACATTATGATTTTACCAGTGGTAAGAGGCTTTGTGATAGTTGTTTCTTAGGATCCAGAGAGGCCTCATGGGGAACTGAGGAACACTTTGTACACAAACAGGTAGTAGGCACAGGAATGTCCTAGAATTGATAACTTGGCCCTGATTTCATGTCTTTATTTTCTTTAGTAACTGTGAACTGTTTAATATCTAAACTTTCATGTTTTATCCCTTTTAATGAAAAAATCCTTTGAGAAATTTTCTAGTATTTATAAGATACAGCTACCATTTCACATGATGATAATAATAGCCAGTAATTATGTACTGCTTACACATACTGGTTTAATTATCCCTGTAGCTCAGATGGTAAAGAATCTGCCTGCAATGCAGGAGACCTGGGTTCAATCCCTGGGTCAGGAAGATCCTCTGGAGAAGGGACTGGCAATCCACTCCAGTATTCTTGCCTGGAGAATCCCACGGATAGAGAAGCCTGACAGGCTACAGTTTGTGGGGTCGCAAAGAGTCAGACACGACTAAGCGACTAAGCCACCCACCCACCCATAGCACCTTGAGGCACATCCTACAATCATCCTCACTTTATAGATGAGGACTTTGATGACAGGAGGCTAAGGAATTTGCTCAGGATCATCCAGTTAGTAAGCAGGGGAGCTGGGCTCCCAAGTCTGTGGTCCAGTGGTGTGAAAGTATGGCTTTCAGACCGGAAGCAACACTGATTCTTCATAATTGTGGCTTCAGTGAAAGATGATAAAAAATGTCTTAATTCTCTTTCCAGAGAGAAACATTTAGTACGGTCCTAGAAGGTTGACTTCACATTTCCCTGAATCCTGTGGTCTCTTGCTCTTCCTCCTCTTACCTAGCCGAAGCTCTTCAAAGACCCAACGGCCATTTCACTGCCAGAGAGTAGAAACTGTACATGTTTTACCTTGTGTTTCCTAGTAGGACTCCTTACCGTTTCTCTGGTGTGGTTTCAAAGTTGGCAAAGTTTTGTTCTTCATATCCCAGAGTGCTGGTTGCCCTTTCAAGGACTGAAAAAAAAAAAAAATTACAGAATCTTTCCTAAAGAATGGAAAGCGTCCTGTGTCCTTTGATGGTGGTTGTCAGAGAAGCTCACAGGGTAGAGATGGCTCCTGTCTTTCAGTATCTGCTTTAAGAGGGAGTGAGGACTCAGGAGCCCATGCTGCCTCGAGCCTCCCTTCAGGTACAGAGGTCTGTGTATCTGGAGAGTAGGAGGTCAACACTTCACTGTCGTGTATTAACATGTAAGTGTATTATCAGGGATGGTTTAGCAAGAGCCTCCCTTCAGGTGCAGAGGTCTGCATATCTGGAGACTGTGAGGTCAACACTTCGTTGTCATGTATTCAAATGTAAGGGTAATTAATACCAGGAATGATTTAGCAATTGATAGCACTGTTGGTCTAAAGCACACATGCTCAGTTGAATTTAGAAGGCAGTAGATAAGACAGTAATTGTTAACTCCTCAAACACATATGTCCAATCAACTCCTTTTCCATCATCTTCCTGGTAAACGATAATAAAAGGAGTTACAGCAAGAATAAGAGTAAAAGCACTTATGAAGTGATTACTGTGGGTTTTCCAAGTACTTAATCATGCCTTATCTCATTTAATGCCTTAAATAACTCTACAAAACCTGTATTATTGCCATTTCCACTTACAATGAGAAACTCAAGTCTCAGAGATTAAACAGCTTGAACAGTATCACTCAGCTGGTATCTGTAACTGTTTAGCTTAAGCTGAGAGTAATTTGTTTGGAAAATTAAAATAAATTTCAAAACTAATTCTTTAAAAAAGCTTTAAAAAGTTTTCTGTGTCTATACTTTTCTGGCATCATAATAACTTTCAACTAATATAGTTTTTCTCTAGAAGATAATGGGATATCAGTTTCAGTTTAGTTGAGTTCAGTCGCTCAGTCATGTCTGACTCTTTGTGACCCCATGGACTGTAGCACGCCAGGCTTCCCTGTCCATCACCACTCCAGAAGCCTGCTCAAACTCATGTCCATTGAGGAATATATCTTATTTATAAATTCATTTTCTTCTAAAAATTTTTTCCTTCTAAAAATTCATTTTCTTTTAAAAATTTTCTTAAAAAAAATTTAGATATTTTAGATAATATACATGACATATAAAACACATAACAAAAAATTTACCACCTTAATTTTTAAGTGTGCAGTTCAGTTGTGTTAGGTATATACACATTTCAACTGTTACTTTAAAAATATTTTAATATATTTATTAATTTATTTTGGCTGGGCTGGGTGTTCATTTCCGTGTGGACTTTTTTCCTAGTGTGCTGAGCAGGGGCTGTTCTCTAGTTTCAGTGCGTGGGTTCTCACTGTGGTGATTTCTCTTGTTTCAGAGCATGGGCTCTAGGGTGCCTGGGGTTTAGAAGCTGTGGCACGTGGCCTCAGTAGTAGTGGCTCCCCAGCTTTAGAGCACAGGCTCAATAGTTGTGGCACATGGCCTTAGTTGCTCTGTGGCATGGGAGATCTTCCCAGATCAGGGATCAAATCTGTGTCTCTTGCATTGGTGGGCAGATGTAATGTAGTTAAAATAGAGGGTGGGACTTTGTCCTTGAGTACTACCATCAGCCTGGTGGAATCCCAGCCATTTCGACCAAGTGACGGTGGGGCTTTGAGATAAAGGACAGCTGTGTGGTTCATTTTGTTTTGTTTTCCTTACAAATAGTAAAATTCCTGGGCCAGAAGTGAATAGTAAATACGTAAACAATTATAGCATGATATAAAATTTTCAAAAGATGAGATATCCGGAGACAATATTTAGTATTCAATGAGAATATCAACTAGGAGATTAAGAAGGGGAAAAGGTAAAGTCACGGGACTCTGCTTGAATCAATTAAATTGTTATGATGTTTAAAATAGATTTTTAAAATGTGAAACTATACAGAATAAAATGATGTGCAAGCCTATGTATTTTTTCCTCTACTTTAGATTATATGTTGATCTTTTAGCAAGTTTCTCTGTCCACTTCTCTTCTATTGCGCTTTTATTTTTATTATTTTTTTTTTTAAAATAAAAGTAGAATTTTATTATGCTTTCTTTTTTTTTTTATTTATTTATTTTTTTTTATTTTATTTTTTTTTTTAATTTTAAAAAATTGCCTTGTCTGCTGTACTTACTGTGCTGCTCAGGGACTGTTTCATTCTACGTATGATGCGTGGAAAAATCTATTCTTAATGCCTGAGAGTATTTAGGAGGTAATAAGACACAAGGAGCCAGGAACCATATCAGTTTAATTTATCTCGAGTGCACTGAAAGTATTTTGTTTGGCACTTATATTTTGAATGTGATGGTATTGTGGTAATTGGTATGATTAGTGTACAACTTGGCTATATTATAAAATAGTAAAAAATGGGGTTAGATTCTGATAAGATAGCATAGTCATTATTCATTAGAATCATTTAGTTATTGCCTTGTATTCACTATAAATCCATTTCTTTCTCTTTCCTAAAAGTAAATGCTTAGCTTATTGGTCAAGTCAGAAGATGCTGTTTTAGTGTAATTAATTACCTCCTGTTATCTTAAACCAGAACTGATTTTAATTCAACTAATAGTCTCTAACATGTCTTTTGTTGCTATCAAGAAATGGTCAAAAAAAGTTGTTTTAATATTCATCTTATAAAAAAGAGCACATGTAAATATTTTGTTGTATCTTTTGTTTTGATGGTGGAATACTCAAGATTGTGTAGTTAAGCAGCATTTTTATGAGTCCTTTAAAGACATTAGTAACTACATTTATTCCATGTTTGTGACCAAAGTGTAGTCTTTTTCATTGCTGATGCTGTGTTTTGAATTAACTTCTGTCATTCCCTACTTTTTATAGTGGTTTTGTGACTGTTTTGGTAAAAATTAGTAACAAATTTGACTCAAGCTATTCTGTCAAATTTAGTTATAGGATTTGGGAGTTGGGGAAATGGATCACAACTGTCACGTATCCAACTTTCTCATTTTACAATTAAGGAAACTGACACAGAAATCAAGAACTTGTGAAATTGTCCACAGTCAGGCTGGGGGCTCAAAACTTGTTGCTTGACTTCTAATACACACCCATTCTACCACTAGCGGATTGAATGGCTGTTTTCACTGTCTTCTCTTTATCTATATTTTCTTCTTTTTAGAAGAATGTTTGGATTCCTGTTTCCTGACTGACATCGGTCACTGGAAATTTTAATTCAAGCCAGTTGTGCATCAGAGCCCCTACAGATCACTCTTTTTTCATTAAGATCTACACATCTCTGTGTGTCTGTGCATGTGTAAAAGAACCTTTGCTTTGCCCTTCTTTACACTCAATTCCTTCTTCTGCCTACCTCTACTATGAAATAGCTGGCTGTCTTGTTTTTAATCTTAATGGTTTCTTTCTGTGTTCTCCATTTCAGTAACTTCCTTGAGATTTAGCTGTTAACTCACATTTTAACTTACTACTCTTTGGTTCAAAAAATTATTACCACATTTAAGAATATAGTCTTCAAACCTAGAACAAATTCATAGAGACAGAAAAAAGAATAGCGGTTACCAGGAACTGGGTATTGAGTGGCCAATGGTGGGGGGGAGTGGGGGAATAGAAACTCATTTAATGGGCATAGCGTTTCAGTTTGGGAAGATAAAAACGTTCTGGGGTTGGATAGTGGTGACAGTAGTTATAGCCATGTGGATGTGCTTGCCACTGAACTGTACAGTTAAAAATGGTTAAAATGGTAAATTTTCTGTTATGTATTTCATTCATAGTGTTTATTTTTGGCTGTGCTGGGTCTTCGTGGCTGCGGGGGCTATTCCCTGCTGTGGTGCACAGCCTTCTCTCTGCAGCAGCTCTCTTGTTGCAGAGCGCAGGCTCTAGGCATGCAGGCCTCAGTAGTTGCTGCACATGGGTGGGTAGCGGTTGCTCCCAGGCTCTAGAGCACAGGCTCAACAGCTGTGGCACATGGGCTTAGTTTCTCTGCAGCGTGTGGGATCTTCCTAGACCAGGGATCAAACCCATGTCCCCTGCATTGGCAGGCAGATTCTTTACTATTGAGCCACCAGGGAAGCCCTATGTTGTATATTTCAACGCAACAAAAGGTAATAAGTCAAAAAAGAAACGAGTATACCCTTCAAGAAACAAATATTGGTCTCCTTGCTACTTTCATAGTTTTCTCTCAGTTGACCATTATTTAGTTGGAGCAATTCTCTTATCAAATAGTCTGTGCTAGCTTGCCGTGTGTTATCCAGAAATTAATGTATGTAGAGACTTCCAAATAATCCTTGGAAACACAATTCCTCACCCTAATGTGAGTAACTATTTATGGAGTAAAATTCAGTAGCCTGATTCTGTAATAATGTCACCACAATATTGAATTCATTGGTTGGGAGCTCTGGTTCGTAGAGCACTTTGTGTCTCACAGTTGTCTGAAGTTGTTTTCCTGGTCATTCTTTGGAATCACTTCCTTTTGGTGAAGGACTCCTGTAAAAGAGGAGAACAGGTGATTTGGTGTGGTGAACTATCAGCATAGAGCTTTAGTGACGTTGAATTAAGGGACCATGTTTTCCTCTCATGAGTTTACTATAGGCCAGATTTATATTTTATTTTACCTAGTTGACAATAAGTGTGGACGTTATCTCAGGTAAATAATTTATACCCAACTTTTTACCCAAAATAAACTATGGCCTATGTCTTTGCCATCCTATTGTGGTCTCTACATTCTTATTCCATTATTTAATGTTTTAAAAAATCTGACCCATCACCCAGGGTGGATTTTTCAAACAAGAAGAACAACCCCAGATTTAGCCTTTGTTTTGCGTTCGTGTAGTGAAGTCACTGTTACACCTTGATTTTTGTTTTCCTTCATTGGAGTAGTATCGCAAACATGTAAAAGATGAATGCCAGAAGTGTCCTTGGTTTATATCTCTTATTCCTGTTTTTCTAAAAAATGCCTCTTCCTGAGGCATTGGCCAGTTACTCACTGTGAGCGCTTTTCTTCCCGCTTGTTTCCTCTCCTTTTTATGCAACATTTCCTGCTCCATGCCTTTCCACTGAGTTTGCCTTGGTTGCTGGCTTGTGTCTGTTTTTTAGTTTTGGAGCACTTTTAAGGACAGAGCTCCCTACATCTTCTGCTTGATACCCTTGTCTCTGAGAGAGCCCAGTTCCAACTGAACCACCCCTGTACAGTGCTATCGTTTATGTGAACTCCAGTCTCTTTGCTCTAGGGGAATGTATACAAATATTCATATAATACATTTTTATAGACACTTCAAAACTTTGAATTCCATCCGTTTGGTCATAATGGTTGTCACGTGTTTGTATATATTCACCTGTAAATGTTCTTAGCTCACCAAAGGAATGGATTCTTGAGAACCTAAGTGTAAATTAACATTGGCAAGGTACTTCTTTGGTGGTCCACTGGTTAAAAATCTGCCTTGCAACACAAGGGACACAGGTTGGGGCACTAACGTCTCACATGCTGCGAGTAGCTAAGCTTGCCTGCTGCAACTGCTGATGCCTGCGTGCTTTGGAGCCTGCATGCCACAACTTGAGAGACCGGGCACCACAACTAGAGCGTACGTGGGCCACAGTGAAGATCCCACATGCTGCAGCCAAGACTCGACAGAGTCAAAGAAAATAAATAAAAAATGAAATCAGCAAGCGCATGTTTTAACTGTCTATGTAGGCCGCTGTACATTCTGTGCGCTCTAACTTTCGACTAAGTGCCAACATATAAACCTCTGGTGGTCAAGTGTGGTATTTAAGGGGCTCAGTTTTATACTCTTTGGCAAGGTAATAATAAATATATGTTCTAACAGTTTGCTTTTTCTCAACATTCATTCATTCAGCAAATGCTTACATTAAGAAGCTGTATCTCATAAGTGGCTAAAAGCATAAACTCTGGAGCTTAACTGGCTGGTTTAAATTCTGGTTCTATTACTTACCAATTGTGTGTTTTGGTTATTTATTTTTCCTCTGTCTTAGTATTTTCATCTGCAAAGTAGGAATGATAATGGAACCTACCTCACGTTGCTGTGAGGATTAAAGTGATTCAAAGATATAAGATATTTAAGTCATGCCTTGTGGCATGGCAAGAGCTCAATAAGTGTTAACAGTTGATTGTTACAAATGATGGAATGTGGCCTTTGCCTTTGGTGTACTTACTGTCCAGCAAAGAGTATGAAACTAAATAGATTCAGTCATTTGATGTTTCAGCTATTATTCAGTCCCTTCTATGTGGTAGGCTCTGTAGTCAGCCCTGGGAATATAATAGCAATAAGCAAACATATCTTTGTACTCATGAAACTTATTTTTAGTAGGGAAGACAGTTAAAATAATTCCAGTAAAATGTCAAAAGAGTTGTAATAGGAAAAAATGCAGAATGCTATGGATACATCTAGCAGGAGGGCCTTCAGTTCAGTTCAGTTCAGTTCATTTCAGTCGCTCAGTCTTGTCCGACTCTTTGCAACCCCATGAATTGCAGCACACCAGGCCTCCCTGTCCATCACCAACTCCCGGAGTTCAGCCAAACGCATGTCCATCGAGTCGGTAATGCCATCCAGCCATCTTATCCTTGGTCGTCCCCTTCTCCCCCATCCCCAATCCCTCCCAGCATCAGTCTTTTCCAATGAGTCAGCTCTTCGCATGAGGTGGCCAAAGTACTGGAGTTTCAGCTTTAGCATCAGTTCTTCCAAAGAAATCGCAGGGCTGATCTCCTTTAGGATGGACTGGTTGGATCTCCTTGCAGTCCAAGGGACTCTCAAGAGTCTTCTCCAACACCACAGTTCAAAAGCATCAGTTCTTCGGTGCTCAGCTTTCTTCACAGTCCAACTCTCGCAAAAGATCAGGACAATAAGGAAACTATATTATGAAAAATGCTGTTAAGGAAAGGTCTTTTTTAGGTTTAGAGATATTCAGAGTAGGAAGTCTTGAGTCTTATTTGGGAGATCAGGGAAAGCTGCTCATTGGAGGAAACATGTGAACTGACTCTAGTGGCAAAAATACAGATAAGGGCAGTGGGGCATTTCTGGCCGATGGAATGGTTTGCAGAATGTCATGAAGCATACCAGTGCCTTTCACAGTCATGAACTTCAGTAGTTCTGGATTGTTGGGACAATGTGTGGGGCAGATGAAGGTGGGCAGTGGCATATGTGGGAGGATCAAAGGGAGATCCAAGGAGAGTGGGAATCTGAAGGAATTTCTCTGCCAAAGAGTTAGCACTTTATTCTGAAGGCGGTGGAGTCATTGAAATGCTTTATGAAGACGAGGAATTGCAATCCCATTTTTACCTTTAAAAATCATTAGTTTCTCTGTGTAAACAATAGACCGAAGTGGGTAAGACTGGAGGCAGGTAGACCTTTGGGGAGACTGAAGCAGCTGCATAGGCAAGAAGGAACGAGAAGCAGAAGTGAAGAGGATTGGATAGAAGAGACAGAGGATGAAATTAATATGCCTCAGGTAGCAACTCAGTGAAGGGGCGAGGGAGAGCAAGTGAATGCTTGGGCATGTGGCGGTGCCGCTCAGGGACTGTGGGAGAAGACGTGTTTATTTGTCACCCTGGGTTTCCTCCAGCATTGAAACATCCTGTGTTTATAATAACTATCAAACATTAGAATCACCTCAAGAGACCTCAAAAACCCTCATACGCACTTTTCTTCAGGCACTTTTATTCCCCTAGAGACAGAGCAGTTAGATTGGTTCTCTGTCGATTTCATAGCTCGGTAGTGAGAAGTCAGGTTAGAGCTCCTATCTTCCCATGCAGCATTCTGGTGAAAGTTGGTTGTGCCTAGTGGATGTGTAGGGAATGACTTTCATAAATGGTTGAGTTAAAGCAAATATATGAGATACTGTTAGAACATGTGTAAGAATATAAGGGTTTTGAATAAATAGGAAAAAAAAAAAACACCATCAGAGGAGGAGATGGCTTGCGTAGTAGAGGATGTATCTTGTCTTCTGTGGTTGGTATTTAGTGCCCCCTATTGGCTGTTTAGTTTAAAGCAACACCTTGGTTATTGAATATGATGTTCCTTGCAGTGTTATTTACCTAAATGAGAGAAAAAACAGAGATTTTAAGATTACAATAAAAGGTGATAAAATATGATGTGGGCCTGAAAAAAATCTGGTAGAGGTCTTGAGAAATGTCTGTATAACATTTTGTTGTATTTAACATGGGTATGATCTTACAGTGTATATTTTCAGAAAACAGACTTTTCTGACAAGAAGCAAGTTGGTTTTAAAGCATATTGTATGTGGCAAAGCCTTAAGAACAGTAGCTGCCCTGGTAGGCAGTGACAGCTGCTGTTTTTCCATAGAGTGGCCACTACATGTCATGAGAATGAAAGGAAATGACTGTTGCTTGTTAAAGCAACTCCATTCAGCTACTTGAGAAATCACCTGGTCAGAGAACTCATCACAGAAAATAAAGTGGTGATTATCCACAATGGGGTATCACCAGAAGCGGGTGGTTTGCCTTTTTACAAGTGACAAGGAAGCTGCCGTTGGGTTCTCTCCTCCAGGAAAAGGAGTAGTAGGTTAGACTTAGTGTTCAGAATAACTGGGAAGTCCAAGCCTGGATAAATTTTAGTAAGCAAGCCCACCTGGTACTACTTTGTGGTTGAAAGACGGTTGCATTTTGTAGAAATAAGTGCTTACCATGATTTTCCTGTAAAGGAAATCTAAAATCTGTTTTCTCTTTCCATTATTTCCTGGTTAATCTTCCTTTGAAATGTTTCTAATTATTATTTCAACTGGATTGCATCTTGAAAACCAGTTCAGCTATTTATTTGGCTTAAAAATAGTACTTTTTGATTAGGTGTTATATGAAACTACAGAGATGGCTTACACTACCCAGTGAAATCATTTGTTTGCTTTTGGTATATTTTACTGTTGCAGTTTTCTCTGAGAAAGTTTAGTAATTATTAATAAGAAGTAATGCCAGCTGCTTTCTGTGCATTTCGTGAGGGGAATAAGCTATTATGTAGTTTCCCTTCCCCCCCAATAAAAAAGCCTTCCATCAAAAACTGACATCCTAAATGAAGGGCACAATGGTGCAGCTTATTTATTAGCATGTCAGACTTAAAATGTAATGGTTTCATATTTCAGAATGAGAAAGTGCGTTGTGATTCATGGTTGTCGGCGACAAAACAGACAGCTCCTTTACACTACTGCACTGATTGCCGCTGATATACCACTGTACTTTTGTGTGTGTGTGTTCCTTTCTGTTTTCTTCTTATGCAATAGCTCCCTCTACTTGAAAATATTGGTGTAATTATAGTTTAACACTGAACTTTATTAGTGAGTTCCCATGACTATTTTTACTTCCAATCCTCTCGATAAGTATGTGGTGTTATACAACAGAGTATATTAGAAATTTACCTAGGATCTCTTGACTTGGTAGTGGAAACGCAAGGCTTCGTTAAGGAAAGTAAAATAAGTGGTTTGAAGGCATTTTTCAAGGGATTAGCTCTGTGGCCTTTGTTGATTTAAATATGGTATATTTGGTTAAGATTCCATGCAGTGTGGAAAATAAGCCTCGATGTCTACAATAGAAAGGTATAGAAAACTGCAACAGAAATCTTCAAAAGAACCATCAGCCAACTTCAAACAGACATAGCCTGGAACATGGCAAATTCTCACTTTTGTGATTTCAAAGTCTTGCAATTCTAACACAAAAGGTGGTCGTTGTTACTTTGTCAGGAGGGGTTTAATAGAAACCAGCAGTAGTAGAATCTCAGTTCAGTCGCTCAGTCGTGTCTGACTCTTTGCGACTCCATGAATCGCAGCACGCCAGGCCTCCCTGTCCGTCACCATCTCCTGGAGTTCACTCAGACTCACGTCCATCGAGTCCATGATGCCATCCAGCCATCTCATCCTCGGTCGTCCCCTTCTCCTCCTGCCCCCAATCCCTCCCAGCATCAGAGTCTTTTCCAATGAGTCAACTCTTCGCATGAGGTGGCCAAAGTACTGACCTATATGGAACAGTATATGCATAATGAAACAGTAGGAGCAAAGTACACAAGCCAAGCAAGGGATGGGTTTGCTATAAGGAATAATTGAATTAATGATTGTCAAGCACTTAGAACACAGCCTGACACATAGTAAGTGCTATATACCAGTACTGAATAAAATAAAAAATTGATAGTGTGGCTATAAACCGGTTCATCAGCCAAATTTATTTATAGAGTTTTAGTGTTATTTTCCAGCACTCTTGCCTGGAAAATCCCATGGATGGAGGAGCCTGGTGGACTACAGTCCATGCGGTCGTGAAGAGTTGGACAGGACTGAGCAACTTCACTTTCACTTTTCACTTTCATGCATCGGAGAAGGAAATGGCAACCCACTCCAGTGTTCTTGCCTGGAGAATCCGAGGGATGGTAGAGCCTGGTGGGCTGCTGTCTATGAGGTCGCACAGAGTCGGACAAGACTGAAATGACTTAGCAGCAACAGCAGCAGTGTTATTTTCTGTGCTTAATGAAAAGAAATAGGGGGCCCTCCCAATAGATGAGGGCCCTCCCAATAAAACATTGGCTTTATTCATGAATTCATATTCATTTTCTCTATATTAGAATAGTTTTCACCTCAGTTCAGTTCAGTTCAGTTGCTCTGTCGTGTCTGACTCTGTGACCCCATGAATCTCAGCACACCAGGCCTCCCTGTCCATCACCAACTCCCGGAGTTGACCCAAACTCATATGCATCGAGTCGGTGATGCCATCAAGCCATCTCATTCTTTGTCGTCCCCTTCTCCTCCTGCCCCCAGTCCCTCCCAGCATCAGGGTCTTTTCCAATGAGTCAACTCTTCGCATGAAGTGGCCAAAGTATTGGAGTTTCAGCCTCAGCATCAGTCCTTCCAATGAACACCCAGGACTGATCTCCTTTAGGATGGACTGGTTGGATCTCCTTGCAGTCCAAGGGATTCTCAAGAGTCTTCTCCAACACCACAGTTCAAAAGCATTAATTCTTCGGTGCTTAGCTTTCTTCACAGTCCAACTCTCACATCCATACATGAGCACAGGAAAAACCATAGCCTTGACTAGATGGACCTTTGTTGGCAAAGTAATGTCTCTGCTTTTGAATATGCTATCTAGGTTGGTCATAACTTTTCTTCCAAGGAGTAAGCGTCTTTTAATTTCATGGCTGCAATCACCATCTGCAGTGATTTTGGAGCCCCCACCAAAATAAAGTCTGACCCTGTTTCCACTGTTTCCCCATCTATTTCCCATGGAGTGGTGGGACCAGATGCCATGATCTTAGTTTTCTGAATGTTGAGCTTTAAGGCAACTTTTTCACTCTCCTCTTTCACTTTCTTCAAGAGGCTTTTTAATTCCTCTTCACTTTCTGCCATAAGGGTGGTGTCATCTGCATATCTGAGCTTATTGATATTTCTCCTGGCAATCTTGACTCCAGCTTGTTTCTTCTCACCCAGTGTTTCTCATGATGTACTCTGCATACAAGTTAAATAAGCAGGGTGACAATATACAGCCTTGATGTACTCCTTCAACTGGGGGTATCTATACCATGTCATAATTTTAGGTTGTATTATTTTTAAAAATACTTTTGAAATGCAGTGATATATGCCATGGTTTTCATTTCCTTTTGGAATTTAAATGATTTAGTGAGAAGATTTTATACTGGTCGAGTGCTGAAGAATGGAGTATCATTTCCCATAATACACTTCTCTTAGAGCTTGCCTGTTGCCCAAGAACGATCATAGATGGGCTTGTTTTAGGTCCATAGCATGACTGTGCTTCAGGATGTCAGAGTCTTTCCCAACTCTCCCTACACCTTTTGTGCTGTGTCCTTAGTCACTCAGTCATGTCCGACTCTTTACGACCCCAAGGACTGTAGCCCACCAGGCTCTTCTGTCCATGGAATTTTCCAGGCAAGAAAATTCCTGCTGAAGCAGGTTGCCAGTTCCTACTCCAGGGAATCTTCCCAACCCAGGGACTGAACCTGTATCTCTTCCCTAGACTTTTTGTGATACAACAAAATATTAATTACCACAATTTTAAAAAAGAAATTTATATGTATTGAGCAGTAACTCATACATACAACTAAAATTGTTAAGTTTATATCTTTATTTTGATACAAGCTGATATTCTTGTGGCTGTATAGAGTGATATTTGAATAGATTTTGTCTCTGGAAGAATACCACCAGAATACCGGACACATAAAGTAGATAGTCAGACATACCCTTTTCTGTTGAGCTCTGCTATATTGCACTCTGTAGATATTTCATTTTTTACAAATTGAAGGTTTGTTAATAACCGTGTGTCATCAGATGATGGTTAGCATTTTTTAGTGCTAAGGTATTTTCAGTTAAGGTATAACATTTTTTTAAAACATAATGCTACTGCACTTTCAATAGAGAGAGTGTAGCATAGTGTAAGCTTAACTTTTATGTGCACTGGGGAAATGAAAATACTCATGCGACTCGCATTATTGTGGTAGCTGCTTTATTATAGTGGTCTGGAACCAAATGCACAATATCCCTGAAGTGTGCGCAAAGAAGTGCACACCTGTCTTAAGGCTCTGTATTTGTTTTTAGGGGACTGACTCATCTTTCTATTTTCGCTTGATCTTTAGGACCCCTTAGATCCCACCAGATCAGTGATTGTGATCCGCTCCCTGGTGCCGGATGGTGTGGCAGAAAGAGGTGGAGAACTATTGCCTGGTGACCGTCTGGTCTCAGTCAATCAGTACTGTTTGGATAACATCACACTTGCTGAAGCTGTGGAGGTGTTGAAAGCTGTGCCACCAGGCACTGTGCGCCTTGGCGTCTGTAAACCTTTGGTGGTAAGTGTCGAATTTTGTTAATATAGGAAATGATAATACTGTAATAGTTAAAAACATGGATTTTGCAGACAAATTCATCTGGCCTGACATCTCTGTTCCTCTGCATATTATACGCCTGTCCTTGTGCAAGTTTCCTAATGTCTTTGACTTAATGCTCAGAGAAAGGAATGTCTACATCATAGGATTTTGAGGATTAAAGATGATATTTATTAAGTGCTTAGCACATTACATACTGGCTGCCAGCATTAGTAGTCCGACTACTACTACTTTTATCTTCATACCTTTGGCACGGAACTCTAAGTTCTCACTGCATTCCATATTGCATGAATTAAAATAAGCCTGTTTACATGTTTTAGCTTTCATTTGGGCACAATGTCAGAATGGTTCAGCAAGTTGAAATCAGTTAACCATTATCATTTTAATGATGTTGCAATGAAATCATATGATTTTCTGACCATCACAGTGCCTTGTAACCCCTAGCATCTAAACTCTGATTTGGTTAAGCTCCCCTGAAGTCATCTTATCGTTTAATCTCATGTACTAGGTCAGATAACTGTTTCTTTTTCTTTCTTTTCTTTCTTTTTTTTTTTTTTTTGGCAACTTCCCTAGATCACTGTTTCTGACTGAAGTATTATTAGTTATGGTGCTATTGAGGTTCCCCAATGCCCCACTTAAAAAAAGACTAGTTGATAATTGGTATTGAAGTATTGAGTGCTAACTTTATGTCAGTCAGTATTGTAAGCTCTTTACACAGACTAGTTTAATCATCACAGAAACTTTAAGAGGATGAGTTAGTCCAGACATAGAGTTGAGTAACTTATCCAAGATGATATAATTAGTAAGGGGCAGAGCTGAAATACGAACTCAGCGGAGTGACTTCAGACCCTGTGTTCTTAGTCACAATGCTGTATATTCCTATTTTAATTTGTTGTCACCAGCAGTTTCATGCAGCATGTCTGAAACAGATACCATGATTGTAATAGTAGAGTGTTGGACTGGGTTTCAAGAAATCTGGGCTCTGTTTCTAACTTTGCTGCAAGTTAGCTCAGTGGGTCTCAAATTCACCCATATTAAATAGACATAAGAATCACCTTGAAGATGTTTAAAATGCAGTTTCCCAGGTCCTACTCTCAGAGATTCTGATTTGGAGGTTCTCAGATTCTCAGGAATCTGCCTTATGTGAGTCACCATTGTATTTCTGATGCAGAATTTTGTACTTTGAGAAACATTGTACCAGTAATTTGGTCATAGGTACCCCACTTTTCTAAGCCGACTTTTTCATTTCTGAAGACTGAAAAAGACTAGAGAATCGATAAGATCATTCTTAACTCTAAAAGTTCTTTTATTCTGTGAAATATATTAGCATACTATGGGCTTCCCTCCTGTCTCAGTGGTAAAGAATCTACCTGTCTATGAAGGAGATGCAAGTTTGATCCCTAGGGTGTGAAGATCCCCTGGAGAAGGAAATGACTACACACTCCAGTATTCTTGTCTGGGAAATCCCATGGACAGAAGAGCCTGGCAGGCTACAGTTTATGGGGATTGCAAAAGAGTTGTACATGACATAGAGACTTAACAACAACAATGAGTGTTCATATAGATATCTGTCTATATATAGTTATGTGTTCATTTGTAGATGTAGATAGATTCATGTATTATGCATAATATTTTTGTACTGGAGAATTTCACATGACCTTCATATATTATTCATCACATATTACACATAAAGATGCCTATATATTATACCTGTCAGTTACTTTAAGCACTTCAAAACAGAATATGGCACACAGCTAAGGCAAGGCCTTGACTGTATATGTATTTGGTGTGTGAGTTTTGCCATAGTCAATATATACCATGAGACACTTGGTTTGATTTTGGGACAGATTAAGGAGGGGGAAGTTTGATGTGTTTTGGGGGACCTCTTTATTGGCATTTTGGATTGTGGCAAGAACTTTGTCTAGATTTTCCCTGATGATTATTTACCTGATTATCGGGGTTGCCAGAGGAAGTCCTAATTATTTATGGCCTAAAGGACCTAAACAGTGTGACTTTACTTTTAAGCAATTTAAAGAAGTCTCAGGCAGTATTAAGAGCAGAACTTAACACCAGCTGGCTGTGGGTTCCTGCTCCTGTTTCTGGTGGAGGCAGAGCTGCAGAAACCTCAGGGCCTTGGAGTCCTGCTCTGAGAGGTTTTGAAATGCACAGTTGTGAGGTGGCTCCTTGCCTCAGCTTCCCTCAGTGGGTAAAAGGCTGCCAGGGTGCTGGGGAGTATGAGGCCAGTAAAGGAATGAGAGAAAGTCACTTTCAAGAACATAAAAATTCTTAGTGGAATTACTACTAAGCATTGCTTCTTTAACATCTGGGTTCTTTAAGCAAAACTGTCTGTGAACGGTAAATAGCCATGCATGGGTCTTTTCTGAGGCCTGTCTCTGTCTCTTTCTCACGGTCCAGTGGGTGGCCAGTTATGCCATCACCTAGTGTTTGCTGAGCATTTGTTCTGTCCTCAGCAGAACTGGGGGGAGAATGTGAATAGAAAGGTCCAAAGTCAAGTTCAGGCAGAAAGACTATGCATATGTAACAGGAGAACAGAATTCTTTTTTGTTAAGTCTTATACCATAGGTATAGATATGTACTATCTATATAATATAGATATTATGTAATCATATATTATAGTCTCATGTAGATACTTATTTGCCGGGGTCCAGCCCCGGTGGATCCAGGGAATTTAAAGGTTGGGACAGCGTCAGCGGCCTTGGAAAAAATACATATTTAATTACAGATATAGAGAGAGATTAGAAACGGATAGTGTAGTAGGAAGATTAGTGAAGAAAAAGAGGCTGAATAACTTGGATTACGTGGAATAGCATCCATGCTCCAGTTGGGAATTCAGCCAGAAAAACGAAGAGCAAGTAAGAATGACATGGGGGTATCAGTCTTTCCGGAAACTGATCCGATTTCTTTATTTTTGGGTTTGCTTATATACCTTTTGTTACACATAGGGATGAATACAGAGTCACGTGGGGGTCAGCAGTCCTGACCTTTATCAAAATCAGGTGCTTCACATAAAAAGGTCTTAGGGATTTTATGATCCTTTCTTTCTGATAACCAAAAAACTTATTTTTTCCAAGGGTGTTTTTTCTTAAACCAGGCACCACCCTCCAAATAAAGTTACATTCCTATAGGGTGAGGGTGTAGTGAGTTACAATCAAGAAAGGAATTTATTTAACCAAAGGTTAACATGATTAATCTTAAAGGTTAATACTTATTTCTCCTATATGTTAGTTATATTCATTATAAGGGCAGGGAACATGGGTATTTAGCAGCAAACATCAGCCCAACAAATGAAAATCCTTTCACCAATGCTCCCCTTAAGACCTATTTAGTCTTAAGATAGTGATAAAGTTACATTTTTACATAGTAAGGACACAGTGATTTATAACAAAGCACAGTGATCTATTACAAAAGAGAAAATCCATTAACTCAAAAAGTCTAGTATTGCTAACATCAAAAACTACTATATTTCCTTTGCTATATTCCAAATACATTGATTAATATATTCCCAGGTGCCTAAGGATATGGAGGCCTGGCGGCAATCATTGACTCAACAAGAAGAAAAAGCCCTATGCTAATTAAGACTCTCAAAATACTCCAAAACTCTCTGTGCTGTTTATGGTTGAGAGGTAGTAAACAATCATGTGGCAGGAGTATGGATAATCCTGTCACACAAGCTAGTCTGTCAGCAGAGAGGTTTGACCTGAGACATCCTTGTCACACCCAGAGCAGGGAATTAGCAGCAATTATTGGCACAACAAATGAAAAACCCTTCACCAATAATTCCTAACCAACCCATTATACTAATAATTTCTAACTCCCCAAAAGAATTTGCCTTTAGTAAGTCTAAAACATCTTGTGCCTCTCAGATTGGGAGGCTGTAAACAATCACATGTGGCCAGACGAACCTATACAGGCGGGCTAGATAACCTTCAGAGGAGTCCATAAGCAGAAACACTCTTGTCACACCCAGGAATTTTTATTGCCTTGAAGCTGCACGTTTACTCCTTCTCCAAGAGAAACGGTTATGGGGGAGAGCCCCCCTTAAAGTCAGAGGTGTAGGTGAGAGCATAAAACAGACTCTGGTTTTGGGGTTAGATGCTCGGGAACAGGGGTTTCCTGAGGCTTGATCACGCCTTTGCGTATGCCAAGCCTCCTTCCTCATGACCTTTGCCATGGGCGGAGTTCCTCATGCTGGCCCCTGGCACTTATTATCTATATATTTTCCTGTTAACTACAAATGTGACTTCTCTTCTCCACAAACTCACCTCAAAGGTCCTAGATAAAAAATGAATGAGCTGACTTTAAAAAGTGCATCGTATCAGACTTCCCTGGTGGCACAGTGGATAAGAATCTGCTTGCCAGTGCAGGGTACATGGATTTGATCCCTGATCTGGGAAGAGTCCACAGTCCGCAGAGCAACTAAACCTATGTGCCACAACTACCAAGCTCACGCTCTAGAGCCTGCGAGCCGCAGCTACTGAAACCACGTGCCGCAACCACTGAAGCCCACATGGTCCAGGGCCCGTGAGTCAAACTACTGAGCCTGTGCGCCAGAGCTACTGAAGCCCATGCACCCTAGAGCCTGCACACCCCAACTATTTATTGAGCTCACACACTATAACTACGAAGCCTGTGTGCCTAAAGCTGTGCCCGACAAGAGAAGCTGCCACAGTGAGAAGTCTGTGCACTGCAGTGAAGAGTAGCCCCCACTCACCACTGCTAGAGAAAGCCTGTGCAAAGCAACAAAGACCCAGCACAGCCAAAAATAATACGAGAAATAAATTAATGAAGCAAAGACACTGTATCTTCAGAACTCACAGGACAGAACTGTCGGTGGAGTTATTGAGCCAGACAACTGTGGGTTTGGCTTAGCTCTGTGATTTGCCAAGCTATGTGTCCCTGTGCCTATTATTTAACCTCACCAGTTCCTCCTTGGGACCATGTAGTATGCTAGAGTCAGACATGACTGATTTTACTTTCACTTTTCTTTTTCATGCATTGGAGAAGGAAATGGCAACCCACTCCAGTGTTCTTGCTTGGAGAATCCCAGGGACAGAGGAGCCTGGTAGGAGATCATCTATGGGGTCGCATAGAGTCAGACACCACTGAAGCGACTTAGCAGCAGCAGCAACAGCAGCAGCATGCTAGTTTAGAGCACAGGCTCTAAAACCAGATGGCCAGGATTCAAATTCTGGTTCTGTAACTGACTAGTTATGTAACTTTGAGCAAATTACCATGCATCTGTTACTTATCTGTAAAATAGGGTTATTAAGGGCACCTACTTCTTAGAATATATATTAATATGTTAATAAATATATTAAATAAATTGATATAGTTAAAGTGCTAAGACCTGTACCTGTGATATACATATACATAAATATATATATTTGCTATTATTTTTATGTAAATATAAAATCCTGACTTAATGAATAAATAGTACTGGTACTAATTTCTTAATATAAAGATTAAGCTGAGACAAAGCATGTAAAAGTGTCTACCATGGATTGTGATGTATAGCTAGGACTTGGTAGATAGTGGCTGTGTTATTACCTGGAACTGATGCTGAGCTGGTGAGCACTAGGATGGTTGTCCTTCTGATGGAGAGTGGCTACATTGTACCATTGTTAAATATTTTGAGTATCATCCTGTATAAACTTAGGCATTTCTTAATATTAAGGTCTGTTCCTGGGAAAGTGATTTTTTATTTAAGGAATAGCTAAAAAGAATTAAAAGTTGGAGAAGTTTTGACCTGAATATGGCTTTTTAAAAATTATTAAAGAAAAGTTTGGTCTAATGAAACAATGTACATTAAGTACTATGTACTTGCACTTAATGGAAAGATGACAATTAATTTGAAAAACATTTGAAACCAAAATGTTTTCTTCAGTACAGAAGTGCTTCTTTGGTTGCCAGAGCTGGGGGCTTGGAGTGGGCGAAATGGGTGCAGGTGGTCAAAAGATACAAACCTCCAGTTATAAGTCCTAAGGATGTAAGGTACAGCATGGGGACTGTAGATAACAATACTGTGTGGTATATTTGAAAGTTGCAAATGTTTTCATGGTGATTATTTTGCAACATATACATATACCAAATCATTATGTTGTATACTTAACACTAATATAATGTTGTATGTCAGTTGCTGCTGCTGCTAAGTCGCTTCAGTCGTGTCTGACTCTGTGCAACCCCATAGATGGCAGCCCACCAGGTATCCCCATCCCTGGGATTCTCCAGGCAAGAACACTGGAGTGGGTTGCCATTTCCTTCTCCATTGCATGAAAGTGAAAAGTGAAAGTGAAGTCACTCAGTCACGACCCCATGGCCTGCAGCCCACCAGGCTCCTCCATCCATGGGATTTTCCAGGCAAGAGTACTGGAGTGGGGTGCCATTGCCTTCTCCATGTATGTCAGTTCAGTTCAGTTCAGTCGCTCAGTCATGTCCGACTCCTTGCGACCCCATGAATCACAGCATGCCTGTCCATCACCAACTCCCGGAGTTCATTCAAACTCATGTCCATCAAGTTGGTGATGTCATCCAGCCTCATCCTCTGTCATCCCCTTCTCTTCCTGCCCCCAATCCCTCCCAGCATCAGGGTCTTTTCCATTGAGTCAACTCTTCACATGAGGTGGCCAAAGTATTGGAGCTTCAGTTAGAATTCAATAAAAAATATGTTCGTGGTTTACAAAACAATTCTTCAATCATGCTAAAAAAATTTTAAATGCTTCTGTTTTCAGGAAGGTGATAAAGAGGAAGAAAGTCACATTTTACTTTCAAGCAATAATGAAGACAAGACTGAAATTTCAGGAACAATTCATGATATAAATTCATCTTTAATACTTGAAGCACCCCAGGTATTTAGTACATTTTTTTCCCATTTAAACAGCTGCTATTATGAAGAAGACAAAAGTTTGTTCTTACTGTCTTGGCTAAATAGATACAAATTAAATAGTCTCCCCCTTAAAAAAATTTTTTTAAACTGAAATCTTTTCTCTTTTGTATCACATTGCCTCCATAAATGACATCAGCTAGGTATAAGACATTTTCAAAGAACAAACATACCTGACTTTATATCACTAACACACTCTAAAAATTTTGAGAGCAGAGTTTTGAAAATAGACCTGCATTTAAAATGCTGTAGAACAAGAGCTATACTAAAGAACTTTTTTTTCCCAAGAAGAACTTATTGAATACTTTCTAAAGAAGAATTATTTAGTCAAACGTTACTTTATACTTTAATATTAGAAAGTATATTTTGAAACTGTTCCTTTTTCACTCTTAAAGTGAATTGTGTTTATTTTGCTTTTAGCAGTTAGAGTATGGTTTTTCTTAACTTGATAACAACTGTCTTTTGATATTCTTTGCATAGTTTGTTGACAGTGTCGAAACCTGATATGTAGTCCTGTAGTGTCCATTATATATTTTTTTCAGTTTATACATTTTTTTGTTACAATTTCTTAACTGTGTGACATGTTTAAATATACCTTCTAAATACAGTTTTTTTCTTTTTTTAAATAGGTTACAGTATTTGCCTTACTGTATTAACTTAAAAGCGTCCCTGCAATGATGTCTAGAAGCAAGTGAGGAAGCAATGGGAAGGTGTAGATTCTTTTCATGAATGTACATTTATTGATATTTAATGACTAGGACTTAAAATAGGAAATGTCATTGATCCTTCAGAGGGAATTGGGCCTTATTGTGCTTAGCACCTCCCTTGAAGTGAGGTCAAAGGCTCAGCAGATTCATATATTCCTCAAGTGTTCCTAAGAACTCAACAAAATTCCTGCTCATGTGTGGGGACCATCTAGCTTTAGTTCTATATTCTTGCTCTTTTGATTAGTGAAGTTTGACTTAATTGAAGAGCATACGTATTCATTCCTTTTTGTTTTATATTATTAATGCAAATGCAAAAATCAACTTTTGTTAAATGGTGTATTATGAAAGAGTCATACTCGAAGTAGTTGCCCATATTCCTTGTATCTTTAGTTTATAGAGAAGGTTTTGTAAACATTCAAAGAGCCATGAACTTTTAAGTTACATAAACCTGATAATCCTGACTTTTAAGTCTTTGTTTTCTTCTGAGATGGTATGAGTGCATCCATACTTATGTGTTACTTTTTATATGAGATGCATAAGTTAAACATTCAGTGTAGCAGTTTAACAAAATTCCTGCTTCTGAGAATTTTCAGGTGGTTAATGTGTAACGAACCTTTAGACTACTCAGTCACCTTGCCAAAGGCAGATTGTTGCCTCTTTTGTTGTTTCTTTTCCAGGTTGAGGTTTGTGTGGCAGTAAGGTTATATTTTCCTTTATTGTAATGGAGAGCTGTTTGGGTTAACCATGCATTGGCATATAATACTGTTACTGCAGTTATGCCAGGGGTTAATTTTCTAGTTAATGTGTAGAGTACAGCTTTAAGACAGAGTTTAAAGTTTCGTTTTGTTTTGCAATTTTTATTCACAGGGATTTAGAGATGAGCCCTATTTTAAAGAAGAGCTTGTGGATGAACCGTTTCTAAATTTGGGAAAGGCTTTCCAGTCCCAACAAAAAGAGATAGACAATAGCAAGGAGACCTGGGAAATGCATGAATTCATGGTCCCTAGGCTGCAGGAGATGGGTGAAGAAAGAGAAATGCTTGTTGATGAAGAATATGAGCTCTATCAAGACCAACTTCAGTCCCTGGAGTCGTATCCCTCATCACACATTCAAGAAGCTGCTCCTGTTCCGTCCATGAAGGAGGTTCACTTTGGTACACAGTGGTTCCCGGATCGTGAACTGCCCGAGCCTCAAGAAGTGGGACGCGTGATGAGCATGTATCCTCAGGACATGCAACAGTGCGGCTGTAACCCGGACGAAATGGTAAGGGATTAGAATGCATTTTCCGTATCCTTCCTGACTCCTCCCCTCCCCATCTCTGTGCATCAATCATGTAACTTTTAAACACACGAACACAATTTAATGGATATTTTCATCACTGAACATTTTTTTTCCCAAAAAATGTACCATACAATGTGTTGGTTTTAAGTAAAAGCTCATCATTTCTTTATTGTATAACTTCTAGTTGGAGTCAATAAGCTACAGTTGCTTTGCTGTTATGATGTGGTTTTTGTTGTTGTTGTTAACCTTGCCTTTTTAGTGATGTTTTCCTCCTGATACCCATTTCAAGGAAGAGTTCTTTCATCATTTGTGATTACAAAAAAAAATTCCCTCAGGGAGATATAGCTCTGTATTTCTCACATAATGTGTTTGTCAAGAAAAATCAAGGCAAAATTGATTAAAAGATTTGTTATTTCTGTCTTGCCTACCCACACTGTCCTCTGTTTTATATGTAATACTAAATAGGAAGTCACTGAACTCTAGAAAATTATCTTTACATTTGTGATACTGCCTGTGGACAACTTGGCAGGAAAACATTGTATTTACTAGGTTTGCTCTTGCTATTAAATCACCAGTAAACTTATTTTTAAAAATGAAATTAAGGTTAACTGGCCACCAACTGGAATCTTTTGGTAGGGATGTTTTAAATGTTTTATTCTTGTTTATTTCCTGACCCAAATTAACTTCCAAGCAAATGAAGAGAAAGTTTTCTGTATGGAGTACGTAGCGGTGTGTTCGGAACAGTACGGTACCCTCCTCAGTGAGGTCAGCAACTTCCCTGCAGTGGTGTGCAAAGTGGCCTTTGTTTGTTCCCTCACAGGGCAGATATAGCTGGGTGTTGTCCTTGCCTCCCTTCTACCTTCCTCCCCTTTTCATTTCATTATGGGTCTCTCTGCTATGCGAGATGCTATATTTATGTATTTAAGGAACCCTTGAGGATTACCCTTGGTACTGGACTCTGGGCAGTCTACCAGAGAACAAATGTTTTGGAATTATGTGAATCATGAGGGAAGAGGTGACATAGAATCACCTGGTATGTTGCTGTTCACACTAGTTCTTTCTATCTCCACCAGTCCCATTCAATCCCACTCCTGTGTCTGTTAAGTGCTTGACCTCAAACAGAATATTTAGTTATATGGAGCAAATTATGAATATATAAATAAATACTCTTGTTATGTCTGTTTTCTTCTATAAAAATAAATTTTTCCATTTACTCAAATATAAGGCAGCCTGAAATATAGTCCCATTTTAATATATAAACCTTTAGAGATATAGATGAATAGTATATTCATATTTACTTTATATATTTAGTTAAGTGTCCCTGTTTTAAAAGCTGTAAAATATCAGGTGTTTGCCTGTTCTTGGATTTAATGAGGGAATTTTACTCATATTCCTTCAATGCATATTTAATGTCAGAGTCTGCATTATTACTAGAATCACTTTTTGATCTTCCAATACTGTTTTTCAGCCATACCATCTTCATTTCCATCTATGTTGTTTGAGATATAGTAACTTTTGAATCCATACTATCAGTCAAGTATCATTATTCTCAAGTATCATGGCATAACGTTAGGTTTTAAAAAAATTCCTCTTGTAAGTTTATATTGATGACCCAATCAATCCACAGTGTAGCCACTTCCTCTATTATTTATCAAGCTCATTATAAAGCTTGTTTTAACAACATTCAGTGCTCACAGTTTGAACGATACACATCCTAGTTACTAACATTGTTAAACTTCCCAGCTTTCTGATTCTGCTAGGTAACCTTTAGGAAACTACAGGCTCCTTAAACTGGCATTGATTAAGATTGTTTTAATCTTACCTAACAGTACCTAACAGTACCTAATCTTATCTAACAGATTGTCTTACCTAAACAGTATTTCTTTCTTTAAGTAATTATATGTTCCTGCCTTTGGGCATTAACTCTCTCTTTTAAATTGAAGTATAGTTGATTTGCAGTGTTGTGTTAATTACTGCTGTACAGCAAGATGATTCAGTTATACATACATTGCTGTTTAGTGGCTAAGTTGTGTCTGACTATTTGTGACCCCATAGACTGCAGCATGCCAGGCTTCCTTGTCACATTTTTACCTGTTCCATTATGGTTTATCATAAGATATTAAATATAGTTCTCTGTGTTATACAGTAGGATCTTGTTTATCCATTCATCTATAAAAGCTTATATCTACTGACTGCAATCAGGAAGAGGGCCATCTCTTCCCCAACTCCATTCCCATTGGCAACCACCATTTGTTCTTTATTTCCATGGTTCTGTTTCTGTGTCATAGATAGGTTCATTGGTGTCATATTTTAGATTTCATGTAAGTGATACCATATGGTGTTTACTTAGTATGATAATTGCTAGTTGCATCCATGTTGCTGAAAATGGCATTATTTTGTTCTTTTTTATGACTGAGTAGTATTCCATTGCATATATCTAAACATCTTCTTTATCCACTCATCTGTCAATGGACATTCAGGCTGTTTCCATGTTTTGGCTATTGTGAATAGTGCTGCTATGAACATGGGGGTGCATGGATCTTTTTGAATTATAGTTTTTCTGGACATATGGGCATTAGCTATTTTGCCCATTTCCCATCCATATTCCCACAGTGATGAGTGTAGGTGAATAAAGAAAAATGTTTTCCTTTACCTTCTTAGGTTCCTTTGGGTAGGGCCCTGGAAGTTAAACTGACGAAAGACAGATTATCAGAAGAAAAACAATTTATTAACACCTGCAGCATGCACACACATAGGAAAAACTCAGTGATAGGTCACTCAAAGGAGGGGTTAGAACGTGGGCTTATGCAGCATCTCAATGAAGGACGGTACATTTGTAGACGAGTGTCAAGATAGAGGGAAAGGGATTCAGGCTTTTAGGCTTAGCTACTGTGTGAAGGTAAACATTATGGGGGAAATTGATGGAACATAAGGGTTGTTTTAGTAATGTTTGTCGTATACATTTCTCTTGGCGTCATCTCTGAGGTGGAAAGAGTCTAGAGTCATCTTTGGTGATTGAGAACCAGGGGAGGATAGGAAACTTTTCTGTGTCTCTTCTTTTTCTGCAGCTCAGAATAATCTCTCTGCCAAAGTGGCGTATTTCCGGGTGGGATATCCCGATCCTCTGTAACAGTTGTGCCCACATGATCAGGATGGGTTTGGATCTTTATCTGTCTTATTGTCGTTATAGTGAGCTCCAAGGTGATCATTTATTATTTAATATTATAAGCTCTGGGTGAGTGGATTTTAAAACCACAGTCACATGCCTTACAAATATGTAATTCCCGGTACTCTTCTATTTAGAGGCTGTCCTCTAGAAGGCAGTGAAACATTATCATTCTGTCCTCATTATAGCTGATAATATCTATTTTGGGCTACAAGTATAGCTATGTTTGTGGAGTGCAAATAGTACCCAGCTACTTATAAACTTATCTTTCTCCACACTCTCTTACTACATTTTAGTTGAAGGATAAAAGCATCAAGGTTGATAGATCTGGTTCTTTATTTTTAGTTGTGATCAAATATACATTATATGAAGTTGACCATTTTAACCATTTTTAGGCTTACTGTTTTCATGGAATGAATATACTCACACTATTGAAGAACCATTACGAGCACCCATCTCTAGGATTTTTACATCGTCCCAAACGGAGACTCTGTACCCAGTAAACAATAAACGGCCCATTCTCCTTTTCCTTTATCCTCTGACAACAAACCGCAGTTTTACTTTCTGTGTCTAAGAATTTGACTGTGCAAAGAACCTCATGTAAACGGAATCATACAGTATGTATCTTTTGTGCCTGACTAATTTCAGTTAGCGTGATGTCTTCAAGGTTCATACCTGTTGCATGTCAGCATTTGCTCCCTTTCTGAGGCTGAATAGCATTCCATTGAATGTATGTACCCCATTTTGTTTGCTTGTCCATCAGTTGATGGACATCTGGGTTGTTTCTGTCTTTGGCTATTATGAACAATGCTGCTGTGGACTCTGCCATACAAACATCTGTTCAAAACCAAATTTTGGGTAGTACACACCCTGAAGTGAAATTGCTGGGACATGAGGTTATTCTGTTTATTTTTGGGGAGAATCATGTACTGTTTTCATAGCTGCTGTGCCATTTTACATTCCTGCCAGCAACACACGGATTTTCTAATTTTTCCACATCCTCACTAACACTTGCTTTCTGTTTTATAGATAGGTGTGAAATGGTAGCTCACTGTAGTTTTGATTTGTAATTCTCTATTAGTGACATTGAGCAAATTTCCACATGATTATTGGCCATCTTCAAATATTCTTTGGAAAAATGTCTAAGTCCTTTTCTCTTTTTGAAAATATCTGATTCTTTTTGTCTGAGACTAAATTTATGCTCTCATTGTCTTCTCTATTTAGGAAAAAAAACTGAATTGATTTTTCTAAAGGTCTAACCTTTCATATTCACTGTATTGAAACCTCAGATTTAGGTATCAATTCTTATTCCTCAGTCATAATTGCCATTAATTAAAATAACCAAATGGTTCAAAAATGATTGTAAATTTTTTTCTTTTTATTTTACTATTTTCTCTTTTTTTAAATATAAATTTATTTATTTTAATTGGAGGTTAATTACTTTACAATATTGTATTGGTTTTGCCATACATCAACATGAATCTGCCATAGGTGTACATGTGTTCCCCACCCTGAACCCCCCTCCCTCCTCCCTCCCCATACCACCCCTCTGGTGCTGGGGTCCTGCCCCGGTGGATCCAGGGAATTCGAAGGGGAGATGGCGTAGGAGAGGAAAAAAATTATTTAATTAGAAATATAAAGAGAGATTAGGAAAAAATAGTATAGTAGGAAAATTTAGTGGAGAAAAGAGGCTGAATAACTTGGTTTACGGGGAAAGCCAATAAAACTCCAGGACAAGAAGTCTGCACCATCTACGTTAGGCCACCGGTGCTCGTTTGAGTACTAGAGGGTGCTGTGCATTGGGTTCCCTCTCTCATGGGACTTAAAAGCCGGGGCAAATTAGTAGACGTGGCGAACCTCCTTGCTCCAGATGGGAATTCAGCCAGAAAGAGTAAAGAGGAGACACGGGGGAAACCAGTCCAGTGACTGGCCCGTCCTCTATTGTCCAGAAAAGCCTTTTATACCTTTTTTTTGTACATAGAGATCAATGGATAATATAAAATTATGCAGTGTCAGCAGCCCTGACTCTTATCTAGAGCAGGCTCTCTCTCTGCATACCTGGTTGTATACACAAGTCTTAGGTGATTTACATCATCTTCTGGCCAGAGGGCCAATTAACATTTTACAGCCCTTTTTCTGATAAGGGTTTGTCAACCAGAAGACTTATTTGCCCTAACAGTGTTGTTCTTCCCAAAGTCTGGTGCCACTCTCAGAAAGCACTAAATAAAGTTACATTCTTACATAGCAAGGATACAACAATTTATAACAAGTAAAAGGAGCATAGTGATTTATAAAGAGAAAAGTAATTAACTCGAAAGTCTAGTGTTGCTAACATCAAAACTACTATATTCCTATTTCTGCATCCTGATTACATTGATTAATATCCCTCAGGTGCCTAAAAGATAAAGAATATGGAGGCCTGGCAGCAGTCATTGAGTCAACAGTGAAAACCTGTCACCAATATAATTTTTAGCTCTTTAGAAAAGGCTCTGTATCTTTAAGATGCTTTAAGCTTTGTGCCTCTCATGGTTGGGGGGCTGTAAGCAATTTACAGGCTGCAAAAAGTCCCGGGGAACCTGTCAGGCAAGTTAGAGAGCCATCAAAGGGGTTTGAGCTGATGCAGGAGACTGAAGCCCTGAATTAACTTTTTTCCAGAGAATGTCAGAAGAGTGAAAAGCACAATAATAAAGCAGGCAGACTCTGGTTTTGGGGGTAGATGTTCAGGAAAACTCAGGGGGAACCCCCGAAGCCGGATCACACCTTTGCCTTTTGTTGGGCTTCCTTCCTCATGACCTTTGTCACAGGCGGGATTCCTCACACAGGCTCCCGGCTCTCTGGGTCATCCCAGTGCACCGGCCCCAAGCATCCAGTATCCTGCATCGAACCTGGACTGGCGATTCGTTTCATATATAATATTATACATGTTTCAATGCCATTCTCCCAAATCATCCCACCCTCTCCCTTTCCCACAGAGTCCAAAAGCCTGTTCTATACATCTGTGTCTCTTTTGCTGTCTCACATACAGGGTTATCATTACCATCTTTCTAAATTCCATATATATGCGTTAGTATACTGTATTGGTGTTTTTCTTTCTGGCTTACTTCACTCTGTATAATAGGCTCCAGTTTCATCCACTTCATTAGAACTGATTCAAATGTATTCTTTTTAATGTCTGAGTAATACTCCATTGTGTATATGTACCACAGCTTTCTTATCCATTCATCTGCTGATGGTCATCTAGGTTGCTTCCATGTCCTGTGATGAACATTGGGGTACACGTGCCTCTTTCAGTTCTGGTTTCCTCGGTGTGTATGCCCATCAGTGGGATTGCTGGGTCATAAGGCAGTTCTATTTCCAGTTTTTTTAAGGAATCTCCACACTGTTCTCCATAGTGGCTGTACTAGTTTGCATTCCCACCAACAGTGTAAGAGGGTTCCCTTTTCTCCACACCTTCTCCAGCATTTATTGCTTGTGGATTTTTGGATCGCAGCCATTCTGACTGGCGTGAAATGGCTCTAAGAAGTTCTCTTGTTTTATTCTAGACTACTAACTAGTCATATTTCCTTTCTCACCTCTATTTAATATTTGAATTGAATTCTATGTACTTGAGGCTCCTTTGGGTATCTGATATAGTTTTAACTCACTTATATTCATAATCTATTTGATAAAATCTAGCAGTATTTGGTACATCAGCTTATGAGAGGTCTTTTTCTTACTGTTGAAGTGTGAACCATATAAACATGAAAAAATTTGGACTGTTGTAAAAAATAAAATTTATATATTTTTTGGACAACCTTAATTTCCAACAACAGAGAGTAACACAGTGCTATTAACCTTAAAAGAATTAAGGCAGTGGTCCCCAATGTTTTTGGCACCAGGGACTGGTTTTGTGGAAAACAGTTTCTCTACGGACTATGGTGGGGGAATAGTTTCAGGATGATTCAAGCATATTACATTTATTGTGCACTTTATTTCTATTATTATTACATCAGCTTCACTTCAGATCATCAGGCATTAGATCCGGGAGGTTGGGAACCCCTGATTGAAGGTGTTTGTCTGTGGTGGCCATATGTTGCAATTTAATTTCATACATATAAATGTTTTTTTAATATCATAATAAAATACATCAGTGAAAATTGTATGTTCTGGAAGATTATAACTTTGGAAAACCATAAAAGACATGTGTACAAAAGGAAGAGAGGGAAAGCGTAATAACTACTGACTGTGCTTATCTGTGGGTTTTAGGTTCGGGGAACAGGTTGTTTGTTAAGTAGATAAGAGTGTAAGGGAGGGCATAGCAGAGGCTTAGAACTATGAAAATTCACCAGATGTTTCTTAAGGCTGTGAAAATTCACCAGGTGTTTCCAGATCAGCAACGAAGCTATTTAAGTTGTGATCTAGCATAATCCAGAATGTAACGTGTATCAACCATTGACCTTGCTTGCCTTGATAGATTGTTTATTCCTCTACCTTGGTGAATGTGTTTATTCCTCTACCTTGGTGAATGTTTATTTGAATGCATTTATTAATGCTTATAAAATAATTTTTTTGTTAAAAAATCCAGTGTTTGGAAAAAACAGATTTTTACTAGCCTGTTCTCTTGCAGATATTAAGTTACTAGCATTTGTAACTGCTTACCACAGTATAAAACGTTACTTGAGAAGGCCTGTTTGCAGGGCCAGTTTTCCACTATCATTATGATCTGGATTGAACAACATTATGGTGTTCCACATGTTATCATAAAGTGCTAATGCATTTCTGTTTTTCTTCCTCTCAAGATGAAAGAGAACTTTGGCATCGATTCTCTCTCCTCCATACCCTCAACTGAAGGAAACACTCAACAAGGCAGATTTGATGATTTGGAAAATCTTAATTCATTAACCAAGAGTAGTCTGGATTTAGGTTTGTGATTTTCATTTCTCATAAACACAAGTTATATTATTTTGCAATCTTTCAGTATTATTTGTGTATATGACAAATTTTACTGTCATATTTTCATTCATTATATTATTTTGAATTGAAATCTGCTTATTAATTAATCTGTTTCAAAATATCTGGAAAAGTAATGTGACTCATATTTCAACTTAGAGCTTTCAGATTCTTTCTGCTTTCTGTGAGGGCTGCATTTTCCCTGCATCATTTTGCTTTTTATTAGCTGTGTGAATTACAACTAAAACTACTGCCATATACTGAATCTGAAATAAGTCTCTGCTAATATATATTAAAATCTCTGATGCTATTAAGTGATACTGTTAGCTCATTGAATGGGGTTGTTAAATATTAATAAAGAGAGACATATTTTAAACATTTATGAAACATTTTTATAGCCATATATTACAGTCAATTTTGGCACATTAATAACTTAGTTTCCATTAAAGAATCCTAAAAGTATAGTGCTTCTCCTTGCCTCTTCCCATATTGATTCTTATATATTTTTGAAAACTTGACTAAAAAGTAATTTTTCCTTATCCAACACTGCAATATCAAATATCATTGTAATATTAAGATTCCCTAGGAGAGACTGGTTAAGTTCTTTCAAAGTATTGGGATTTATAGAGCCATTGTTCAGGATTTATGCTGTCCTTCACCTGTTTTGACTCTACTTATGGGAAAAGTCTTTCTCTATGGGCAGTTCTTGTCTTATATGATAATATATTGTTAGGAGAGAGAGATACCTGTAGAAAGTTATATAACTGGTTTATATGAATTCAACATTCTATCAAGTAAAATGTTAAACAATGAGGTTCTTTTAATGTCATTAAAGATTGAAGGCATCTATGAGATGATAACAATTGCTAGTTCCCTGCCAGTCAGAATACATCATGAATAGTTAATTTAAAAAATTAAGATAGTTAATTCTGAATATCTTAGATTAAGTGAATCTATTCAATTTTTCATAATGTATAACTGATTGTGGCTAGGAGAAAAATGTAACTTTTTTCACAAAAATTCTCCTTGCATACTGTTTTTTGTCTTGTTTTTTAAATTCACCACATTTCTGTAGCCCTCTATTAAATACTTGAGGAAGAGTTATGGCACAAATGAACGAATTGATGTGTTTGATTACCATTGATATTAATAGTTTATAGTAATATCCAGCATTGTTTCAGATCAGATAATTTTGTTGTGGAGAGCTTCCCTGTGCACTGTCAGAGGTTTAGCAGCCTCCTTGCCTCCTCACCCTAGATCCCAGTGGTATTCCCATTTCTAGTCATGATCAAAATCAAAATGTCTCCAGACGATGTCAAAAAGTCCCTTGGGAGACAGAATTGCCCCAGGTTGAGAACCATTCACTGTTTTATACTGTCAGGATTGAAAGCAATGGGCTGGAAATACGGGGTGAGTATTTGTGAAGATGGACATTGGAGTTAGGAGAGAGATAGGGGAAGGGACTTTGTCCTCCTGGGATGATTCAACCTTCCTCTGAGCCCTCCTCTGGGTATCATTTAAGTGACTCCAAAGTTATTTCCTCTGACTTCTGCTGCCTGCATGAGTTTCCCAGGGCCCTGTAACAAGTTACCACACACCTGGCGGCTTAGAACACTGGAAATTAACTCTCTCACTGTTCTGGAGCCCCTGAGTCCTAAATTAAATGCTGTGCTTCTTCTGAAGGCCTTGGGAAGAATCTGTTCTTTTCCCTGTCCAGCGTCAGGTGACTCCAGCATCTTTTGGCTTGTGGCTGCTTCCCTCTAATCTCTGCCTCTGTCTCACGTGGCCCTCTCCTCTTCTCCATGTCTTCTCTCCTTTTGTCTCTTACAAGGACACCTGTTGTTGGATTTAAGGCCTGCTTGGATTGTCTCATCTCAAGATGCTTAATTTAGTTACATTTGCAAAGCCCTTTTCTCCATGTAAGGTCTCATTTATAGGTTCTATGGCAGATATAGATATCCAGGTGAACCATCAATCAACCTCCTATACTGCCTTAATCTAATATTTAGCAAGGCACTTGGATTCTATTTTTGGAGATTATAGCTTTAGGTATTTAGCTACATTTGTATACCTTAGGCCTGTCCTCACTAGGAAAGTGTTCATAACCACATGTGTTTTGGAAAATTTTTCAACTATCAGTGAATTTATTTTTGAGCATTCAGAGCAAAAAAAATTTTGAGAGCTGCCAGAATGCTATGTGGCAGGTGCAAGTACTTGGATTAATGCTAACCATGCGTGAACTGAGAAATTATTGATACAGTCAGTATAGTTTCATTCCCAGGTCCCTCAGTACTAAGCCATTGATCTGCTATGTCACCAGGCAAACCACCCACTTCTCCAAGCTTCCCCACTTCCACAGCTGTAAAATGGTGCAGTTGGGCTAAGTGTTCTATAAGGCCTTTTTCAAATCTGTAGCCCTTTGACAGAGAAGACAATGGCACCCCACTCCAGTACTCTTGCCTGGAAAATCCCATGGACAGAGGAGCCTGGTAGGCTGCAATCCATGGGGTCGTGAAGAGTCGGACACGACTGACCGACTTCACTTTTCACTTTCATGCATTGGAGAAGGAAATGGCAACCCACTCCAGTGTTCTGGCCTGGAGAATCCCAGGGACGGGGGAGCCTGGTGGGCTGCCATCTATGAAATCGCACAGAGTTGGACACGACTGAAGCGACTTAGCAGCAGCAGCAGCAGCAGCAGCAGCCCTTTGACTACTCTGTTAGAAACTTTAAGAGTTACTTATGAGCAATTAAATTAAAAGTTATTTTTGAAAACCTGTATGTAAAGGGCTATTCTTCACCCTTTACTTAATCTAAAATTATTGTTGTTCAGTCATTAAGTCATGTCTGACTCTTTGTGACCCCATGCACTGCAGGACGCTGGGCTTCCCTGTCCTTCACCATCTCCCAGAGTTTACTCAAATTCATGTCCTTTGTATTGATGCCATCCAACCATCCCATACTCTGTCACCCACTTGTCTTCCTGCCCTCAATCTTTCCCAGCATCAGGGTCTTTTCCAGTGAGTCAGCTCTAAAATCAGGTATCCTCAAAGACAGAAAGTAGTTATATTTCCCAGTCTGATTGGCCCTACCTAAAATGGGCCTCTAGTGAACCTGGATGAATTTCTGTCATTGCACCCAGAGTCAGGTACACTTGTGAATTCACATAGTGGTCTCTTACAATAAGCTTCTGGAGGGCAAGGCTTATATCTGATTATGTTACCACAGTGGGTGCTCAAGAACTATTTCTTGCATGAGAAGGTGATATGCTGCTCCTGTGTGGTGATTTAACAGCATGCCAATTCTGGCATGATTTAACTGGCATGATTTATCAGTATGCCAGTTCCCTACCTATTTTTTTCTTGTCTGGTTGCTAAGTTGTACAGCAACCCCTTTTCTGCATGGATTCTTCTTGCCTTTATTTTGTTTATCTTTCTCTTCTTGCACCTCACTAAGTATAGACCTTTTGGAAATCACACCCATTCCTCTCCTGGTAGCATTAACTTCCGTTTATCCAGGGACTTTTTTTTTTTTTTTTAACTTTCCTGTTTTCCTAACTGGGTTTTCCTGTTGTGGCCGTTACCTAACAACCACATAGGCCCCAAAGGGTATGCTTTATTTTACGGGCTCCCAGATACCATGGTGCACCTGACAAGCAGGTCTGTTAAGTCACCTATGTCAAGCACGGTGAGAGAGGAGAGATGTGTACCTGAGCACTGCCAAGGAGGAGGAGTGGGCAAAGGGTATGGGCAGCCCTGTGTGGAGCAGGTAGTGAAAAGTTTTAAACAAACTGCAGCATCCTATGAAACTCATGCTGTAATTTAATAGGCTGCTTTACCAGTGTAGCTGGATGGGAATTAGCTCTGCAAATAGATCCAGTTCTCTGTTCTTTCAACTCTCATTTTAGGCCATTTCTGCAGAATCTCTGTCCCACCCAGTCCCTCCTTAGGGGAGGAGGTAGACACAGGGAGCTAGAGCAGTGGTGCGTGTCTGTGGATTTGACTGCATGCGTGAATGTGGGCCCAGGGGATGGGCTGAGGGGTGCCCGGTGATGGGGGAGAGGCACCTGAGACTTTCCTTAATACCACCTGAGTGTTACAGTTACTTTCACCCCCCCACTTCAGATTCTCTGCTGTATTTCCTATACTGTATTAATCAGTGTTACCAACTGATCAGATGCTGGCTCAAAGTGTCTAGACAAGATAAAAAGCAGAAGTACAAGTGAGTTTACTAGAAAATCTGTTCAATATGAAGAAATGAAAAGTTTAAATGATGCTTATAGGAGAAGTTTTCAAAGAGTATCTCTATCTCCTAGTGATCAATTTTAATTTTCTAATAAGCCGTTTCCAAAATATACTATAAATGTATGGATTTAAGGGAGGCATTTGAAACACCATTTTTTATATTTGTATAACATAGTTAAGAAAGATTGGCTGGGAATTTGTAATGGATTAGATGTAATGGATACTGAGGTGTATCCTAAGAGCGATGAATGGGTTTCTGCCAGCCTGCGTGCAGGTCTCTAAACATGTACCACGGAACTGCGTGCACAGCCCTGCCCTAGTTATTCCTCTTTTCTGTAATAGGAAAGTGACGCAGATGACATGTTAGGTAAATTCACACATCCTGTTTGGCAAAATTCCTTGGCCTGGAATTCCCCATCTATAAAATATGATTGTTAGTATCTCTTGTAACTAGTTTAATGTGAGAATTAAATAAGATAACAAATGTAAAAGAATTTTGGAATTTATAAACAAAGCCCCTTCAAAAATGTGTTTTCATTTGATTATTTGTTTTTCTGTGCATTTTTTTTTAAGTCAGTGAAATGTTAGTGTGTCTGTAATTGAGAGAGCCTAGATCGACGAATGAAAATTTGTAGTAAGATAAGGAGATAATCTCCATCGTAAAGGAGATTAGCTTTTTTTTTAATTGAAAGATTCTTTAAATTCTACAGTCGTTCACATTTTAAAAAAGTTTCACATAATCCAATAACAACCCTTTCCCCTCCATAACCCTATATTGCTCCTCCCTGCTTCCGTCTCCCCACTGGTCACCACTAGTTTGTTCTCTGTATCTGAATCTGCATCGCTCTTGTTTTGTTAGTTTGTTGTATTTTTTAGATTCCACGTATGAGTAATACCATACAGTATTTGTCTTTCTTTTTCTGACTTATAAGAAAGATTCTTTTGATAAAAGATTCATATTGCTAAAATAGTATCTTTTCACTGAAGCCATGCTTAACATTGTAACCCTCTTCCACTGAGCAATTCCTATTTCCCTTCCTTGCAGAATTTTTTTTATCATAGTACTGCCATCATCTGACATGTTAAATATTTTGCTTATTTAGTTTAGTATAAATAAGTCTTCTACCTGAAAGGGGTCTGCCCGTGTAGATATCCATAACTCTTTGTTGAATGAATGATGAATAAATGTATCCTGTGCTCACCAACATCTGGTTTTGCTCTTTAGGCATGATGATTCCAAATGATGTGCAGGGTGCTGGCTTGCTTGTTGAACTTCCTGTTGTGGCTCAGAGAAGGGAGCAAGAAGATTTGCCTCTATATCAACTCTCCAGGACTCAAGTTGTTCCCAAGGTTTCGGCATACGCAGGAATGTTGTCTTCTAGATATACCCCTGATGCATGGTATGATATTATTTCTCTGCATTTTCACATTATAAAGTAGCTTTCTTTTAGTTTCTATTAAAAAACAACAACAACAATAGGTCATGTCTATGGTGGAACATTTGTAAAGTGCAGAAAAATACTTTGAATAAAACCCACTATATTAAATGATTACTGTGAGAATTTCCCATGCTTAAAATTGTACCATATATATAATTTTGTATTCTCTCAGTTATGTGCAAAATGGATTACATAGAGTTTTTAATCAGATAATGGAGGTTAATTAAGAATTTAACAACTCGAGCAAGAAATACATGAGGACAAATTGAGGAAGGATTGGACTTAAGAGCTGGAGGGTCTGTAGGAATTGTTGGCTGATAACATGTGGGAGTGAGAAGGAGAAGGAGAAGGAGATGACCTGTATTTCTGAATGGAGCAACTAGATGGCTAGCAGGACCATTAATTCTTTGGCATAAGATTATAGGAGCATGAACAGGTTGAAAGGAAAATGATGAGTTCAGTTTGGGACATGTTGAGGGTTCAAGTATCCATAGAACGATGAAGTGAAATGGAGTTAATTTTAATACATGTCTCCAAGGATTAGTGTTGAGGTCTATCCTGATGTGGATACCTGGGGAACAAGATCAAGTGAAGGTGAAATTCCTGGATTTGAATAGTCATCCAGGGGAGGCTCAAGTGGTAATAGAACAGGGCCAAAACTGGAGTCCTGCAAAGCAGCAAAATTAAGGGCATGAATGGAGGAAGAAAACAGTGAAGTGGAGTGAACAAAAGATGGAAGGAAATTGATGAGCTGGAGGTTGATATAGAAACTAAGGGAAGAGAGCATTTGAACAAAAGCATCATTACAGACTATTGTTACATGCTACAGAGAGAGGTCACAGTAGATAAAATGGAAGTTTTCATGGGACTTGATCACATGGATGCCCTTGGTAAGCTTAGAACAGTTTCATTAGAGTGGAAATCAGAGAGTAGTGGGTTGAGAATTGAACAGAAGTCAGAAATTGGATACAGTAAGAGTAGACTAGTGTTTTGAGAAACCTGATCATGAAAAGAGGCAGAAAGAATGCATGTTACCTAGACAACTGGAGGGTATTGTAGGACTGGGGCAAGGGGATGTATATATGTATACACACACAGACACACAGACTGTAAGTGTGAAAGATCCAGAACACACACACACACACACACACACACAGACTGTAAGTGTGAAAGATCCAGAACACACACACACACATACAGACTGTAAGTGTGAAAGATCCAGAACACACACACACACACAGACTGTAAGTGTGAAAGATCCAGAACACACACACACACAGACTGTAAGTGTGAAAGATCCAGAACACACACACACACACACAGACACACATAGATTGTAAGTGTGAAAGAGCCAGAAAAGGAATATGTAGATGCTAGAAAGTGGGTGATTAAACATAGTCCCTGGAGAGGGTGGAGGGAGAGGAGGACATGGCACCTAGAGAGATTACCCTTTAATATCTGGTAGGAGGAAGCTCATGGATTCAGGTGCCAAGAGTGAAAGGAAAGCACAACTGCAGATATTGCTAGTACCTTGAGGACTGGAATCTGAAGAAGTTTTTACCCTATGGTCTTGGGGGTTTTTTTTTTTGCCTTTTTTGTCATTTAGAAGAAAGGCTATTTACTCAAAATGATGGAGTGCTAGTAAAGTGGGCCGTAAAAGGAGAGGTGTCATAACAGGGATTAGCGTTTGAAACAAGAGTAGGGGAGTAAAGACCTAGTGTGAGAAGGACTTTAGGAAAATATTGATTCCCTTTTCCCAGGGAGTGAGAGAATGAACATCACCCTCTCAGGTGTGGTATCTGTGGCTGAGAAGCAGAGCTGCTGATGAACGGAGGAGGCTGAGAGAACACTGAGGGAAGAAGTTAGGGTGTGGGTGGTCTCTTTACAACTGAAGGAGATTTCGTGGAGTGTGACGGGTAGTTTGGCGGAGTGGGCCTTGGCAGTGGGGCATGGGAACAGAAGCACAGCTGAAAGAAACACCCGTGCAGTGCAGCACTGTGAGTGCAGGACGGGAGAAGCAAATGGAAGAGCTGGAGGTGTTGCAGAATATAAGAGGGATGAGAGAGAGGGTAGGGTTAATTGGCCTTAATGCTGTTATTCATTTCTGTTTGAATATAGTTCACCTACAGTGTTGTGTGAGTTTCAGGCGTACAGCAAAGGGAGTCATTATGCACATACGTATATCATGCTAAGTGAAGCGCATCAGACAAACACAAATATCATATGCTATCACTTAAATGGGAAATCTAATAAAAATGATATAAATGAACTTATTTCCAGAACAGACTCACAGATCTCGAAATCAAACTTATGGTTACCAAAGGGGAAATGTGGGGGCAAGGGGAGTGATAAATTGGGAGACTGGGATTACTGTCTATGCATACTACTATCTATAGAACAGATAACTATGGGGACCTACCGAATAGCATAGGGAACTCCACTGAATGTTCTATGATAACTTACATGGGAAAAGAATCTTAACGCTTTTATTTAAATTTTAGTCCAAGAAAGATTCTGTCTTGTTATATGAAGTGTCTCAGACTTACGTCAATTCTCTGTTCAGTGGTCTGTGACCTTTGCCTAGAGTTGTAGATAGAAACTTAATAAAAGTTGTTTCCTGGGCTTCTGCATAGCTTATGTCTGAGTGGAAAGGAAAGACTGGTAAGCCCAGCTAGTTGGAGAAATTGGTGACTTTTTACTCGACAGACCTGGACCAATGTGCACAGGGGAGGAGCTGAGAGGCCCAGGGTCCTAGTGCAAGAGATCTAACCAGTTCCCAAGGGAACAGAGAAATGCCTAGCAGTGGAAGTACTGGAAGAGTTAGGAATATATTTCAGCTTTTTTTATGTGGTCAAATTACTTTTCAGAGACATTTCCATTGTTTAAATTTCTCTTGTGCTGAGTGTTAATAATGGACTCTGGCCAAAGAATTCAGAATTGAAGCTGCTTTTCTTGTTATAGAATTCAAAGTGTAAATTGGAAAAGATGTAAACAAATTTCCAAACCCGCCCCTCTATCCTTACGCAGAAGATGAAACATTCCATCAGTTGTATCTTACTCAGTTCTCCCAGTTTCAGGGAGAAGAGGCCCACTTTACTCCTAATGTGAGCACTTTGACAAGCTGATTTCTTGTGTTGGCACAGGCATGTAAAGGCTCTGCCTAACCTTTGTCTTGGGAGATCAGTCTTGCATTTGAATTTTCTTTTTTTTGTGTGTGTGGCTTGCTGTCATAGATTCAGTGTATATATTTCAGTCTCAGCAGGCTCCAGAAGTGTTCCTGTAAATCATACTACCCCTTTTAATCTTTCAGGGTATGACCCATGGAGTTAGGTCCATAGATGAATATTTATTGCTACTCAGAAGACTTCCTGAGTAATGCACAGATTCCTTTCAGAATATAGTTTTTCAGATCATCAGGGTGTTAGCTAGTGCTAAATGCTATTTTACAGTTTCTTTGCATTAATTTCTGCATAGGACTCAGCAGAGTTATTTTGTTAGTATTCACTGTGCTGTTGCATAAGCCAACTTCTCTTCGCCTCTAGGACTAATTTAAGAGGTCAGATGCATACTGAAAGGGAAGATCTCTAGGAAGGAAGAATGGTAGGCAGACGGAGTGCGGTAACTCTGAAAGCAATCTAAGTGATCTTGTTCTGAGTATTCTTTCTTCATAAAGTTCATTGGGATGATGTTTTCAGAATTCACCTGGCTTCAATCTTTTTCTAATTCAGCTCTGTCATCACTTGCTGCCTAAGGACGTATGTGTGCCCATTAGTGGGGGCATGACATTGCTCAGACTAATAGGAGATGTGCAGTATAGTACTGTGCTGCTGCTGCTGCTGCTAAGTCGCTTCAGCCGTGTCCGACTCTGTGTGACCCACAGACGGCAGCCTACCAGGCTCCCCTGTCCCTGGGATTCTCCAGGCAAGAACACTGGAGTGGGTTGCCATTTCCTTCTCCAATGTGTAAAAGTGAAAAGCGAAAGTGAAGTCGCTCAGTCTTGTCGGACTCTTCTGGACCCCATGGATTGCAGCCTATCAGGCTCCTCCATCCATGGGATTTTCCAGGCAAGAGTGCTGGAGTGGGGTGCCATTGCCTTCTCCAGTATAGTACTGTGGTGCTGTTCAAATATGTTCTCTGTTATTTATGGCTACATGACCCTGAAAGAGTTTCCCTTGTGTCTGTATTTCCTCACTTGTAAAGTAAGGTAGTTCTAAGGTTCAATAAAGTGAATATAAATGATTTCATATAATGCCTTGAGCATAGTAAATGTTTAATGGAAGGCTGGCAGTGATGCTTGATGATAGTGACAGACTCCTGGCCCTTGAGGTGTATCTAGGGTATTCACTGTTGCTGAGTTTATTAAAACACTCAAGGAAGTTGTAGTGTTTTTGTTTGTTTGTTTGTTTTTAGATAAAATAGGATCAGATCACAGTAAGTAAAACAGGAAAGATGTCAGAGGCTAAAAACTGTGAGGATGATGAACTTGAGGTGAAAGGCATATTTTAAATTGAAAAAAAAATCGTAGGTGTGTGTGTGTGCTCAGTCACTCAGCTGTGTCAGACTCTTTGTGCCCGCCTGGGCTGGAGTCTGCCAGGCTGCTCTGTCCATGGAATTCTCCAGGCAAGAATACTGGAGTGGGTAGCCGTTCCCTTCTCCAGGGGATCTTCTTGACCCAGGAATCAAATTGAGGTCTCCTGCATTGTGGGAAGATTCTTTACCAGCTGAGCTACCAGGGAAGGATGTGTGTGTAATAGGATGCAAATGAAAAGAAATACTTTCAGATATTGGATACTTTGTTATGACTAGTAAGAAGCGAAATATGAGACTGAGTGTCATAGCTGGGGAAAGGATTAAATGAGTTAATGTTATATTTTAAGTCCCCAACACTGCTTGGCATTTAGTGCCTTTTAAACAAATGGTGAGTTTCTGATAGGTTTGAGTTCCACTGCCAAAAATTATGTGTAAATTAAGAATATTGGTGGAGGACTAAGCATAAAGGAGAGAATAAATACATGGATGTGAGAGAGGAGTACTCAGGAATGTTTGACTTGGAAGGAAAAAGGGGAAGTTTCCAAGGACTTTATAATGTTGCAGCCGTGGTCCACACTGCAGGTGAAGATGAGTGTGAGAAATTAGGACAAGAGACACACAGGAGTATTACACTAATGCCTTTGGAAATATAATTAGATATTTCATTGCTAAAGCAGGCTCTACAGAAGGTCAAAAAAGGTAAAGACCTAAGGAAGTGACTCACCCTTTATGAGCTGAACATTTGTTTCTTAACAAAAGTCTTAAATGCAATTTTATGAAACAGTTTTCTTAATTTTGATAAATGTATAATGGTGGCTCAGATGGTAAAGAAACTGCCTATAATGCAAGAGACTTGGGTTCGATTCCTGGGTCAGGAAGATTCCCTAGAGAAGGGAATGGCAACCCACTCCAATATTCTTGCCTGGAGAATTCCATGGATAGAGGAGCATGGTGGGCTATAGTCCCTGGGATTGTAGAGTCGGATGCAACTGAGCAACTTTTACACACACACACACACACACACACACACACACACACACACACACACACACACACACACATTGATGTTACCAACATTCCAATCAAGATATTATACATTTCCATCCACCTGGAAAGTCCTCTGCTCCTGACTTCTAATACTGTAAGTTATTTTTTTCCATTCTAGAACTCATGTATATCATACAATAGGTACTTTTTTGTTATCTGGATTTTTACTGAGTACCACGTCTGTGTCATTTTAAACTTTCATATATAGTAATGACTAATTCTTTATGTATACTGGTATCAGGTAATAATTTGCTTATAACTTCAAGGTCATAGTGTTATATTTGTGTAACTAACCCTACTAGTCTGGAAAACATTAGTGCCTATTCTGCCTGGCTCTAGATGCTCGTATTCCCTCTAGTATGTCACAGAAAGTTGCCATATAGAGTTTATATTTTAAAAGGAAAAAGAAATCTCGAGATAACTTAGCCACAATTGTAACTCTTCCTGCTTACATCATTTTGGGGTGCTGAGTTTGCTTGACCCTTATATGGCTTAGTATACAGAACTTTTATGTGAAAAAAAGATATATTAAAAAGGAAAGGTCACCTTGGCTATCTGGATTCATCTGATTTTGGTATGACGTAGAAAATTTTAATCTCAAAGACATTGTATCTTATGATGAAGTTTTACTATTAATATCCACTTGTTCATTAATGGGGCACTTTATCTTTCTTCCCAAATCTGTAAAGAATGATAACTTTGGGCATTTGTTATAAAGGACTGAAATAAAAAGCATTATTTCTATTAGATGGTTAATTCGTTTAGGGAAAAAGTGGTTATAAAACTCTGATTAAATGTAAAAGGCAAAAGTTCAATTATTTTAAGATTTGAGATTCTAACTGATCGAGCTATTGACCATGTTTAATCAAAGTGCGAATTATAAAATTAGAGTTTAGAATTCTCTTGTGAAAGATTCAAGTACATTTGGGCAAATTTGCATCTTAATATGTGCAGTAAAAGTATTTTACTTTCTCCATTAAATTTTAATTTGGGTTAAAAGGTATATGCATTCATCAGTGTAAAGTGACTACATTATTTTGGATAGTTGCTCATCTCCTGTGACTTTCTTTTTAAAACTAATCACACTATGGTTTTGAAAGTTTTATCTCTCTTTAGGTATGAAATAGTGTGAATAGAATATGTTCATCAATTTCCTGAAAAATAATAATATACTTTGAAAAAGACTATCTAACGGAATAATCCTTTTGTTACAGATTTTCTTAAAGAAAACTAAAACTTTACATATTTTAGATAACATTTTTCTCCCTTCATTTAATATTATATGTACAAGTCAGCAGTTTAGGATATTTTTTATTTTATTTTTTTAAAAAGAAAAGCATATAGCCCATACCAATGTGAAAACTTGACTTCCATTCTATCTTAGGTAATTTTAAATTTAAGAATTTAATTCTTATAATAATATTATGTATGTGCCATAATAAAAATATGTACATTTTTTTTTCTTAATATATTTCATGAACTGTTTCTTACCCACAAAATGTATGAATTTTTTCCTTCACCCACCAACCAATTTTCTGATTCTTTGGCCAATGTGTCCTACAATTTATTTCCGTTCTGACATTAACTGCAGAGTTAGTACAGCCCCCACAGGTTAAAGGCTCAGTCCCATAAGACTGTCCCAATTTCAGAAGCCAGGCACAGATTCCAGGTGCCAGTTCTACTTCTGACCAACTGACTATGAGTTGGGGGTTCTCATATCACCTTCCTGAGGTTCAGTAATTTGCTGCTGCTGCTGCCAAGTCGCTTCAGTCATGTCCAACTCTGTGCGACCCCATAGACAGCAGCCCACCAGGCTCCCCCGTCCCTGGGATTCTCCAGGGGGGAACACTGGAGTGAGTTGCCATTTCCTTCTCCAGTGCATGAAAGTGAAAAGTGAAAGTGAAGTCGCTCAGTCATGCCTGACTCTTCGCGACCCCATGGACTGCAGCCTATCAGGCTCCTCTGTCTATGGGATTTTCCAGGCAAGAATACTGGACTGGGGTGCCATTGCCTTCTCTGCAATAATTTGCTAGCATGGCTTATAGAACTTAGGAAAGTGCTTCACTATTACTGCTTTATTGTTAAGGATACGGCTCCGGAATAGCCAAATGGAAGAGATGCATAAGTCGAGGAAGGGAGTGTGTGGGATGAGAGAGCATCCATGCTTTCTTGGGGGCGCATCACCTTCCCAGCACTTTAATGTGTTCTCTAACCCGCAGGCTCTCTCAACTCTGTTGTTCGGAGGTGGGGAGAGGTTTATGGAGGCTGCATTATGCAGGCACAATTGATTACATCATTGGCCATTGGTGATTGAACTCACTTCTAGCCCCTTTCCAGAGGTGGGGGTGGGGTGGAAAGTTCTAACTCTAAATACATGGTTGTTTCAGAGAAGGAAATGACACCCCTGTCCAGTATTCTTGCCTGGAGAATCCCATGGATAGAAGAGCCTGGCAAGCTACTGTGTATACCTAAATATAAATTCAAGTGAAAAAATTTAAGAGAAATGGATATTGGTTGAGCCTCAGTTAAATGCCAGTAATATTTCATTTAATCCTTGTTGCTGTTATGGGATAATCAAAATATGAAAGTTTATGCTATGATTACCACTAGCCAATGAACATATATGTACATGTGCAAAAAATAACATGACATCATAAAATGAAGACTTAAATTGGTGGAATCATGGGTATATCATTTAGTGATTGCATTCAGCTGTTTATAAACTGAACCTCCCTCTTCATTCCCACACCCTTCCCCCTACAACTGTTAGTGTGGCTTAACTCAGCTGGGGCTTGATTTCTTCCATGTAGAAAAGTCCTGAAGAAGTCCTGCCAGGGTCTTGGACACCTTCTTCCTTTCTGCTCTGCTGTCATGAGTGAATTGCTTTAGTTCTCATTGTGTCTTCATGATTTTAAGATGGATGTTCCATCACCAATAATCACCTCTGCCTTCTAGGCAAGAAGGGAAAGAGCAAAGAGCAAAAGGTTCCTGTCAGCTGATTCTCCCTCCACTTTATGAGTTTTCCTGCAAGTCTCATCCAAGGACTTTTGCTTCCTTGTTGCTGATCAGAGCTCTTGCACACAGTTACCATTAGCTAAGAGGAAGTCCAGAAAATTTAGTTTTTTGAAGCTGAGTGTAGTGCCACCTGGAGTAAAGGGGTGTTATATTGGTAAGGAAGATGGGAGACAGGGCATTAGATAAGTAACCAGCAATTATCTGCCAAGTTGTTTTCCTTGAATTTTATGATGCTTTTAATCATAAAAAGTAGACTGGCTAAGGCAAGAAGATTGTCTGCAGTGGGTGAGAAGTTAGTGATCCTTAATGATCTCAGTTCTTTAACTGATTTTCAGATTGCTTAGATCCTTTCACGTTCTCTTTTCAATCATCCTTAAAACTTTGTATCTTAGAAAATTGTAGAGTGACAAGTAGCTGGAGTTTTGTGCTTTTGATAGGACTTATTTGAGAATTCAGAGGAAAATGGAGCATTGAAACTCCATGCTGAAAAAAAGACTTGGATACTGTGGAGAGGTTATGTAGTACATCTGAGCCTTCTCTGAGCTTCATGTGGAAAATACAGTAATATGACCTGCTGTGCTTACTTCACAGGGGTTTTTGTGAAAATGAAATGGAAGAAGTAGTACCAACATTTTTATATAGAATAATATGATTGGCAGTATATGTTATTTAATTTGATGGTCCAAGGGCACATGCCTATTTTGCGGTACAGGTTAGATGGGAACATAGAAATCCTGGCTCCTCTTCCAGGTCGTAGATGATAATGCCTTTACCCTATTAGATAGCATTACTTCTATAACTGCTCTCTAATTCAGCATCCTGCTAGGCAGTTCCATGTTAACAGAATTTGATGGGTGGAAGTATGATGGTGGTAGGTGAGAGGATTATATTGTTTAACAAATCTTTCTGTAAACTGAAAAATACACAAACTGTAAACTGTGGAAACTTCTATAAACTGTGGAAATACACAAAATATTCACAGAATACAAATGACTGGGACATTATTTAGAGAGACAAAAAAATCTAGAAAGAGCAATCATGTTTACTGACTATTTACTTATTTCAGTTGTTTGTGTCAGGTTATACTAGATTGTTAGCTCATCAGTCACAGCAAGTTTTAAGAAATATATTTTATAATATTTAAATGTTGATAGAAAAACAAATGTATAATCATACAAATTCAAACACAGATTTTTAGAAAATAGCATCTATAGTGTCACCAATGAAAGTGTTTATAATCAGTGATTTCCTGGTACTGGCTGGATATTTATTAATTTGAACATTTAAGCAATATATCTTCGTATGGACAGTCAACTATTGATGTAAATATTTTTAAAGCTTAGAAATTAAGAACTTTTAAACTGCATATAGATTGTATAATATAAAACTTTTTAAGACCCTTTAATAATGTGTGTGTTATAAGTTACATGTATGTATGTTTGGTTTTTTTTTTCCTTTCTTTCTCCTCAGTGAATTACCTGAGAGAGAAGAAGGTGAAGGAGAAGAAACTCCAAACTTCAGTCACTGGGGACCACCAAGAATGTACGTTGGTAACATCATTGGCTTTCTCAATAGGACAGTGCAACTGGTTGTGTTTTCTTCAGTTCTCTAATGATTGCCATAGTTCACATGTACATTGGCCTAAACTGTAGTTGCATTTGGTCTTACCTAGAGGTTTTTAGCCAGGCAAAATGACCGTAACCAGTATTAGGAAAATCATTGTCATACTTTTTCAGAGAAAGGAACTTACAGATGTCCATCTATGAGGAACAAAGTATACTTTCTCACTGTATCACTAAGCAAGGCAGGTAGGGCTGTCTTGAAGGCAGTAAAGCTCTTTTTTCCTTTTAAACAAACAAGAGCAATAGTTGAAGCTTCTGTTACATAGCCCCCTCCTCCTCTTATGTTAGTCCAAGTTTGTGTCTTGTTTGCACTAACAGAGTGTGCTGGGCCCATCCTCCGATGGATACTCTCATTGTTTTATGTAGTAACCAGGGCTGCACTTTATTAAGATTATAAAAGTCTTCCATTAGCTGCTCTTTGTATCTTTACTCATTATTAATTCCACCATGCTACTCACATTGTTTGTTTGTTTGTTTTTTTTCACTTTTAAGTTTTGTCTTAAAAACTCTTAGCTGTTTTCTGAGCTACTTTTTGGAGTTAATTATTGGCCATGTTTGTGCAGTTTGAACAAATTCACAATATTTTGAGTGACAAGTTTTATTCCATACTTTATGAAAATGATGTGGAGGTGGGAAGAAAAGAAAACCTTTCCAGCCTCTGGAGCAATAAAATCTGTCCTCTGCTTAAAGAACCACAGGCTAGCCTGGCTGACTGGGAACAGCAGTATGAAAGAAACAAAGTATGAAAAAAAAAGTAGGAGAAAGTATGAAAGAAAGAGAGAGCGAGAGAGAGAGAAAGAAAGAAAGAGAGAGAGAGAGAAAGAAAGATGGACTGTAGCCTACCATGCTCCTCCCTCCATGGGATTTTCCAGGCAAGAGTTCTGGATCAGGTTGCCATTTCCTTCTCCAATTCTGAACGTCTGTGCTTATTTGCGAAAATGATACATGTGACTTTCTTGATTTTTTTTTTCCACTCATTTGTTATTTCCTCAATTCATTCTTTGCTAATGTTACATATGATATAGATGAAAAGGACTCATTAGAAAAATATATGGTGGTGGGAGATAGGGATATTGAGATCTAGCTCAATTTCTCAATATTAAGAGTTGTATTTGTTGTTTTAGAAATCATCTTCAGAATATACCATGAAATTGCTTTAAGAATCTAATAGAATTTAATCTCATTCTATAGAAGTGATAGGTTCTTACAATTTAGGAACTAGTTATAACTTCTATAACATTTGTGAAAATGTATTTATATAAAATGAGCAACAAGTATATACACATTGAACACAATGATGATACAACAAATTTCCTTGTTCATGGGTGAATTCTGTTTTCTTGTTTGTTTTTACAGCGTTGAGATTTTTAGAGAACCGGATGTATCTCTTGGTATTAGTATTGTTGGTGGACAAACTGTCATAAAACGTTTAAAGAATGGAGAGGAGCTTAAAGGTATATTTATTAAACAAGTTTTGGAAGACAGTCCAGCAGGAAAAACAAATGCTCTTAAAACTGGGGATAAAATACTTGAGGTAAATAATGTTAAATTTTTGTTTTTGTTTGAAATGTACTGTAAAACAGTAAACATGTGTGTGCTGTTGGTATATTTTATTCGGATGCCTTCGTTTGTAGGTTTACACCATTTTATGAGATTCTAAAGTTGAACTGTAGTAGTAGCGTTAGTTGCTCAGTCGTGTGACCCCATGGACTGTAACCTGTCAGGCTCCTCTGTCCATGGAATTCTCTAGGCAAGAATACTGGAGTGGGTTGCCAGTCCTTTCTCCAGGGGATCTTCCTGACCCAGGAATTGAACCCGGATGTCCTGCATTGCAGGTGGATTCTTTACCGTCTGAGCCACTAGCAAAGCCTTAAAATGATAAAGGAAAAAGCATCAGCTGGCTGAAGAAACAATTCCACAAGTTGACAGAATGAGGCAGAAAGTGGGCCTCATGCTTCCCCCACAGTCTTTAACAAACTTTGAATTGTATATGGCAGTGGGAGTGCTGTCCTCCCAGAGTTGACCCCGAAAGTGGAAGATTGTTGGGGGAGGGGTGAACCCATCCTTTACATCTGGCAGGCTTTGCAGGGTGGAGTTTTAAGGATACATTAAAGGCACTGAGAGGTCTAAATCTGATACATTTCTTTGCATTGGGTTTATTGGATGACACCATGTTGCATATCTTTAACCCCAGAATCTGCTTGTCCTTGACTCATGGTTTATGATGCTAAACATCAGCTGTGGTGTTTTATCTCTGACAGTGTGAAAGTGCTCTGGAGATCATGGATTGAAGTCTAGATTGTCCTGTTTGTTTTCTATCCTTGGACAAATTATGAAACATATTTTCAGTTTCCAAACAGAAATGAGCTTTTAAAACTCATATAATCATTGTGAGGATTAAAGAATTACATAAAACTGTTCTGTGTATACAAATTTGAGGTTATATTCACATTTGTGAAATTGTAAAAAAAACTCCAAACACACTGGAGATAAAGAAATGAAGAAAATGACCTATGGTGTTTATATGATAGTGGGGGAGATAGACAATACACAAAATAAGTAATATAGAGAAAGGTAGATTGTTATAGGGAGCTATGGAGGAAAATAACGGGGAGGAGAATAAGGAATGACAAGTGGTGGTGATAGCAGTTGCAACTAATAGATTTGTTATGGAAGATGATATTGGGACAAATACAGGAAATGACCAAGTGAACAGTGTGGACACAGAGGGGAAGATGCCTCCAGACAGAGTGAACGGAAGTGCAAAGGCTCTGAGGTGGGAGCTTGCCTGGATGTATTGAAGGAACAGAAAGAGGTCTAGCACTGCTACTATAGGCAGAGTCAACAAGAAAGAAGTTGAAAGAGAAAAGGTAATGGGAAGCCACATTATGTAGAGCTCAGAAGGTTGTCCGCTCTGAATGCACGAGAATCCGTTAGAGAATCATGAATGCATACATATTTTTAAAAAGGGTTATTCTGGCTTCTGGGACAGGTGTAGTTTATTTGGCATTTGTGTGGTACATTGTTTTTGTTTTCCCTACTTATTTGTGATTTTGTTTTAGTTGTATTTTTTAAGCAACATATGACTGGATTTTGCTTTTTTAAAATCTAAATTGATAATATTCATCTAATAAATCATTTATTTTTAATTTTATTACTGATACATATGCACTTAGAACAAAATACAGAAGATAATGTGTAAAAATTAGCTTTTTCCTTTATATAGTGAAATAATTATAAATTCATAGGAAATTGCAAAGAAATATAAGCATAAGGAAGTCCCATGTACTCTCTTCACTTAGCCTCACCCATTGTTAACATCTTACATGACTACAGTAAAAGCAAAAGCAAAATGCTAATATTGGCACAATTCACAGACCTTAGTCAGATTTCACCAGTTATATACATGTACCTGTACCACACGTATGTATGTGTTTATAGCTCTACATAGTTTTATCACATGTGTAACCTTGCATAACCCCACAGCAGTCAAGAAACTCAACTGAATCATCACCACAAGACTCCTTGTCTGACCGCCAAAGCCACTCCTCTCCTCTCCTCTCCCATCTCTAGCCTCTGGCCACCACTATCCTGGTTTTCCGTATTTATAAGTGTGTAATTTTACAGTTGTCACATAAATGGAATTATGCATTCTGTTTCAGTTTGAGGTTCTTTCTTTACTCAGTGCAATTTCTTTGAAGTGCTTTCAATTTGTCAGTAGTTCATTGCTTTTTATGAATGAGTGGTATTCCATGGTATGGAAGTACCACAGTTTAACCATTCACCCATAGAAAGATGTTTGGGTGGTTTCCAGTTCTTGGCCATTGTGAATAAGCCCTATAAACATTGGTATGTAAGTTCCTGAGTGAAGATAAGTGTCCATTTCTTTGGGATACATGCCTAAGAGTGTAATTGCTGGGTTGTATGTTAAGTTCCTTTCTTAGTGTTAAGAAACCCTCAAACTAGTTTCCAGAATGGCTGTATCATTTTGTATATCCACAAGCAGTTATGAGTGATCCAATTTCTCTGCATCCTCACCAGCATTTGGTATTGTCGCTATTTTTCATTTTAGCCATTCTGGATAGGTACATAGTGATATCATTGTTGTTTTAATCTGTAGTTCCCTAACTGCATTTGAGTAAACTCTGGGAGTTGGTGATGGACAGGGAGGCCTGGCGTGCTGCAATTCATGGGGTCGCAAAGAGTTGGGCATGACTGAGTGACTGAACTGAACTGAACTTTTCATGTGCTTAATTGCCATCTGATTATCCTCTTTGGTGTAATGTTTGTTCAAGTCTTTTGTCTTTTTTCTAATTGAATTGTTCATTTTTTCTTATCTTTTTGAATTTTTTTCTCATCTTTCTCTGCTGTCAGTGAATAAAAAGTATTCTCTCATCTAATCCATCATCACTTTTACACATACTAATAAAAACCCATTGTTTTATCTCAGATTTAATCATTTATATTTCTTCAGACTCACAACACACCTGAAATGTTAAACTCTAATATATATTCTGTGATGCATAATGAGTCATTTGTTTACTTTTTTCTATGAAAAGCGTTAGTTGTCTGTTAGTGAAGTTTAATACTCATTTTTGTCTTAAGACAATTGCACAAAGGGTTTAGGTCCATATAAAGAGCTTTTTAAACTAGAAAGTTTGAGTTTAATTTAATTTTAAATTAAATTAAATGGGTCTTCATCTATGTAAATGGACATTTTTTAGGTTATAATTTTAAAGTTGAGAAAGACTAAGATTATTTTTCTGTTGTAATATGACAGAATTCTTTTCCCTCACTTCTCAGCTTTAGTGATTCCCATTTAACACTGTATAATCTCTGTCGGGGAAAAAAAGCTGATTATTACTGAAGAGGATGTAGTTCTCATATAGCCTCTACTTTTCTTACTGTTGAATGTTACAGGGATCAGGTTTTTCGAAAGAAGCTTCATCAAACTAGTGACAGCTTTTAATCACCACTGTAAATTTTTTCTATTTTTTTCATTTACGATTATTCATATCCTTCCTCAACTCAGATGGGAAAAGAGCTTTTCACAGCATTGAAATCTTTATGGATACCTATTAGAATAAAAATCCAGAGTTCTTGCCATGGCCTTCTGGATTTTACATGATGTGGCTTCAGCTGCCTCCCTGACATCCCCTCTTTCTGCCCCCTCCTCTTTCTCTGTTCTTTAGACTCGCCTCCATTTAAATCACTCTAACACACAGGGCTCCCACCTCCTGCCTTCATGCAGTCGCTTCTCTGTCCCTCCGCTTCCGGCATGCTCACTTTCTTCCTCACTCCGCTCAGATGCAGTGACTTATCATCCTATCACCCCTGTGCATGTGCTTCCAACTCCTTTGATCTTCTTTCCTTTCACTGAACTTTTCGGGGGCAACCACATCCTAGTTAAGTGCAACTGTTAGCTTATTTTGTGATTTCTTTCTTGATTTGAACCAACAAAGTTATACCAACAAACAAGAAATTGTGACACTCTGAAGCCTTTGGAATTAAAAGTTGTAAAATAGCAAAAAAAAAAAAAAAGCCAAGAAACCAACAAACAAAGAACCCCACGCATACTGTCTGGTCTCATTTTAAATTCATGACTGCTCCCTCAAACGGGTCTTTAATTCTGTCCTGCTGTCCTGCATTTAACAAGCTGTTTCATTCTTCTAAGTAGTTACTTCAGACCTCCTGTGCTTCCTTCCTTAGTCTTCATCTCAGTTGATGGTCCTTCTTTCTTATTTCATTGAGAAAAGAGGAGTCCTCGAAAGGGGCCTCCCTCTTGCTCCTTCTACATCCTTTTTTTCTACCTGTGCTTGTTGCAACAGATGAACTGTTTGTGTTTCTTCTATCTGGAGTCTGTCTCTCTAACTTGTGCAGCAGAAGTCATTCCATCTTCACTTTCCAAGGGTTTGCTTCTGCAGTCATCACTCTTCTCTACCTTCATTTTTCCTCTCCTCTGCATCATCATCATTGTAGCATATCCCATCTTAAAAAAGCAAAAACCAACCTTGATTCCACTGCACCCACATTCCTATTTCTTTGATCCCCTTGTAGCAAAACAACATTCACAAATTATCATTATCCTCTGCCTGGAATATGCTTCCCTGGTGGCTCAGATGGTAAAGCGTCTGCCTGCAATGTGGGAGACCTGGGTTCAATTCCTGGGTCGGGAAGATCCCCTGCAGAAGGAAATGGCAATCCACTCCAGCACTCTTGCCTGGAAAATCCCATGGAAGGAGGAGCCTGATAGGCTACAGTCCATGGGGCCGCAAAGAGTCGGACACGACTGAGCGACTTCACTTCTTCTTCTCACTTCTTCTGACTGGAAACCACCTCAACTTTTACCAAGGCTTCCTTACATTATGAGTTTGAAGAATTCATTCTGTTAAATAAATGCACTTGATAAGTAGAATGCTCTTTGAGACTATGGGCATGTTCACAAGTTATCCTCTCTCAGATTTGAATAATGAGATGTTTACACTTTACCCAAATTTGTTGAATGCAGAACTCTTTTAGTAAAAGAACCCATGGGTGTTTTCATACTTCTTTTTTGAACATAATTTGAGAAATGTTCAACTACTCAATTTGATAATGGGCAATTTGCTTAAAATACCGTTCTTCTTAGTTTAATTGAGAGAAGATGAGTCCAAAGAGATCCCCAGCCCCTACCCCCATTCAGAATTGTGTCCTCTAATAGTGGCAGAGGTGACTCAGAAGCTTCTTAAGTTTCTGTTATTGATTAGGCTACATAATTATTTTTAACCTCAGCCATTGTTATTAAGGTATTTTTCTTATTTACTTTTGTTGAAGGTAAGATGTTAATTTTCTTAAACATGGTCTCCTAAAACAGCAAAGCTTTTTATGTGCCAGTGTTATTTTTTTTTCTAGCTGTCATCTAATTCATTCAACTCTGGCTGTTCTCATAACTAGATAATATGCATGAACTTGAATTAACTTATCCACAAGATCTGCTGCCTTGCTAACTGAAATAAATTACTTCTGTGTTTTTAGGTGTCTGGAGTGGATTTGCAGAATGCTTCACACAGAGAAGCGGTTGAGGCCATTAAGAATGCAGGAAACCCTGTGGTGTTCGTCGTTCAGAGCTTGTCATCCACTCCAAGAGTAAGCTTTAGTTTACATATTCAACAAGTTTACAAATAGTCTCTAGATCTGTGGATCAAGCTTTTGCCTCCAAGTGTTAATATTTTCCAACATATTTTTTACTGTTATTCTACTATTGCTTAAAGGAAGTTAGCTTTGTAAAAATTTAATTATTAGCTTCAGTTTTCCCTTTTTTTCTCTGATTTCAATCTCCTGGTCAAATTTGAGTTATTCCAGTGTACAATGGAGTCCAACAGACCTATTTTCGACTCTTTGATTCCCTATTTACCAGGTTTGCTAATTTGGAGGCAAGTTACTTCACCTTTCTGAGCTAGTTACTTTGTCTATAAAACACTTCCAACACAGAGAAGGTCGGTTATAAAAACATTCTAGAGGGACTATCAAATGGTCTGTGTATCTATTATAGCATGTAAAAATTCAAATGTGTTCCACTGAATGTTCTGTTGGAGATTCTGAATTTACAAAGAACAGTATTTCATCATAGAGTGTTTTCCTGTAATAAACTACTCATTTGGTATGGAATTAGAACTCTGATACACAGATGTCAGTGACAGGATGTATATTTTATATTGCAATATGAAGCAGAAATGTCACCAGTAAGCCCTGTAACCGAAAGCTATGTTTAATTTTCTATATTTTAGAATGGAAGACAGCTGTTCAAAACACAGGCACTTCTGAACAGTAGAAAAACTGCATAGTTTTTAAAAATATGCTTTTCAGTCCACTGAAATGAAGTGCTTTTCAACCTTTTTTTATATCAAGGCATACAGAAAATAATATTTGTGTAGCAAACTGGGTAAACAGATATCTGGCTGTCCCAGGGGCAGGGGGCATCAATGTGTATTTTTTGCATGCTTATAGCCTCCCCATACCCAGGGGGCTGCAGCCTCACCCCATATGGGCAGCTCTGCTGTGCACTGTACTTGCAGCAAGGTCCCTTCCAGACTTAATGCTAGTTTATACCATCAAGACTAATTGAGAGAGGGAAGCAGAATAAAGTCTTCACATTTTTTAATGCAGTTTGAAATTCTAGATTTATTAGAATCCACCCTTAAGCTCTTAGGATACTGAGAAAGTTGTTGAAGCCATCACTTTTATTTCTGGAGACTGAATTTAATAGGAATGTTGGCCAGATTTTCCCTGCCAAATGACAATTCCAGAGAAACAGTTCTGAGCCAGAATGAGCCAATGATACATTTATACGGCCACTTGTGAATGCTTCGCCAAAAAATATTCAAAGCATTTTATTAGGTTATAAGGTCAGCTATAAAGGCCAAGCTTTTAATCTAGTCTTTGTTGGTGAGCTGTGGTGGAAGTTTTCATTTGAGTGACCAGTACAATATTTTCAACTGCTAAAAAAAGAAATAATGTCTTCAGCATTACTACATGCCCAAGTCACTTATCCCTCAGGCAGCATCACAGAGTGTCGCGTTCATCGAACATTGAACTGTCTGTCTATGGTTCTAGCCAAAGAATGGTGATGATATTAATGTCCATTACTTGCTCCATTTTTTTCAGCACAAAGTTGATTCCACCCGAATAAGGCAATGAAAGGAACCAAGCTTCATATTTTTGTATCTTTGGCTTGCTTATTCTTACATTTATTATTGGTCATCACAGAAATAGAAAATATAGCCAAATTCTTAATCATTTTTGATCAGTTTAATTAAACTTTGAGACTTTCTTCAAAACTCCCAAGGAAGTCATTTCCTAATATTTGGCCATCAAGGTCCTATGTCTAAATGTGCCTTGAAAAAGAAAGTGTTAGTCGCTCAGCTGTGACTTTGAGACCTCATGGATTATAGCTTGCCAGCCTCCTCCCTCCATGAAATTCTCCAGGCAAGGATACTGGAGTGTGTAGCCATTCCCTTCTCCAGGGGATCTTCCAAACCCAGAGGCTGAACCTGGGTCTCCTGCATTGCAGGTGGTTTCTTTACCATTTGAGCCATCAGTGAAACCTTCATGAAAATTCTCATGAGCTTGATAGATTGAGCGTTGGTGTTTATGTTTGCACTTTTTTTTAAAGTTTTACTTTTTTTAATATTTGTGCTTTTAATAGGTGCTTTAGGAGCTTTTTTAAAAGCTTTTTCTCCTAAATTTCTCAACTACATTTTCAGCACGCTAGAAAGAAATATTTATATCTACTTAGATTTACTTGGTATATGCTTATTTGAGAGCAGAATTCATGATCTATACTGTACACCTCAATAGAAAGTTTTTATGCCAAAGTAATTTTTTCTACTTATAATTGCATTTCACAGTAGCATTAAGGTTTTCTCTGTATATCCAAAACCAAACCTTTTTAAAATTGGTATCATTCTTTCAGTTCACTAAATTTATTATCATGTGTTGTTTTCTTTTTTCCTGTCTTCCATTTGTATTTCCCTAATATCATTGTTTGATAGTGGCATCTAAATGTTTTTGGACGTGTTCATTTTGTGTATTAGTCATATAGAAATATATTTTTTACTTTCATAAGAAACATGTGCTCTCCTACTTTTCATAAAGATGTGGTCTTTTTTGGTGGGCCATTTGTCTTCCAAAGTTTGCTAATGATATGTGTAGAGAATAATATTTCTGTGGTATTTGAAAAACAAATGGTATAAACCTTATGAATGGCAGCTAAATTTTATTCCATTTCAAAGCTTCTGCCATTTAACTTTAGCTGGTTTTTCCATAGGAGAAAGTAGGTCCAGTATAGGCAGGTGTTATGACTTTGTAGGGAGGTGGAGTGTTTTAAAGTCTTCAGAATTAGAAACATATACCTGTAGATCCACTGGTTTTTGAACTCTGACTTAGGTTGTCCTGTGTATTAAATAGAGAAATAAATGTTAAGCACAGTCTCTATTCACATAAGAAGCCACAGATATAAATTAATTTATCACTGCTATTGCTTTTTACTTTAGAGAAACATTTCTGAGATGGTCTCACTTATTCCAAAATTAATTTATTCGCTTAGACTCTAAAAGTAGAGAAGAATTAATCGTAAATTGCCTTTTTGAGAAAAGTGCTTTTTTTTGTTTTTTAAATTATCCCTAGGGAGGCAGTTCCTTTAATTTTCTGAGTAAGGAGATTTATTTTTCCTTTTAATCTGCATATCTGTCATCAGATTTTATGCCAATTACTTGTGTTAGCTATTTGAGGAGTCTTTAAAATAATCACTTTTAATAATACAAAATAATTTTGTATTTTCTTAAGATATTTTACAGGTAGTTTTACAAAAAGAAATGAGTCAAAAAATAATCTGTGCTGTTAGCACCATTAAGAATTAAAATCATTTCTATGAAATTGAACTGTTTGACTCACTTATAAGCATTTATTGAACACTACTATGTGGTGCTTTTTCTGAGCGTCAGGGTTATAGTGATAAATAACCCTAAATTCAGCTCTAATTGAGCTATTATCTAGGGGTGTAAATAGCTTTGTATAATTTATCTATATGCTAACAGTGATGGTTAAATATTTATTGAATGTACACAGTGGGCTAGCTACCATACTCAAACTGTATGAAGATATTACATAAGAATGATTATTGCAACATTGTTTGTAGAAGAGAAAATTGGAAATGAAGTATGAAAATCCCATGAAAAGAATGACTGACAGCAAGAAATGTTATATATCCATGAAAAGAAACATATCATAATCATTCCAGGTGACAGGATTTACAGTTCATTAAGTAAAAAAGGAAAAAGTAATATTTACAGAGGCATCCATTTTTTACATTAAGAAAAGTAAAATCAAAGCCTCAAATAAGTGGGCTGAAGTGATATTACTTCAGTGTTAGCTTCCCTTGGTGACTGGAATAAACACATACAATAACCTTAAAAAAAAACCAAAACACCAAAAAAGCAAGACTTGAGCTGGAGTACGCTGATGAATAAGGTAGATCAATGAAATAAATGTTACATCCAGCATTATAGGAACTAACTTTCTGGATCCAGGACATGGAAACAACCTAGATGTCCATCAGCAGATGAATGGATAAGAAAGCTGTGGTATATATACGCAATGGAGTATTACTCAGCTGTTAAAAAGAATTCATTTGAATCAGTTCTGATGAGATGGATGAAACTGGAGCCGATTATACAGAGTGAAGTAAGCCAGAAAGAAAAACACCAATACAGTATACTAACACATATATATGGAATTTAGGAAAATGGCAATGACGACTCTGTATGCAAGACAGGAAAAAAGACACAGATGTGTATAACGGACTTTTGGATTCAGAGGGAGAGGGAGAGGGTGGGATGATTTGGGAGAATGGCATTCTAACATGTATACTATCATGTAAGAATTGAATTGCTAGTCTATGTCTGACGCAGGGTGCAGCATGTTTGGGGCTGGTGCATGGGGATAACCCAGAGAGATGTTGTGGGGAGGGAGGTGGGAGGGGGGTTCATGTTTGGGAACGCATGTAAGAATTAAAGATTTTAAAATTTTAAAATAAAAAACTAAAAAAAAAAATTAAATACATAAAAAAAAGAAAAAGAATGAAGTAGCTGTGTTCATCTTATGAAGAGTTTCAAGATACAGTGTTTAAAAAAAGAGAAACTAGGTGCCAAGCAGTACGTGTAGAAAGCTCTAATTTATGTAAACATAAAATGGGATACCCATACATGTATACATCTATGTATTATGCATGTGTCTCACACATGTACACACACCTATGCTTGTGTATTCCTAGAATGACATTCTGGGAAAATTCTTCCTCTAGGGAGCGGAAAATGTTGGTGGAGACTTACTTTTGTATAATTTTTCATGCTTGCACCCTTTATTACCATGTGCATATATTATTCTTGCAATAAAAACAAGTTCTAAAATAAAAATAAAAAATAAAGAAGCCTGTGAATTTATTGTCCCTTGATGCTTCACACAAACACACACACATGCAGGCATGCACATTTGGGTTATATAACTTGCTAGATGTCCCGAGTTGTGTTGTTTGCCTTAACTATACTTCTCATATCTTTACGTTTTGGATGAAGTTAGAGATATAGTTATATAGGATTTTAACTCTTTTTTTTTTTAAATGCATGGAGCAATGTAATGATTGTGACATTTAAATTCTTTCTTTCTCTCTTCCTTGTCTTTGTGGTGACAGGTCATTCCTAGTGTGCATAGCAAGGCCAAAAAAATCACTAATAACCAGGACCAAGACACCCAAGAAAAAAAAGAAAAGGTAACCTAACCTCTTAAACTTTTAAAAATGTTTTTGGTTTCTTTTTGCATATCTGAGCTGCAATTAATATGTGTTTTTTGGGATGAGTATCTGGGTAGAAGTATGGTAGGTTTAGGACTCTCCTGGTGGCTCAAACATAAAGAATCTGCTGGCAGGAGACCCAGGTTCGATCTCTGGGTTGGGAAGATCCCCTGGAGAAGGGAGTGGCAACCCACACCAATATTGTTGCCTGGAGAATTCCATGGACACAGGAGCCTGGTGGGCTACAGGCCATAGGTTTGCAAAGAGTCAGACACGACTAAACGACTTTAAGTTCACTTCACGGTAGTTATAATGTCTCCTTTCTATGAACATACCTAATTCTGGCCTGGATGAGGGCCTAGTGAAGTACAGGTGTGAGATGTCATGAAGCCATTATCAGCCATTATCATCTTTTTCTAAATCCTAAGATATTAAGTTGAATTTCTATTGTTTAGTATTGTTTCTTTTTTAGCTTCCAAATGATTTATTTTTATTAAAAATGTATTTTTTAATTTCCATACAAATATTTTTAAAAACTTATTGCTGTTATTTTCAAACCTATTTCAGTTATAACCACAAATTATATTTTATATAATATCTTGTACCTTGCACATTGGTTGAGACTTTTTTTATGGCCTAGCACATAGGTATTATAAATGTATATTTGTGATTTAAAAGAATAGCTATTATCTAGTTACAGATTTTTATACAGAGTTATTAGGGAAAACTAACTAACTGGGTTATTCAGGTATTCTATATACTTACTGATTTTTTTGATCAGAGTAACTCATCTTCCATTTTGATGGTTAAATTAATCTACTTTTCATGTAGTTTTTCAGTTTTTATTTTATATTTTTCAAGATAATTTATTAGGTTAAATTTAAAAATTTAATATCCTCATAGGGATATAATTGACCCTTTCATTAATATGTGGCCTTACTAAGTAGTGCCTTAGTATCTAGTTCATCCAATATCCTTGAATAGGACAGATTTCCTTTTATATTGTTGTCTGATAGTTTGTCTTGGAAATTTATGAGCCACACAGAATGAATTCAAGTCTCTAACCTAGTGGATCTGGGCTTGTAAGGAATTCTCAGGGGACATCTTTTTTCTTTTTCTTTTGTTTCCTTCCATCTCATTTTAAGACCAAGGCCAGGAAATATTCCTGTTGTCTTCTGTAATCAAAATTTTGTTTTATTTGCTTTATTTTAAACTTTACCCATTGAAAGTTTCACCCCATTAAAGGAAAAAAAAAAAAAAAGCTATGCCTGATTTGATCACTTGGGAATACTTTATTTACAGAAATGTATGAGGGCTAATCAAGACCCCTTGAGGATTTGGGGAGAAGGGTTCTTGAAAAGGATAAGTAATTAGGATAGGAATTAAGTTGGTACCGAATTATAGAACTATCTGTTTTATCCTGGTTGTCTACCTTCTCAGTTCAGACCTTAATCCCAAATGTTATATTCAGATTAGCAGTAACATGCACTGTGTGTTCAGGATTCTGTGGTTTGTTTTTGGCAACTGCCAGTAAACACAGATAATGTGTAGAATCTAGAAGTTCATGGTTATAGTTGCAGAGGTATTAGTTTGTACAAGTTGCAAGTCATCTCTTGCAAAATACTTTAACCTGTTTGTCCTTTTTTGCAGGGATTGGGTTTTGGGGGTTGATATCTTTAGTCCTACTTCACACCTTGTTTGACCTCAAATAGAAACTTTGGGCTAATTAAATTTCTAGCTCTCACTAGATAAAAATGAGTACATACTGCATGATTATATTTATATAAAAGTTGAGAAAATATGTTTTTGTAGTGACAAGAAGATCATTGGTTCAGGAGAATAGGGTGCCAGGGAAGAGGGTGATTAAAAAGAGTCATGAAGAAACTTTTGGGGTGATGGTTACATGTTCATTATATTAATTATGGTGGTGGATTTGAATTGTACACTAAAATCTGTGCAATTTTTTAAGTCAGTTATACTTCAGTATATTGAAGTGAAGCTATTTAAGACAAAAATTCCCTGTTTTTCTGGAGCTTGCATTTTACTAGGGCAAAGCAAACAATATAGAATTCAGTGACTGCTAACTTTAAAGCAATATGGGAATGAGACCTGAAGACCCACAAAATATAACATCTGGTACATAAGCTCAAAGAAGGGAGATGATCTATCTCATAATTGCTCTTTTTCTGCATCGCCCAGAATGCTGCCGGCCACCTATTAGGCATACAATGCATGTTTATTGCGTAAATAAAGAATCCTAAAAACAGAACAAAACTAAATCTCTGGTTTCTGGTCACTAAGGATTGGCACATGCCCTCTGGGGATTTACCTTCTGATTTGGAATTTATGGTTGTTTCTGGCCTCAGTTATAAAAATATAGTTTTGATTTTTTATCTGTGATATACGTATATATGTGTGTGTGTGTGTGTTTTAAAGAAGGGCTTCTCAGAATATTTAGTCTGTCTTATTGCTGGAATTGTGTTGATTCATGTATTGATTCAAATATCTGAACATTAATCAATTGTCTATTGGAAACCGATAGTGTTACAGTCTCTGTGCTATAGTCGGTGGATATAACATCAAAAAGGAAACAGACAACAGGTTGTGGAGATATGGACAATAAACACACAGATGAATACAAAGTGGTTACTGATTTAAATACTTTGGGGAACAAGGTAATTAATTGACTAAGGAAAATTCCACATGAGATTTCATGAAGGAAAAGATAAATGTATGATACTTATCAACTCTGGTGCATTAAATCAAATTGAATTTCAATATATAGCAAGGATATTTGCATTCAAAATTTTTAAAAAATCCAGTAAGAGCCCAGTAAAACCAAAAGTCAATGTATAATAAGTCTACCCAGCTGAATTCCTTGGCGTGGAGAAGAAGTCATCACTAAGTTAACATGGCAATAGTTAACAATGCAACCATAAACCCCAAATCAGAAGGTTAAATGGAACACAGGAAAATGACTTTTCTCTGGACAGCATTTGGCAGTATCTGGTGACCTAAGCCAGAGATGTTTGTTTTATTTTTAGTTTATTTATTCAATAAATATGTATTGTGTGTCTATTAGGTACCAGGCAGTGTATCAGATAAGTGTACCAGATAAGTGTACTTATCTTCCCATAAGTACCAGGCCTTATGGGAAGATGACAGTTAGCCATGTTAGTGAATCTTTGGAGAATTCAGAGGTGATTATTACCCCCAGTGGACAGAGGAGCCTGGTGGGTTACAGTCCATGGGGTCTCAAAGAGTCAGACATGACAGAGCACAGCACAGCAGTATATTGTTGCCGCAAAGCACTCCCACTTGTGAGTCAATTGATCATATGAGAATCTACATCTCCATTACAGGATGATGTTTCAGTGGTTACAGGATGTACTTCACTATGCTACTGTTCTCTGTGATTATAGCTTGTGTACAAAGCATTATTCTACACCTTGGAATGACAAATTACCTTCACTCCAAGAAGTGCATATATGAATGTGATATGTAGTGAAATAACTGGAAGTGTAATTGGTATGATAGAAATATGCCCAGAGTACTAGGGGAGACGTTTGCAAAGATGGGAGGTCACGTGATGACTAAACGCTCTCTTTAACAGTTATTATTGGTAGAAATAATTCCTTTTAGGCATTTTTTTTCCTCCTTAATACAAAAGCAATCATGTTCTCTAGAATTCCTGACCATCAGAAAGGAGACAATAAAAATCACTTGAAACTATTAGTAGAGGTGTAGGTTAGAAATAAAAATTTGGGCTTGAAATTATTCACATTAAAAAAGATAGAGGAAGAAAGTGACTGAAAAACTAAAAAAAAAAAAAATCAAGCAGTTCTTGAGTAAATCTCTAGTTTTTTCTCATTTTGTTTTATTTCAGTTCAGTATTTTCTGACCTCTTACATAGAATGTGGAACATCAGACTTCATAGAAATGCTGTTATCAGCTGTAGATTCATAACTCTTTGGTATTTTCTTTCTAAATTTTCTTCAGTATTATTTCATATGTTTTCTTTCTTTTAAGAAAATTGTGGACAGTCTTCACCACTGGGAGATGTCATTAATAGAGTAGTCCTCTGTAGTTAGTTATCTTCGTTTTCTTTTTGTGTATTACCCAAATGAAAATGCTGTTTCCCACTAAACATAGTAACATAGTAATCCCTAAAAGTATGGTTACATTAACCTTATAAAAATATATCTATCCCAAATAAGAATATTTTATTATATGTGAAATATTACTCCAATAAGGTTGCTATTAAGGCATGCACCTATTCCAAGGGAAAAATCTGGATTTATCAGACTCTGGAACTAAGAGGAACCTCATGAAGGTATTTGCAAAGATCAGAATGATCTCTTGTGACCCTCTTGATGACACTTAGAGTATTATAGGATGCATGCTCTCTGATTATTCTTAATAGCAACAAATAAAACAGCATTCTATCAGGGATACTCTACATTGTGCTAATGTTTAGAACTGGCTGATAATTCTCAGGCTAATGTGTATCCAATTGTGATACACGCATGTACAGCATGTGGACATGTGGCTATCATGCAACATTAGTATAAATGTTTTTATTATCTTATATATTTTTGTTTTATAGTAACACACCAGTGAGATCAAGGAGATCAGGGAGAAGGTATAAGCATTTCTAATTAAAATTACCAAATCATTTTGACTTTGTGAATCTAGATTCACATATAAAAATGCTTCTGAGTTAGTTGTTTCTGTGAAAAGGGATTTCTTAAAAGACTGGCACATCTAAAGTAATATACGTTTAGTTTCACTATTTCTTAAAAAACTCGGGGAATATTAGATTTAAATAATGCTTCTTAGTCTCTAACCAATCAGAAAGAGAGACTTTAAAAGACTGAGTTTTTAATACCCCCAAAGGTAGGAGGATATTTTGTGCTCACAATGAGGTAAGAGACTTTCTCCTTTTCAGATACACAGAGGATTTCAGCTTTTGTCCTGTAACTTTAGCCATGTGTCAGATGTAGACACAAAAATGCAAAAACACTGGTCTGTCTGGCAAAAAGCTGTTCTTTACATTGGAACTGAGACATGTTCTTGTACAAAAGGACATCCAGGCAAACAATCTAAAAACATGTTTGCTGTTTTCTCTCAATCAAGAGACAGTAGATGCCCAAAGAACCAGTATGTAATAGATCCTCATCATTCCAATAAATATCACTAAATTGCCAGATCATAAAACCAGACTCCACTCATTACTTCTAATGGTGAATAATTTACAGCTGAAGTACAAATCAGAACCAAAGCTAGCTTAATATTAGAAACAACAACAACCACAAAATAGAATTGAAAATTAAAAAATGGAAAAACAGTTAAAAAGACAAAGTTCTGTTGCCATTGGGAATTTACCATTGGAACCAGGAAATCATGTCTATGGGCTTAAACAGTTTATGGGATTGTATGTCTCAGCCATCACAGTTCATTGTCTCTGGAAGATGAGTATACTTGAACATATCAGTGGGGCTTTCAAGACTGACTAATAAAATTAAAGAAAAGAAACTTGACCTTTGAAATTATGCAGAATGTAACAGTGCCAGATGTTTATTAAAATTACCAACATGGGAACCTAAAAGGTGGTTATCCTGGTTCAGAGAGAATTGGAGAGAGTATTTATATTTACTGAAAAAAATGTTTAAATAAGATTCAAATTTAGACACTAAACTTGTTAATGTCTTATAAGGTAATGCAGCTATAATTTGTTAAAAGAACTTACATTTCTACAAGACATCTAAATGCTCTCTTTACAAAATTTATCTATTTATGTATTTGGCCGCACTGGGTCTTTGTTGCAATTCATGCGCTCTTGGTTGCTGCCCATGGGCTTTTCCTGGTTGCGGCAAAAGGGGGTTGCTCTCTAGGGGCAGTGCATGGGCTTCTCATTGTGGTGGCCTCTCCTGTTGTGGAGCATGAGCTCTAGGGGAAGGGTTTCGGCAGTTGTGGTGCGCAGGCTTAGTTTTCCCACGGCGTGGAGGATCTTAGTTCTTGGACCACGGATCGAACTCATGTTCCCTGCATTGCAAGGTGGATTCTTAACCTTGGACCATCAGGGAAGTCCTGAATATGCAATGCTCTTGAACAAGAATGGTTTGTGTTACTGTCATTTTTCTCAATGTTAATATGTCAGAGAACTGGAACAACATGAATGACAACCAGTGATTTGCTCATTCAGCAAACAGTTAAGGACTGTTCTCAGAGCTGAGCATGTCCTATGGTCTGTTTTCTCTACCCTCACAGAAGTTCTGTTCACCCTGGCCCTCACTATGCATACTTGCTCCAGCCTTTGTTGCCACAGTGAGAGCCTGGACCTGCCTACACTCTTCTCCCATATGTGGTAGAAAGATGCCTGGACATCTGGCAACCCACATTCATACCGTAGGGAGCCCAGAATATGCTTATCCTACATTCTTTGTCAGCATGTTGGTAGAAGTGAAATAAATAGGTCATATAAACAATTGCCCCTTAAATATACTTTTTAAAGTGCTATTAAAGAGAATTCATATCTTTTACTACTATTTTAAAAGCTAGCTCTCCTTGTCCTTAGCTTTGTCTTTCACTTAGAATGACCTTTGATTAGATGTTATCCTAAATAAATTTGAGTGTGTGTTTTTCCTTATGGATGCCAAACAGTGTTTTCCATTTTGGAGGAATTTATTACATGTCTGCTTTCTGTAATGGACCAGTCATTGTCCATTTACTGAAGTGTATCCTGCCATTAGTGGCTTTGTCCTATAAAGCATAATTGATTGTGCTTTATTGAAATCCTGTAGCAAAACAAATCTTAATTCAGTTATTTTGGCATCTGTAGGGAGCTTGGGTATATCGGCTCCTATTCTTTCCAGCAGCTTGCATCTCTCCGTAGTTTGGCATGTTTTATTTTTCCCAGCATTTAAGAAAAGGTCTGCATTGTATAAAGGTAATATGATCATAAAGTCTTCTTTAATTAAGTCTCTTTAAACCAAATATTGATATACTGTATCATTTGGTTTGTAAATGTAAAGAATGCGTATACAGAAATACAAAAGGTATTCATCGTAAAGCTTTTTCTCTCTCTTTTTAAAACATTGAAATATGTGTTAACTATTTACAAATTATAGATGAATACCTCTTCAGTTAGAAAGTCTTGATATTTCAAGTGTTTATAACGAATGAAATCTGTACCTTTTATAATTGAATAAAAAGTTGAAATAATCATAAGATTAACACATTGGGTCATTTTTATATCTAAGACATTTTTGAAATGTCTCTCATTTGAGTTATTTGGTCAGAAACAAAGAAAACTAACTCTCAACAGTGTAAAGAAGATACATATAATTGATTTTGTCACTGGAGAAAGGAATGCATGCTTCTGGGAGGGTCAACAGTTTTAAAAGTTGTGCTTTTGAATTCCCGTTTTCTGTATTGGTGTATTTATATCACATAGTCACTTTGCATAATACCATAGAGAATAAAAAAAATTATAATCCTAGTGATATGATGAAAGTTGGATACAGTCAAAATATTTACAGATTATCTTTTAATCCTGTTTGTCATTGAGGAAGAGGTTGAACAAAGGCAATTAACTCTTCTCTCAAATTTTGCATCTTCAGAGGCGAGGAACTGCTCCACCGCCAATGAAACTGCCTCCTCCTTATAGAGCTCCATCTGATGACAGTGATGAGTCTGAAGAAGAATGTGCATTTACTAACAGTGAGTTCCTTTTCATTGTTTGGGATAGATGCATAACATTAAATTATACTTTAATGATTGTTGTAAATTATCAAATACAGTGGTGTGGGTTCTTAGAAAATGTGTATGAACATATCTTGCTGAAAAAGAAAATTCAGATCTCCTAACTTTTGTGACTTTATTTTCCTAAGCTTTTGCCTTTGACAATATAACAGAGTGAATATCAAAGGCAACTGGGTGGTAAACTTTTATCTACAGTCCATCCTAGTCTTACTATTTGGTTGTGAATATAGAAATGGTAAGAAGTCCTTGAAACTGGAGTTTGACCAATAGTAATCAGAGTTGAATGTAGATGTTAGTCCTTGATTACTTGCTGTGCCCAGATGAATGGTGATATTGACAATGCAAAATTATAGAAGGCCCACCAAGTCATAATTTTCGCCTTTAAATGTCGTTTCATGATGTCCTTTTACATTAGTTGCATCAAGTATACATTTACACATATTTAAAGGAGGCTTTATTTAAAAGCATTTACATTCCTTTTAGGCATGTAAACTATATGTAGTTAGATCTCATTGCTGTTGTATACAGAATTTGTTTCGGAGTGATGAAAATGCTCTAAAATTAGATTGTGATGAGGTTGCACAATTTGTGACTATACTAAAACCTACAGGATTATGCATTTACACGATTGGCTGTAATGGTTTTTGGAATTTATATACTTTAAAATAATATTTTTCCTTATATAGAAAAGGAATTTGATACAGACATTGAAAGAGTGAAAATTTGGTCTCCAGTATTTCATAGTGTGTGACCTTAAGTATTCCTTCTTCTATGAAAATAATGGTACCTATTTTATAGGGGTTGTGATGAGGATTAAAATATGGTGATAAGGCTGTTAGCCTTTTATATTGTGAATCTTCAAAAAGTATTATAAAGTTGACTATAACTTTATAATTTTCTAAATATATAAATAAAATATAAAAATAAATATAAATAAACAATTAGGTTGACTTTATAAAAACTTGCTTTGTACTTTGTGATTTTATAGAGCACTTTCTCGTGCATTTTCATTTATTTGACAATCTTTGTTGAAAACCAACTGTTTTTCACTAACAGTGCTAAGTGAGCCTGCTGTGAGATAAATGAAACTTTGCTGCTTTTTTTCTCAGTGGGGTAATCCACCTGGAATGTAGGATACAAAGGCATGGAAACAAAATTTAACAAAAGCAGTGAAGCGCCTTAGTTCTCAACCTCTTTGAAGGCGCGGCACATACTGGATACAATTGATGTATGTGTGCACTTGTGTAATGTAACCCTTTGTTTTGATAATAATTATTACAGAAGCTGCAGCAGAGTGGAGGTAGCTTGTTGATTATTCATAATTTCTGGGTTACTAGAAGGCCCATATTTCCTTGGTTGTTAGGAAACCTGGTTTAAACATCTGACTAAGATTACATTCTAACCCTATTCACTTAGTTGTGAATTCATGAACAAGTTTCTTAACCTTTTCATGGCTTTTCACTTTCTCATGTATATGGAGGAGAGGGGATATCTTATAATAACCTGTCTCGTAGTATTGCTGTGAGCATTAGAGGAGAAAACATTTAAAGAACTTAGTGTAAGGACTGTGATACTTAGTAAATACTCCACTTTACCATGTGCCAGGTCTTCATACGTATCATTAACTCAGTCAACATAATAATTTTGTGAGGTCTCTATACAAATAAAGAAATAGGCTCACAGAAATTAAGAACTATGTCAAAAATTACACAGCTAATAAATAGTGGAAATGGAATTTAAACCCAGGCACTCTGACTCCAGAGCTGGTACAGTCTATCATCTATTCTTCCCATTAATTAAAATGGTAATATCCCAGAAATAGGAGCAGCATGATTGGGGGTGGCCCAGGGGCAAAGAATCTGCCTGCCCATGCAGGAGACAGGAGATGCAGGTTTGATCCCTGGATTGGGAATGTTGGTGACTGAGCACACATTCAGTGTCAATCACTGCGCCTCCTGAACCCCACTAACAGTGTGAGTATGTGCAGTGAACGCACATGTACACGTGGTCTTGGAATGGCTCTGTCTAATGGTGTCAGATGGTATCCACTGTGTGTGCGTGTGTGTTCAGTTGCTCAGTCATGTCCAGCTCTGACCCCATGGACTGTAGCCTGCCAGGCTCTTCTGTGCGTGCAGTTTTCCAGGCAAGAATACTGGAGTAGGTTACCATTTCCTACTCCAGACACTGAATGCAGATACAGACTTCTAATAACAAAGTCATCTTTTAACTATGACATTTCGCAGATTCTCCAGCAAATTTGAATTTCACAAGTTTCTCTAGCTGTGAATATAACTTTCCATTCATTTTTCTCCCCAGTTTTTTCCTTCTCAGTGTACATTTCCTTCCCATTGAATTTACTTTTAACTTCTGCAGAAGGGTTTGAACTGTATGGAGTTGGGACATAGTTCACAGTTAAAATGTATGTGAACTTAAAGCCTCTAGCTTTCCTGAATTTCTTCTTGATATGGATCCTGTGAGTTTTTATTTGTTCCTTCAATTCAGTTCAGTTCAGTCACTCAGTTGTGTCCAACTCTTTGCGACCCCATGAATCGCCAGGCCTCCCTGTCCATCACCAACTCCCGGAGTTCACTCAGACTCACATCCATTGAGTCGATGATGTCATCCAGACATCTCATCCTCTGTTGGCCCCTTCTGCTCCTGCCCCCAATCCCTCCCAGCATCAGAGTCTTTTCCATTGAGTCAACTCTTCGCATGAGGTGGCCAAAGTACTAGAGTTTCAGCTTCAGCATCTAACTCTTATTAAATGACTGCTCTGCTCATCTGTTCAAAACTTAAAAGTAAATTAGTTCATTGTTTTATCAGATTCTTATTGTTCCCACACTAAGCATTTCTTTTTACAATGGTGAAAATATGATTATATAACTTTTCCGTGGTTCACAACAAGGAAGTGGACAACTGGAATCCATGCCTTAGGCCTACTAGGAAGTGATGATTGTATTAGAGAGATCACTGTCATGAGGTACGCATGATTCTAAAGTGTAGTTTAATCTAATAAGTCAGCTTTAGTAAGTTACTCATTTGTAAAGTTTATTCAGTCAAGAGATACTTACTGAGTGGGTATTTTAGGTGGGCAGACACTGTCTTAGGGGTCGGCAACATAGCAGGGAACAAGATTTCTACTCTTACTGGCTTATATACTAGAGAGGCAAAAAGCTTATAAACAATAAAATAGTTTAAATATTATAAGTACTGTAAACACCAAATAAACAAGGTAGTTTGAGAATAAATCCCTTGGAGGAAGCAAAATTAAGTGAAATGGGAAGTCCGAGCAAGGTAGGACCTAAATGGCAAAAAAGGACCAAAGAGCTGGCTTTTTAGTCATCATATTGATCAGTTTTTTTTTTTTTCCCCAAAACTGTGTTTCTCAGTAACACATTTAACAACCAAATACAGATGGGCACGTACACACATGCACACATGCTAATATGCATATATAATTAAAATAAGGGTGTCATGAAATATTGCTTATCTTTATAACATATGAAGAACTTTTTTCTTACTACTTTTCTTTTTTCTTTTTTTTTTTTTGGCCCTGCTGCATGGTTTGCAGAGCTTTAGTTCCCTGACCAGGGTTTGAAACTGGCTCACAGCAATGAAGGGCTGAATTCTAACCATTGGACCACCAGGGAATTCTCCCTATATGGTTCTATTTCAGTTTTTAAAATGAGTTTGCATCTCAGTTTATTTCTTGATCGACTAATAAGTCACAACCTGGAGAATGAAAAGCACACATCTGGATCTGTGGTTCTCAAATGTTGGCTTGCATTAGAAGCACCTGTTGGAAGTTGTTCAAACACTAATTCCCTACCCCAGTTTCTAATTCTTCACACCTGGGAGTGCCCAATAATTTACATTTCTAGGTAGTGTTAATACTTGTGATTCAGGGCCCACATTCTGAAAACCGCTGATCTGGATGGTATTAAACTCATGGAAACTGGTGAGGCAGTGTAACACATATAGACAGCAGCAAGAAGGGAGTCCAGCACTTGCCCAGCATAAGAGCATCCAAGCATAAGAATACTCTCAGATTATAAAATTAGTTTAAGAGAATGTGTTTCAAGAAGGGCTATGTCGCTGAACCTCGGTGGTCAACTGTGGAAGGATTCTGAGAGGCTGAGGAGGTTGGAGACAGAGTAACCCTTGAATTTAGCAACTAGTATTGCTGGGGATACTTAGTAAAATAAACAAAGTAATTATTGTTCAGGTTGTTGTGCAAATTCAGTGTTTCAACCAATACAGGCATACCTCCTTTTACTGTGTTTTGCTGGATAATTTTGTAGGTTTGTGGAAACCTGCATTATCAGATGATGTTTAGCATTTTTTAAGCAATTAAGTGTTTTTAAATTATGGTATGTGCATTGTTTTTTAGACATAATGTTATTGCATACTTAGTAGATTATAGTATAAACATAGCTTTTATCACTTCGTGGCAAATACAAGGGGAAAATGTAGAAGTAGTGGCAGACCATGGCATCCAGTCACATCACTTCATGGCAGCTGGACAGGGAAACAATGGAAACAGTGACAGACTTTCTTTTCTTGGGCTCCAAAATCACTGCAGAGCATGACTGCAGTCATGAAATTAAAAGACGCTTGCTCCTTGGAAGGAAAGTTATAACCAACCTAGACAGCATATTAAAAAGCAGAGACATCAGTTTGCCGACAAAGGTCTGTGTAGTCAAAGCTATGGTTTTCCTGTAGTCTTATACAGATGTGAGAGTTGGACCATAAAGAAGGCTGAGTATCATAGAATTGGTGCTTTCAAATTGTGTGCTGGAGAAGACTCTTGAGAGTCCCTTGGACAGCATGGAGATCAAACCAGTCAGTTGCAAAGAAAATTAACCCTGAATATTCACTGAAGGGATTGATGTTGAAGCTTAAGCTCCAATACCTTGGCCACCTGATGTGAAGAGCTGACTTATTGGAAAAGACCCTGGTACTGGGAAAGATTGAAGGCAAAAGGAGAGGGGGGTGGCAGAGGATGAAACGGTTAGATAGTATTACTGACTCAATGGACATGAATTTGAACAAACTCTGGGAGATAGTGGAGGATAGAAGAGTCTGGCGTGTTACAGTCCATGAGGTCGCAGAGTCCGATATGACTTCATGACTGAACAACAACAAAGCTTCTATATGCACTGTGAAACCAAAATGACTCAAACTATGACTCCCTTTTTTGCAGTAGTCTGGACCTGAACCTCACAGCTCCCAAGTATACCGATAGAGAGAGTGTGTTACATAACAGGCATTTATATTATAGATCACTCATCTTATTTAATGCAGAGTTGAACATATGACATTCTGCTGTCTAATTGCCGTAAGATGTCGTACAATCATCTTAGAAATAAGAACTTTTTGAATTTTAATTAAGAGTTTTGAAACATTCAAAATTAAGAAATAGGGCTTCCCTTGTGGTTCAGTGATTAAAAATCCCCATGCCAATGCAGGAAATCCAAGTTCAATTCCCGATCCAGGAAGATCACACATGCCCTGGAGCAGTTAAGCCTGTGCACCGCAACCCCAGTGCCCATGTGCTGCAGCTACTAGAGCCCATAGGCCCGAGAGTCTGTGCTCCATAACAGGAGAAGCCACCACAATGAGAAGACTGCACGCCACAACTAGAGAGAAAAGGGAAAAGCCCACACAGCGACAAAGACCTAACACAGCCAAGAACAACAAATAATTAAAATTCTGTTTTTAATCAAGAGGCAATATCCACATAAATGCTTACCTGTTGACAAAACTACCATTATCAAACCAGCATGACTTGTCAAAGGGAGGTATCAGTGGTGCATGGTATAGTGTTTAATACCTAAATTTAAAGTTATTTAGATTGCCTTGTCAGAGGTTTAATAGCATCGAGGGGATGAAATGATAACTCAGTTCACTGACATGTGATGACTTTCCAGTCTATTTCTGGCCTTAACCTTGCTCTGATATCCTGACCCAGATTTTCAGTTGGCTACTGGAAAGATGTCATAACTTTATTGTCTTTCTTTCTGGAAAGTGAAAAGTGAAAGTCGCTCAGCTGTGTTCAACTCTTTGCGACCCCATGGACTATATAGTCCGTGAAATTCTCCAGGCCAGAATACTGGAGTAGGTAGATGTTCCATCTTCAGGAGATCTTTCCAACCCAGGGATCAAACCCAGGTCTCCCGAATTGCAGGCAGATTTGTTACCAGCTGAGCCACCAGGAAAGCCCTTCTTTCTGAAAATGAATCAGCAAATGTAGATAAATCTTCTTTCTCAATCTCCTCATATTTGTAGTTCATGTTTTTATTGCCACAATTTTAGTAGCTATGTGGTAGTAGCCACAGTTCATTAAGTACCTACTATGTGCCATAAATTCTCTTCAACTCTTTAAGTGCATTCTCAGAAGAGCCTTTGAAAGGTGATCTCTTCTGCTGATTTCAGCTGCATGTTACATTCTTTGGAAAATCTTGCCTGACTCCTTATTCTAATACTTATTCCTGTTTTTTTTTTTTTTGGCAAATTAATGAAAGAAGGTAGGTGACTTGCATAGTCCCATGGGGTGCACTGAAAACCCAGGTGTGCTCTGGTGCTTTGGAGGTACCTTTTCTCCTGAACTGTACCATCCATGTGGTTTCAGAGCGTTCTGTCCAAAACAGCTTGACGTCTCTTTCTTAATGTGCCACCCATTATTCTATCTTAAAGTCCCGATCCTCAGGGAGAGGAGCCGCAGTCTCCACAGAGCCCTGCTTTGTTCACTTTCAATCCCAGAATGTAAATGCTTTTATGTCACTTGGGTCATTCTAACCTGGTGGCATTCAGTCTTCCAATTACAGTTTTAAACTGCAGGGAGCAGAAGGTTTGGAATGACTTTTTGTAACATAAGAGAGTGAAGCAATGAGAATCTTACAATTGGCCTGTCTCTTGATGCATATGAAGTCTTAGGAATTCAGAATGTAATTGACTTGTCTGACACCTTGCTTTTAAGTGATATAACAAAGATTTGAATAGAACCTCCTGCTAAAGACCTTTTAAAGCCCCTTCTTTATCCCTTAATTCCAGAATAGCATACTCTTCTGAGGTGTTTTGTTTTTCCACATTTTTTCCCCCTCAGTAAGGATTTGATTTAACTACTACTCTGATACATCATTTTAGCATTTTGCTCAGATTTCCTCCCCCCCCCACCATTACATGTCATAATGTAATATTCAGTATAAGGAATATATTTGGAATATGAAGCACAATAAGGTTAGCCTGTGAACCACATCACACAAATAAAAATTAGATTACCAATACCTTGCATTTTGTGTTTTACTTTAATTCTTATTTTATGTCAGTTGTTTTTAAGGATTGGATACTAGCTAAGACCCTCTGAAATGTGATTTATTACCAGATCACTCAGAATCAGACTATGTATAAGTTTAGAGGGGATGAAAACAACTTTATTGAGATATAATCCACATTATCATACAATGCACCTACTGAAAATGTCCAATACAGTAGCTTTTAGTTTCATACTAAAATAACTGTTAACTGTTTTAACAGTTATTCACAAATAATAAAATAGTTGTCAATCTCAAAAACTCAACAACTAAAATAATATTTTGACAACAGTACGTCGAGCTATATATTAACTGTAAATATGAAAAAAATCTTCTAATCAGTATTATCTACTTAGAAAATATGAGAACTTTCCTAATAGAAATAACAGAAAATTTTTTAGAAATCCGTTAATAAAATATTTATAAATGTAGATCATTCGATGTTCCATAACTTTTTGAGTTACTGTTTGGCAGTGTGATAAAAACTATAAACCCACTCACTCTCAAGAAAAATGTGTACAGATTCACAGAAATAGTCCTCTGTATGCACACACACGCACACACTCACACACACTTCTAAATAGGCATCATATGGCGTTAGTGAAAGTCTTGAAACCCATGTAAAATAATTTGAATCTAATTAAATGTGTATGGGGCATTGGTAGTGGTAAAGAATCCTCCTGCCAGTGAAGGAGCCACAGGAAATGCAGTCTGATCCCTGGGTAAGGAATATCCCTTGGAGAAGGGAGTGGCTACCCACTCCAGTATTCTTGCCTGGAGAATTCCATGGCCAGAGGTACCTGGCAAGCTACAGTCCATGGAGGTCACAAAGAGTTGAACATGGCTGAACATGCACACACACACACTAAGTGTATATAGGCTTTTTAAAATATGAAAATTTTATTGAACATTGACTTAGAAATGAAATGTTAAGTGATTTTGGAAAAGAAAACTTGAGAGAATGGGGCCATGCACTTCCCTAGTATCTGAATATATTCTTAACTGATTGCTTTCAAACTCAACCTGGAACTTTAGAAATGAGTGAGAGAGTTTTTGGCTGTCTGAATAGTTTTTCTCAACCATGGACTACTGACATTTGGACTTTAATTCTTTATTGTGGAGGACTGACCTTTCATTATAGGATGTTTAACAGCATCCTTGGTCTCTACTCACTAGACGCCAGTAGCGTCTCCCTCCCACTCCAGTTATGACAACCAAAAATGTCTTTATACATTGCCAAGTGCCCCTGGTCTAATGGATAGGGTATTCTACTGTTATTTGTAAGTTGGGTGCCAAAGGCACTCTGTTGTATGTATGGGATAATCTTGTACAGTAAAGAATTACCCTGCATAGGATACCAGTAGCACTGTTGATTAGAAATATTGTTTAAAACTACTTATTAAAGCAATTTAGTATTTGCATTAGAATGATCTATAATAGACCTAGAGTCTATTCAGAATTTAGAATATAAAATTATTTTTGAAATACTAGAAATAGGATAAATTGGTCTATAAACAATGGGTTAGATAATCATTTGGGGAGAAAATATGCAGATATTCACTTCTCACCAAAATTATAAGTGAATTCCAAAAGAATCATGTACATCTGAAAACTGAAATCCTAAAAATATTATAAACGTCTAAGATTTTTTTTTATTTTTTTATTTTTTTAATTTTAAAATCTTTAATTCTTACATGCGTTCCCAAACATGACCCCCCCCTCCCACCTCCCTCCCCACAACATCTCTCTGGGTCATCCCCATGCACCAGCCCCAAGCATGCTGCACCCTACGTCAGACATGGACTGGCGATTCAATTCTTACATGATAGTATACATGTTAGAATTCCCATTCTCCCAAATCATCCCACCCTCTCCCTCTCCCTCTGAGTCCAAAAGTCCGTTATACACATCTGTGTCCTTTTTCCTGACTTGCATACAGGGTCGTCATTGCCATCTTCCTAAATTCCATATATATGTGTTAGTATACTGTACTGGTGTTTTTCTTTCTGGCTTACTTCACTCTGTATAATTGGCTCCAGTTTCATCCATCTCATCAGAACTGATTCAAATGAATTCTTTTTAACGGCTGAGTAATACTCCATTGTGTATATGTACCACAGCTTTCTTATCCATTCATCTGCTGATGGACATCTAGGTTGTTTCCATGTCCTGGAGATTATAAACAGTGCTGCGATGAACATTGGGGTACATGTGTCTTTTTCAATTCTGGTTTCCTCCGTGTGTATGCCCAGAAGTGGGATTGCTGGGTCATAAGGGAGTTCTATTTGCAATTTTTTAAGGAATCTCCACACTGTTCTCCATAGTGGCTGTACTAGTTTGCATTCCCACCAACAGTGTAGGAGGGTTCCCTTTTCTCCACACCCTCTCCAGCATTTATTGCTTGCAGATTTTTGGATCGCAGCCATTCTGACTGGTGTGAAGTGGTACCTCATTGTGGTTTTGATTTGCATTTCTCTAATAATGAGTGATGTTGAGCATCTTTTCATGTGTTTGTTAGCCATCCGTATGTCTTCTTTGGAGAAATGTCTATTTAGTTCTTTGGCCCATTTTTTGATTGGGTCGTTTATTTTTCTGGAGTTGAGCTGCATAAGTTGCTTGTATATTTTTGAGATTAGTTGTTTGTCAGTTGCTTCATTTGCTATTATTTTCTCCCATTCAGAAGGCTGTCTTTTCACCTTGCTTATAGTTTCCTTTGTTGTGCAGAAGCTTTTAATTTTAATTAGATCCCATTTGTTTATTTTTGCTTTTATTTCCAGAATTCTGGGAGGTGGATCATAGAGGATCCTGCTGTGATTTATTTCTGAGAGTGTTTTGCCTATATTCTCCTCTAGGAGTTTTATAGTTTCTGATCTTACATTTAGATCTTTAATCCATTTTGAGTTTATTTTTGTGTACGGTGTTAGAAAGTGATCTAGTTTCATTCTTTTACAAGTGGTTGACCAGTTTTCCCAGCACCACTTGTTAAAGAGATTGTCTTTACTCCATTGTATATTCTTGCCTCCTTTGTCAAAGATAAGGTGTCCATATGTGTGTGGATTTATCTCTGGGCTTTCTATTTTGTTCCATTGATCTATATGTCTGTCTTTGTGCCAGTACCATACTGTCTTGATGACTGTGGCTTTGTAGTAGAGCCTGAAGTCAGGCAAGTTGATTCCTCCAGTTCCATTCTTCTTTCTCAAGATTGCTTTGGCTATTCGAGGTTTTTTGTATTTCCATACAAATCTTGAAATTATTTGGTCTAGTTCTGTGAAAAATGTGGCTGGTAGCTTGACAGGGATTGCATTGAATTTGTAAATTGCTTTGGGTAGTATACTCATTTTCACTATATTGATTCTTCCGATCCATGAACATGGTATATTTCTCCATCTATTAGTGTCCTCTTTGATTTCTTTCATCAGTGTTTTATAGTTTTCTATATATAGGTCTTTAGTTTCTTTAGGTAGATATATTCCTAAGTATTTTATTCTTTTCGTTGCAATGGTAAATGGAATTGTTTCCTTAATTTCTTTTTCTACTTTCTCATTATTCGTGTATAGGAATGCAAGGGATTTCTGTGTGCTGATTTTATATCCTGCAACTTTACTATATTCATTGATGATCTCTAGTAATTTTCTGGTGGAGTCTTTAGGGTTTTCCATGTAGAGGATCATGTCATCTGCAAACAGTGATAGTTTTACTTCTTCTTTTCCAATTTGGATTCCTTTTATTTCTTTTTCTGCTCTGATTGCTGTGGCCAAAACTTCCAGAACTATGTTGAATAGTAGCGGTGAAAGTGGACACCCTTGTCTTGTTCTTGACTTTAGGGGAAATGCTTTCAATTTTTCACCATTGAGGATAATGTTTGCTGTGGGTTTGTCATAGATAGCTTTTATTATGTTGAGGTATGTTCCTTCTATTCCTGCTTTCTGTAGAGTTTTTATCATAAATGGATGTTGAATTTTGTCAAAGGCCTTCTCTGCATCTATTGAGATAATCATATGGTTTTTATTTTTCAATTTGTTAATGTGGTGAATTACATTGATTGATTTGCGGATATTGAAGAATCCTTGCATCCCTGGGATAAAGCCCACTTGGTCATGGTGTATGATCTTTTTAATGTGTTGTTGGATTCTGATTGCTAGAATTTTGTTGAGGATTTTTGCATCTATGTTCATCAGTGATATTGGCCTGTAGTTTTCTTTTTAAAAAGATACACTCTTGGTACAGGTTAACGTCTTTTGATTTATTATATCAGCACAGTAAAAGAGAATGATAAGTTGGCTTACAGAAAAATTTAAAACATAAACTGTATACACGTATTTTTGAATACATATATATTCAGCTAAAGGTAAAGGAGAAAAGGAAAGATATACCCATTTGAATGCAGAGTTCCAGACAATAGTAAGGAGAGATAAGAAAGCCTTCCTAACTGATCAGTGCAAAGAAATAGAGGAAAACAATAGAATGGGAAAGACTAGAGATCTCTTCAAGAAAATCAGAGATACCAAGGGAACATTTCATGCAAACATGGGCACAATAAAGGACAGAAAAACTATGCACCTAACAGAAGCAGAAGATATTACAAAGAGGTGGCAAGAATACACAGAAGAACTGTACAAAAAAGATCTTCAGGAACAAGATAATCATGATGGTGTGATCACTCACCTAGAGCCAGATATCCTGGAGTGTGAAGTCAAGTGGGCTTTAGGAAGCATCACTATGAACAAAGCTAGCATAGGTGATTGAATTCCAGTTGAGCTATTTCAGATTCTAAAAGATGATGCCGTGAAAGTGCCACACTCAATATGCCAGCAAATTTGGAAATGCAGCAGTGGCCACAAGACTAGAAAAGGTCAGTTTTCATTCTAATCCCAAAGAAGGGCAATGCCAAAGAATGTTCAAACTACCACACAATTGCACTCATCTCACATGCTAGCAAAGTAATGCTCAAAATTTTCCAGGCCAGGCTTCAACAGCATGTGAACCATGAACTTCCAGATGTTCAAGCTGGATTTAGAAAAGGCAGAGGAACCAGAGATCAAATTGCCAACATCTGTTGGATCATGGAAAAAGCAAGAGAGTTCCAGAAAAACATCTGCTTCTGCTGTATTGACTATGCCCAAACCTTTGTGTGGATCACAACAAACTGTGGAAAATTCTTCAAGAGACGGAAATAACAGACCATGTTACCTGCCTCCTGAGAAATCTGTATGCAGGTCAAGAAGCAACAGTTAGAACCGGACATGGAATAACAGACTGGTTCCAAATTTGGAAAGGAGTATGTCAAGGCTGTATATTGTCCCCCTGCTTATTTAACTTATATGCAGAGTACATCATGTAAAATGCCAGGCTAGATTAAAGCACAAGCTGGAATTAAGATTACCAGGAGAAATATCAAGAACCTCAGATATGCAGATGACACTACCCTTATGGCAGAAAGCAAAGAAGAACTAAAGAGTCTCTTGATGAAAGTGAAAGAGGAGAGTGAAAAAGCTGGTTTGAAAACTCAACATTCAAAAAATGAAGATCATGGCATCTGGTCCTATCACTTCATGGCAAATAGATGGAGAAACAATGGAAACAGTACTGACTTTATTTTTGGGGGCTCCAAAATCACTGCAGATGGTGATTGCAGCCATGAAATTAAAAGACACTTGCTCCCTGCCAGAAACACTATGACCAACCTAGATGGCATATTAAAAAGCAGAGACATTACTTTGCCAACAAATGTATGTCTAGTCAAGGCTATGGTTTTTCCAGTAGTCCTGTATGGATGTGAGAGTTGGACTATAAAGAAAGCTGAGCACCAAAGAACTGATGCTTTTGAACTGTGGTGTTGGAGAAGACTCTTGAATCCTTTGGACTGCAAGGAGACCCAACCAGTCCATCCTCAAGGAAATCAGTTCTGAATATTCATTGGAAGGCCTGATGCCGAAACTGAAACTCCAGTACTTTGTCCATCTGATGTGAGGAACTGACTCATTGGAAAAGATCCTGATGCTGGGAAAATTGAAGGCTGGAGGAGATGAGGATGACAGAGGATGAGATGGCTGGATGGCATCACCGACTTGATGGACATGAGTTTGAGCAAGCTCTGGGAGTTTTTGATGGACAGGGTGGCCTGGTGTGCTGCAGTCCATGGGGTTGCAAAGAGTCAGACACGATTGAGCAACTGAACTGAGGAACTGACATATTCAGAGGAAAAAGACATGTACAACAATGGAAAAATATGTATATATCAGAGATCATGTAATAGATTTGAACAACAAATACAAAAATTCTGTTCAGTGTCATTAAAGTGAAGTGACGTCACTCAGTCATGTCTGACTCTTTGCGATCCCATGGACTACATGTAGCCTACCAGGCTCCTCTGTTCATGGGATTTTCCAGGCAATAGTACTGGAGTGGATTGCCATTTCCTTCTCCAGGGGATCTTCCCGACCCAGGGACTGAACCCGGGTCTCCCGCATTGTAGACAGATACTTAACCGTCTGAGCCACCAGGGAAGTCCTTGTCATTAAAAGTGAGAGATATATAAATTAATAAAAATCAGATTTTTTTGACCCTCAGATTACTTTATATTTTAAAAATTAGTGTTGCTCATTGTTGGAGAGATTGTGGAAAAAGAGAGTTCTGTATACTGTTGATGGGATTCTGAATTCATGTACCTCTTTCTAGAGACATTTGGCAGCACATGTAAAGTCTTTCAATGTGCATATTGTTTGACTGTCTCAATTTCCAGTGATATATCCTCAGGAATGTGTTGCCCTTATACATGTATGTATAAATGTGTGTGTGTGTGTGTATACATACAAAGAGATTTCCTGCTGTATTTTTCACTAGTAGCAATTAGATCACTGTATATTTTATGAAATTAATATACCCTACAATCTTTACTCAGTTAATCTCTAAGCATTTCTAGCCATTTGACCTGAACAAGTTGCATGCCTTTCCCTTAGGTTTCTTATCATACTATAGGGATGAGAGTAGTACTTCTTTCACTGGAAGCTTGTGAGAGACTAGAAGAAATGATGTGTGCCGCATGCTCATGTAGGAAGTGACACATAGTGAGTACACTAACATGTTAGCCGCTGCTATTTATTATTATCAGTACTAATTCAACATTCTCCAGTGTTTGTAAATATTGCCACTACAGAATGAAATTCTGCCATCAGTTCAGTTCAGTCGCTCAGTCGTGTCCAACTCTTTGCGACCCCATGAGCCGCAGCACGCCAGGCCTCCCTGTCCATCACCAACTCCTGGAGTCCACCCAAACTCATGTCCATTGAGTCGGTGATGCCATCCAGCCATCTCATCCTCTGTCATCCCCTTCTCCTCCTGCCCTCAATCTTTCCCAGCATCAGGGTCTTTTCCAATGAGTCCACTCTTGGCATCAGGGGGCCAAAATATTGAATTTTGAGCTTCAGCATCAGTCCTTCCAATGAGCATCCAGGACTGATTTCCTTTAGGATGGACTGGTTGGATCTCCTTGCAGTCCAAGGGGCTCTCAAGAGTCTTCTCCCACACCACAGTTCAAAAGCATCAATTCTTCGAATTTTTATCCAAAAGTTATTATTATTTAATTTTTAAAAATTTTAGAAGTCAGTTTTTTGAAATTTAACTTTCTCATGTAGGAACAGTACTTTATTAGCACTGTCTATTACCCAGAGGTCCTTGATCAATTGAATACTGTGATACTGTTTTACTTCTACTCTCAGGGGGGATGATTAGAAAGATACTTTGGATTACTTCACTATTTTGTGGTATATTTTCCCAGTCTTACTCCTTATTTTTCCCTGGACCAGAGGTGGAATTATCACAGAAAGATTTGTTTATGATTTTATAGTTTTTCATTCCCATGGAATTTCAGTGTTGTGGGCTAGATATTTTATTTTCATTTCATCCTTCCCAGTGTAGAAAGAACACACAGGAAATTTTTTTGAGAAAAATTCATGGTCCAAGACGAATGAATGTAACAAAACAGAAAAGAGACTCACAGATATAGCTACATAAGTATTGGTTGCCAGTGGGAAGAGGGAAGTGGCGAGAAGAAATTTAAGGGTAGGCAATTAAGAGGTACAAACTACGAGGTACAAAATAAATAAGTTGTTACGAGGATATAATGTACAGCACAGGGAATATAGTCAGTATTTCATATTAACTTTATTTTTTAATATAAATTTATTTATTTTAATTGGAGGCTAATTACTTTACAATATTGTATTGGTTTTGCCACACATTGACAAGAATCTGCCATGGGTGTACATGTGTTCCCCATCCTGAACCCCCCTCCCACCTCCCTCCCCATCCCATCCCTCTGGGTCATCCCAGTGCACCAGCCTCGGGCATCCTGTATCATGAATCAAACCTGGACTGGCAATTCATTTCACAGATGATAACATACATGTTTCAATGCCATTCTCCCAAATCATCCCACCCTCTCCCTTTCCCACAGAGTCCAAAAGACTGTTCTATACATCTGTGTCTATTTTGCTGTCTTGCATACAGGGTTATCATTACCATCTTTCTAAATTCCATATATATGTGTTAGTATACTGTATTGGTGTTTTTCTTTCTGGCTTACTTCACTCTGTCTAATAGGCTCCAGTTTCATCCACCTCATTAGAACTGACTCAAATGTATTCTTTTTAATGGCTGAGTAATACGCCATTGTGTATATATACCACAACTTTCACAACACAATATACAAGCAACTCCTGCAGCTCAATTCCAGAAAAATAAACGACCCAATCAAAAAATGAGCCAAAGAACTAAACAGACATTTCTCCAAAGAAGGCATACAGATGGCTAACAAACACATGAAAAGATGCTCAACATCACTTATTATCAGAGAAATGCAAATCAAAACCACAATGAGGTACCATTTCACGCCAGTTAGAATGGCTGCTATCCAAAAGTCTACAAGCAATAAATGCTGGAGAGGGTGTGGAGAAAAGGGAACCTTCTTACACTGTTGGTGGGAATGCAAACTAGTGTAGCCGCTATGGAGAACAGTATGGAGATTCCTTAAAAAACTGGAAATAGAACTGCCATACGACCCACCAGTCCCACTGCTTGGCATATACACTGAAGAAACCAGAATTGAAAGAGACACGTGTACCCCAATGTTCATCACAGCACTGTTTATAATAGCCAGGACATGGAAGCAACCTAGGTGTCCATCAGCAGATGAATGGATAAGAAAGCTGTGGTACATATACACAATGGAGTATTACTCATATTAACTTTAAATGGAGGATAATGAAAAGTTATGACCAACCTAGATAGCATATTGAAAAGCAGAGACATTACTTTGCCAACAAAGTTCTGTTTAGTCAAGGCTATGGTTTTTCCAGTGGTCGTGTATGGATGTGAGAGTTGGACTATAAAGAAAGCTGAGTACCAAAGAATTGATGCTTTTGAATGTGGTGTTGGAGAAGACTCTTGAGAGTCTCTTGGACTGCTAGGAGATCCAACCAGTTCATTCTAAAGGTCAGCCCTGGGTGTTCTTTGGAAGGAATGATGCTAAAGCTGAAACTCCAGTACTTTGGCCACCTCATGCGAAGAGTTGACTCAATGGAAAAGACTCTGATGCTGGGAGGGATTGGGGGCAGGAGGAGAAGGGGACGACAGAGGATGAGATGGCTGGATGGCCTCACTGACTCGATGGACGTGAATCTGAGTGAACTCTGGGAGATTGTGATGGACAGGGAGAGCTGGTGTGCTGCCATTCATGGGGTCTTAAAAAATCGGACATGACTGAGCAACTGAACTGAACTGAACTGATTCTATGAAAATACTGAAGTACTGCATTGTACATCTGAAACTACTCTAATATCATAAATCAACTATTCTGAAATAAAGTTTTTAAAATTCATGGCCCAAGTAGAATTCAAAAGCTAAAAGGCTTTTAAAGATTACTTTCCTTAATATGCATACTCGTTTGCTGAACAGTCCATGATTTAATCTCTATTTTTGTGCTTTGTAGTTTTTAAATGTTAAAAAAAAAAATCAATGAAATCAACATATATTGATTCACAAAGGTTATAATGTTCTTTGTAGTGTTACTTCTCAATATTCATATAACTGGCAACATATTGATGTACTCAACCTTTAAACACTTTAATAATTTTGATGTAAAAATCAGCTTTTATTCTTATCTCTAATTACTTATAGTATTTTACTCTTGTAAGCATTTATACTTCAGTAAGCTGATGAAATTTCAACATATCAAGACAAAATGAAAAATTTCATTCCATGTTGTATCAAGAATGCTAACTTAGATAATAATGTGAATAGAAATGTCAGCTTTGTTTGAATCACTGCCACTAACACATGGTTTAGTTTTCTATTGTTAGTCCACGTTGCTTGAGTGTCATTGGTCTTGTCCCGGTTCAGAGGTGCCTGCATGATATCCAAGTGATCTTTGGCCTCCTGGAAGCAAAGCCAAATCGCAGATTTCAGTCAGATTCTAAGGTCAAAGCTGAACTTTGTAGAATCTCAAGTATTTTTTTCATTGAAAAAATTCAGAGGCATGTAGGGCAAACTGTTTTGAGAGGGGAGTTTTGAGAAGAAGCTTCTATTCATTTGATTTGATCCACTTGAATTTTGGATAACAAGATATGTTTATTTGGAAGAAAAGCATTTCATCTTTACAGCTCAATAATAAGAAAACAAGCAACCCAATTTTAAAAAATAGGCAAAACTTAAATGACATTTCACCAAAGAAGATATAAAAATGGCTAATAAGCACTCAAAAAGGTGCACAACATCATTAATTTATTGGGGAAATGCAAATTAGACCACTGCACACCCACTAGAATGATTTTAGCTAAAAAAATAAACATACATCTAGAACCCTTGTACACTTCTGGTGGAAATGTAAATTAATATGGCCACTTTGGAAAATGGTTTGGTACTTTCTTAAAACCACAGAACCCAGCAATTCTACTTCTAGGTGTGTACTTTTAAAGGAAGTGAAAACATGTCCACGCAAAGACTCCTATATGAAAATTCATAGCAGCATTATTCATAGTAGCCAAAAGCTGCAAGTGGCCAAATGTCTGTCAGCTGGTGAATGGATAAACAAAATGTTATGTATACATATAGTAGAATAATACTCTTCAGTAATAAAAAGGAGCAAAATACTGATTACATGCTCATTATCCTAGGTAAAGGAAGCCTGATGCAGAAGAGTACATACTGTAGTACATACGTTTATATAAAGTATATGCATTTATTTGTAGTACATACATTTAAATAAAGTGTCTGTGAGAAACAAATTTTTCGAGATAGAAAGAAAGTTAGTGGTTGCCTAAATTTGAGTAGGAATTGAAGGAATTCAATTTTGGTTGAAATGTTCTTCACCTGGATTGTGGTGATGGTTGCCCAGCTCTTTAAGTTTACTATAAATCACTGAGTTGTGTGTGTGAGTGAATTTTATGTTGTAAAAATTATGCTAAATAAAGCTTTTAAAATTATCTCCAAGTTAAGCATCATCTTACACTACAGAACTACACCTTTAGAGGATAGTTAAAACTTATTATTAAAACATCTCTGTTAAATAGCAAATTACTTTAAAGAAGGGAATAAAAAAAAAGAAGAGAATTAAAGTATCTGAATCAATGGGTTTCTCGGTGGTGATGGGATTTAAAAATCATCAAGTTCAACTGATCTGACTAATTTTACAGTCTAAGACTCAGATCAATTAATTTATCACAATTCACAGAATTAGTTATTGTTGAGGTCAGTACTGGAATCTAGGTCTAGTTTCAAGACCACATTTAGCCTTTCCCTTCAGTGACTTCCTATGTTTACCATGCTAATTTTTAACATGAAGGGAGATCCCCCGGAGAGGGGAATGGCTACCCACTCCAATATTCGTGCCTTTGAGAATTTCATGGACAGAGGAGCCTGGCGAGCTACAGTTCATGGGGTTGCAGAGTTAGACATAACTGAGCGACTAACACACACACACACACACACACACACACACACACACACACACACTGACGATTAATGAAGATTTGTTGAGCAGCTAGTCATTATTTTGTTTTAAAAATTTTGTTTGTTTTTTTTCCTTGTGGGCTCTGCAGTTGATCTCTACCTTGCCAATAGATGTCACTACAATCAACAGCAATTATTACCAAGGACTTAAAGAATCCTAAGAATATTCACCTTATATAAGCAAACAGCATTCATTAATGGCTTCTAGTGGTAACTCCATGTTCATTTTACTAAACATATGAATTTATTTTCTCCAGTTTTGTTTTTTGTTTCTGACACTGCAAAGTAGGAGGGAAAATACTAAGATATAAAAGCTAAAATTTAAAATTTCAGTTTTCTATAAATTCTTTTTCTCTTTTCTTAATTATCCTTTTCTGGAGCCTTTTCTTCATCAATAAGTAAATTCTTAAGAAGAATTCTTATTCTAGCCCTGTAACTGGAGACTAGTAAACTCTGATTTCTATATTAGTCAATTTTTATTTGAAGAACTTCCAAAGCTTGAGTCCTTGAACTAATTTGGATACATTTACTGGAACTATAATCAAAGAAATGTATTAAGATCTCTTGAGAAGCATTTAAATTATGTTCAAGTGTTCTTGACTTTATATTATTCATCTATTTGATCAGTGGTCACAGAGATGACTTCTTATTCTATATTTTATAAAGAATAGTCAGCAGATACTCTAGTGATGGATAGAAAGGTAATTCTGAAGCAATTGCAGTTGGTTATATGATTATATTAATAAGGTCTACTGGGGTTGGGGTGGGATAGGCAATGCAGTGTAGCATTTTAAATGAAATTGGAGAAAACTCAACTATTTCTCTAGTGATTACTCTGATGCTCCTAGGGGTTTTTTTCCCCCCCTATAATTCCACCTCCCCCTACCCCCAAGAAGCTAACTTGAAGACTTGACTGCTTAAATAGAATCTTTACTGCACGTTTAGATTGTTACTGAGACACAAATGAATCTCACTAGGGGATATGCGTGTTCAATGTGGTTCACCAGTTTCTTTGTTATAAAAATGATTCAGTGCTGTGAGCAGTAGGAGACAGTAAGTTGATGACTATTCCCTCCACTTCGGACAGGCTGAAATCGACTGCTGTTTCTTTTAATCTGCACTAGGAAGATGCAACTAATGTGATGAACTATTTCTCAGCAGGAAAACTGGGTCATTAAAATGATATTCATTGAAGCTGGCCACAAAATAAATGGTTGTGTTTATATTGCCTCCTGTTCTGGAATAGAGCTATCATCCTGATGCGAGCAGGGTAACTGAGTGCCACAGTCGGCAGCGTGAAGCATCCGAGGGTCAGATGTTGGAAACCCGGGATTTTGCTTCTCCCGGCAGACTTTCCCAGGCAGCTCACCTACTTGACAGATGTGACTGTTAGCTGGAGGGGTAGCTGGAAATTAGCTTAATTGATTTCTTCTCTTGATAGAAATAGATTGACAAGTTGTCTTGAAGGAGAATAAAATCTGAGGGTGGATGTGGTGGGGAATAGGCCCAAGGTCGACAGAAGAGGACAGAGTCTGTGGTGAGGATCTGAGCTGCTTCCAGCATTGAATGTTTATCAGGAATGCAGATACCCTGAAGGGAGCACTGGTACAGCAATGGTCCAAGGGGGTTTCCCAGGTAAGAGATCTGTACCTCTGTGATCTGGGGTTCTTTTAGAATGCAATGTTAAGCTGTTTTAGTGATGGTGCAGAATGTTGTTTTAAAGGTTTTGAACAATAGTAAGCTAAGGCATTTATCTTGAGGCAGAGAGTGAGGGTACATGTGCATGTGCAAGGCAATTCTATATTAGAAACAAAGCTTTAAAAATTTCCTTTCATGTGTGTTGTAGCTGGAATCGTCCCTATGTTTTTGAAAAGTGGAGCAGTTTATCAGACTGTCAGGAATATACTAGTAGTTTCAGGGCCAAAATTCTTAGCACTGTGTTCATGCAGTATTCTCTCAGAATCATAGCTGAGAAGTAGATCTTGTGGACATTTATTCTTGTTGTTATTTGTGACTTCAACATAACCAAAGGGGATGTTTTACATTAGAACAAGATTGTTCTGATTAATTTTTGAAAAACTGATCATTCAGCATTTTGTTGTAGATAAAAGCAGAAATCATTAAGGAATCACAGTGCTAAACAAAAGGCTGCTTTGTCTCCATAGTAAGATAGCACCTTAAATAAGTATTACTTGCTAATTGTGATTGAGGTCCCATTCATCTAAACCGACAAATTCAAATTCATTAGGGGTGGGGGCTCAGCACTTGGAAGTATTATCAGGAACTTCCTTGTTAGCATGCGGTTCTCAGAACCATTGCTAGATTGGTAATATAATTTCATGTAGTAAAATGCTCTGTATGCTTTTGTCCTGACTTTTGAAAATTAATTTATTAACATCAGAGCTTCTTTTTTTTAATCCAAACATGATATGGAATACTTAGACATAATAGGGATCCTCTTGTCTAAGCATTTATTGCCTAAGGGAGGCAATTGTAAACTCAAAGAGTTAGACATCACTTTACAGCCTTTTTCTTTTCAGCAGTGTACACACAAATTAGGTTATTTCTACTGCAACAGCAGGATATACGCTGCATTCCTGATTTAAAGCTAGCAAACCTTATTCCTGGCTATGCTGTCAGAATAATTGAGCCAGAACTTTTCGTTTGTCTAAAATATAATTTCTAAAGATCTTATTGTTGAAATCCTAAGCTTTCTAGATTCCAGTTTTGTGATTTTGACTTATAAGAAAGGTTATAGCTCCTAAATGGATATGTCATAGATCCCATATAGTGACAATTATCCATATTGTGTCTTTCCATTCTATAGTTGGAATTGCTTTCAAGTGTCTAAATGTCATCTTTTTAAATACTATTTCTCAAACTTTTATTGACAAAGTAGCTGTAGGAATGATCCTGAATATCTGTGGACCCTCTCTGCTTTTTCATCAGAGTCCCTAGAGTAGTTTGTTCATTTTCTTTTGAAGGTGTTTCTTTTATTTATTTATTTATTATATATTAGATTAAAGTTGATTTACAATGTTACCTTAGTTTCAGTTATACATGTACATATAGCTGTTCTTTTTCAGTTTTTTTCCCCATTTAGTTTATTGCAGAATATTGTCTATTTTATATATAGTAGTATGTATATGTTAATCCCAAACTGAAAAATACATGAGTACTTTCATTTCTTCAGTGTAACCAGCTACCCCTGATAATTTCCTTAATTTCTATCTTATCATCATGAAGTTGCCACTGTCCAGGCTTCATAAACCCTGATAGAACCCTCAGGAATCCCCACAGTTGGTTTTCTAGAAATCAAATAGAGTATATGTAGTCAATAGGAATTTCTGTATCTTTTGCATTTTATTCAAAAAAAATGTATGAACTTGATTTTTAAAGAATTATTAGCTATAAATATCTCCTAAATAGATATATATTTGTGTTTTATGTGTACTTTCCTGTGTTCCTGCTCAGGATTACCTGTTTATGCTTTCCATAATGAATATATTCAGCATTTATTAAAGGTTCCTCTTTCTGTATATACTTTAACCCCAAAGTACTTTAATACTTTGTGATAGTCTTTATATTACTTTTCTGTTCAGCATTCAGTTAATTTTAAAAACATTTTTCTATTTCATGTCTCGTTTTGACATGTTTTACAAAAAGTTATACATAAGACGGTAAATAAAAGATGAGGTCTCAGTTTGTAAAGAATTTACTTTTCTTTTGTACTTGCTTGAAAACATGTCATTTTGAATGGGTTTATGCTGCTTTGATATCAGCAGTTTCATGTTGCTTTAAAATATTTGATGTTTGCATATTTGAATTTAGGTTAAGCACTCATCTTTTTCATTGATCCAATGTTGAACAAAGAAAAAGTATGATAATTTGAATTAGAGAGGGCGTATGTCAAAAATTAAGCAGTATTTAAAATTATTTTCTTGAGAGACTGCCTCTGTTTCGTTGAATATAATGGGGATGGAGAGTAAGAAATATTACCCTTAGGTTTCTGTTCTCTTTAGATATGTCTCTTCTGCTATGTTTCTTTAAATATCATATTTATCTCTTTTCCTTTACAATTATGATATGTCAAGACTCTTAAGATACATAGTGTAAAGCAATCATTTTATATATTCTGAACATATCCCAAGTGGATTGGTCTTATCCCCATTTTGTAGATAGTAAAACTCTTTTTGTAGAAAGCTTGGGGTAGTTTATGCATGGGTTGTTAGAAGTATGACATAACCTCAGTTACTATGATTATATAATATTAAACATTAAATATTTTAGAGCCCAATTCAGTCCTAAGCCTATGGGAAGGAGCATACTAATGTGATCTCTGCCCTCAAGAAGTTTATGATCTTCCTAAAAAGAGAAAATGTGGATAGGTGCTGAAGCAGATGCATTGGAAGGCCCCCTGGAAGAGACTGAGCTTGAGAGGTTGGTAGGATTGGCAGGAACATGGCAGTTCCAGACTTGGGAGTCCGCTAAAATGTGATGAAATGTCCCAAGCCAGGCGTGCAGGAGACAGAGGGCAAAGATCCTGTTGTTGTTGTTTAATCACTCAGTTGTGTCCAACTCTTTGTGACCCCATGGACTATAGCCGTCAGGCTCCTCTGTCCGTGGGATTCTTCAGGCAAGAATAGCCCGCCAGGCTCCTCTGTCCGTGGGATTCTTCAGGCAAGAATACTGCAGTGGGTTGCCATGCCGTCCTCCAGGGGATCTTCCCAACCCGGGGACTGAACCCAGGAGTCTCCCGCATTGCAGGCGGATTCTTTACCGTCTGAGCCACCAGGGAAGCCCTAAGGACCTTGTACCAAGAGGGAATACATGCAGGAAAGCAGAACGAATGGGTCAAACTCAGACATTAGAGGAACAAGGCTTCTAAAATTTATTAGTAAAGCATAAGAATTTGCTACTGTTCGGAATACCTGTATTATTTTCTTCAATCCATATAATTTTATAGGTTTCTTATTAGAAGTTTCAGTCTTTTAAAATGAAGTACAAAGCCTATACTTTTAGCTGGTTTTAATTTTGCATATTTCAATGATCCTCTCGGGTAAAATACAAATTGATTACCATCTTTCTATTAAATAATTGCAATTGGCATGTAATTATATTTCAAAAAAAAACCCTAAAATTCTGAATTCTTAAAAATGTTTACTGTATTCTTCAACAAACCACATTTTAATATTGAAAGTTCCAAATTAAAAAAGTCACAAACCAAATAAAGGTGAATTGGGGAAAAATACAATAATGGAGATATGCCATTAGTCTTCAGGGTACACCTCACCATGGCATCACACACAGCACAGCATGAATCAAGCTTCTGAGCGTAAACAAATTTCTTTTCCATACTGAAAAATTTCTGTATTTGGAGAAGAAATAGCAAGTCTCCTGATGCTGACCAGAAGGGAATGGGTAAGTATCTAAGGTTAATCAGATGTTTAGATGAAATTTAAAAATAATTATATTTTCATGTTCATCCTAGGCAAGATGGGAATGTATTAATTAGCATTTTGGTAAATGTTTTGAATTGCATTTGGGTTTGACTCAGTGTTGCCTGTTTCAAACTTGCTCTCTCAAGTCTTTCAAAAGCCAATGCAGATATAACAGCATGCTGGGAATGAGAGAATAGCAATTTTTAGCTTCATAAAGCAAATTATCATGAGATATAAAAGATTTTAAAAATTTACATTTAATGGACAGTTCACTAGCTTCCCATCTAGTTGTTTCCTTGAATACATGTGATGTTTCTTGGAAACAGTTTGTTATACCTGCAGGGATAAAATATGTACATGGTGGTAGTCTAATAAACAAACAAAATAATAGTGGTTATGGCTGTTCATCCAGACCATGCAAAATCTCTGACATCAGCTCTCTGTTTCCAAGCAAAATTAAGTTAAATGCTTTGATTCATCAAATGACAGATGTTACGTTTGATTGATTTCCAAGGCACATTTATGTAATAATTTTCAAGTTGTTTAGTCTCCTGTTTTGATTGTTCTTTAAGAAGACTCATTTTAGCAGATAGATAATCTGTGCTATTACAAAAACTACCTTCCCATTCTTCAGTTCCTATAGAGTCTATAACTTTCATAATATGTCTGTATTCTTATTTCATTCAGTTTGTGCTAAAATAATCACCACACCCCCCATGTGAATATAGCTCTTAATGCATTTACAATGTTATACTGAGATTAGGTGTTTAGGTGTTAATTTCCTCCATTGCTAAAGGTTAGATCATTTTAGATGTTCAGTAAATGCTCTTTGAACTGATGTAGAAAAGTCTTTTTTGCATGTAACCTAATAGATATGCATGAAAGAATGGCCAGATCTATTCGATTTGTAAAGTGAGCATTCTCTTGGAACCATGGCTCACTAAAGAAAATGAAATCATTCTACCATCTACATGTATTACTTAGATGGTTCTTTTCATGGCCTGCATAGTGCAATGATAGCCTATAAGAAAAGGACATTTTCACCCAGTGGAACAATGGCTTTTCTTGAAAAAGTGTTTTTTTCAGCAATCATAAAAAAGTTCTTATGAGGATGGGCAGGAGAATAATAAGCAGGCACATTCATTTTCCTGTGTCTGTCTTTTTTTGAATTGATCAATTCATTGTGTTTGCTTCTTTTTGTTTCCTAACAAATCGGTAATATGGTTTATGCATTGTAATGTGTTCAGGGAAGTAACAGAATAGTTTCTTGGTCAAGTAGGAAAAAGTAGCAGCTTTTCCATTTTGTAACTAGCAAACCTTTAGCTCAGGGTGAGCTAATTTAAAATTAGTTGTTTATCCCAGGATTCAGTAAACTATAGCCTTGTACCAGATTTGGCTCACTGCTTGTTTCTGTAAGTAAAGTTTTAATGGAGCATAGATATACCCATTTATTTACATATTGTCTTCTGAAGTACAGGACCCAGCAGACTTAGCCATTGTACCAGACACACGGCCCACAAAACCTAAAATATATAGTGTCCAGCTCTTCCAGAAAGCTTGCCAAACTTAGAGTTACTCCATAGAAATTAAACCTTTGAAGCAGGTGTGGATTCAAATCTTGCCTTACAGCTTGCTACTTGTGCAGCCTTGAGCAAATTATTTATTGCAAAATTGTCTGACCTTTGATTTCTTTTTTTATAAATGGATAATACTACCTACCCCATATGTTTTTACTGGTGATTAAATGGCATGAAATACATAAAGTACTTAATCTATTGGTTTTTAACTGATACGCATTCTGAAAAAATTAGCTATGTATAAGAAATATATACTAATATATTAGTTTTCCTTTGTGTAAGATCAAAAGTTAATTTTATTGTGATACATTCTTACTATGAAAAAGTTTGTTTCCTGGTTTATTGTGTTATATTTTTATCCCAAAGATACAGATGGTGGTATAGTCACTATTTCTAACTCTCTGTTATTTATTCAATATCAGTATTAATCATATACCATTTTGATGAAAGTCTGATATCTTTGACCATATATAATTTTATATAACCTATAAAGTAGTGGTTAAGAGTCTAGAATTTGGAGTGTCATAATTTTAGTCCCAACTCATTTGTTTATTAGTCTTTCTGAAACTCTTAACTATAAGGTGAAGATGAAAATATCTTCCTCATTGGATTGTTTAAAATAGGGATCCCCAAACTCTGGGATCTAATGCCTGATGATTTGAGAAGGAGCTGATATAATAATAATAGAAACACAATAAAGTACGCAGTAAATGTAATGCCCTTGAATCATCCCCAAACCATCCCTCACTCAACCCCCAGGCTGTTTAAAAATTGTCTTCAAAAGAACCAGTCCCTGGTGCCAAACAGGTTGGGAACCACTGGTTTCGAAGACTGAGTGACATCATGTATATAAAATGCATAGCATCTTGTCTGCATGGAGCAATTATCCTGCACATTTTTTTAAAAAATCATCTTGATCATCCTTTTCCTGTGCCTTCCTATTGTACCAATCTAAGCTCATCGTAAAAATTGTTTTAGTGTAATTTTATGGACAACATTTTATGTACTCTTGATTCTTTAAAGATTTCTCCAAATCTTTTTACCAATGAGTTCTCTAGGAAATATAATTTTATGGAGCATTTTTCTTCATGTTCTTGATTTCATTCATAGTTCCAGATGGGGGAAACACTGATTAGAGATGCTCTGGTTTTAACAGGATGCATCTTCACTGAAGGGAGCAGAGTTAAAGATGGAAGGGTTAATATATCTTGTTAACAATACCTAAATATTCAGATGGAAAAAGATGGAAAGAGAAATAAGGGTCCAAGGACATGGTTAAGCTCTCAAAAGGGGCCTGAAAAGAAGTAAGACTAAAAGCTCTCCTTCTCTCTACTACCATGTGGAACACCTAGAACTCTGTCTTTATGTGAGATGGGAATGACCCCTCCTTTTGGAAAAACATTGGCTTAGAAATAGATGGGTGACTTAGTAAGATGAAGGTCTTTGAGCAAAGGAAAAAGAAACCCCTTGGTACTTGGTATACAATCTCTCACAAGGGTGAAAACTCTATGAGTGGGGCATGGATTGAATGTCAGCCTCTACTTGCTATCTCAGGCACTCTTGTGCAGTGTACATACTGTGCAATGAAAGATGGATGGTTCTGCTACTAGATCTTATGAAATTCTGCCTTCTGACATGCTGACTATTCCTAGCCTAAGCACGAGGCCATGGAAGAAATGATTCGAGGTGGTATCCAGAGGCCAAAATGAATATGAGTACACTTGTACTCATAGCACATTTTCTTTGCTCAAAAATGAATCCCCAACTTGAAGGTCTTGTTAATTATCAATTTGCAGATAAAACTGTCACATTCATATAGAATGAGACAGAAGCGATTTGACGAAGAGACTTTAGACAGACCTGCTGACTGCAGGATTCACAAAAATGTATCAACCTGACAGTAAAAGAAGTAGAAAAACCAAAGTAGACACAAGAAATATGAATATAGCAGCCTCTATTTAGCTAGACAGCAAGCAGACTTTCATACCAAAGCTCCAACCCTGCCATCTTTTCTTCTTGCAGGGAAACCTTTCTTGATTATCTCTGCCGAAGGTGTTCTCTTTTGTAGCTCTTTCTATTGATTCTTCTCTTATTTCACTTTTATTTTCACAGCCTACAGTGATATAATAGTTATTCATATATGGTTATTCATTGTGTTTATAGCTTCAAGAGAATAGCTTGTCTTGATGTATGTTTAATTCAGTATTTCTTATCTATGCATTTTGCAGAGGACACTCAATAAATATTAAATGAACAAGTAGAAGGACAAACATCAGAATATGTAAAATTATCCAGAAGGCATGTGAATGGGATGGGTTTGTAATTGACTGTAATTTTCTATTTTTAAAAATTTTTTTCTCTTCTTGAAATATTTATTTCAAATACCCTGTTTAGAGTTGAGTTTTGAGTTACTAGTACAGGGCAATTTTAAGATAAGAGGCAAATCAGCCTTTGTGTGTTGAGGGATTGAATAATGTTTGTAGTGTGTTGCTGCAGGGCTTGGAGAGAGACTTGTTCTTATAGTGAGGAAAGGACTCAGAGCTACTGAGGCCATGAAATAATCTTATGACGATAATCTTAAAGGAAAATTAACTTGATACATTACAAAGAAAGAAGGTAAAGAACTACTTAGAAGATAGTTCAATTAGCATGAAGTTCTAACTGTGAGCCAAGACGCCCCCTAATAACAGTTATTCTAGGGATGGAAGTTTATTTTTCTCCCAGATCTGTGTCTAGAAGTGGGGACCACCCAGTGTCTGAGATCTAAGCTCCTCTCCTCTTGTTGCTCTTTAATGCGGAAGTTCCATTCCCTGCATCGCTTCAGGGCCTGGGGGATACTAACTCCAGCCATCAGAGCTTATTCCAGCTGCCAGGAAGAAAGAAAGAGAAGGGAAGGACAACCTGCTTCCTTTTATTGATGGTCTCTGGAAAGCTATACATAAGTTAGCTTATATTTCATTATCCAGAGCTTAGCAGTATAAATAGGTATAAATGAGACTGAGAAATGTTATTTTTATTCTGGACAGACAAATAGATAAAAAACACTTGTTTCTATTATTCAAAAAGGAAGGAATAATGGATATCAGACTTTATTAATAGACTTTTTGATGGTGAGGGTTTTTGTTGTTGTTTTTAATATTCTAGGGCATATGGAGAGAAAGCCATAAGCTAGAGTTAAGTAGAACTCTTCTTAGAAGATAGTGCACACAGTCAGTCATTCAGCAAACATTTATTGAGAGTTGTCCTGAGAATCTAGAGTAGTTCAAGGTGTAAAGGGAGTTATCGGTATGAGGCAGTGATCATGCTCTGAGAGCAGCTGTAATGGGAGCGAGGATAAAAGCCTGGCACAAGACCCCCGAGGAACATCAGAAAGAGCCTTTAAGAGCAGTGCCCAGGCAGCGTGGGAGAGGTGGGGCATTTAAGCTTAGGTAAGAGGAAAAGCGCCTTTTCCAATTTCATAAGCGAGAAATAGCCTAGCACCTTCACTCTTCTGCTCCATCAGCCTTATCATTTATTAGCTTCTTTTCTGTTCCATTCTGGCTTTAACCATCATTTTATGTTTATGTTACAGTCTTCAAACTTTGGAAATAAGAGTAGGGAATAGCCTATGGTATAATATTATGTTTGCTTCATTCTAAAGTGCATACTTTTTTTTTACATTTGTAGAACTCAACCAAAATATACTTTCTGCATAGTGCTTCAAGAACTTAAAGAATAGAATAAAAAGCAGCTGCCTTTTCCCCTTTAAAAATGTGTTTATTTGCTTGCTTTTACTTATCTATTTAAACTAGAAGAGAATGAAAATTTTGGCTTGTATAGTTTTTTATGTCTCTTGGAGCTATTTCTAAAATCTTAAGATTTTAGTTGAATGTTGTTTATTTTACTATAATGATTTCTAGAAGGTAATATGTATTTTGTTATTGTTTATTATAGTTTATATTAAGGTATATTAAAATGTGATTTCTTATTTGTTCTTGACTTTTCTTAAAATAGCCAGCAAAATTAAAATGTGACATATTGGCAGATTGAAACTTTCAGAGTTTTCTTTGACATATAGAAAAGGTATTTAAATTCTGTCTAAGTTGTAATTTGAAAAGAAGATAAGGCAGCATTTACTCTCAATGGAGTTTGTAAGTTAAAAGCAAATCATAAACACCCTACTTGACTACACTGCTTGATAATTGATTGTACAATATAAAAATGAATAAGGGTATTAGAAAACTTAATTTTATAGTAAAAAGTAAAATCTCTAATCTATGGTTGCATACAGAAATAAGATTTTCTATCTATGCCTGATTATTAAAATGTGCTGCATTGCCTAGAGAATACACTTGTGGACACGGTAGGGGAAGGAGAGGGTGGGATGAATTGAGAGAATAGCATGGAAACATATATATTACCATATGTAAAATAGAAAGCAAGTGGGAAAAGAATTGTGCTGTGTTGATGAATTCTCTCTTCCTTTTTTCCTCTTCCTTGTTTTTTTTTTTTTTTTTTTTTTGGTCTGCTACAAAATCTGTTTGCCTGCCTCTTTGAAAATTAACACTATAGTGTTTTTGCATTTAATTTAATTATACTGTAGTCTTTAAGAAGGCTCTAACTTTCACTTATTACATGGCTGTTCATTTGGATACCTTCGTAGATGAGTCATTCATCCTGTTTTGCTGACAGTCCCTGCTCCCAGTTCAGTGACTTCCCATTATAATTGTCTAAGGGGTCTCATGGTCTTGCCCAGGATCTCTTTCCACGTTCCTCCAATGTCTGCTGTGCCCCCTGCCCTCTGTAGTGAGCTGGGTTCCCCCTATAGTGGCAGTTTGTCCGCAATGCCATCCTCTTCCTTGCCTCAGAGCGTTTGCACACAGTTTTCCCCTGCCTAATAATACTCTGTCAACTCTCTTAACTCAAACCTCTCTTCTTTATGGAAGTTCTCCTTGATATCCAGTTCAGATACAGATACTTTTACCAAGCATGACCTATGGTGCTTTTTCTTTATACCTTTTATCTGAGTTTGTCTACTGATCATTAGATTAATTCTGTCTCTTCCACTAGGCGATAACCTTCCAGGCCAGGTCTCTTTTGCCCATCAGCATCCAGCACTATGCTTGTCATGTGATACGTATCACTAAAAACTTGCATCTGTTTGACTGCCCCTGATCTTTCAGTGCATGGGTGCAAAGGTTATTGCCCTGAGGCATGTGGGATCCTAGTTCCCCCACCAGGGATCCATGGTGCGTGGGCAGCCATGTGCCCTGCATTGCAAGGCAGATTCTGAGCCACTGGACCAACAGGGAAGTCCCAGTATCACTAAACACTTTTTTGAGTAAGTGAATGTATAAGCATAATTTTTAGCTTCATACTGAAGAACTAAGCAAAGTTTACTTTATATTTCCTTCTCCAGATCAAGAAAAATACATACATAAATTTAACTCACTCTTATCTTTGGGATTAAACCACATAATGTCGTCAAAAGTGCCTTTATATATAGTCAGAAGGTCTGTATTCAAATTGGAACTCAATCACTGTGTAGTTGTGCCGTCTCCATCAAATCACTTAAACTTTCTGGACTTTAGATTATTCATCTTCAATATACATGGCTAATGCCTTCCTTGAATATTAGTTTGAGAATTAAATGAAAAAAAAATATATAAAGGAACCTGTTGCAGTACCTAATATAAAACCCTTTCTCAATAAATATTATTTGCATTTGAATATAGTCTTCATTACGCTCTATGTTCATCATAATTGTTTGATAGCTCTAAACTGAAAGTGGGCTTCTCTGGTGGCTCAGACAATAAAGAATCTGCCTGTGATGTGGGAGACCTGGGCTTGATGCCTATGTTGGGAAGATCCCCTGGAGGAGGAAATGGCAATCCACTCCAGTATTCTTGCCGGGAGAATCCCCGTGGGCATAGGAGCCTGGCGGGCTATAGTCCATGGAGTCACAAAGAGTGAGACATGATTGAGCGACGAAGAACAGAAACTGAAAGTCACATAATATTTAAGTGAACCTCGTGGTTCTCAAAGTACAACCTCTCCCACCACCCCCACCCCGCCCCGCATGTCAATCAGTGGAATCTTTTTTATTTCTAGTCTTTGATCTCATAGGATCGAATCAGGGACCAAGGAGTTAGGCAGTTCAGTTGACCAGGGGCAGGGTAAACCAGTGACAAGGGCAGAAGGCCAGCAGTAGAGAAGGCACAGCAGTCTGTGGGCTATACAGTAGCCTTGTTATTCTGTGGAAAATTGCATATGTGGGGCGCTCTGGGATTCTACAAAGTAGTAAAAGTGGAAAGTAGGACCAGGTGTTGTGTTATGCTTCAAACATGTCATCTTACATAGTCCCCCAAACAACTCAAACATGTGATTACCATAATTATTTTCACTGTATACATGAGGTGACAGAAAGAAATAGGAGGTTAACCAACCCAAGGCTTCCCAACTGCAAGTGGCAGGAACAGGATCTGAATTCACAATCTGACTCCAGAGCCCACAGTCTCGGTCAGCAGATTTTGTTGCCCACTTTACTGAGGAGGCGTTGCTTTGGATCGTTAAGTCCTAGGGATTTGTGCCGGGAGGGTTTGGGAGAGTGAGACAGGAAGATGCAGGCTTCTGAGGAGCACTCACTTGGGAATTCACCCAGGAAAACTGTTTTCTAGGATTTAAGGTGGGGTTGGGGTGCCCTTTGTATCAGATTGCTCAGATTTTCTCCAGCCAGTGCCCCTTTGTCTTCATTTTTAAATGATAATCTCTTAGAGCCAAAGAACTCCAGCAAGATGTAAGCAAAAGTGAATTGCCAGGAGAGGCAAACCTGAGAAAACACTCAGTCTCTTCTTAAATTCTTTGAGGCTGAGAAATCCAGTGTTAAATCATTTAACCGAGCGCTTACTATATGCCAGATTCCATGATAGGTGTTGGGGCTACAAAATGAGTCCGACACAGACATGGTTCTCAAGGAACCCCACTCCTATGGGGAAGATGAAGTCCGTCAGTTTTCACAGTGGAGGAAGAGCTTTGATGGAGGAAGGCTCAGAGTACTTTGGAAATAAAAAATAGACTCCTAATCCTGCCCGGGGAGTCATGCAATGCTCCTCTGAGCACTGTGCAACGTCCCGAAGACATGGAAAGACAGAGGAGCCTTGGTTAAGGTGCATCCTGCAGGGAAACATGGCAGAAAATGGAGCTTCACAGGAGCGTTCACTGAGCGCCTTCACATGCTATGGACTCCCCTGTGTGAAGGCTATTGAAAATGGAGGAGTCACTTTAGTTTTATCTGGTTGTACTAAATTAAGAACTCTCCATTTAGTCCTAAAATAAATATATATATATATATATTTTTAAGAACTTTTTTCTAAACTTTGGATATTTTTTGACGAGTTTTAAATTATCTCTTTAGAGTTGAACTTTCTGTTTAAGGAAAGATACTTTAACAAGCATTCAATACCTGCTCTTTATAGGAATGACTTACTACACATTAAAAAAAAAGTTGAGTATTAGATAGTTTCACATTACCTCTTAAAGAAACACATGTGGTTTATAGTGTATAAAAGAGATAGTGATTTATGTTGAAATAGCGACTCAACCCTTTGCTAGCTAGTATTTGGGGCCATTCAATTAATCCCTCCCAGTTTTAGTGTTTCTTATTTCCAGAAAGGATGGTCGAAGTATTAAATGAGATCATTTATTTGGAAGTAACTGTCACTCAAAAGGCAGGATTTGTTATTATAAATCTGAGTTCAGAATTGCCCTTAAGAGAGTTTAGTCTTCAGCAGATGTTTCCTTGCTGGCTTTCATCCTCTGCCATTGCTTTTGCCTTTTATTATACTTGTTTCTTCCTCGCAGTTCAGTCCCCTCTCATTTTTCTTTTCTTTTATCTTGTAAGAAAGCAATTGTTCACTGACGTGTAAGATCCCATCCAGGTTCTGACTGTCAGCTGCTTTCAGAGTGTGGTCAGTTTAAAGATGAGATACAAGTGAGAGAAGACTGGCCGAAATAGTTCCTTTCTTTATGTTATCATCTTGACTGCCTAAAAAAAGAGTCCAAAGATATTAAAGCCTAAGGGGTAAATATTAAATGGCACAAAAATACCAGTGCTAGAGAAGAAACAAGTTATCCGTTCCTCTGTGGGCAGGAGGTGAATGGCAAATGTTATCAGTTTATTTTGACAGTCTCTGGGATCTTTTCTGTATGTTAGTTACAATCATCTTAGCTATGGATTTTTTAAAACTTAATTTTGTTGTTGTTGTTGGCTTCTGCAGGTGTGTGGAATACTTCCTTCCCTTCATCACCAGTTTTCCTACAGAATTGTATGTGGTCTTCTTAACTGCTAGGTGGTATTTTGGCAGAAGTAAATGAGATCTCTCTAGTGACTGGTTTCTTTAAAGTCTGTTTAAAAGATCTGAGATGCTGTGGGATGAAATTGTTAAACAAAAGTTTTGCTATTGTTTAAAATTACATGAGCAAAATTAATTATGTATAAATCATATTATGACAAATTATAGAATTAGTCTTCTTCCTCATAAAACCTTTAAAAGTGGCATGGGATACCACCTTTGTCATTATTTTAAAATTAAATGTTAAAATATACAATGTACTTTGAAACCTTCTGCCTGTTACTTAAACTCTCTTAGTTTATTTATTTTTAAAATAAAGACTAACTTTATTTTTTTTTTATTTTTTTTTAGTTTTTTATTTTTTAAATTTTAAAATCTTTAATTCTTACATGCATTCCCAAACATGAACCCCCCTCCCACCTCCCTCCCCATAACATCTTTCTGGGTCATCCCGATGCACCAGCCCCAAGCATGCTGCATCCTGCGTCAGACATAGACTGGCGATTCAATTCACATGATAGTATACATGTTAGAATGTCATTCTCCCAAATCATCCCACCCTCTCCCCCTCCCTCTGAGTCCAAAAGTCCGTTGTACACATCTGTGTCTCTTTCCCTGTCTTGCATACAGGGTCGTCATTGCCATCTTCCTAAATTCCATATATATGTGTTAGTATACTGTATTGGTGTTTTTCTTTCTGGCTTACTTCACTCTGTATAATCGGCTCCAGTTTCATCCATCTCATCAGAACTGATTCAAATGAATTCTTTTTAACGGCTGAGTAATACTCCATTGTGTATATGTACCACAGCTTTCTTATCCATTCATCTGCTGATGGACATCTAGGTTGTTTCCATGTCCTGGCTATTATAAACAGTGCTGCGATGAACATTGGGGTACATGTGTCTCTTTCAAAGGTGATTGTTCTTGTTTTAAAAAATTGGAATGTGAGGGTTGGTGTCTTGTGGGCGGGTTCACAGGCACCGTGTGTCATCAGTGAAATCTGAACAGTAGTTCTTTTTGACTTCCCCTTGCAGTGAAGATCTTTCTAAAGCTTGTATACTTTTTTCCTGATTGACTCTTGTTCCTTATACCGAAAAGATAGTGTTTTTAATAATATTAAAACATCTGAATTGCCCAAAAAATGTATTCTCAGCTTAATTTTGGAGTCTTTTATTACAATTTAATTCTTAGGGAAAACAAAACTCTATATTTACTAGAAATTTTGATTAACCTAAATAATGTTGACCAATTCAGATAATGAATTTGTAAGTTTTGTGTTTCTATAATTTATTCATATGTTTATGCTGTACCTTCTCTGGGCTAGGAACTCTAATCAATAAAACAGTTTCTCCTCTTATGATAGTGGAGGACACAAACAATGAACAACAGAAGACGCATCAAATACTGTCAAATTTCACCTAGAATTACACTTCTTCCCTGAATCTTGATCTGATGGTTATTAAAACTAACATGTATGTACAGGGCCCTGGGCAAATATAATCAGATGATTTCCTAAGCAGGTATGCAGGGGGAAATTTGCTTCCAAAGTATCAGTTCTCAAGGGGACCGGGTGAACGTGAAAAAAAATTGTTATATTCCTTTTTCTGCATTTTGCCACAGTTTGCTTTAATTACTGGAAACTGCCATTCCTGCTGTCCCCCTGCCCCACGCCGCTCCAGAAAATATAATTAAACACCTTAATGCCGTCAGTGCCACTGCCGATCACTGTGATCTGTTGCCAGTGTGGAGCTTTTCTTGAACATCATCCAATGGCTGGGTAATGGCAAGGAAGCAAAATCAGCCCAAGTCTAACACAGTTTACAGCATAGTGGCCATAATGAACTGCAGCTCAGTGCTTTGATAGTGATTAAAGAGCCATATTCTGTGTTCTCCTGATATTTAATGTATACAACGAATGATTATAAAGGGTATTTCAAAAATTACTTTGGGCTTTTCTCAGTGCTGTTTCAAAATCAAAACATTACAAGTTTGCTTCAAGATTTAGGAAAAATCTGAGGTCAGTAGTCAAACTCTTGCTATACCTTGTTTTCAGGCATCTCTAAGGGTCATTAGGCATTTTGAACTTGGCTGGGGACTTATCTTGGTTTTTAGACTTTTTTTCCTAATGTGTATAAGAATTACCTGCTCTTACTTCTAAGTCACTTCAGTCATGTCCAACTCTGTGCGACCCTATAGACAGCAGCCCACCAGGCTCCCCCATCCCTGGGATTCTCCAGGCAAGAGTACTGGAGTGGGGTACCATTGCCTTCTCTGAAGAATTACCTACAGATGTGTTTATTAAAAAAAAAAAAAAAAAAAAAAACTATGATGACTCTTTGGCTGTATTGCAAGACTTAGATTTTGTGACTGTGACATGGAGCCCAGACAACTGTGTATTTTCCTTACAACTATCTTGGGTGATCCGTGAACCACACTTTGGAAAACACTGGTTTGAGTATGACGGTGCTGTCACAGAAAGGCCTCACTGGCCATATCCATCAAGACTGATAGTGTGAAGCTACATGTTTGAGTATGGGCGCCATCTTCCTTGGGCTTCCCTGGTGGCTCAGATAGTAAAGAATCCACCTGCAAAGTGGGAGACCTGGGTTCAATCCCTGGGTTAGGAAGATACCCTGGAGGAGTGCATGGCAACCCGCTCCAGTATTCGTGCCTGAAGAATTCCATGACAGAGGAGCCTGGCAGGCTACAATCCATGGGGTCACAAAGACTCAGACACAATTGAGGGACTAAGCACAGTCATCTTCCCTAAGATGAATTAACTTTCCTGCTTGGTAACTAATTTCATTTTGTATTTTAAGCCTAAACGTCCTCAGTGAGCTTGCAGTTTGCAGACAGATCATTTGCCAACAGCATCTCCCTCCCTGAATGATCACCTTGTGTCACACCCCTCATTATGAGAGGGATTTAGCAGACTGGTCAGTGTTCTCACAGCAGTAAGTAAGGAATTGGGGTGAGACTTTAAAAAATGAGAGATGAAGATAACCCACCTATAACTTCAGTTTAGATTTGGCCTAATCGCCCCAATATCTGAGACCTAGGTAGTGAAAGTGGCCTAATTAATGATGACTCTTGAGTTCCTTTCCTGGTTTTGCCATTTGTTGCTGATTGAACTCTGATTCTTGACACCCTTGATCATGAATTTTCTTGACTGGTTTCTGTACCTCTCTAAACTAAATGTGATTCAGAGGAATTTAGATACTGATTTGGAGAAGGCAATGACACCCCACTCCAGTACTCCTGCTTGGAAAATCCAATGCACGGAGGAGCCTGGTGGGCTACAGTCCAAGGGGTCGCAAAGAGTCAGACACGGCTGAATGACTTCACTTTCACGCATTGGAGAAGGAATATCAACCCACTCTAGTGTTCTTGCCTGGAGAATCCCAGGGACAGGGGAGCCTGGTGGGCTGCTGCCTATGGGGTCGCACAGAGTCGGACCTGACTGAAGCGACTTAGCAGCAACAGATACTGATTATCCAATCAGATCTTTAAGTGACTAAAAGAAAGAACCCAAGTATATTTTCCACAGTTTGTTGTGGTCCACACAGTCAAAGGCTTTGGCATAGTCAATAAAGCAGATGTTTTTCTGGAACTCTCTTGCTTTTTTGATGATCCAACAGATGTTGGCAATTTGATCTCTGATTCCTCTGCCTTTTCTAAATCCAGCTTGAACACCTGGAAGCTCATGGTTCATGTACTGTTGAAGCCTGGCTTGGAGAATTTTGAGCATTACTTTACTAGCATGTGAAATGAGTGCAATTGTGCAGTAGTTTGAGCATTCTTAGGGATTCCCTTGTAGCTCAGTTGGTAAAGAATCTTCCTACAATGCAGGAGACCTGGGTTCGATCCCTGGGTCAGGAAGATCCCCTGGAGAAGGAAATGGCAACCCACTCTAGTATTCTTGCCTGGAGAATCCCATGGGCAGAGGAGCCTGGAAGGTTACAATCCATGGGGTCGCAAGAGTCGGGCACAACTTAGTAACTAAATTACTACTACTACTACTTGAGCATTCTTTGGCATTGCCTTTCTTTGGGATTGGAATGAAAACTGACCTTTTCCAGTCCTGTGGCCACTGCTGAGTTTTCCAAATTTGCTGGCATATTGAGTGCAGCACTTTCACAGCATCATCTTTCAGGATTTGAAACAGCTCAACTGGAATTCCATCATCTCCACTGGCTTTGATCGTAGTGATGCTTTCTAAGGCCCACTTGACTTCATATTCCAGGATGTCTGGCTCTAGATGAGTGATCACACCATCGTGATTATCTTGGTCATGGAGATCTTTTTTGTATAGTTCTTCTGTGTATTCTTGCCACCTCTTCTTAATATCTTCTGCTTCTGTTAGGTCCATACCATTTCTGTCCTTTATCGAGCCCATCTTTGCATGAAATGGTCCCTTGGTATCTCTAATTTTCTTGAAGAGCTCTCTAGTCTTTCCCATTCTGTTGTTTTCCTCTATTTCTTTGCACTGATCACTGAGGAAGGCTTTCTTGTCTCTCCTTGCTATTCTTTGGAATGCTGAATTCACATGGGTATATCTTTCCTTTTCTCCTTTGCCTTTCACTTCTCTTCTATTCACAGCTATTTGTAAGGCCTCCTCAGACAACCATTTTGCCTTTTTGCATTTCTTTTTCTTGGGGATAGTCTTGATCTCTGCCTCCTGTACGATGTCGCAAACCTCTGTCCATAGTTCTTCAAGCACTCTGTCTATCAGATCTAATCCCTTGAATCTATTTCTCACTTCCACTGTATAATCGTAAGGGATTTGATTTAGGTCATACCTGAATGGTCTAGTGGTTTTACCTAAGGTTTTCCCTAAGTGAAAGTTTTACCTAAGTGGTTTTACCTAAGGTTTTCCCTAAGTGAAAGTTTTACCTAAGTGGTTTTACCTAAGGTTGAATTAGGTATTATCAAAAGCATTGTTGTTGTTCAGTTGCTAAGTCATGTCCAACTCTGTGACCCCATGGGCTGCAGCACACTAGCCTCCTCTGTCTTCCATTATCTCCCAGAGTTTGCTCAGATTCAGGTTCACTGAGTGGATGATACTATCAAACCATCTCATCCTCTGCTTCCCTCTTCTTTGTCCTTCAGTCTTTCTCAGCATCCACATCCTTTCCAGTGAGTTGGCTCTTTGCATCAGGTGGCTAAGTATTGGAACTTTTGCTTCAGCATCAGTTCTTCTAATATTCAACCCTATTTCCAGGTTGATTTCCTTTGGGATTGACTGCTTTGATCTCCTCGCAGTCCAAGTTCTTTGACGCTCAACCTTCTTTATGGTCCATACGTGACTACTGGAAAAACCATAGCTTGGAGTATATGGACTTTCGTTGGCAAAGTGATGCCTCTGTTTTTTAATACATTGTCTAGGTTTGTCATAGCTTTTCTTCAGAGAAGCAAGCATCTTAATTTCATGGCTACAGTCACTGTCCATGATGATTTTGGAGCCCAAGAAAATAAAATCTGTCACTGCTTCCACTTTTTCCCCTTCTATTTGCCATGAAATGATGGGACTAGATGTCATGATCTTAGTTTTTTAAATGTTGAGATTCGTTAGCTTTTTCACTCTCCTCTTTTACCTTCGTTAAGAGACTCTTTACTTCCTCTTTACTTCTTACCATTAGAGTTATGTCATCTGCAAATCTGAGGTGTTGATATTTCTCCCAGCAATATTGATTCCAGCTTGTGCTTTATCCAGCCCAGAATTTCACATAATGTACTCTGTCTATAAGTTAAATAAGCAGAGTGACAATATACAGGCTTGATGTACTCTTTTCCTAATTTTGAACCAGCCCATTGTTCCATGTCCAGTTATAGATGATGTTTCTTGAACTGCATACAGATTTTGCAGGGTGCAGGTAACATGATCTGGTATTCCCAGCTCTTTCAGAATTTTCCAGTTTGTTGTGATCCAGACAAAGACTTTAATATTGTCAGTGAAGCAGAAATAGATATTTCTTGCTTTCTCCATGATTCAACAAATGTTGGTAATTTGATCTCTGATTCTTCTGCCTCTTCAAAACCCAGCTTGTATATCTGGAAGTTCTTGGTTCATGTACTGCTGAAGTCTAGCTTCAAGGATTTTGAGCATAACCTTGCTAGCATATGAAATGAGTGCAGTTGTACAGTAGCTTGAACATTTTTTGACATTGCCCTTCTTTGGGATTGGAATGAAAGCTTACCTTTCCAGTCCTGTGGCCACTGCTGAATTTTCGAAATTTCCTGGCATACTGAGTATAGCAGTTTAACAGTATCATCATTTAAGATTTTAAATAGCTCATCTGTAATTCAATTACCTCCATGAACTTTGTTCATAGTAATGCTTCCTAAGGCCCATTTGACTTCACACTCCAAGTTGTAGCCTACCAGCCTCTTACTGTCCATGGGATTTCCCAAACAAGTATACTGAGGTGGGTTGCCGCTTTCTTCTCCAGGGAATCTTCTTGACCCAGGGATCGAACCTGTGTCTCCTACATTGGCAGGCAGATTCTTTACCACTGAGCCACCAAGGAAGCTCCATTCATACATATAAATCTCTAAAAATACAACTATAATATTGTGCAAAGTATACTATATAATATGTATAGTTGTGTATGATTAATACATATACATACAATATAACACAGTAATTATTTGGTGTTATCTAGTATATAATCCAGAATCAAGTTTCTTTATTATCTCAAAATGTAGTTGGTTTGTTCAAATCAGAATTCAGTATACTCACATTTCATGATTTTATTGTCTCTTTTTAAAAAATAGTTTTATTTAAATATGTATAAACAGAAAGCTGTATTACAGTTTGATGAATATTCACCCACCAACTAGCATACTATTAGCACTCAGAATCACTTTATGCCCCATCTGATTCACTGTTCTTTCTTCCCCAAAGGTCAACACTGTCTTGATTTTGTTGCAAATAGATTAGCTTTGCTTGTTTTTGAACTTGATAAAAAGTGGAATTATGTAGGCTGCGGTCCATGGGGTCGTGAATAGTCAGACACGACTGAGCGACTTCACTTTTACTTTTCACTTTCATGCATTGGAGAAGGAAATGGCAACCCACTCCAGTGTTCTTGCCTGGAGAATCTCAGGAACAGGGGAGCCTGGTGGGCTGCCGTCTATGGGGTCGCACAGAGTTGGACACAACTGAAGCGACTTAGCAGCAGCAGCAGCAGTGGTATATACACTTTTCTTTCTTGGTTTCTTTCCAACATCCATTGGATCATATCAAAAGAAAGAGAATTCCAGAAAAACATCTACTTCTGCTTCATTGACTATGCTAAACTCTTTGTATAGATCGCAACAAACTGTGGAAAATTCTGAAAGAGATGGGAATACCAGAGCACCTTACCTGCCTCCTGAGAAACCTCTATGCAACTCAAGAAGCAACAGTTAGAACTGGACATGGAACAACAGACTGGTTCCAGATTGGGAAAGGAGTAGGTCAAGGCTGTATATTGTCATCCTGCTTATTTAACTTATATGCAGAGTACATCATGCAAAATGCCAGGCTGGATGAAGTGCAAGCTGGAATCAAGATTGTGGGGAGAAATATCAATTACCTCAGATATGCAGATGACACCACCCTTATGGCATAAAGCAAAGAGGAATTAAGGAGCCTCTTGAAGGTGAAAGAGGAGAGTGAAAAGCTAGCTTAAAGCTCAATATTCAAAAAGTGAAGATCATGGCGTCTGGTCCTGCCACTTCATGGCAAATAGATGGAGAAACAAAGGAAATGGTGAAGGACTTGATTTTCTTGGGTTCCAAAATCACTGTGAATGGATGCACTGTGAAAATGCACTGTGACTGCAGCCATGAAATTAAAAGATGCTTGTTCCTTGGAAGGTAAGCAATGACAAACCTAAACAATATATTACAAAGCAGAGACATTACCTTGTCTCCAAAGGCCTGTATTGTCAAAGCTATGGTTTTTTTCAGTTCAGTTCAGTTGTTCAGTCATGTCTGACTCTTTCTGACTCCATGAATCACAGCACGCCAGGCCTCCCTGTCTATCACCAACTCCTGGAGTTCACTCAGACTCATGTCCATTGAGTCAGTGATGCCATCCAGCCATCTCATCCTCTGTCATCCCCGTCTCCTTCTGCCCCCAATCCCTCCCAGCATCAGAGTCTTTTCCAATGAGTCAACTCTTCGCATGAGGTGGCCAAAGTACTGGAGTTTCAGCTTTAGCATCATTCCTTCCAAAGAAATCCCAGGGCTGATCTGCTTCAGAATGGACTGGTTGGATCTCCTTGCAGTCCAAGAGACTCTCAAGAGTCTTCTCCAGCACCACAGTTCAAAAGCGTCAATTCTTTGGCACTCAGCCTTCTTCACAGTCCAACTCTCACATCCATGCATGACCACAGGAAAAACCATAGCCTTGACTAGATGGACCTTTGTTGGCAAAGTAATGTCTCTGCTTTTGAATATGCTATCTAGGTTGGTCATAACTTTCCTTCCAAGGAGTAAGCGTCTTTTAATTTCATGGCTGCAGTCACCATCTGCAGTGATTTTGGAACCCTAAAAAATAAAGTCTGACACTGTTTCCACTGTTTCCCCATCTATTTCCCATGAAGTGATGGGACCAGATGCCATGATCTTCATTTTCTGAATGTTGAGCTTTAAGCCAACTTTTTCACTCTCCTCTTTCACTTTCATCAAGAGGCTTTTTCAGTAGTCATGCACTAATGTGAGAGGTGGACAATAAAAAATGCTGAGCACTGAAGAACTGATGCCTTCGAACTCTGGTACTGGAGAAGGCTCTTGAGAGTCCTTTGGACAGCAAGGAGATCAAACCAGTCAGTCCTAAAGGAAATCTATCCTCAATATTCACTGGAAGAACTGATGCTGAAGCTCTAATACTTTAACCACCTGATGCAAGGAGTTAACTCATTGTAAAAGACCCTGATGCTGGGAAGGATTGAAGGTAGGAGGTGAAGAGGATGACTGAGTGGTCATGAATTTGAGCAGACTCCAGGAGATGGTGAAGGACAGGGAAGTGTGGTGTGCTGCAGTCCATGGGGTCGCGAAGAGTGAGACACAACTGAGCAGTTGAACAGCAACAACAGACATTGTTCTTTCTTGGTCTTTCAACTCAACAGTATGTTTCCTGTATTCAAACATGTTGCCTGTGGTATTATTTGTTTGTTTCCATTATCGAGTCAAGTTCTACTGTATGAATATACAACAGTTTGCTTTCTCAATTTATTGTAAATGGACATCTTGAGAACTACATTTCATAATCCCAAATGTGCCAAGGGATCAACATAGTGTCTAACAGAGAAAGTCCAATTGATATTTATATAGTGCCTTTTATTTAATATTTGCTTATTACATATTGATTCATTTGAGTTTTGTTTCATCTAATGGGAAAATTTTAGATTTTCATTAGTTGAGTATTTTTCTTTCTCACGCTGTGGTCTTTTAATTGTAGTGATTCTTGTTCTAATTGGCAGCCTGAACTATGTCACTTTAACATTATGGTTGCTTTCCTTTTCCATTCAGTATTTAAAACAGATTGAATTTTTGTGAATGAAAGGAAGGAAATAACTTGACTTCTTTGTTTTTCTTCCAAGTTCTGTATGTAGTACTTTTGTTTAATTCTAGCCCCGACTCACCTGAGATTATTGACTGCAGAGCCACAGCCTTTGATTTCAAATCCCTGTCTTATCACTCACTAGCTGTGTTACTCTGCAGGTTTGTGTCTTCTCTGTGCCTTTGTTTCTTCATCTGTAAAGTTGGGGATAATAATGCCTATTGCATAGGGTGTTCATAAAAATTAAATGAATTAAACTAAAGTACTTAGAACAATGTCTAGCTGTTATTATCATCCTTATCTGTAGTTCTCAAGTTTTGTGTCTCAATTTTTAATTTTTATCTATAAGTCCACATAATATCATTCTTACTTACTGGCGAAGTATCTTCATTTAAGAGGAAAGTTTATTTATTTGCCACATCAAATATAGTTTGTTTGCACTGACACATTTTCATTATTTTCTTTATTTGGCTTGAAATTTCACTTGAGATTTGCTTCTTGCTACTAGAGTTCACGTGTTATTTCTTCTGATTGGTTTTTTTCATATTTTTACTTCTCAAGTCTGCAGGTACTAACAGAATTAAAAGTTGATTACAATGTAAGAAAAATAGATTAAGAAATGCTTCTCATAATCTGATTGTTTAAAAATGGAATTGCATTTAATATATAAGAAACACTCTTAAATATTTTCTCTGTATTAAATTGTTTTCTGTTGTTGGAAACAGACCTGATGACTAAATGCTTCTGAAATTGTATTGGGTCTTTATTCTGGTGAGTTGAACATTTGCTGTTAAAACCCTGGGCAGTGACTTGAATTGTTTCTTTCTTGGGTGAAAGGCTCTGTTACTTAGCAACCCCTAATATCCTATGATGATAGGAAAACACCCAGAGACCACACAGGAGAAATCTTACTGGCTTTTGTGGCCAAGGACAAGCGCTGATGCTTTGATACAGAATTATGAGCAACTTGGGATTCTTTTCTTCAGATAATGTTGTCATGAGGCTGGAGAATCCATGTTTAAAACAATTGTGACTGTTCAGCTGAGTCAAAAGACTGTTCTCTCTCTCTCTCTGTCTGTCTCTTGCTTGCTATTCTAGTCTGATGTTCATTCAGGGATGCTAATGCCTGGAGCCCAAAGAAGGGAGTTACATATCTCCTAATCTTTGATTTGTATTTAGAAATGGAAGATGTCTAGGTTATTTGGAATAGGAACTGCTTCCACTATACTAACACACTGTGGAAATCAATGAAAATCAATGTAAAGATTGCTGTTGCAAACATTTTTAGGAAATACCAGTACTGGGTATGTTACTAAAGGCTGGTACTTCTTGATTTATCTGGGTGGATGGATGTTTGTGTATAGGAAACAAAGTATGAATTCTTTGGATTTTTTTTCTCAATTTTAGAGGAAAACCTCATTGACTTGAAATAAAATAATACTTTTTACCCCTCCTCAATGTTTTTTTAGTGACACTGAAATGAATACGTTTTTAAAATACTATTCTCTTTTTACCTCGCCTCTTCCACATGTCTGTTCCCCATCTACTGGTTGCCATGGAAATGCATCCCAGTACCCCTTAGAGCAAATGCCAGGCAGTGTGGGGTTCCCTTGTAGTGAGGTGAAGTCTTAAATGCTGTAGGACAGTTTGTGCTGATTCACCCGTACACAGAAAGACCTCAGCTATGACTTCTCTGTTAAATTCTTAATTAGCGAACTTGCTTGTGATTTCTCGACTTTTCAAAGATGAGAATTCAGGTTTACTTTTCCTCCAAACACTAACTAACTTTTCTTCCCTTCTCCCCTTTTGAAATTCTGGTTCAACATTTATTATACCCACAGAGTAGAAGCCATTGGTAATGGAAATTACAGAAAACATTTGAAATTGGAGAAGGAGAGGGGCAGCCTAGGAGTGTAGGAGAAAGATTGAGGTTCAGATTTCAAAGTGATCTATTGTATAGTCAAGAGATTATACTAGATTATAATTAAATTATAGTATAATTTACATATTGTATATAATATGATTATAAATTATAATAGATTTATGATAGAATATTTTGTAGTCAACAGATGGACATGAATTTGAGCAAGCTCCAGGAGATGGTGATGGACAGGGAAGCCTGGTGCGTTGCATACCATGGGGTTGCAAAGAGTCGGACATGATCGAGTGACTGAGCAGAACTGATTGTATAGTCAAGACAAATCTCTCATTTAATCCCAAAGTATAATCGTGGAGCCAGAGATCATCTCCATATTAGATTAGTTCTGTGTTGGACATATCTAAAGCCTGTCTTAACTTTGGTGTCTGTGAATTTTATGGTTGACTATCATGACTGCTGTAGAAAAAAATTGTTGCAATTGCATGGGAGGTTAGTCTTTTATTTACATACCCAGCTGCCCATGAGAATCATCTAAGGAACTTTACCCTATTTCTAAAATTTTCCTCAGACTTGCAGGCTTAGGATCCACTGGTGGAGCCCAATCATAATTCTCTTTTATAGGGTCTGAGGATAAATTTTAGGTAACCAGCCTGGCAAATAATCTAAGACTAAAGCCTGGCATTGTTTGAGTTCTCTTAAGGGAGCACCTTATTATTTAAAATTCTTCTAATCTAAGAGAGAGCTGTGTTGTGAGAGCACATAGCTCTTATTTTCTTCAGTAAACCTGGCCCCAACTCTGGCCAGATCACCTTACTTCTCTGAATGTCAGTCCAGCTCACCTGCAAATGGAGGTATTTACAAAAATGTGGGAAGGATTCAGTGATGAATGATGAATTCATGATGAAATGTGAATTTTTTTTTCATGTAGGAGATGTTATGGTAACTTGAGGATCCTAAAGATAGCTTTTTAAATGAGGGAGAAATTGGAAGTCATTTTTGTTCTTTAAGATGCTATTGGAGAAACTTAACATAATATGGTAAAGAAAAAATTGAAGTACAAACTTCATTCAGTCTTTCACTCAGTTCAGTCACTCAGTCATGTCAAACTCTTTGCGACCCAATGGACCACAGCACGCCAGGCCTCCCTGTCCATCACCAGCTCCCAGAGTTTACCCAAACTTCTGTCCATTGGGTCGGTGATGCCATCCAACCATCTCATACCTTTTTCTTCCGGCCTTCAATCTTTCCCAGCATCAGGGTTTTTTCAAATGAGTCAGCTCTTCGCATCAGGTGACCAAAGTACTGGAGTTTCAATTTCAACATGAGTCCTTCCAATGAACACCCAGGACTGATCTCCTTTAGGATGGACTGGTTGGATCTCCTTGCAGTCCAAGGGACTCCCAAGAGTCTTCTCCAATACCACACTTCAAAATCATCAATTCTTCTGTGCTCAGCTTTCTTCAGAGTCCAACTCTCACATCCATACATGACTACTGGAAAAACCATAGCCTTGAGAGACGGACCTTTGTTGGCAAAGTAACGTCTCTGGTTTTTAATATGCTGTCTAGGTTGGTCATTCTTTAATATGCTGTCTAGGTTAGTATTCTTGCCTGGAGAATCCCAGGGACGGCGGAGCCTGGTGGGCTGCCGGCTATGGGGTCACACAGAGTCACACACGATTAAAGTGGCTTAGCAGCAGGTTGGTCATAACTTTCCTTTCAAGGAGTCAGCATCTTTTAATTTCATGGCTGCAGTCACCATCTGCAGTGATTTTGGAGCCCCCCAAAATGAAATCAGCTACTGTTTCCACTGTTTCCCCATCTATTTCCCATGAAGTTATGGGACCAGGTGCCATGATCTTAGTTTTCTGAATGTTGAGCTTTAAGCCAACTTTTTCACTCTCCTCTTTCACTTTCATCAGGAGGTTCTTTAGTTCTTCTTTGCTTTCCGCCATAAATGTGGTGTCATCTGCATATCTGAGGTTATTGATATTTCTACCTGCAATCTTGATTCCAGCTTGTGCTTCATCCAGCCCAACATTTCTTATGATGTACTCTCCATATAAGTTAAATAAGCAATTAACAATAAACAGCCTTGACATACTCCTTTTCTTATTTGGAACCAGTCTGTTGTTCCATGTCCAGTTCTAACTGTTGCTTCCTGACCTGCATATGGATTTCTCAGGAGACAAATCAGGTGGTCTGGTATTCCCATCTCTTCCAGAATTTTCCACAGTTTATTGTGATCCACACAAAGGCTTTGGCATAGTCAATAAAGCAGAAATAGATGTTTTTCTGGAACTCTCTTGTTTTTTCAATGATCCAGCAGATGTTGGCAATTTCAACTCTGGTTCCTCTGCCTTTTCTAAAACCAGCTTGAACATCTGTAAGTCCATGGTTCACGTATTACTGAAACCTGGCTTGGAGAATTTTGAGCATTACTTTACCAGCGTGTGAGCTGAGTGCAATTGTGCGCTAGTTTGATCATTCTCTGGCATTGCCTTTCTTTGGGATTAGAATGAAAACTGACCTTTTCTAGTCCTGTGGCCACTGCTGAGTTTTCCAGATTTGCTGGCATATTGAGTGCAGCACTTTCACAGCATCATCTTTGGATTTGAAATAGCTCAACTGGAATTCCATCACTTCCACTAGCTTTGTTCATAGTGATGTTTTCTAAGGCCCACTTGACTTCACATTCCAGGATGTCTGGCTCTAGGTGAGTGATCACACCATTGTGATTATCTGGGTCATGAAGATCTTTCTTGTACAGTTCTTCTGTGTATTCTTGCCACCTCTTCTTAATATCTCTGCTTCTGTTAGGTGCATAGCATTTCTGTCCTTTATTGTGCCCATCTTTGCATGAAATGTTCCCTTGGTGTCTCTAATTTTCTTGAAGAGATCTCTAGTCTTTCCATTCTATTGTTTTTCTCTATTTCTTCTCATTGTTCACTGAGGAAGGCTTTCTTATCTCTCCTTGCTATTCTTTGGAACTCTGCATTCAGATGCTTATATCTTTCCTTTTCTCCTTTGCTTTTCACTTCTCTAATTTTCACAGCTATTTGTAAGGCCTCCCCAGACAAACATTTTGCTTTTTTGCATTTCTTTTTCTTGGGAATGGTCTTGATCCCTGTTGCCTGTACTATGTCACGAACCTCCATCCATAGTTCATCTGGTACTCTGTCTATCAGATCTAGTCCCTTAAGTCTATTTCTCACTTCCATTGTATAATCATAAGGGATTTGATTTAGGTCATACCTGAATGGTCTAGTGGTTTTCCCTACTTTCTTTAATTTAAGTCTGAATTTGGCATTAAGGAGTTCATGATCTGAGCCACAGTCAGCTCCCAATCTTGTTTTTGCTGACTGTATAGAGCTTCTCCATCTTTGGCTGCAAAGAATATAATCAATCTGATTTTGGTGTTGGCCATGATGATGTCCATGTGTAGAGTCTTCTCTTGTGTTGTTGGAAGAGGGTGTTTGTTATGACCAGTGTGTTCTCTTGGCAAAACTATTAGCCTTTGCCCTGCTTCATTGTGTACTCCAAGGCCAAATTTGCCTGTTACTCCAGGTGTTTCTTGACTTCCTACATTTGCATTCCAGTCCCCTATAATGAAAAGGACATCTTTTTTGGATGTTGGTTCTAAAAGGTCTTATAGGTCTTTAGTTTCTAGCTATAAATTACTATTATAGCATTGTGTTCATTTCTTCCATCTTATTTCTTTATTTATAAATTGGATGGAGCTGTGCAATAAGAGAAGGCAGCTTTACACAATAATGTAGTTTGTTTTGCCTGATTTAAAAGTCTCTGGTTTTATGATGTGGTGAAATATAGCATTTAATTTATCTGAAGAGTTGAACCTGCCATCATTTAAGGCCTTTGTAGCTGTGGATTTGAATAAACATTGTAGGATAACTCAAATTCTGAAGCCTAAAATGGTAATGCCAATTTAGCTAAAAATTAAAGATCATTTGTGTTATAGAACATTGGACATTTTCATTGTCTTACTGCTTTCCCTGTTTTGTAATCCACTGAAAAAAAAAGAGAGAGAGAGGGTGGGGAGAGAGAGAGCATAAGATAAGGTTATCAATCTTTTTTGCTTTTTAAGCTGCTTCAGTTTAATAGAGTTGATTTTTTAAAGATGGAGAAGGCGATGGCACCCCATTCCAGTACATGTATACATAGTACTTTGATTTTCTAGTAGTCCTAATGGATTTTGTTACTTATGTATACAAACGCAAAAAAGAAACAAGCCATTTTTCTACTTCCTTTACCTGAAGGAATTCATTGTCTTTGCAACAGATTGCATGTGTCTGATGCTTTTAGGTCTCAGATGACTTTCATGTAGCGTTGTTTGGGGCAATGGCCAAAGTGCAGGCAGAGCAATTGAAGAAGGCCTTAGAAGTCATGTTTATGCTTCCAACAGGCATATATTGTATTAACACGTATTAACCACTTAATGTATACCAGGCACTAAGTGCAGAAGACAGCGGGATATGCAAGAAACTGTGGGGTCTATATTCTAGGTGAGGGCAATAGAAAGAAAGAATTCTAAAAAGATACTTTCAGATAGTGTTGTAGGCACGCCTTCTAGGAAGCAAGCTCACTGAGAAGGACAGTGCAGATAGTGGAGTGCAGTTTATTACTTCGGCGCGCCCAAGGCAGAGTCTCTTAGCCAAGGACCCCGACCAGTTTTTGTGAAAACCTTATGTACCCTAAGTGTACTTGCTCAAACCCATCTCCCCAAATTCCGTGAAACTAGTCTGGACAAGATAAATGAGAGATGCGCTCAAAGTTGACCCATGATTCATGTGTCACAAGACTAGATAAACAGTGGACATTTATCAATAGGACTGTGGTCATATCCCGATAAACATAATGGAATTTACGACTTTGTTCTGTTACAGAGATAATTAGCATATTCTTTTAGGCAATGGAGAGTCTAAGTACAAGTCCTGAGACTCTTTTATCTGGGGGTCTGGTTTTCCATTGGTATGTCACTTCTTTGGCTACAGTCCATGGGGTCATTAAGAGTGGGACAGGACTGAGCGACTTCACTTTCACTTTTCACTTTCATGCATTGGAGAAGGAAATGGAAACCCACTCCAGTGTTCTTGCCTGGAGAATCCCAGGGACGGGGGAGCCTGGTGGGCTGCTGTCTATGGGGTCTCACAGAGTCGGACACGACTGAAGCGACTTAGCAGCAGCAGCAGCAGCCGCCACTTCTGTAGACACTGGGCACAAAGTTCAGAGTCCATTGGGAGGGTGACCGTACGTGTAGCCTAATATTCGCAGCTTGGCCTAAGATGGAGTCAAGCTTTGTCTGTTTCCTCCTTCAATAGTACCATGAAGACAGACAAACAAAACTGGGTTTGCAATCTTATTTTATCAATTTCCACCTGGGTAAACTTAAGCAGGTTATTCAACATCAGAATCTTATTCCCATATCTTGAATGCAGAGATGATAATTTCTACCTGATAGGGTGTTTTTTTAGGATAAATCGAGAAAATTTATTGAATGGTTTTTAGCACAGTTTCTGCAACTTAGCAGGTCCCCAATAAATTATTACTAAAACTTCAAAACCATTCAAGAATGCTCAGCTCTTTCTTGTTCTGAGATTTGCTTTTTTTTTTTTTAACTGAGCTTTATTCTGTTGATCTTACCCCCTTTCCTAAGTTTTTTTTTTGAAATAATTTTAAAAAGTCAAGGAAAGCTGAATAACCCTTTTTATAGGCAAATAAAGCTGGAATAAGTTGGATGTGGGGTTATTGGAAACGACAGCTAAAATGAGGCTTGAGCATTATGGAATAGAAGGTGTATCTGACCAATAAGATGAGAATTGGCTAGACTATCTATAATATTTATTGTCATTTCCAGACATTAATTGGTTTTCCAGTTGATATGGTGAAATGGATGGGTGACTTCAGCTGCTGGTATTTCTCTCACAGTTTTTCTCTCTCTGAATTAGAATTACTGATATGTTTGCTTATCTTCAATGATAGATTTTAATGCCCTTGAAATACTGTAGTGTGCCCTTCACAACACAAGCCTGACATGAATTTGGATTCAATCAATATTTGTTAATTGAAAAAAATGGGAATATGCTAGTGTCATAACAACAACAACAAAAAAAATTGGCCAGAATAATAGGGCTGCCAGTTTCAAAAATTAGGATAACAGATCTACAACCTAGTTCCTTGTTGGAATGTTGATGAGGGAACCAGCTTTTTGAAGGGTCTTTTAAACCTGTAGATAAGGTGTCAGTTTTTTTTTTTTAAAATTGTGGTAAAATGTACATAAGAAATACACCATTTAAATTACTTTTAAATGTAGAGTTCAGTAGCATTAAGTACATTCACATTGTTGTACAACTCTGATTACCGTCCACCTCCAGATCTTTTATATTTCCCAAACTGAAACTATGGAGGGTTTTAATTTCACACTTGACTAACACACAGTTTTAAAGCCACCTCAGTGGCCTACAGATCAGGGACAGTCACTGGAAACAGTGCTATTACTCCTTTGCACCTCACAAAGTTGTCCTTGGAACTCCTCAGTATAAGTAACTCAAATAAGAGAGTCTGGGAAAGAACGATGTCAGCCCCTTCCTCTCCTGATCGCCCTTGGAGGACAGTGTGCCTGCTTCCTTCATTCCATCGTGGGGAACCACTGCTTCCTTTCACAAGTCTCAGTTTTCATCAAGACAGACAAATAAGAAAAGAGTAGCTTTGGCACCCACTGAAAACTAACTGGGAATACCAGACCACCTGACCTGCCTCTTGAGAAACCTAAGGTCAGGAAGCAACAGGTAGAACTGGACATGGAACAACAGACTGGTTCCAGATAGGAAAAGGAGTATGTCAAGGCTGTATATTGTCACTCTGCTTATTTAACTTATATGCAGAGTACATCGTGAGAAACGCTGGGCTGGAAGAAGCACAAGCTGGAATCAAGATTGCCGGGAGAAATATCAATAACCTCAGATATGCAGATGACACCACCCTTATGGCAGAAAGTGAAGAGGAACTAAAAAGCCTCTTGATGAAAGTGAAAGAGGAGAGTGAAAAAGTTGGCTTAAAGCTCAACTTTCAGAAAACGAAGATCATGGCATCTGGTCCCATCACTTCATGGCAAATAGATGAGGAAACAGTGGAAACAGTGTCAGACTTTATTTTGGGGGGCTCCAAAATCACTGCAGATGGTGACTGCAGCCATGAAATTAAAAGACACTCCTTGGAAGGAAAGTTATGACCAACCTAGATAGCATATTGAAAAGCAGAGACATTACTTTGCCGACTAAGGTCCGTCTAGTCAAGGCTATGGTTTTTCCTGTGGTCATGTATGGATGTGAGAGTTGGACTGTGAAGAAGGCTGAGCGCCGAACAATTGATGCTTTTGAAGTGTGGTGTTGGAGAAGACTCTTGAGAGTCCCTTGGACTGCAAGGAGATACAACTAGTCCATTCTAAAGGAGATCAGTCCTGGGTGTTCTTTGGAAGGAATGATGCTAAAGCTGAAACTCCAGTACTTTGGCCACCTCATGCAAAGAATCGACTCATTGGAAAAGACTCTGATGCTGGGAGGGATTGGGGGCAGGAGGAGAAGGGGACCACAGAGGATGAGATGGCTGGATGGCATCACTGACTTGATGGTCGTGAGTCTGAGCGAACTCTGGGAGTTGGTGATGGACAGGGAGGCCTGGCATGCTGTGATTCGTGGGGTCGCAAAGAGTCGGGCACGACTGAGTAACTGAACTGAACTGAAAACTAACTTAAAACCTCAACGTAGCTGAATGATAAAAGACAAAGTCATGACCAAATCAGTCTCTGATGTTGTTTGGAGTCTATGTCCCAGGAATTTTTAGTTAGCATCCGCTCTAAGCTAACAGCCCTATTACAAATAAGAAATCTGCCTTTTGTAGAGATTCAGTATTTGTCCAAGAAACTAGTGGTGTTAAGTGCGTCAACTAAGGATTTGAATTGAATTCTAACCCTTGAGCCCTTGCTCTTTCTATTCTGCCACAAGAATGTATTGCTAGAGATTCACCTTTTGTAGCACTTGGGTTGTTCATCAGTTGTGATAGAGCCACTATTTACCAAGGGAGGATCCATCTTGATCCTCCATTAATCATTTGCATGTCTAAGCAGTTGAATATACAGTTAATGGTCATGAAGGTTATTTCTTTTTTTCTCAGAAGGTTGAACAAGTCACACAAATTTGGAACCTGGAAGTCTTTTTATATTAATTTAACACTAAAACCTTTCTCAGCTCATTCTTTTTTTTCAGTTCCCAGGGGCATGAGATTGCATTAAATATAATCTTTCATAGCATATTACCATCATTGGTCAGCTGGGAGTCCCTGTTTGGTTTTCTTTGCTCCCTTTTGTTCCTGTCTCTTTCCAGCCACTGTAATTAACCATTCTAATGTGTTAGCCATTTGTGTTTTTGTATACGAACTTCCAAAATATGTGTTGTGGTTTTTGTGCAGAATCTTAAGTCACATAAATAGTATTACATAATATGTTGACCCCATTCTGTTTGTCCCCCCTTTCATTCAGCACTGTTTACAATATCTCTTTATTTTACTTTTAACATTAATTTATTTTACTATGTCAAAACAGAAGAGAACTTTATTTTTTGTTGTTACAGGTTTTCATAGTTTTATTGCACTATGTCCAAAGAGACAGCTTATTGATATTGATTTTTTTGAGACTTATTGTGGTTTCTTTTATGGTCTAATACACAGTCTGTTTCTGTAATTGTTCTGTGTGTGCCTCCCCAAAATGTGTATTTTCTGTCAGATGTGACATTCTCTTAAATACAATACCTTGAGCCTATTGAGTTGTCAGTCTTCAGTTTATTTTTTAAAATCTTCTTCTGCTTTATTATTTTCTGAGAAAGATGTGTTAAAATTTTATTTTATTTGTTTCCTTAACTGTGATATCATTTCTTAACTATTTCACCCTAGAAATCCAGTAAGCTGGTTGAATCTGGAAGAACATGTCTTAAATTGAGGGTCCTTTCAAGATCCCATCTCCAGAGTACCTTAAGGCACCTCTGCAGTATCCCTAAATTGGAATATTATTTCTGTAAACAAGCTATCAATTAACTCTTTAACCTTGCACTCTTATTTCTTGTCACCCACCCACTAACTTAAACAATTTTCAGTTCAAAGCCGCATCCCCTTCCTCATCCCTCTGCATGGAAGTTTTTTACCCTTGCCATTTGGTCCACCAGCATTCTTCTCCACATAACCAAACTCTGTGACTTATTCAAAACCATTCTTGTATATCCAAAGAACAAAAAAACTAATTAAAAAATATATATACACAATTCAGTGTTAATAGAAGCTCTATTTACAATAGTCAGGCAACGTAAGTGTCCATCCATAGATGAATGGGTAAAAGAGATGTGGTATGCAATGGAATACTACTCAGCCATAAAAAAGATATTGCCATTTGCGACAACATGGATGGGCCTAGGAGTATTATACTAAGCCAGGTAAAGACAAATACAAATGTGGAATCTAAAAAAAAAACCAAAACCAAAACAAATGAACAAACTAAACAAAATAGAAACAGACCTACAGGTACAGAGAACAAGCTGGTGGTCACCAGAGGTGGGGAGTGGCTGGGCAAAATAGGTGAAGGGTATTAAGACATACAAGCTTCCACTTATTAAAAAGCCATGGGATGTAATGTACAGTATAGGGATTATGTTCAGTAATATTGTAATAATTTTGTATCGTTTAGCTTTGTAATAGCTATGGGTGGTTACCAGACTTACTATGGTGATCTATTTGTCATGTATATAAATGTTGAATCACTATTTTGTATACTGGAAACTGATATTATATGTCAGCTTTACTTCAATTAAGAAAAGAAAAAAAAAAAACCTTCTCAAATTCTGCTTCTTTCAAGAACTCTCTTCAGGCATATCATTTCTTAGAATTCTAAAGGCAATGATGGCTCAGTTCAGTTCAGTCGCTCAGTCTTGTCTGACTCTTTGTGACCCTATGGACTGCAGCACGCTGGGATTCCCTGTCCATCACCAACTCCTGCAGCTTACTCAAACTCATGTCCATTGAGTCGGTGATGCCTACCAACCATCTCATCCTCTGTCATCCCCTTCTCATCCTGCCCTCAATCTTTCCCGGGTATTTTCAAATGAGTCAGTTCTTCATATCACATGGCCCAAGTATTGGAATTTTAGCTTCAGCATCAGTCCTTCTGATGAATATTCAGGACTGATCTCCTTTAGGATGGACTGGTTGGAACTCCTTGCAGTCCAAGGAACTCTCAAGAGTCTCCTCCAACACCACGGTTCAAAAGCATCAATTCTTTGGTGCTTAGCTTTCTTCATAGTCCAACTCTCACATTTATACATGACTACTGGAAAAACCATACCCTTGACTAGACAGACCTTGGTTGGCAAAGTAATGTCTCTGCTTTTTAATATACTATCAATGTTGGTCATAGCTTTTCTTCCAAGGTGCAAGTGTCTTTTAATTTCATGGCTGCAGTCACCATCTACAGTGATTTTAGAGCCCCCCAAAATGAAGTCAGCCACTGTTTCCACTGTTTCCCCATCTATTTGCCATGAAGTGATGGGACCACTACGGCTATATAAACAGAAATTCCAACCATGCCGCATGCTGGTCACTAAATACATGTTAATCAATTAGTAAATTTAGGTCAGTGAGAAAACATTAAATTAACTGCACTAGCAATCATTGGAAAACTTGGAAAACTCAGCAGTGGCCACAGGACTGGAAAAGGTCAGTTTTCATTCCAATCCCAAATAAAGGAAATGCCAAAGAATGCTCAATCTAAGATCATGGATACCATGATCTTTCTGAATGTTGAGCTTTAAGCCAACTTTTTCACTCTCCTCTTTCACTTTAATCAAGAGGCTCTTTAGTTCTTCACTTTCTGCCATAAGGGTGATGTCATCTGCATTTCTGAGGTTCTTGATATTTCTCCCTGCAATATTGATTCTGGTTTGTGCTTCATCCAGAAAGACATTTCTCATGATGTATTCTGCATATAAGTTAAATAAGCATGGTGACAATATATAGCCTTGACGTACACTTTTCCTGATTTGGAACGAGTCTGTTGTTCTATGTCCAGTTCTAACTGTTGCTTCTTGACCTTCATACATATTTCTCAGTAGACAGCTCAGGTGGTCTGGTATTCCCATCTTTTGAAGAATTTTCCACAGTTTGCTGTGATTCACACAGTCAATCAAGCAGAAGTAGGTATTTTTCTGGAACTCTCTTGCTTTTTTGATGACCCAGTGGATGCTGGCAATTTGATCTTTGGTTCCTCTGTGTTTTCTAAATCCAGCTTGAACATCTGGAAATTCATGGTTCATATATTGCTGAAACCTGGCTTGGAGAGTTTTGATCATTACTTTACTAGCGTGTGAGATGAGTGCAATTGTGCGGTAGTTGGAGCATTCTTTGGCATTTCCTTTCTTTGGGATTGGAATGAAAACTGACCTTTTCCAGTCCTGCGGCCACTGCTGAGTTTTCCAAGTTTTCCAATGATTACTAGTGCAGTTAATTTAATGTTTACTCACTGACCTAAATTTACCAACTGATTAACATGTATTTAGTGACCAGCATGTGGCGTGGTTGGAATTTCTGTTTATATAGCTGTAGTTGTTTACTAGTTCTTGTGTTTGTTTGCTTCCTCTGGTTTGTTGTATAAGCATGTTGAGGGTAACGTGTGTTTTGTATCCTCTATTAATTAAGGTACCCACATAATGGCTTGTTCTTAATAGTTGACTGACGGAAACACTTTGAGTTTATTTACTTCAGTGTTAATGGGGATAATTTTATTTCTATATAGAGGACAGTTTTGTTACATTGCAAGTTCTTTAGTTTACTGTATTTTACAAAATATGTTCTTTATTATTCATAAGCATGATCAGTGAAAGTTCTTTAAGATTCTCTTCAAAATCCTTATAAACTAGACAAATTTAACCTCTTTCTAAAATTAACATTTATGATTAATTATTTCAATGTAAATTTATGTACAAATTAGCCTTTGTGAATTTAAATTTATCTACTCTCTTTTAAGGCAGTGTTTGTTATATCTGGTAAAGTGATGAGATGGACTAGGCTCTCTTCCTTCCCTTCCCCCTTAACATTAATTATTCCAGCTAAGCTTTCAATTTGCAAGGTCCCCTCTAAGGACAGTGAGCTTAGTGTTAGAGCATAGAGAGTTCCAGCATACTTGCAAGGATAGCTTGGTTTTCAGCTGATGAGATGATTGCATCATGTGACATAGTCACCAGCAAGCCTTTGATCACTGGTAGCACTCCTGGCCTGAGCTGGTGCTGTTTGGTGTACAGGGCATGTTTAAAGCTGTGCTGTTCCCCACACTGACTTGCCAGTGTGGTTGTGTTGCACAAGTGAAGCCTAACCAGCCACATCCTAAAATAGGTAGTTTAGGCTGTAAAATGGAGGTTGCAAGATGAAAGAGAAGATCAAATAGAAGAATTGTAAAATGCCTATAATCCATGCGCCTTTAAGTCCTTTATATTTTCTTTCATTTTCCCAACTTCCGTGAAGTGGGAATTATCATGTCCATTTTAAAGATGAAGTGGAATTCTATAGAGGTAAAATGATGTATTAATTAATGGACATTGAGTAAGTGGTAGATGTGTGTATTAACTTCAGATCTGACAGCTAAATCAGCATGCTTAATTCCCCTTGTTTTTACTCACATAACACCAGTCTTGTTTTGTACCCTTTGTATACTTTAAAGAAATGTAATTATTTAGAGTTAATGGTTGATTTTCTTTCCTGCTGGACTACAGATCCGTGAGAGTAGATCCATGTCTGTTTTGTTCAACCAATAGACCAAACACTTTGCTTGGCACATACCTGGTGATCAGTATATATTCATTGTTTCGCTTGTTCTTTTTCTGAAGGGGAATAAGTAGTGCAGAGAGGCCAGGTTTTCCACCACATTATGTTAACACTCTTAGGTAAGAAAATGTGTAGAAAATCTAGGCCAGCCCTTGAACCTGAACAGTCAGGGAAGGTTTTATGGGGAGTCATCTTCTTAGATGGAGATCAAATAATCTTTAACTGTAACCTGTATATAAGGCTGTGAATGACCTCAAGTATTTCACTTACAAGAAGGGACAATTCATTGTAGTGGCATCAGTAAAAATGGGGAAATGCCAATATGCCTTGATAATATAGATTTAGGTGCTCTATTTAATTTTTTTAACCTTTTTTTTTAATTAGAAAAAATCAGGCAAAGATATGCAGACCTGCCTGGAGAACTGCACATTATTGAACTTGAAAAGGATAAGAATGGACTTGGACTCAGCCTTGCTGGTAACAAAGACAGGTCACGCATGAGCATATTTGTGGTGGGAATTAACCCCGAAGGACCTGCTGCCATGGACGGACGAATGCATATTGGAGATGAACTGTTGGAGGTAAGGGGCGTATATTCTTCATTTTTGTTTGGGTGAGATGATTGGATATAGAGGATAGTGTATAAGACGATGAAGTAAAAGGGTAAAATGTTATAAATCACATTTTCTTCAACTGTTTGTTATCATTTTCCCAAGCAAGAATGAAAATCATATTGTTGCTTACAAATACTATTGGCTGCTTGAGTAAAGACTGATCTCACAAAATAATTTAAGGGCCTTTAAGTAAAATCTCATGAAAACATATTAAAAAAATAGAGCTTGTTTTTTAATATAAATTCCAAAAGATTCAAAACTAATTTGTGTGTTAATCTGAGATTATTAGTATTTAACAAAATCCTTTTCAGCTTCTGAATTAACTGTAAGTATAACATTTGTTTTTGTTGCTGTTGTGGTTTAGTTTTTCTGGAAGGTGTTACAGCCAACAAAATCTTATGAACTGGTTGTCAAGGGCTGATTAATATCTGTGAGTTGGTAATGTGGTTAAAGTCACATAGGTCCCTTATTTAGGAACAGGAGAGAGAAAAGAGAAGTTAGGAAGGGAACTGATCCTCTGCTACTATTCCAGATGATTTCATCAGTAATCTGAAAAGATTATTCTCATATTCGTAAGCTTAAAGTCAGGGTCTCTGCTCTGCTGCTGCTAAGTCGCTTAAGTCGTGTCCAACTCTGCGTGACCCCATAGACGGCAGCCCACCAGGCTCCCCCATCCCTGGGATTCTCCAGGCAAGAGTACTGGAGTGCCCTTCTCCCTTGCCATTGCCTTCTCCCTCTGCTCTGAGTTTATCTTATTTTTGTATTTATTTGCCAGTTCAATCATTCATTAATTCAACTAACAGTTTTTTAAGTGTCTCTGAGGGCTGGATACCAAAAAAGAGATGAATACTCCAGTCCTTTCATTCAAATAGCTCACAGTCTCAAGGAAGAAAAGAGACATAAAAGATTGTTGCACAACAAAAATGAAAAAAAAAAAAAGATTATAATAAAAGCAGCAATATGTACTTGGTACCGGACATAGCTTTGCTGAGGTCACAAAGTAACGAGGTGAGGTGGCAAAGTAAACTAGACTTTCGGATTCAATATCAGGCAGTTTGACTTCTTAGTTGCTTGTTAACCAGTGTGCTCTAAGGCCTCTTGATAATATGCTCCAACTCTTGGACATTTAGGGGAGCTGAATCACAGAGGCACTGAGTGTCAGATGCTTACTTCACATGAGGCCTTACTAATTTTTCATTTTATAATTTCCTCTTCAGACTCTACTCAGAATAGAATTCATAGTCATCTGTAATGTGACTTGCCTAATAATACCCACAGCCAAAGCTGTTCAGACACAACTCTAAGATCATTAGTATCACCCTCTGTCTTCCCAGCCTTGGTAGTTTCTCCCCATTTTGAAATCTGTTTTCACCAAGTAGTCATTCCTGGAATTACTTTTCCTGTTGTTTGTAATATAGCATTATGAAAGTGACCCACACCGGGTAGCAGTATTGACTAACATAATCGTCAAGTAAATAAAAATCAATGGTATTAGTATGGATTAACCAGTATAATTCATTGCTTCAAGTTCATTTTATTTAGAGATTTCTTCATAAACAAAACTAAAGTGATGGTGGTGGTAATAATGATGAAAGGAAAAGCTAGTTTACTGAGCTATTCTTGGCATTTTACATATGTGCTAAAACATTTGTATTCTTAAGAAACCCTATATGGTAAGTGCTGTTATTATCCCAATTTCCTGGATAAGAAAACTGCATAAGTAACAGAACTAAGTTGCTAAGAACCCAGGCTTGCCAGGCTCCAAGATCTGTGCTCTAGCAACTGAAGTATACTGCATTCTCCACGGTACTTCTGGCAAATCCTGTCTGTTTAGATCCGTGAGAATCCTGACGTATGATACTCTAGGCTTTAGGAAACCATATATATTAAATCATACTGCTGTATTATGCACACCTAAATGCATTATTTCCTGTCTCGTGTGGTACATGGAAATGTTCCAAAAGCTATCATTTGGAACATGACGATTCTAGTTCTATCTTCTCTGCCTTATTAAGACTCAAGATGGAATGACTGATGTGGTCCAGACGTAGAAGAGAAGTGCTATGTTATTCTGTGTCTGACATTTTATTAGATAGAGGAAATAGACGAGCTAAGGCTGCAGGGTGATGAGAGTGCTTCATAGGCCATACAGTAAAGTCAACATTGTGTGCAGGGCAGAGAGCGCTAGACTAGGAAGACCTACTTTAATTATTCCAGTTCTTTCAGTTATTAGCTGCATTTCAGAAGGGATTTAATACAGTGTAGAGCACATGGTTGACTATTAATCAGACCATATTTCCTCTCTTAAAGACAGAAACTTCAGGTATCTGATTTCTATCTAGGCTAGAAGCTAGAAGAGCTCTCCTGAGTAAAAAAGTATATTAGCGTCTTGCTTTTTCAGACCCCTCCTATTCCCTCCTTTGACTTTCTGAATTTGGTCCTCTTGTTGCTCTTCAGTAATTTTATCTTCACTCAGAGATTAAAGGAATAAGGAGATTAAATGTGGCAATAAATTAACCACCCCCCATACTCTCCACGGAGTCTTTTAAGTAAAATAAAATTAAATTAAAAGTTGGAATACAGAGTCTAGCATCACACATCTTTGATTGTTTATTTATCTTCTCAAACCCTCAGTTATCTTCTTTATCAAATGGAAATTTTTTATTCATTTAGCACATACTTTACTAGGCATCTATTGTATAAGAGGAAGTATAGGAGCAAGGTGCTGATTTTACATTGGTGAAGAAAATTCATCATACTATTCTCATAGAGCTCACAGTCTAGTGATTGTGTAGCTTCAACCTCAAAGAGTGTTATAAGAATTAATGAGAACATAGGTCATGTTTTGCCACCACATCTGGCACTTACTAATACCATAATACATTTCAACTGATAATATTTATAAAAAAATTTTATGTGGATTTGTGGGTTTCAGTTCTTTTTAGCTTGTTTATATTAATATATTTGTCTCCAAAAGTATGTTCCAGAGGGAAACCATCATACTCTTCAGCAGCTCCATGGAGCATCTTGAATAGCTGAGAGAGTAGAAAAATGCACAGACTGGATTCTTATGCAGTTATAAGCCTTCTCATGGGCTTCTGGCGTTTAGGTCAGGGATGACAGTGAGAAAATTCATGTGGGAAACATTTTCCTGGTTTCTTTTTATAGCTGAGAAAAAATTTCAGTCGTTTCTCTATGATATGTAAAGAATTTGTTTATAACATAATATCAAATCCAATGTGCTTTTGAACTGAAAATAAGGCATTGATGTAATGATGAGTACCAGGATAGCTGGAAGCCAGTGTTACAATAGCTGTTCTTGGATATGCAGTGTATTAGATGTTATCGAGGGAGACTGCATCACGAAGGAGGCATTTACAGTGGGCTTTTAGATGGTACTCACTGGGTTAGAGCAAATCTTGTGTATTTTGCTTACCCATCCACACTTCATTTATTTTTGTCAATTAAGGTAAAGTTACCCATGTCTTGATTAATCTTACAATTCTATTTGCTTGTATTATTTCTCATAATTGCTTTGTTGTTATTGTACTTTGCTCACAGCCCCCTTTTATTTAGGATTGATCTGACTTTTTTAGGCCCTCAGACGTAGTTAATTTATAGGAAGTAGGAAAGAGCATGGTCAAACATACATTGTAGCTTGCTGGAAGCGAGAAGTTCTGCACCTCTTCCCGAGCCCTGTCCATGACTGATTTTTGGCCCGACACCCAGCAGCAGTTTTGTTGCTGTAGGGCTGCATCATTGCAGTGCAAGAGCAGTCGGCAAGTTCTGCCAACTGATGGCTGAGTTCATGTATAAAAGAAATCTTACACTGAGCCCGCAGAAGACAATGTGATTAAATCTCAGCTTCTTTCTCCTTTACTAGGATGCTAGTGTGGGGGTTCTGAATTAATTTCAAAATGCATTAGCATATAATTACCATGTAGACTGGAATGAGACTTTCTAGAGTATTGGCTTTCCCTAAGCAATTAGTCCCAGAAAATACACAGGCCCAGGCATGGTGCTGTCTTGTGAATATAGGATTTATTTATAATCTTCCCTACAGGGCAAGTGTGGGAAGAGAGCTGATAGTGCCACGCGGGGACTGGAATGATTTGTCAGGTGAGGGAAGTAGCCAGAAGGAACAGCGTGGGTGGCATTTGGAAGTGTGCAGTGGATGCGCTTGCGTGTCTGGCTCCCACACCCGTCAAGACAGAAGTTCATTCCCTTTGTGACATTTACCTGTAGCATAGCCTAAATTAAATCTTGTTATTTTTGTGTGTGTATAATAGGTTTATTTAAGAACCATTGAAAATACAAAGTATGAATACTACTATATTTGCCAAGAATAAAGACACAGGACTATAGGGAAACTCTAATCTTTTTGTTTAGCAATACTTGCTTTATAAGAGGAAAACCCTGAGGTTATTAAATGACTGACTCACGTCCATGTAGGTGCTTTATGACATGCTGCTGTCTGAGGGTGCTTACCGCCACACCAGTCCAAAAGGTCGATCCTTCACTTGTTGCCAGCGAATTATTTTTGAAATCTTTTGGAAGACTTAGATGTGATTTAGAAGTACACTATAGTGAATAAATTACTGGGTTTTAGACATCCATAGATAAGATTCCATTTTACAGTCAAAAGTTTCCATCTTCTTATACTGGGCCCTTCAGATTATTACCATACAGATGAATGTAATTTTCTAAAGTATGCTTCTCAATGCATTAATTATGCCCTAAGAGATCTCACAGAATAAAATGTCCCATTGTGGAAACACTAGTTTGAGGACCAGAAAGAAGAGTAAAGGATTTCAAAATTGCAGTAAAATGATTCTTCCAACAGTTTGATTAACAGAAATAGGTTTGTGATAGCTAAAAATACAAAAAAAAATTGATAAACATTTTTTATTGTGGCAATAGTGTCAAAATACATCAAATTTTACTTTTTAAATATGTGATTTATTATATGTATTATATCTCAATAAAGCTGCTAAAAATGAGTTGATCGTCCCGACAGAAACTATAAGTAAGTCCTGAATATAACCTCACATATGCAAAGCTGAAGTTGCCCCATTTTCTGACTCTTAAAATTGTATGCAGCCTAATTCATAGCTCTGAAAGTCAACAGAAGAACGTGGTGTTGGGTGAGTGGCCAACGTCACACATAACATTGTCCTGGGATCCCAGAGGGGTGTATGTTTTTCCTTCCTTTCAAGTGCAGTCTCCCTTGTCATTAAAACATTGTAACTCATACTTATCTGTATTTTGCTTAATTATCTTCCCTAAGTAATCCATTGTATTACATCCAAATTAAGTTACAAAAAGATGAGTTTATTAAAAGAAATCAGAGGTAGGGGAGCTATACTGGGAATTGAGTTGACACTGAGCATTCATAATCTGCTAGGCTTTGCTAAAGTCTTTACAAGCATTCTCTCTCTTTTTTAAACAAAAGTAGATGCTGTTTTAGTACCCATTTTTCAGATAAGGAAACTGAAACATGAGGGGCAGAATCAACATGAAGACACTGACTTTTCAGACTCTAAAGGCTATGTTCTTAAGGTTAGTTCTGGGTGGGATAATGATTCTGGAAGATGATCATGAATTTTTCATCATTCTGTAGTTTTGGTTGAACTAGATTAACCCGGTGCTAGTTTAGAATATCAGAGATAATTTTTTATGATACAATACCCTGTTACTCTTTTTATCTCCTTAAAATTTAATGCCACTTGGAATTTATTAAAAGAAGACTGCAGTCAGTGAAATTATACCCATCTCTCAAGAAACAAAGAAGAAAAATAATCTTTTTTTTTTTTTTGAGGTTGTTCTTGCCTGATTTGAGAGCTCATCTATGCTTCATAATTTAAGAGCTTTCACCCGCAGTGCCATTATAGAGTTAAAATTTTATTTCGGCTGTAGGAAATAGTCTGTAAAGCCTTACTCATACTGTTTGGCCTGGTTCTTTTCTGTGTTTCCTGGAGTGAAGTCTTTGAGTTCTACTCTTGGATTTTTGTTTCTGTCTCTGGGTGGTTGGGGGAAGTTTTTTGAATTATATGGTCGTACATCATTATCTTTATGCTGCTGAAATATTTAGGCCAAAACTTTATATTCTTACTGATCTTTTGGAGGAATGCAATCATTTAATTTTTATTTTCACAGTCCTCAGTATTGCTCCACAAGAGCTTTAAGTGGGATCACTACAGTGAACCACACTGTCTTAAAATTAGGAAGGGAAAGTGACATGGAAAAAAAAGTAAAAATGAAGATGTTCAAAGGAACTCAATTACTGTGGAAGCTTATAAAAAATAGGCAGCGGAATGTACGCAGGGGAAGAAAGGTACCAGTGGATTTCAGGAAGGAAGGAAGAAGTGGATTTCAGCAGTGATTCTCCAGACTCTCCTTTCTGCAGTTTTCCCTCGGACTCATATATCCCACATCAGGGTAGTTGTCCAGGCTTCTGGTCCCTCCTTTTACCAATTTCTTCCCCACTCACTTCCAGCCCCACTCATGGTCATACTGAGATGCAGGCTGGAAAGATATGCTCTTAGGTTATGGAGAAGTGCTTCCTTATATCAGCCTCATCATATTTTTTTTTCCTATATTTTGCTTTGTGTGCTAAGTTGTTTCAGTCATATCTGACTCTTTGCAACCCTCTGGACGGTAGCCTACCAGGCTCCTCTGTCCATGGGATTCTTACAGTTAAAATTTCTTACAGTCACCATGCAGGCTTTTTATGTAATTACTTATTTATTTATTTTGCTCTTTGAATCTCTGGTGATTTATGACATTGTTCTTTGTTGTTCATTTGCTAAGTTGGATCTGACTTTTTGTAACCCCATGGATTGCAGCATTTCAGGCTTCCCTATCCTCCACGATCTCCTGGAGTTTTCATGTCCATTGAGTCAGTGATGCTATCTAACCATCTCATCCTTTATGACATTATTTCATCACAGATTACTGTAAGGATAACCACTGCTCACACATGAGGTGTTCCAAATTTACTCATAATTCAGGAATGAAATACTTTATGTTCTCTCAAAATGAGTCAAAAAGTCATCATTCTGCATATTTACAATATTTAAGCAACGTGAAGGATAACTAAAAGATCAAGAATTTAAAATGGCATATGTTCAAGACCATGTAATCTTAAGGTACAAAGCTCGAAAGGCAAGTGTTAATGAAATTCTTATTCCAGGTTTGACTTACTAACAATATCAAGCACCTGCTTGAACCGATCACAAACATGGGTCATGTATGTGTGTTTTAATTTTAGTTTGTAAGTGAAGTGAAAGTTGCTCAGTTGTATCCAACTCTTTGTGACCCCATGGACTATACAGTCCATGGAATTCTCCAGTCCAGAATACTAGAGTGTGTAGCCTTTCCCTTCTTCAGGGGAATCTTCCCAACCCAGGGATAGAACCCAGGTCTCCTGCATTGCAGGCAGATTCTTTACCAGCTGAGCCATAGGGGAAGCCCAAGAATACTGGAGTGAGTAGCCTATTCTTTCTCCAGTGGATCTTTCCAACCCAGGAATCGAACCGGGCTCTCCGGCATTGCAGGTGGATTCTTTACCAGCTGAGCTATCAGGGAAGCCCATTGTTTGTAAGAGGTAGGTCTAAAATCAGTAATCCAACCTGAAAACGAGCTGTTCCACCCAAAGCAGTAGGCTTGTGCCAATTTCACATCCTGTTAGGAAAAATTATGCATTGCATGTCAACCCCATCAGTTTCCCGAAATACAACTAAAGTATTCTAGTGTAATATATACAAAGATATTATATATAGGTAACATTAATCATGTGAAGTATCTAATATTACTTCCGAATCACCAAACACTATGGTTGCTAACACACAGCTGCTTTATATACACTACCATGGCTTCCGTTAGCTCTGCCAACATCTACGCTATACATCCTCCTTGTTGACTCTTAGTGTGTGGCTTAAAACATCTCCCTGTGGTTCTGTACTTGAAATGCAACTTTAACCTTTTCCCTCACAGTTTTTTGTTTAAAATCTTTTACTTTGTATTGAGGGGTATAGATACATATTTTTTTCTTTATAAGATAAGGATTTACTGAAAAGTATTATATTGAGAGAGAGAGAGATTCTGTGAAGTTTGAATATTAAAAATCAAAGGGTATTGGAAATGTTACCTGGGAAGGTATACCCATATTTATTTTCTGCCCTTTAAAAAAAAGTTGTTTTTTCTTTTTAACATCTACAAAGTAAACAGAATAACATAATGAAATTATTTTGTGTAGCCATCACATAACTCAACAATTACTAACACTTTGTCATTCAGGTATCAACTATAGCTTCATATACCCACCCCTACTCAGAATATTATTATTTTTATAGGCATGTGTGTATACGTATATGTGCTAAAATTTACATAACATGAAATTCACAGGATTTATCTATACAATTTTGACAGTTGTGTACACCTGTATTACCCAAACACCTATCTTTTCTCTCTCCACAGAAACTTTTATGGAGTGTTGATTCAAGTGACTTCCTTATTTTAAATTATTTGTTGTTGTTGTTTTGTAATTGAATTGAATTTGGAGTTCTTTATATGTTCTGGAAATATTCTGGATGCTAGTTCTTTATCAGATAGACACAGCAATGAAAATGTTTTGAAGGCAAGAGAAAAAATTTCTAGTAGCATAGGTAATTGGAGTAAAGTGCTCATTAGATCATGTGTTTGAAAGAAGCAACTATTATGTTGGCCCTTGCTAGTTTGGGGGTCTCGACTTCTAGCATGTTCTGATGTTCTTGGAAGAAGGAATCCCGGGTCGTTGTTCACTTGAGATCCTGTTTACTTATGTGACTCAGTTCAGTTGCTCAGTTGTGTCCAACTCTTTGCAATCCCATGGGCTGCAGCACACCAGGCCTCCCTCTCCATCACCAACTCCTGGAGCCTGCTAAAACTCATGTCCATCAAGTCGGTGATGCCATCCAACCATCTCATCCTCTGTCGTCCCCTTCTTCTCCTGCCTTCAGTCTTTCCCAGCATCAGGGTCTTTTCCAATGAGCAGATGACCCGCAAACTACAGAACAGTTATACCAAAGAAATTCTTGCAAAAAAATTCTCGCACTGTTAAGACAGCTCTAGGACCCAAAACAGATTTCCCGACCTGGGGATCTGGCAAAGAGACTGAGAACCCCTAGGGAATTTGACTTTGGAGGCTAGTGGGATTTGATTATAGAACTTCCACTGGGGAAACAGACTCTTGGAGAGCACAAACAAAAGCATGTGAGCACCAGGACCCAGCATAAAGGAGCAGTGTACCCACAGGAGACTGAGCCAGACTTGCCTGTGAGTTCCAGGAATCTCTGGTGGAGGCGTGGGTCGACAGTGGCCTGCTGCAGGGTCGGGGCACTGAATACAACAGTGCGGGCGTAAGTCCTTTTGAAGGAGGTTGCCATTACCCCTACCAATGTTTAGCCTCAGGCCAAACAACAGGAAGGGAACACAAGCCCGAACATCAACAGGAAATTGAATTAAAGATTTCCTTAACATGGCCCTGCCCGTCAGAATGAGACCCAGATTCCCCCACAGTCAGTCTCTCCCATCAGGAAGCTTCCCCAAGCCTCTTATCCTTATCCATCAGAGGGCAGACAGTATGAATACCACAAGCACAGAAAAGTAACCAAACTGATCACATGGATCACAGCCTTGTCTAACTCAGTGAAATGAGCCATGCTGTGTAGGGCCACCCAAGATGGATGGGTTATGGTGGAGAGTTCTGACCAAATATGGTCCACTGGAGTAGGGAATAGCAAACCACTTCAGTATTCTTGCCTTGAGAACCCCTTGAGCAGTATGAAAAGACAAAAAGATATGACACTTATGTGACATTAATAGAGATAGGATGTAATGCCTCAGCATCCTAGGAAAGAATGACTCCTCTGCAATATGAATGAGCCCTTAGAAGTAGATTAAACTTTTGACTCCATTCATGCGTTCCTTTCTATGCCCTGCCGATAATACAAAGTTAGCCACAGATACCTACTTCATTTGGCCAAGCGAACCAGCCTATAGCAACTAGGGCAGCTTCCATAGAAACACTAAGAATCAGAGGAATGTGTGTGTGTGCTGCGTGCTAAGTCATTTCAGTCGTGTCTGGCTCTTTGCAACCCAATGGACTGTAGCCTGCCAGGCTCCTCTGTCCGTGGGATTCTCCAGGCAAGAAGACTGGAGCGCTTTGTTGTGCCTTCCTCTAGGGGATCAGAGCAACACATAAACATATTTCTCTGCTCACTTCCTTGAAGTCAATATTTTTCTATAGTGTTAGGATTCAAAGGAGTATCTTTTACTATTTTCCCAGTATATCAAATTTAGAGAGATGTGAACTACAAGCTACTATACTTTGCCTTCAGAAAGCACTTCAATTTAATTTGTTCTATTTGAGAGAAAATAAATCTCTCATGCTTTAGCCTTGTAAATGAATGTGTTTCTTCACAAGAAACAGATTAAATGAAGTCACGAAAGACCTTATTTCAGCACTGTGTTCATTAAACTTAGTCCTTAAAACCTGTTCCTTGGCTCAAACTATTAAGTTGTTAGAGCTTGGCATGTATTATTTTGTCTTTTGAGGAAAAGAAATCAATGTGAAATTTATTCAGAAATACTGTTTCATTCCAGTGAAACTGTGTTTCCACGTGGGTGGCAGTCATCATCCCTGTTCCATTCTTGCCTCGCTTCCCCTTTCTTCCCGTCAGTTCTCCCACCTGCAAAATTGAAAGCAGTGATTTGGAAAGTGAGGATGGTTTTTCATGGGGGCTAGTGACCAAGATTTTTGGAAGGGGAAAATATTGTATAAAGTCTTGTTTGAACAGGACTTGATTATCTCTATTCTGTTAGTCTATACCCCACCCCCAAAGCTATATGCATGGTTCCTAGGGAGAGACCTACAGTTTCCTACCTGCGTATCTTTTCACACACGGGAATAGCTTTTCTGCAGTCCTGGTGTTCTTAGTGCCCCTCAGTTCACCCTAGGCCTGCTAGGATTCCACAAGACCTACCTACCCACCTGCAAGGAGCGATGATCATCTCTTGCTTTACATCCACATCCATCACATGGCAATGCATTTATCTGTGTCCAAGACCCTGTCACTTACTAGAGTGTATGTGTGCAAGAACCATATCTGACCGAGTAAAAGCAATTCCAGTAAAGTAACTTTCAGAGAATGGGTATCTAGAACATACTTCACACTCAATACATGTCAGCTGTGGTGATGATGGTAATGAAAATTCCTGTTTCCTCATCACTTGCACAGTGACTGTTGAATAAGTGAATAAATTGATAGGTATGATACATATCTATTATACTTTTATTGGAATATTTCTTGGTCTGGAATTTCTATTTTTTGACACCCTGTTAATTGGATTTAAAATTTCTTAGGATTAAAAAAAACAACCAACTGTATAGCACATGGAACTCTGCTCAATGTTATGTGGCAGCCTGGATGGGAAGGGAGTTTGGGGGAGAATGGATACATGTGTATATATGGCTGAGTCCCTTCACTGTTCACTTGAAACTATCACAGTATTGTTAATCAATCGGCTATATCCCAATACAAAATCAAAAGTTTAAAAAAATAGGCAGGAAAAGTTGCTTATCCTGTGACTTTTACCCCCATCTCCATACTTTTAGGAGTGGTTTCTAATTATTAATAGGACAGGCTTTTGGACTCAGACAGATTTGGCTCTAAACACTGTGGTCAAGTTCCTGAAACTCAGTAAGTCTCAATTTCTCCATCTGTAAAATGAAGTAGTAATGCATTTCTCTACTGGTTTGTGTGAAAGAATGTATCTAAGGCATGTGTGTACGTGTGTATGTGCATGTGTACGTGTGTATATGCATGTGTACGTGTGTATATGCATGTGTAGTGTGTATGTGCATGTGTACGTGTGTATGTGCATGTGTAGTGTATGTGCTTTGTATGTTGTGAGCACTTATAAGTGGTATTGTTACAAAGTCGTTATAAAATATCAATATAAACACTGGCTATCACCTTAAATCCCACCAGTCAAAGATACCATCATCATTGACAGTTGAGATCCTTACAGAGCTTTCTTTAGACTTGGATGGAAATTTTTACATAAACAAAAATAACGTGACAAATAGGTTACATTGTGTTTGGTCATATTCACTTTATAATGTTATCCTTATATGGAAATGGATTTAAGATCTGTATCATTCTCCTTTACCTCCTTTTAATGACAACAGTTTTCCATTTATTGATGTATGAAGACAAATATAATAAACCTTTTATTGATGAATGTCTAGTTTTTCCTATTATAAGTTATAGCCATGATAAGTATTTTGACACCTTTGTCTTTAATCTTTTGGGAATAAATTCTTACAAGTGGAAGTGCTAGATCAAAAATTAAACCATAAGAAGATCCATCAAGTTATGGATTTGTTTGTTTTCTACATCTATGTTAAAGTCAATAAGAGTGTTTATTAAAGAAAAAAGTTAACCTATAGATAATGTTTGCAAATGTAAAGTCCAGAATATATTTATAAGTGAGTTAGGGAGGACTCTCAGATTTCATCAGCAATTTCAGTTACTTGACTTATAACTCAATTTTTAATAATAATTTATTACCATTCATAATAAATCATACTGCTTAATAAAAGCATGGGTAAAGGGTGTGTTGTTGAGTCTATTTTAACATGATATTCAAACCTCAGGCAAACCTGTTGCTTGAACTAAATTTTAATTTTTGTATAATTAATATTTCTAATCTAAGCTTAGAAATCAAAGCTAATTAACTTTTACTTCCAATTTGGTACATTTTTGAATAGACTTAATTGAGCTACTTACTCTCCAGTATAAATTTATATTCATGTTCAGTTTAATTATGGAAAATTGAGTAATTGAAACCTATCTCTTCATGATATTTTTGAATAATTTCATTGAAACAAATGTCATTAAGGACCACTAAAGTGAAAATTTATGTAGTATAACAAAAGGATTTCTATTTATTTTTGCTGAATTGTTTCTGGATTAACCCTAATTCTACTTCTTCTATAAGCTACGCATAAAATATTGCAATTAAGTATTCCATCTCTAGTATCTAAATAGAGTTTAGCTTAAATCATTGTTTTTTGTTCACCACCACCCCTCTTCCCCCTTGACCACCCCCTCCCCCGGCTCAGCTATAGTAGCAGAGACCAGCTCATGATGTTTCGGAAATATGGATCAAAATGAAAACCTATTATATCCTTGTTGGCCAAAAAGAAGTTTGTTCAGGCTTTTTATACTATTTATAAGTTTTACAAATACAGATGTTTCTTATTTGGGGCTATTGTTTTCAGTATCTAGAACTGTTGTTAAGTTGTTCCTGAATGCCATTTCATTCAGCTGGAAGTTCAGAACCTTGGAAGATGAGCTATGATAAAATATTTGTGTCATTCTGAGACCAAGGATAATGGAACTGAGATAGAAGTTACTGACCCTGTGGAGGATTTCAGAAAGGCCTTTTGTCCATAGTCAGAGGGCTTCCCAGGGGATGCAGTGGTAAAGAATCTGCCTCCCAATGCAGAAGACACAGGAGATGTGGGTTCAATCCCTGGATCAGGAAGATCCCCTGGAATAGGAATGGCAACCTGTTCCAGTATTCTTGCCTAGAAAGTTTCATGTTCAGAGGAGTCTGGTGGGCTATACGTAGCCCATGGGGTCACAAAGAGTTGGACATGACTGAATGATTGAACATGCACACACCCAGTAATTAGGAAAGACAAACACAGATGAAAAAAAACAGAATTATAGCTCAAGAGAATGAAAATCTCGTTTATACAGAAAGCCTTTTTCCTTTGTCCTTTTTTCCCCTTCTGAATGCCAAGGTGAATTACTGTGTGTCTGAAAGAGTTTAAGACTAGGAGATAGAGTCACACTTGGAGGTATAAATTAATGTTTATAAATTAGAAGTCCCTCATAGTGTATTGGTAGAGACTTTTCATTGGTAAAGAACAGAAATTAGCTCAAGGCAATTTAACTCAAAGAAGGGGAATTTATTGGAATGGTATGTGTGTCCCTCCTAGAACCTGAAGATTAGGATGCCTGGTGGCCTTAGAAGGTGGTGGCTTTTCCTATCCCTTTATCCATGTGGCATATTATGGCTACATGAGGCTAAAAGAGAAGTAGAGAATTGCTGCGTGTGGTTTAGCCTTAGTTTAAACACCTCTCAGAGGAGAGACTCTTGATGGTCCTGGCCTGTGTCATATGTCTCCCAGTTTTAGCCTGGAGTGGCATGATAAGCAGTACTAACTTGACTGTCAATCATGATGGATGGTGTTTGTGATGGGAAGGTTTGAATGACCATCCCTTCTAAAGAAAAGTAGTTGTGTGCTGGCAGCAACCCCCCAAATCTCTACTACATCCCCAGTCTGATCTGGCTTTCTCACTTGGTAATATGGAAATCAAGATGAGGTGGCATAAAATATTCTTGCAATTGTCATGGCTGGATGAATGTGGGAAAAACTATTCATCATCCAAACTGGGTTACATTTGAGAGAAGGCACACTATAAATAGTGGGAACAACATGTATAAATTGGATTGTCCCAGATTTTAAAATATGGTTACCCTTGAATGGAAGAGTTGTGCATCTCAGATTTTAACATAATCAATAGATTATTTAGAGGGAGTTGGAATACCAAGTCAGTACTAAGGAGAGTTCTTTCTACCATTATTAGATAGTATCAAAGATAAAGATATATCCAAATAATTTATTATTCTTTCCATATGTCATTGAGTCACTCTTTAAAGGAGAAACTTTGGGAAAGCACTGAGTTTCTCTACTTCTTAGTTTACTGGAAGTAAATGGAAAATAATATCTTTTCCAATTTCTAGATAATCTGAATGATCACTTACATTCTGAAAAGATGAAATATTTTAATTGGTTTTCTTTGGCTTGGGTTAGAAAAAAGTTTAAAAGGTGATCAATGTTTCTATAATGAAATGCTATATAATTGTTACATGTTTCTATTATAATGTTTCTATAATCATCATTTCTGTAATGAAAAAGTTGTAGTAAGCATATACTACTGTTCAGGGTGCAGCTTGTTTACACAAGAAGAAAGGTACAGTCCGTACAGTATGTACGGAACTACATACTGCATTAGGGATTTCAAAAGCCTAACAGAGTTTCCAGGCCTTACCTTCATACACTGTGATGAAATGCTTGATTCTGACTTGTGTTGTGCTGTATCACATGTTTGCTGTCTTGTCCAACTCTCTGCGCCCCCATGGACTATATCCCATCAATATCTGTCCATGGGATTCTCCAGGTAAGAATACTGGAGGGGGTTGCTATTTCCTCCTCCAGGGGATCTTCCTGACACAAGGATTGAACCTGCATCCCCTGCATTGGCAGGCAGATTCAATTCTAACTTCTGTATATCAAAATTCCAGGACCTAAGATGGTAGGTGTCCAGCGCAGAGTTTATTTAATAGATACCTTTACAAAGATGACTTTAGAAATCAGCTGAGTTTTATGTGCACCATACAGATGATATGACCTCTAGGTGTGCCTTAAGAATACAGGGTTTTCAACTAATATTTAAATCAAGCTCTTGGATGCCAGTTTCATCATCTGGTGAAAGTACATAACACCTAGCCCTTCTAAGATTTAACTGCGAACCTGTGCATCAAGAGCTTTGCAGTGTTTGGCACAGAGTAAGCACTCAATGACTGATAGCTATTGATAATTAGAATTAACCTGAAAACCTTCCAGGAGGTGTAAAATGCTTTCTTTCCTGACTACGCTATACTTGGAAGATGCCCTTTATCTATTGTTTAAACAACAGAAAACAGCAGCTTCTCAGAAATAGGGTAAGTGACAACCTAAAGTTAATTTGCATAAAATGCATCATATTCTTTCTAATTACTTACTGAATTTTCTCTGGAACGTGTTTCCTTAGAAATAAAGAAATATAAAGGTCACTTATGTTGTTGGAAGCTGTATACCTTTTATTTACATAGTGAAGTTGCTTTCTAAACAATGAGATCTAGAGAACACAAAAGAGATCTTCCTCTCCTGAAACTCAGAGGACTGCTAATGTATAATTTGTGAAGCCAGAAAAGAGGCTTTGTCTTGGAGTTTTTTATCCAAAGATCTGCATTTTCCTTTTACATTTAATCCTGTAAAATCAAGTTTCACTCTATCTTCAGTTTCCCATTCTGTTCCCAGTTTTCCACTCAGTAGCAGAGTCTCTCCAGAGGTCCCTGAACATTGGCAGGGAGCAGCTGGCTTAGCAGTAAATGCCACAGTTGCTGGCACTGGAAAAACATCGCCAGCAAGCCAGCTGCCTTGCTGTTCTACTGCCAGGACCTCTGAATATTCAGAAACAGCACCATGAAAGACATACAACTTCAGATTTACGCTTAGGTACATTAAAATTAATGACTTGGTTCCTTCGTTTGGGCTGTGATTTTTCCTTCTTAGAATAATAGTGCCATGAGTTCTATTCTATCAAAATGGAGAATCGCAACTAAAAAAAAAAAAGGGCATATCCATAAACATGAAACAGCTCAATTTTCTATTTGCTCAAGTTTTTGCTAATTAAAAAAAAAAACACAACTTTTTTTTTTTCTTAAACTTCAATTGTGTTGAAGGTTAGAGCCCACCTCAGAGATAGCATACTAGCAGTTGAGTAATGGAAGTATTCCTTTTACTCAGGGATCTGTGATTCAGTGCCTCCTCGTTGAGCCGCCACTGTATGCAAGCTATGTGTGAACGCTGGGGAATACATAGAGGAGGTTGCAGGTTCTTACCCTCAGTTACTGTCGTGTGCCTGCACTGATGCTCTCTACCTGACAGAGGCTGGCTTTACCATGTGGGTGCAGTACAAGTGTAATAAGAGAAACTTTTGTAAACCTAGTGCCATAGAATTTGGGCTTCTCTGGTGGCTCGGTGATAAAGGGTCTTGAAGATCCCTTGGAGAAGGAAATGGCAACCCATACCAATATTCTCGCTGGGAAATCTCATAGGCAGAGGAGCCTGGTGGGCTACAGTCCACGAGGCCACAAAAAGTTGGATATGACTTAGCAACTGAGCACACACACAGGCCACAGAGTTCAAAGACAGGAATGTTGCATAGGTCATGGTTTAGGAAACACTTTCTGAAAGCAGACTACAGACACAGTGGGGAAGAGTGCCAGGCACTGGTCAAGCATATTCCATGCATCATCTCAATTTAAAATTGTGATTTAAACTTTCTTATTTTCAGTTCACTATCCATTAAAGAGATTAAGAAATACAGTTAGCAAAAAAGATGATCATGCTAGACATACTATGTTGTAGCCAGGCTTCGTCACTTAATATATTTTGGATATTTTTTTATGTCATTAACCATGCTTTCTCACATTACTCTTAATGACTACATGACTTATTTATTTTTCTAATAGCCAAGTTAGGTAAGAAGATGTAGATATAAGAAAAATAAAACCATGAAAGTATTAGGAGAAAATCTATTATATGGATGGTGGGCACTCAAAAATTTTTTAGTTTTTATTTTTTCAGAGCAGACAAATTGAGAGGAAGATTAAAGAGATGTCCTGTGTAACCCTTTCCCCCACACATGCACAGCTTCCCTCATTATCAATATCCCCTTCTGGAGTGGTGCATACATTACAACTGATGAACCTACATTGACCCATTGTTATCACTCAGAGTTCACAGTTTACATTAGCGCTCACTCTGGGCGTTGTACATTCCATGTTGTTGTTGTTTGGTTGCTAAGTCATGTCCAACTCTTTTGTGACCCCCATGGACGATAGCTCGCCAGGCTCCTCTGTCCGTGGGATTTCCCAGGCAAGAATATTGGAGCAGGTTGCCATTTCCTTCTCCAGGGGATCTTCCTGAACCAGGGATCAAACTTGAGGCTCCTGCATTGGCAGGCGGATTCTTTACCACGGAGCCACCAGGGAAGCCCCTGTATGTACTATATGCTGCGTGCTCAGTCGTTCAGTTGTGTCCTACTCTCTTTAATCCTGTAGACTGTTGCCCACTAGACTCCTCTCTCCATTGGATTATCCTGGCAAGAATACTAGAGTGCGGAGCCATTTCCTCCTTCAGGGATCTTCCTGACCTGGGGATCAAACCTATATCTCCTGCATTTCCAGTGTTGGCAGACAAATTCTTTACCACTAAGTCACCATGATGGCATGTATCCATCATCAGAGTACCATACAGAGTTTGGGTATTTTTAAAGATATGTCATATGAAAAAGACAGAAACCTTAATCCCTAGTAGCTCAGTTGGTAAAGAATCCACCTATAGTACAGGATACCCTGGTCTGATTCCTGGGTCAGGAAGATCCGCTTCAGAAGGGATAGGCTACCCACTTCAGTATTCTTGGGCTTCCCCTGTGGCTCAGCTGGTAAAGAATCTGACTACAATGTGGGAACACCTGGGTTTGATGCCTGGGTTGGACTGTATACTCCACGGGGTTGCAAAGAGTAGGACACTACTGAGCAACTTTCACTTTAACAGAAAAGGTGAGTAGTTTTAATGCTTAAAAGTTAAAAACTCTTTGGGTATCAGTTCAGTTCAGTCACGCAGTTGTGTCCGACTCTTTGTGATTCTGTGAGCTGCAGCATGCCAGCCCTCCCTGACCAATACCAACTCCCAGAGCCTACCCAAACTCATGTCCATTGAGTTGGTGATGCCATCCAGCCATCTCATCCTCTGTCATCCCCTTCTCCTGCCCTCAATCTTTCCCACCATCAGGGTCTTTTCAAATGAGTCAGCTCTTTGCATCAGGTGGCCAAAGTGTTGAAGTTTCAGCTTTAGCATCAGTCCTTCCAATGAATATTCAGGACTGATTTCCTTTAGAACTGACTGATTGGATCTCCTTGCAGTCCAAGAGACTCTCAAGAGTCTTCTCCAATACCACAGTTCAAAAGCATCAATTCTTCAGCGCTCAGCTTTCTTTATAGTCCAACTCTCACATCCATACATGACTACTGGAAAAACCATAGCCTCGACTAGATGGACCTTTGTTGGCAAAGTAATGTCTCTTCTTTTGAATATGCTGTCTAGGTTGGTCATAGCTTTCCTTCCAAGGAGTAAGCATCTTTAAATTTCATGGCTGCCATCACCATCTGGAGTGATTTTGGAGCCCCCCCAAATAAAGTCTCTCATTGTTTCCACTGTTTCCCCATCTATTTTCCATGAAGTGATGGAACCAGATGCCATGATCTTCGTTTTCTGAATGTTGAGCTTTAAGCCAACTTTTTCACTCCAAGATTACTATAAATAAAATTTAAAGACATGATCTCATTTAATTCTCACAATATTTTTATGTAATAGATGCTTAGATTTGTTTTAAAGAGGAAACTGAGACACAGAGAAATGACAGTGTGATCAGTAGTTTTCTGGGAAGCTGATTATCTTGGTGACGAATAAAAGCTGACAAAATGAGAGACGTAATGAAGCAGTGGTTCAAGTTCAGTCTTTGTAACAGCCTTTCATATGAAGCCCAGCTTTACCACTTTGAGGTGATGGATGAGCTTCATTTCATGTAGTTAAAAATATTATATCTTCATTCCATCCTTTGAAATGTTAATTTCTGTATACTTTATCACAACAGCTGTTAGAACAAAAATGAGACCTTTTCCAAGTGTCTTCAAGTGTAACAGTTCAGCGGCATCCAGGACAGGCTAATTAAATGCTAATTACAGAAAGCATAAATCCCTTTTTTACCATCCCTTATATAGTATGCTATACTATCCCTTAAATAGTAGAAGGTATCAAGGCCTCAGTTAAATAGAGACAATATGACATAGATCACCAGCTACTTATTGAAGAGACAAGAGAGAAAAAGCCAGAAGTGTGTGAGCTATTATCAAATGGTTGAAATAAAATAAAAGATTGATTGTAGCTGTCATCATAGCTTAGCAATGGGAAAATCTGGAGTGAAGAAATTTAGAATATAAATGTTTTCAGATAGTATTTAGATGAATTCAGTGAAGTTTAAAAATCCCACCTCACCTTGGATAAGAGCAGATGTCTCATTCATTGGGTCCTGTAAAATATTCTGTGCAATTGATCTAATATTTGACTTAAAATGGGAACGTAATATTTATCCTCTGGAGTTACACAATTTATGCTATGTAATAACCTTGACATATTTACAGAATCATGTTTAATGGGCCCTCCAGAGCTCTGATGAATACCACAGTTTGGTCTGTTTTCTGCATTTCTTAGGAGTCTGGAAAAGCTGTAGGAAATGAAATATCTATCACAAAGTTTTTGCATCTAGCTCAACTACTACTCTCAAGTTTAGCCAAAAGGCCAAAAGTTCTGAATTTAAGAGATTTTAGTAGCTGGTTAGAATTAGTTTTTGAATCTGTACTATGAAGAATGTCAAGATTTTTGGCATTAAAGAGTCCTACATCTACCCACTTAAAAATGAAGGAACTTTATTGTTTAATTCCAAGTATATGCACATATACTTGTATACATGTATATATATACATGTATACATATGTATAAACATTTGTATACATACAAATGTTTATACATATGTATACATTTATATATATACATGTATAGATATGTATAAACACGCATATATGTTTATATATATATACATGAAATATATATATTATAGTTTCACAAGTGCATTTTATTTTTTTCACCACAGATAAACAATCAGATTCTATATGGAAGAAGTCACCAAAATGCATCTGCCATTATTAAGACTGCCCCGCCAAAGGTCAAGCTGGTTTTCATCAGGTAAGATGGATATGTCTGGTTTCCTAAAACTCAAGATCTCATCTGGAGATGTTATTATTTTATCTTATACGTAAAATATGTAATACTATTTTATCTTTTGTTTGTTTAAAACTATCACTGTGCTCTAAAAATATGTTTTCCTTTTGTAATTGTCACTTTAAGAAAAGTCCGTGTGCTAAGTCCTGTGTCTAACTCTTTGTGACACCGTGGACTGTAACCTTCCAGGTTCCTCTGCTCCAGGCAAGAATACTAGAGTGGGTAGCCATTCCCTTTTCCAGGAGATCTTCCCAATGCAGGGATCAAACCTGGGTCTCCTGCACTGCAGGCAGATTCTTTACCATCTGAGCCACCATGGAAGCCCAAGAAAAGTATAGATTGCTTTGATCCTGAGGGGTTCTTGTTAGGCACAGTTCGCATGATAGAACTGGTAGTTGAGGCTTATATTTGTATTTCTATTTTGAAAAATTCTCTCTTGATCTGATTATCCTCTTTTTAAATATAATAGAACATTCTAGCTTGTCATCCTCGCATCACCATCAGTTGGTACATTTGCTACGTTTGCTATCTCATTAATGCCTTCATCAAAAAATAGGCAGGAAAAAAAAAAAAGAATCCAGGGAAGTTTTAGGAGCTTCATGTTAAGAGGGCAGTTGAGAAACACAGAGGGGAGAAGATGTGAGCTGTACTGTCTGGAGTCGTTGGTCCATTTGGGGCTCCACATTTGCCCACACCTTATCTGCCATCAGACTGAGCCCTTTTGGTATAAGTGAGTTGGAATTGAGACCCCTCGTTGGTGGGAGCCATCATTGCTCCATCAGACATGGAATAAGGTTTGAGTCCATTACTGAAATGACAGATAAATCCGAATTATTGTTAGAGGATGTAACTGTATGTTAACTATCACCCTGTTTCGTTGCCTTTGGGGCCTCAGTTACTATCTATAAACTGGGGGTTATAAAGCATTTACCTCATTCATTGTGATATTTTGAAAATTAGAAATAACACAGTGTTAAGGAGAGAGTAAAGGCTTGAAGAAATGCTACCTGTCCTTATGATGGCGATAATTAATATTACGCTTCCTCTTCTCAGTAGTTACTTTTTAGTAAGACCCATCTGTTCCCAGGAGACAGCTGGGATTAAGAGGTTGTTTATTCTCAGTTTTGGACACTAGTGTAGATGATTGAAATATTCCTTCCATGCCATCACTTCAGCCTCACAGGCATAGCTGCTTTGCTCCTGAAAAAGTCCTACATTAATGGCACCCCACTCCAGTACTCTTGCCTGGAAAATCCCATGAATGGAGGAGCCTGGTAGGCTGCAGTCCATGAGGTCATGAAGAGTCAGACATGACCGAGTGATTTCACTTTCACTCTTCACTTTCATGCATTGGAGAAGGAAATGGCAACCCACTCCAGTGTTCTTGCCTGGAGAATCCCAGGGAGAGCGGAGCCTGGTGGGCTGCCATCTATGGGGTCACACAGAGTTGGACACAACTGAAGTACCTTAGCAGGAGCAGCAGTGACCTTTTATCCTGTTCATTAGCACTTTCTGGATTTCCAGGGTTTGTTGCTCTTGTATCTAGGGGGAGAAACCTTCCTCCTCCTCATTTGTGTAATGACAGTCTCCTTTGGTTTACTAACCTTTAAGTTCTGTTAGACACCAGTCCCTTTACCCTTTCTATTGCCAGACGCTACAAATTTAGTTAGAGAAAAGGTCAGCGACTCAAAAATTTAAAGTGTCCATCAATAGAAGTCCATGCAAGTAAAGAGTTGAAGCCATTTAAGCTTGAAAACTTGGTTTAAAGCTGTGTAAGGATCACATGAGATGTTACGTAGCATTCAAGAGTATCTGCACATCAGGGCTTGGCACTTTGTGGCCACTGCCACAAGGGATGTTATTACTGATTAACATTATTGTTATGTCTTTGTCATCTGTGGGGCCTTTATACTCATGCTAACTCATCCCATTTTAAAGGGAGCAAAAAGAGAATTGAATAGGATCCAAAGGAAATCATTTAATGCAATTAAGTAGTTGGGAAATAGAACTCCCTGCTTCGAGAAAGAAAGATTAAATGATTTGAAGTTATTTAGAAGACAGAAGAGAAAGCTGAGTAAAATTTTAATAATAGTAATAAAGTCCCATTAATTTAGTGTCTGGTAGTTTCAATTTTGGACTGTTCAGAAAGGATTAGCATCAAGCAAAAAATTTGCTCAGCAGTTAATGGTGTAAGCGTGATTGAGGATGCTGCTGAATACTTATTTACTAGACATGATTTTAAGCAGTTTACAAATATCAATCAGAATACATCATCAGGTACAATCAGAATATGTCATCTAATTATGAACCTTTCTTGTATGGTCATTAAATTACTGTGTCTAGCACATAGTGGGGCTTCAGAAAGCTTTATAGAATAAAATTTCCTTTCAATTCTTACTGAGCAATCCAGATCATATATTCTCCAAATGCACCAATCATAGTAAGTTAGTTTTATAAAACTCCTTATAGTTTAGTCCCTCTCCCCAACTTAAGAAGATTTTCTGTATCTTCTTTTGTAAGGAGAAAAATAACATGGGCATGATTCTGAACAATCTATTGTTGTATCTACTTTTAGACTGTCTAAAGGAAAAGGAGCTTGAATTGAAGCAAGAAAGATGTTCCTCTGCTCATAGCTTTTGTTTGATGCAATAGATACATATCTAGTAATTTGCATGCCGGCGCTTTATTAATTAATCATGATTCAGTTTCTATAGGGAAGGAACTAATCATTTGACTAAGAACTCTTATCTAAAGTGATCAGTTCTTTTCTAAAGCAAAACTGAACTCTCAGGCTTAGTGATTATAAAAAGAAACCATCAATTCACTCAGCCTGGGCTTGAAATTTACTCATGATACCACTGCTGTTTGAGCTTGGTCAGTTTCCTGAGCTATTTCATAAATTGTCTAATGTATTAGTACGTGTAAATTGCCTGGAAATATGGACTCAACATATATGGCTGCTATAGAGATGATGATGGCAAAAAATGTGGGAGGGGGACAGGATGAGGTAAAAGAGAAGGAAAGTAGTAGGGTGAAAGAAAGGGGAGGGAAAAAAAGAACCACTTCTCATATATACATTTTTAAATTCCAGAATCTTGACTATTTTTTGAGTGAATCACATTCACAGTTTAAGAATGCTCTAATTAACATCATAATGGTTAAGCACTGGAAGAGATAGCTACAGACATTATATACAACCATTTCTAGTAAATGTTAGAATAAGAGATGAGGACACAGCCTACCTAAAATGTCTTTTTTAGTTTCCTGTCTGCTGTTGCTAGACTGCTGCTGCTGCTGCTTCTCTGTTGTCTTCTATTTTTAATGATGACCTGATATTCTAACAAGGAATAGAATGCTCATTAATTGAGGAAAGTACAAAGAGAAACCTAATTAACATGAATGAATCCTCATGTCAATATAATATAGTAAATTTTACTAAGTAATATTAAATAGGGCCAGAATTCAAAGCACTTAAGGAGTTAAGAAAGAAAATCTAAATGAAAAAATTTTATTGTTCGTTAGCTGTGTACATCACTAATAGGGGTAGCTTGGTAGATTGGTGTCCTATTCATGTGTGGTAACCTGTGCATTTATGTGCTAAGCAATATGGCATCCTTGCTTCTTTGGGCTGATTGACTAATTCATGCCTCATTTAGAGACATCTTTCAACCTCTGCCTGTGTATTACCTCCTTCAGACTATTGTCACAAGAATAGTTTTGCCTATTTTGGAACCAAATCCTGAAACAATTAAGTGCTGATTTGTTACCAAGTTTCAAGAGGTTAGCACTTAAATCATCTCAGTACAACAGATGCAATTATACTTTTCTTTAAAATGGCATAACTTGCTTTGTGTTATATGTGTGCTGAGTCACTTCAGTCATGTCCCACTCTCTGTGAACCCACGGACGGTAGCCCATGGCTGCAGGCTTCTCTGTCCATGGAATTCTCCAGGCAAGAATACGGGAGTGGGTTGCTATTTTCCTTCTCCAGGGGATCTTCCCAACCCAGGAAATGAACCTGCATCTCTTAACACCTCCTGCATCAGCAGGCGGATTCATTACCGCCAGTACTACCTGAGAAGCCCTTGTGTTATATAATGTTACTTTAAAAACCAATCTTTATAAATTGTATTTCTTTGATTATTGCTTCTATATGGCAGTATTTCCTTCCTTTGTTGAAACTGCTGATTCCCTGTGCATTTCCAATATACAGAAAATTTTGGCTTTTATACCTGAGTAACTCTTTTTCAAATTTATTGACAAGGGAGGTAAGAATGGGAACTGGCTACAGGTTTAGGAGAATGAATAGCAGTAAAATAATCACAGGAAGGTGTGAAAATATGCCGCAGGTAACATTTTAATTAACTAGGGCTTTTAGTCTGTAGTGATATACGTTTGTGCAATCATGTCCTTGTTGTAACACTTGCCTTTGTTCATATACTAATTGATCTATAATTCAAAAAGTGGGTCTGTGAGTCATCAGGGAAAATGAGCAAGTTGCTGCTGTGTGTACATGACATGGGCTTCCCTGGAGGCTCAGATGGTAAAGAATCCGCCTGCAAATGCAGAAGACCTGGGTTCCACCCTTGGGTTGGGAAGGTCTCCTGAAGAAGAGAATGGCTACCCACTCCAATATTCTTGCCTAGAGAATTCCGTGGACAGAGGAGCTCAGCAGGCTATAGTCCGTGGGGGTCACAAAGATTTCGGACATGACTGAGTGACTAACACTTTCACCTTCACACACGACTTAGTTACATAATCACTTCTGCCCTTTTCTCCCTGCCTTATTAGATTTTGGACGATACTGTAATCATGTGATTGTGCCCAGCGGCACATCTGGGCTGTGGTGTACTCAGTGATTCTACTCTAGATCATCTAGGTGCATATTACACTGTGGGTGCTTACTATGTACCACACATTCGACTCTGAGATTTCCTGTTCCATACGATCTCCTCTACACAAGCACTCCAATTTCAGTACAGGAGAAGCAGGGTATTAATATGATGAAGAATGAATTGCTGTATTTGGCAGTGCAAGGATCCAAGGAGATTAATGATCTCGCCTGCAGCTCTTGTCATACCTTCCCCCACTATCGAAAATTAAATGTCATGTATAACAACTCACTCTCCATTACTTAATTACATGTGGAAAATGTGTACTGTTAAAAACTCCTGGGGCTAAAGGAGGCCACATGAAACTGAAACCCTTGGAAAGATTTAGTGCTAGCTGTCAAGCCCTACCGAGTGAAAGTGGACTCACCATGGGACCCACCTCACTGTATCCATTGAACACATGTCTTGTTTTCATAATTAAAAAATACGGGTGGCCTGTTATCCTCTAGTCTTGCCCCTAAAAGATGATATTGATTCTAAATTAATGTGAATGTCAAAGTAAGTCCATTTGAATAAGATCCTTATTGTGCTCTTGCTTCTTTATATCTAGTTTTGATAAATAGGAGGGAAAAAATATTGTGGGATCAAGTGTGAGTTTGACTTTTACAAGGAAACATTCATGCGTTTATTGCATAAGTATTTTCAGAGTGCCTACCTGTGCTGGTGCTGTGGAGTGACACAGAGAACATCATTTCTGCCCGAAGGATGGACACAGAGAGTAAAACAGTCTGGTGCCTTATCCAGCGGTGTAAGTGCCATGACACTGTAGGGACATATAGGAGACACGCCTAACCTGGTCTTTGTAGCCTATGGGGAAGTGTCACACATAAAGATGTTTAAGCTCAGAGTAGAAGGGAGGAACATAGCTGCATATGTCATTTGATATGATCTCGGTAAATAAGCATTTTCTTACGCTCATGGATCATTACAGGATGCAGTGCCCCTTTTCAAGTGCACAGTAGAACATCATCCATGGCACACATGATAAGGAGCTTTGAGGAAGAGCCCTGTCATTAGCACTGGACTATGTTAGGAGTTGTAGAGGGTGGAGACTCTCCCGCAGTTTCAAGGCTCTTCTGTTTCTCTGTTTAGTTGGCCTGTGTGATAGATCCATAGGTCTCTCAAATGCTCTGAAATCCTGACTCTTTCTTCAATGCTTGTTTTCTGTACTCTCAATTTTAAATAGTAATTTTAATTATTAATTTTATATTCATAAGTAGAATTTATAACACTTTTAGTTCAAGAGCAAGGTGGAATTGGAGTGTTTTATGTTTTGATCTCTTGTCAAAAGCATTGGAATTTATGTATCCAAATACGAAAAATTATTCCCTTTGACAGATGGTGGTAACCTTGGGAAGTTGTGTACATTCCATCCAGTTATCATTCCATTGGGTCCTACACTTCTGAAATCATCTTGAAAGCCTAAGACATACTTTTTTGCATATCTACAGTAGCCATAGATTTTCCTCTTTCGAGGGTGGTTGTAGCTAGGTTGTCTGAAATAACCAGAAATTTTACATGAATTCAGGTGCATTTAGTCAACTGTATTTAGTCAGTTAGGTAAAGTGCTTAGCAAGCGAGCCCATCTTTCTTGTTTGACTTGTAAATGATCTTTGAAAGCCATTATTATTATTTCATGAATAGAATTGCAAATTTTGTTCTTTATTGCTCCTATTTCTTAATACCAGCTTGTGGGAATTATGACTATATGTATTTCACTTTTAGCACTCAGAAACAACTAATTGTGATGGTCACAGAGATAATAGGGGTGTTTTTTCTTTACACTTCGTTGGGGGCAATATTTTTACTTCTCTCACTGTAGAATGCCTGTTTCCTTTGGTAGATGCCCCTCCCCTGAACACACATACATGCCCACAATGTATATAGTATGATGAAAGAGTAAAACTATTAAATCTAGGTGGAATCTAAAGGAACCAGATCTTTCTCTCACTGCCAAGGTGTCGCCAGTGCGTGGACATGAGACCTAAGTTTGAGCAATATGATGCTTTAGGCTTAGAGCAGAAAGCAAGAAATTTGAGTGATTTTATATGTATGGTGTTTATTCATGGAGTCACAGGGCCTTGATCAGAGGTGCTTGCTGTGATTTCCTTCTTCTTCCTGCTTCCTTGTCCTCTGGAGGTCTCTTAGTTCTCATTTGTTCTAAGTCTGATAATATAGCCTGCCTATGTTCTGTGAGATCCCAATAGCCCTCTAATAAATTACCTTTTGCCTCAGTTCAGTTCAGTGACTGTCGTGTCTGACTCTGTGACCTCATGGACTACAGCACGCCAGACTTCTCTGTCCATCACCAACTCCTGGAGCTTGCTCAAACTCACGTCCATCAAGTCAGTGATGCCATCCAGCCATCTCATCCTCTGGCATCCCCTTCTCCTCCTGCCTTCAATCTTTCCCAGCATCAGGATGTTTTCCAATGAGTCAGTTTTTCACATCAGGTGGCCAAAGTATTGGAGCTTCAGCTTCAGCATCAATTCTTCCAATGAATATTCAGGACTGATTTCCTTTAGGATTGATCAGTTTGATCTCCTTGCAGCCCAAGGGACTCTTAACAGTCTTCTGCAACAGTCTTCTCCAACACCACAGTTCAAAGGCATCAATTCTTTGAGTCTAAGCTTTTTTTATGGTCCAACTGTCACATCTGTACATGACTACTGGAAAAACCATAGCTTTGACAATGCTGACTTTTGTCTCTGCAAAGTGATGTCTCTACCTTTTTATATGCTGTCTAGGTTGGTCATAGCTCTTCTTCAAAGGTGCAAGCGTCTTTTAATTTCATGGTTGCAGTTACCATCTGCAGTGATTTTGAAGCCCAGTGAAATAAAGTCTGACACTGTTTCCGTTGTTTCCCCATCTATTTGCCATGAAGTGATAGGCATGACATGACCTTAGTTTTTTGAATGTTGTGTTTTAATCCAGCTTTTTCACTCTCCTCTTTCCCTTTCATCAAGAGGCTCTGTAGTTCCTCTTCACTTTCTGCCATAAGGGTGGTGCCATCTCCTTATCTGAGCTTGCTGCTGCTGCTGCTAAGTCCCTTCAGTCGTGTCCAACTCTGTGTGACCCCATAGGTGGCAGCCCACCAGGCTCCCCCATCCCTGGGATTCTCAAGGCAAGAACACTGGAGTGAGTTGCCATTTCCTTCTCCAATGCATGAAAGTGGAAAGTGAAAGTGAAGTTGTTCAGTTGTGTCCAACTCTTAGCGACCCCATGGACTGCAGCCTACCAGGCTCCTCCGTCCCTGGGATTTTCCAGGCAAGAGTACTGGAGTGGGTTGCCATTGAGCTTAAGTTGGCCTAAATTACTTTCTATTGCTTGCTGCCAAAGAGTCCTAATGACTAGGAAGGATGATAAAATTAGAGCTCTCTGAACAAGTCATGAACAACCAGTGCAAGTTCCCTCTGCTTATATGCATGTCACGTGTTGGCTTTTAGCCATGATCCTGAAAAGATATTGTCCTTCAGACATCCTTAACAGAACTGTAAGACCTCTAAACAAGTCCCTCCTGGGGATCCCGAATATGACAAGTTACCACTGCTACTGGCTCTTGAAATGGGATTACCACGATGATTTCAGAGAAATCAAGCAGGATTTTACTGTTTTATACTAGGTAGGAAGAGTCATCTTTTATAGTTCATGGCCTTTTGGTGAGGATTGGATGTCTGAACAACATTCAGGCTGTTCCTGACAGGATGAAGAGAATGGCTGTGAGTATCTACTGTACTGTCTTTAGAAAGAGTCTCTATGAGAAACTTGATAGGCTATCATTTATCCCATCCAGTCCTAAAGCTCCCCATATTAACTCTCCCACCAACCTGCACTGTGAGATAATTTGAGTCAACTTTTCCTCCGTACAGTTGGCAATCATTATTTAGAACTTGCCTGGGGCCACCTTTGCAAACTGTGGTTTTAGATGCTGAGTTACTCCCAGCAGCCCTCATTAGTGATTGACATTGTTTGGAATGCCAAGGAAATAGAGGTCATAATTCCACTGTCGTTGGACATTTATTTCAGATTCAGCATGGTCAGCTATTTTGGTGGTTTCTTCCAGTTGGGAATTAGAAACTATTTAGTGTGTTCATATGGTTAGAAATATCTCCTGGAATCTTTTCAGAAAGGAGTTTTGCTCCCACTGAGATGTAATGATGTGCTTTGTATTACATGTTACTTCTGGTTCATTTGCATAGAACTTTCCTGGATGAATGTTAATTTATTGTCATGTTTCAATTAATACGGCAAATATAGATTTTATTTTTTCCATCCTCAAGTATCTCACATCACTATTTTTAGTACAGTCAGAAAAGAAATTATCTAGGCCTGTTTAGTTGTATTCATATCTTCCTCATATATGCAGCTTTGTGTGTCTATGCACCTAAACAATGTGCTAGGCTCCAGACTGTAGTAGTAATCATTCTATATAGAACAGGTTGCACAAAATTAAATCAACTTACTTAGGAATCCAGGTTGAATTCAGGCACATAGCTTCTACTTTTGATATAATGCTACTTTGTTGACATGAAATAAGATTCTATGGCTTTAGTGAAAATGAATTTCCAAGAGGCAAGACCAGATCGGTTCTGAAGACAAAATGATTTTAAGTGATAATGTAATTCAAATGTATTCTCATCACACTTGTACTTTCTTATCTTAGTCAATTTTTAAAATTATGATAAAATATGCATAACATAAAATCCACCTTATTAGCCATTTTTAGGTGTACAATTAAGTAGCATTAAGTATATTCATATTATTGTACAACCATCACCACCATCTATCTACAAAACAGTTTATACCTTGCAAAACTGAAACTCCATACCCATTGACAAGTAACACCCATTCTCTCGTTACCCCCACCTCCTGGCAACTATCTTTCTGCTTTCTGAATTTAACTACACTGGATACCTTGTAAAAGTGGGCTCATACAGTATTTATCCTTTTGCTACTGGCTTATTTCACTTATCACAATGTTTTCAAGGTTCATCCATGTTGCAGCATATGTCAGAATTATCTTCCTTTTTTAAAACTGAATGATGTCCCATTGTATGTTTGTCCATTCATCTGTTGAGAAACACTTGGGTTGCTTCTACTTTTTAACTATTGTGAATAATAGTACTATGAACATGAGTGTACAGATGTCTGTTTGAGACTCTATTCTCAATTCTTTTCCATATATCCAGAAGTGAAATTGCTGAATTATGTGACAATTCTACTTTTAATTTTTTGAGGAACTACTATATTTCCCATAGCAACTGCACTGTACTACATTCCTACTGACTGTAAGCAAGGGTTCCAGTTTCTCTACAACCTCATCAACTCTTATCATTTTCTTTCTTTCTTTTTTTGATAGTAGCTGGGTATGACTACTGGGTATGACTTCTTCTTTGGAGAGATATCTTTTCAAGTCATTGCCTGTCTTTCAGTCAGGTTGTTTTGTTGGTGAGTTTAGGAATACTTTTATGTATTCTGGATATTAACTCATCATCAGATATATGATTTGCAAAAGTTTTCTCTCATTCCATAGATTGTCTTTTCCACTCTGTTGATCCACTGAGTTTTTCATGTTAATGTAGTCCAGTTTATCTATTTGCTATTGCTTGGGCTTTTGGTGTCAGATCCAAGATATTGCATCATTGCCAAATCCAATGTCATGAATTTCCCCATGTTTTCTTGTAACAGTTTTATAATTTTAGCTCTTATTAATTTAGCTCTTATAATTTTAGGTCTTTGATCCATTTTGAGTTAATTTTTGTATATGCTATAGGGGAATAATCCAACTTCATTCTTTTGCATGTGGATATCCAGGTTTCCCTGTACCATTTGTTGAAAAGATCATCCATTCTCCCATTGAATACTCCTGGAGCCCTTGTTGAAATCATTTGCCCCTACATTTGAGATTTATTTCAGGGCTTCCTATTTATTCCATTGGTTTATGTGTTTGTTCTTAAGCCAGTACTACATTGTTTTGATTACTATAGCATCGTAGTATATTGTGAAATTAGGAAGGGTGAAACCTCCAACTTTGTTCTTCTTTTTCAGGATTGTTTTGGCTATTCCATATACATTTTAGGATGGAACACATTTTTACTTTTAAAAGAAGGAAAATGGCTCCTTGGAGATATTTCAGACCCTAATAAATTGAAAGTCATGGATTTCTACAAATGCATGCAGGCACATACAGCTCATTACATCAGATGTCTTTTTTTCATCATTCAGAAATTTTTGTCATAGGCTCAGTATCTTTTCCTGAGGGATAAATACATTTTCTTCATATCTCATTAATCTTTCTTTTAACTACAATTTGTAGCATTCTTTTAGAGCTTATGTTAGAGAGAGAATCTCATATTTAATCCTAAGGCATTAGTCAATGATTGCTGGATTGATGCTTCAAATAGCATGTTATTGAAATCTCTTACTACAATTTAATTATGATTACAACTTTGAGGGATAAGATATAAACATAGAGGGTTTTTATCAACAAATCTCTGTATGTGACATGTGTATACTTATAAGAATGCAGTGAGGTATTAGAAGAACAGAAAAAAGTTGCTGAGAAAACCCATGTAAGCAGTTTAGAAATTCAGAGGATAGAGAGATTACTGTTGTAGAAGTGGATACAGCAAGAGCTAGTTAATGCTACCTGAGAATATTTACATAGGAAAAAAAATGTCCAAACTGCATGAACAAATTTCAGTATTTATTGAGTACCTACGGTATCTCAAATACTATATAAGACATGCACATATATAACTCTACATCAAGCAAAGCAAGCACCAAAAGAGGGACCTCTATGCTGTTGGGTTATTCACAGTATATTTGCAGGCTTGGTTGCACAAAGGGGTTTCCACAGTTGAGAAGGGAGTGATTTGAATTGACTGAGACACACAGAAAGCAGAGCAAGGAAACCAGCAGGGACACTGTTGTTAACGTGAAAAGTATTTGAATTAGATGGTGACATAGGATCAGAACAAAAGAGGAAAAAAAGAATGAAATCTTTAGAATGAATCCTTCAGACTTGGTAATTTCTTTGGGTATAAGGGTTGATGGTTGAATGAATTCAGAGTAACTGAGAACTTTGCTCCTGGATGTGAGAATCTGAGACTTAAATTTATATTATAAAACATTGAATGTAAACTATTGTTACTATGAGATAAGGTTCAAACATGGGGTCAGGAAGATCCCCTGGAAGGAAATGACAACCCACTCCAATATTCTTTTCCTGGGACATCCTGTGGACGGAGGAGCCTGGCTGGCTACAATCCATGGGGTCGCAAAGAGCTGGACATGAGTTAGTGACTAAATAAGAACAACAACATTGTTACTATGCTTTAGTGTTATGACATATTATCCCTTAATTCTATTAGAATATATTATCCTAATTTTATAGATTAAGAAGTAAGATTTTTTAGAAGTTGCTTAGTATATTGTTTATGTCTTACTGATGGAAATGAAGATAGAACTGTACATCTACCTAGGTGTCCTTAGGACTGGATTTCTTTCCAGAATAGCACCTAGTTGTCTTACGCTATAGATAATCCTGAATTCATTTTTTAACTAGGGTATAATTTCTACTCAAAGCAATAGATTTTAAGTGTTCGATTTGTTGCATTTTGATAATATAAAATATATGCCTGTGTAGCCATCACTCAAAACAAAAATATAAGAAATTCATTCACCCTGGCAAGTTTCCTGGTGCTCCTTTCCAGTTAGTTCCTCCTCCCAGAACCAACACTTCTGATTTCTGTCACCAAAGATTCATTTTAACTTTTCTTAAGCTTCATGAAAAAAAAAAAAAAATCAAACAGCATCTATTATTTTGTGTCTGGTTTCTTTCATTTTATATAATTTTTAAAAGATTTATCCTTATTGTCATGTATATCAATAGTTCCTTAAATTATTGAGGAATACCACCCCAATCTGTGAACATTCCACAATTTGATGATCCATCCTGCTGAAGGTGGATATTTGGGTTGTTTCCAGTTTTTAGCTATTCTGATTAAAGTATAAGCATGATTTTGGGGGAGGGGGGAAGTTATAGAATAAACTTGTTTAGGACATATTTGAGTCAGGATAGACTCAGTTATGCTTCAGTAACTAGCAGCCCAAATCTCAGTAGCTTAAAACAACAAAGATGTATTTCTTTCTCAAGTTCCATGTCCACCTGGGCTCAGCAAGGGGGCCTCTCTGCTCACTACGGTCCTTCAGGTACCCAGTCAACAGAAGTTCCATCTCAGCTTGTGTTTCCATAATCACCAGGGCCGAGAAGCAAACATAGTTAATCAAGTACTGGTTCCATTTTAAAGGTGAAGAAAAACACAAGCCAGAGGATTTATGAATATCCCTAATTACTATCACAGGAGACTACTGGGAGAATTACACTCCATTGTACTGTTCACCACCCGACCTGCACTATCAAGCACAATGAATATTTCAAAGCATTGTATAGTCATTATATTTATATGAGGGATGGGTAATGTAGATGTGACACTCCAAAGTTTTTTTTTTTTTAGTCACTCAGTCATATCTGACTCTTTGCAACCCCATGGACTATAGCCTATTAGGCTCCTCTGTCCATGGGATTTCCAGGCATGAGTACTAGAGTGGGTTGCCGTTTCCTTCTCCAGAAGATCTTCCCAACCCAGGGATCAAACCTGGGTCTCCCACATTGTAGGCAGATGCTTTACCATCTGAGCCACCAGGGAAATCCACTCCAAACTTGAGTATGAAAAGTTGATCAAGTCAGAGTGAACAAACTTAGAACTCTGCACCGCATCTTCATCTTGAAGAAAATTATGAAATAAATTTATGAGTAAATTGTGACCCAGTGGAACTTTTCCCCAAGGTAGATCTGGGGATAATAGCTTGGGTATATGAGAGAAGAAGATATTTGTGGCTTTGGGTCAAGCTATTAAAATGGGAAACACCATAACACAATAGTTAAAAGAGTAGGTTTTGAAACCAGATAGCTGGATTTTAGCCTCAGCTTGCTATTTATTAACTTTGAGACTTTGGTCAGGTATCTTAATCTCTGTGTAAAGTAAAGAAAATAATTGTAACTACCACTTAGAGCTGTTATGAAGGTTAAATGAGTTAACGTATAAAAAAGAACAGTGGTACATGGTAAGAACTCAAAATTTATGCTTTTGGTGATCACGTTTTCCAAATCAATACATTTTGCTATGTATTACTTTTCTCGTTGTGTAACAAACTACCACAAATTTAATGGCTTAGACCAACACACATTTATTATCTGGTAGTTCAGTAGGTCAGAAGTCTGACACAGAGGGGTTGGGCTCTCTATTTAACATACCACAAAGCAGAAATCAAGATGCTGGCTAGATTGACTTCTCTTCTGGAGCCTTGGGGAGAAATTCACTTCCAGGCTCATTCTTGTTAAGTTTATTTCCTTGTTGGTTCTTTTTTTTTTTTTTTTCTTTTAAACTTTTTATTTTGTCTTGGGGTATAATCAATTAATAATGTTGTGATAGTTTCAGTCGTATGTATGCATGTATCCTGGAGAAGGAAATGGCAACCCACTGCATGGCAAAACCCATGGACAGAAGAGCCTGGTGGGTTACAGTCTGTGGGGTCGCAGAGTCAGGCACGGCTCAGCGTCTACTACTACTACTACTATACATGTGTCCATTCACCCCCAAACACCCCTTTCATCCAGGCTGCCCTATAACACTGAATAGAGTTCCCTGTGCTTGTCCTTGTTTTTTTTCTTCAGTTGCCATGGTTCTTTGTGACCCTATGGACTACAACATGCCAGGCTCCCCAGTCCTTCACTATCTCCTGAAGTCTGCTCAAACTCATGTCCATTGAGTCACTGAAGCTATCTAACCATCTCATTCTCTGCCCACCCTCTTCTCCTTTTGCCTTCAATCTTTCCCAGCATCAAGGAGATCTTTTCCAATGAGTCGGCTCATCACATTAGGTGGACAAATTATTGGAAATTAAGCTTCAGCATCAGTCCTTCCAATGAATATTCAGGGTTTATTACTTTTAGTATTGACTGTTTGATCTCCTTGTAGTCCAAGAGACTCTCAAGAGTCTTCTGCACCACAATTTGAAAGCATCAATTTTTTGGCACTCAGCCTTCTTTATTGTCCAGCGTTCATGTCTGTAGCTGACAGAAAAAAACCGTAACTTTGACTATACAGACCTTTGTTAGAAAAGGGATGTCTCTGCTTTTTAATACTGTCTTAAGTTTGTCATAGCCTTTTTTCCAGGGAGCAAAAGTCTTCCAATTTCATGGTTGCAGTCACTGTCTGCAATGATTTTGGAGCCCAAGGAAAGAAAATCTGTCACTGCTTCCACATTTTCCCCTTGTATTTGCTTGTTGGTTATCCTAAAATGGATATAGCAGTGTATACATGTCCATCCCAAACTCCCAACTATCCCTTCCCCCGTTCGTTTCCGCTGCAACCATAGGTTCATTCTCTAAGTCTGTGAGTCTCTTTCTGTTTTTGAAGTTCATTTGTATCATTTCTTTTTAGATTCCACATATAAGGGATTCATACAATATTTCTCCTCTGTCTGACTTACTTCACTCAATATGACAACCTCTGGGTCCATCCATGTTGCTGCAAATGGCCTTATTTCATTCTTTTTCTTGTCTGAGTAATACTCTATTGTATACATGTACTACATTTTCTTTATCCATCCCTCTGTCAGTTGACAGTTAGGCTGCTTCCATGTCTTGGCTGCTGTAAACAGTGCTGTAGTGAACGTTGGGTGCCGGGGTCCAGCCCCGGTGGAGCCAGGGAGATTCAACGGTGGGGACGGAGTCGGCGTCCTTGGAGAAATACATATTTAATTACAGATATATAGAGAGATTAGAAACGGATAGTGTAGTAGGAAAATTAGTGGAGAAAAAGAGGCTGAATAACTTGGTTTACGTGGAATAGCATCCATGCTCCAGATGGGAATTCAGCCAGAGAAACGGGGAGCAAGAAAGAAACAACATGGGGGAATCAGTATTTTCAGAAACTGATCCGATTTCTTTATTTTGGGGTTTGCTTATGTACCTTCTGTTACACATAGGGATGAATACAGAGTCACGTGGGGGTCAGCAGTCCTGACCTTTATCAAAATCAGGTGCTTCACATAAAAAGGTCTTAGGGATTTTACATCATCTTCTGGCCATGAGTGAGACCTGCTGACATTTTATGATCCTTTCTTTCTGATAACCAAAAAACTTATTTCTTCCAAGGGTGTTTTTTCTTAAACCAGGCACCACCCTCCAAATAAAGTTACATTCCTAAAGGGTGAGGGTGTAGTAAGTTACAATCAAGAAAGGAATTTATTTAACCCAAGGTTAACATGATTAATCTTAAAGGTTAATACTTATTTCTCCTATATGCTTAAAGGTTAATACTTATTTCTCCTATATGTTAGTTATATCATTATAAGGGCAGGGAATATGGAGATTTAGCAGCAAACATCAGCCCAACAAATGAAAATCCTTTCACCAATGCTCCCCTTAAGATATATTTAGTCTTAAGATAGTGATAAAGTTACATTTTTACATAGCAAGGACACAGTGACTTATAACAAAGTACAGTGATCTATTACAAAAGAGAAAATTCATTAACTCAAAAAGTCTAGTATTGCTAACCTTAGAAACTACTATATTTCCTTTTCTATATTCCAAATACATTGATTAATATATTCCCAGGTGCCTAAGGATATGGAGGCCTGGCAGCAATCATTGACTCAACAATGAGAAAAGCCCTATGCTAATTAAGACTCTCAAAATACTCCAAAACTCTCTGTGCTGTTTATGGTTAAGAGGTAGTAAACAATCATGTGGCAGGAGTATGGATAATCCTGTCACACAAGCTAGTCTGTCAGCAGAGAGGTTTGACCTAAGACACCCTTGTTACACTCAGGGCAGGGAATTAGCAGCAATTATTGGCACAACAAATGAAAAACCCTTCACCAATATAATTCCTAACCAACCCACTATACTAATAATTTCTAACTCCCCAAAAGAATTTGCCTTTAGTAAGTCTAAAACATCTCGTGCCTCTCGGATTAGGAGGCTGTAAACAATCACATGTGGCCGGATGAACCTATACAGGCGGGCTAGATAACCTAAGCTGAAACACTCTTGTCACGCCCAGGAATTTTTATTGACTTGGAGCTGCAAGGTTAACTCCTTCTCCGAGAGAAACGGTTATGGGGGAGAGCCCCCCGTAAAGTCAGAGGTGTAGGTGAGAGCATAAAACAGACTCTGGTTTTGGGGTTAGATGCTCGGGAACAGGGGGTTTCCTGAGGCTTGATCACGCCTTTGCGTATGCCAAGCCTCCTTCCTCATGACCTTTGCCATGGGCGGAGTTCCTCATGCTGGCCCCCAGCAGCTGAGGTGCCTATATCCTTTCCCCACTCCAGTATTCTTGCCTGGAGAATCTCCTGGACAGAGGAGCCTGGTGGGCTACAGTCCACTGGGTCACAAATAGTCGGACATGACTGAAGCAACTTAGCATTCACCCATGCATATCCTTTTAGATCAGGTTTTGGTACAGTATGGAGGTTCCTTGTTGGTTCTTAGTTGGAGATTTCTCTTAGTTTTTAATGGTCATTCACATTATTTGCCATGAGGCCCCTTTTATCCTCAAGCCAGAGATGATACTTGTAACCTCTGACTTTCTATCTCCGACCTCCTGACATTCCTTAGAATTCTTGTAGGTCAGCCTACTAACTTTAGAGATCAAGACAATCTCTAAAGTTAGTAGGCTCCAAAAAGTGAAATTTCCAGATTTAAAGGGGACATGTGATTAGGTCTTGCCCAACATGGTAATCTGCCTTTATCTTAAGGTCATCAGTGCTATGTAATATAATCTAATCATGGAAGTGAAATTCATCCTATTTACAGCCTGTAAGCCAGAAGGCAGGTATCTTGGGAGACCTCTTAGAATTCTGCCCAATACATATTGCATGATTTTTACCAATGTGAATATAACAGCATTGAATTGACATCAGGATCCAGAATATATCTTTGTCATAAATATAAATATATTCTGCAAACAAAAAACTGAAATTGGGTATGTTCCTAGTATCCTTTTGGAGAAAAACTACACTGATAGTCCCTAGATAGAAATTCCACTGTCGTAATTGTCTGTTTACTTAGCTATGTTCCTCACTAATTGCTAACATCTTCAAAGGTAGGAATCATGTTTTATTCATCTTTGTTTTCATAGCATAAATATTTGTTAAATAAACCAATGAATATATTCAAAATAAATTCAGAGCTATATTGTTGAGCTGTAATCAATTAAACTCTAGCTAGCATAAATTAAAAGGAGAATTTATTGTAAGAATACAAGGATATCTTGTGGACTCTTAAGAATAAGTCATGCAGCTGAGACTCTGAAGAGAAGGAACCAGAGCAACTCTAGAGACATCACCAGAAGGAAGTTCTAACCTCATTGTTTAGTGAGGTATTTTCTAGATACCACACTCTTGAGTCTCTGAGTCTGTTCTAAATTTTCAGTCCCTGGGAGAGAGAATCTGATCTACTTAAAATGAGACAGATGTCTGCTTCTTAAATCCACTGAAGGTGAGGTCAACTGTTAGTGTTACAAAGTATAGACCATCCACGGAATCACTGTGAGTTGGGCAGACACCCCAAGAAATGTTCATTAATTTGGTAAGTACCAGTTGCCGGCTGACTGCAGCCAGCACATCGTCACTAATTGGTGAAGAAGCTTGGAAAGCATAGGGCACACCTTTGATAGTTCTGCTTCATATCTTTTCCTGCTTGTTAAGACCTCTTTTACTCAACAGACATTTATAGCATACTTACTCTCTCCTAGATATTCTGCTACAAGCAGAGGACATAAAGAAATAAGACCCTATCTCTGTGTTTAAAAAGGAGAGAGAATAGCACAAATAATTTTAATAGAGCATGGCAAGTCCAGTGAGAAGGACATACCTATATAGGCTTCCATACCTTGGAAATCTCACTTTTATCCATGATAGAAGCCCACTGTCTATCTGCCAACAGCTGTTACATCCTCAACGGGGAATGCAAATTGGTGTAGCTGCTATAGAAAAAAGAATGGAAGTTCCTCAAAAAACTAAAAATTGAGTTGCTATATGACCCTGCAATCCCACTTGTGGGCGTGTATCCAGAGAAAACTATAATTCAAATAGATGAATGCACCCCAGTGTTCATTGTAGCACTGCTTACAATAGCCAAGACATGGAAACAACCCAAATATCCATTCATAGATAAATGGATAAAGAACATTTATACAATGGAATATTACTCAATCATCAAAAAGGATGAAACAATGTCATTGGGAACAACATGGATGGACCTAGAGATTACATTCTAAATGAAGTGAGAAAGAAAAAGACAAATACCATACTGAGGTCACTTATATGTGGAATCTAAAATATAACTCAAATGAACTTATCTACAAAGCAGAAACAGACTCACAGACCCAGAGAACAGACTTGTGGTGGCCAAGGGGATAGGGCTTTGGAGAGAGATGGATTGGGAGTTTGGGATTCACAGATGCAAGGTATTATATAGAGAATAAGCAATCAAGTCCTAATATATAGCACAAGGAACTATATTCAGTATTCTATAATAATAGAAATTATATCATAGAATAATATCATAATAGAAAAGAATATGAAAAAGGATGTATATATATACATATATATAATCTCCCCTCTGGATATAAGCAACATTATATGGCAACTCTGTTTTTAGTTTTTTGAGGAACCTCTATGAATAACCCTATTCATATAACTGTATCACTTTGCTTTGTAGTAGAAATTCATATAACATTGTAAATCAATTATGCTTCAATAAAATGAACTTTTAAAAAGATACAAATCATGCAAAATAAATAAATGAAAATACCAGCAAATAACTTCAACTACAATTTCTGATTATGTGCTGTATGGGGCACCAAGATATAAGAAATTTGTGTTGATCATACTGGAAATGAAAAGTTAATTATGAAGCAAACAGATTTCATTCCTTGTGAATCATGGACTATGAGAGGTCAGAGGATCCCCAGAAGTCTTTCAGGCTAACTGCCCTTGTGAAGCATAACTGCTTTCTCTCCTCTAGTTTCCCTCTTCCCACTTCTTTCTCTTTAAAATTGTTGTCTTGTCTGTCATACAGAGTGAAGTAAGTCAGAAAGAGAAAAACAAATATCATATATTAATACATATACATGGAGAAGGCAATGGCACCCCACTCCAGTACTCTTGCCTGGAAAATCCCATGGACAGAGGAGCCTGGTGGGCTGCAGTCCATGGGGTCGCAAAGAGTCGGACATGACTGAGTGACTTCACTTTGACTTTTCACTTTCATGCATTGGAGAAGGAAATGGCAACCTACTCCAGTATTCTTGCCTAGAGAATCCCAGAGATGGGGGAGCCTGGTGGGCTGCTGTCTATGGGGTCACACAGAGTCAGACACGACTGAAGCGACTTGGCAGAAGAAGAAGAATACATATATACGGAATCCAGAAAAATGGTACTATGAACCTATTTGCAGGGCAGGAATAGAGACACAGATGTAGAGAACAGATTTGTAGCTAGCTAGCGGGAAGCTACTGTATAGAACAGGGAGCTCAGCTCAGTGCTCTGTGATGACATAGAGAGGTGAGATGGGGACAGTGGGAGGGAGGCCAAGAGAGAGTGGATATATGTATGTATATATATATATACACACACACATACACATATATAGCTGATTCACATTGTTGTACAGCAAAAACTAATACAACATTGTAAAGCAATTATTATTATTATTAGGGACTCCCCTATAGCTCAGATAGTAAAGAATCTGCCTGCAGTGCAGGAGACATGGGTTCCATCTCTGGGTGGGGAAGATCCCCTGGAGGAGGGTATAGCAACCTTCTCCAATATTCTTGCCTGGAGAATCCCATGGACAGAGGGGCCTGGCAGGCCACAGTCCACGGGATCACAAAGAGTCAGACATGACTAAGCGACCAACACACACAAAGCAATTATACTCCAGTTAAAAAACATCACTAACCTGGTGATAGTGTCTGTGAACACTCACTCGTGAGTGGATTGTGGAGGATTATGGACTGTAACTTCTTATAGCAGCTTTCCTCTCTCCACTGAAGTTTTCTATTCTGTGAGGTTTAAAAAAAATTAATATGGACTTTAAAAGCCATTACAGTCATACTATTTTGGGGGAAATCATTAAATTATGAAGTGATAACTTGGTCCAGCTAATCATTATTTCTCAATAAAAACTTACGTGCAGCTGTATTTTTAATGCCTGTAACCTTTGAAAGAGATATGAAAGGCCATCTGCTTAATTACTGCCAAATTCTGCCCCATGGGCTCTGAATCTGGAGCAGACATGTCCTGTTGGCTTTCAGTTCTAAGCTAGAGCTGAGCTCTATTGTGTTACTCCCTGGGGGAAACTGAGTGGGAAAGGAAATCACCTCTGGGAAAATGCTGTTACTTACCCAGGGGTGACTGATTGCTTCTTCTGTGTATGAGAAAACTGCTGAGAAATGGATTGTACTCCCTGAAAAACAACAGCCATCTCTTAACATAATAGTGCATGCTTAAGGCATCTATAATGCTGTCAGAAGAAATAGACATATTCTTCATGCTCTGTGTCACTCTGTGATTTTAGTTTTCCCCCTTTTGCTTTGGTTTGGCTGGTGTGCTAGATAACTCAAGAATTTTAAAAGGTTAAAGTCCAGCTCAATGGACATGAATTTGAGTAAACTCCAGAAGTTGGTGATGAACAGGGAGGCCTGGCATGCTGTAGTCCATGGGGTCACAAAGAGTCGGACACAACTGAGCGACTGAACTGACTGACTGAAAGCAAGAAATGGGACCTAGACTTCATCTCTTTATGTTCTGCCTTATTCCAAAAGAATTTTTGTCAGCTTAGAAGTTTTACAGTTCATCATACTTACTTAAGAGGTCAGGAAACTGATTTTCTTAGAAGTGATTTCCCCAAAATCTTAAAGTCAGTGGTAGTTCTAGAACTGAAACTACTTCCGTCTCCTTATTGAAATTAGTGATCGTTACATTATTTATTTTATTTTTATTTTTTTTATTTTGACTGCACTGGGTCTTCATTGTAGTGCACAAGCTCCTCTAGTTAACAGTGCATGGGTTTTCTCTGGTTATAGCATGCAGTCATTAGCTGCATCATGCCAGCTTATTTGCAGTATTTGCCATCTTAGTTCCCAGGATCAAACTGGGCCTCCTTCATTGGAGTGCAGAGTGTTATCCACTTGACCACTAGGCAAGTCCCTTAAAATAACTGTGTTTAGTAAGTCTCCTACATAAGAATCTTCAAGTTGTGAACTTTCAAAGATGTAAATGTGCTTTCCATCACTGTCAGCCGTGAGTGAAACTGCAGCTTGCCCTCTGTCTCCTATTGCTGACGATCCTTCAGCTTTCCCATCTCCCATCTCCTCTCCCTCCTCTAGTTAGTAGCTCTTCTTGCCTGTTCACTTGATGCCAGCCCCTGTATGGCAGCTGTACTGTATTACTATACTTTTTAAGGTACTATACTATACTGTAAGATTAAATGTATTTTCTTTATTTTTGTATTTTTTAATATGTTTTTGTGAAAAGTATTATAAACCTATTACAATACAGTATTATATAGCCAATTATGTTAGTTGGATACCTAGGCTTTGTTGAACTTCAAACAAATTGGACTTAACGAATGTGTTCTAGGAACAGAACTCATTTACATGTAGGGCACTTACTGTACAGACAGTTGACCAGGCACTGTGTTTGCCTTAGGTGATGTAATAGTAGGAAGGTTATGAGTCCTGTCCTTGGAGTGCTTACTGTCTAAGGTGAAGACAGATTTGAAACCAATGTGCATACAAACCAGTTAAGCAAACTGTGAAAGTTAACAGATCTAGGATTATAGATAGGTGCTATAAGCATATAGTGAAAGTTATGGAATGCTTGTTTTCAGAAATTACATTTATTGTGACCTATGGAAGAGAAATTTAAAAAAATCAGACAAAGGATTTGGGCACCAAGCATTCAGAACAAAAAAGAGGACGAGAAAAGGCCATGAGGTAGATGGAGCTTGGCTCAGCTGAGAAATGGAAAGAAGGCCTGTGTAGCTGGGTTTGAGCAGAGTAAGGAAGCAGTGAGAACAAGACAAGTTCAAAGGTGGAGGCTGGGGCCAGAGTCATCAATGCCTGATAACTTCCCTAACAATTCTGGACTTGATCCTCATGCATTAAGGAATCGTAGGAAGATCTTAAGCAGGGGGTAGAAATATAATCAGATTTATATTTTAGAACTGTAATAACTGCTGGGTGAAGAATGGACAGAGGATGAAGAGTATAAGTAGGGAGACCAAATAGGAGGTTTTTACTTTAATTTAGAAAAAAAAAAAATGATGATAACTTGTACTAGGATAGATGGAAAGAAATGCAAACATTCAAGATACATTTTAAAGGTTGAATCAATAAGAGATCTTGATGGATTGGGTATACAGTTGAGGGGTGAGAGTTCAAGAATGGCTTTAGGTTCCTGGTTAAACAACTGGGTGAATATTGTTGATATTTACTAAGGTGGGGAGGAAGTTGACTATAGAATCCTTTGGGAACTGAGTGGGACAAAGAACTCTGTTTTATTTAAAATGTTTCTAAGACCTCTAGTGGAATATAATGTAGGTGTTGGGTTTGCAGATCCTAGGTACAGAAAAATATCCAAGCTAAATGTGAATTTGGAAGACATCAATATATAGTCTTTTAATTAAGGGAAATAAACATAGTTGAGATTATTGAGAAGGATGAGTAGGGTATAGATTTAATATAAAGAAAGGCATTTCAGGTAAAGGCAGTAATGTGATTAAAGCCTCAAAGTAGGAATGACATCGACCAGTGGATCTTTTTCCAATTGGAGAGACATAAAAAATAAAATGTGAAAAGTGCATTTGAGTGCCCTCCTAAATCAGGCAGTGGCTGTCATATGTACACCAAACATGGAGATCTGTGAATAGTCTTAGATCTTTGCACACCAGTAAGAAGTCTCTTTGTTTTATATTGTAAAACCTAAAGTTCACATAAATCTTAAGATAATTATTTTGGTCCTGTGAAGTGAATAAACAGTAAAAGACAGATCTCCTACAGAACCGCTGCCTACATACCATTTCTAGTAATGTAGTGGAAGTAAGCCCAAATCATCAGAACTGGTATTGATGTTGTTCTGTTCCTGACCCCCAGTAATGAAGTTTCAGCTCCCACTTCTTCTGCTCCAGTTAGGGTAAGGAGGAGAAGAATGAACTTAATCCACAAAGCATTGTCTGTCTGGATCTCTGTTGTCCCCATCCATTACTCCTCCTCACACAGTCTGCCCATGCAAGAACTGTCATATACATCCCACCATCCTTCATATGGCAGATCAAAGCTAGGAGCCAAGTGAGGAGGCTGGGAACCTTTCCAGTTCAAAGAACAAAATGCTCTAGACATTAATGGGCCCAGAGGTTACACCCACCCTGATGAAAATTTTATGCTCCTCGGTGTTGAAAGAGTTGGTACCTTTCCAAAAGTATCCTCTGCAGCACCTGACTTACCAAGCAGAAGCTGGCCAACTACTAGCATCATCATTCTTTGTCACTAATCATTGTATCTTAGATTCCCTTGAGTAATACATCTCTGTTTGTGCCTAATGGCCTTGCGTGCTTGAAACCAGTGTATATTTACATTTTTAAAAATTCTGTAGTGCTGTGTGTGCATTTTCAACTGAGAACTGAGGAAATGATTCTAATTTTGAGCCAAGAATTTAGCATTTGCTGTGTATTGATTCTGCTTATTTTAACGTTTGCAGAAATGAAGACGCAGTCAATCAGATGGCCGTTACTCCCTTTCCATTACCATCAAGTTCCCCAACTTCTGTTGAGGTAAGATAACTCCTGATTAGCGCTTAGTGACTGAGTTACATGGATTTTCAGTATCTGGTATTCCAAACTCAGAGTTTATTAGCTGGGGAGTTTCCCTAATTAAAATATGAAGTATTTGAGGTATAATTGTAAAGTAATATAAATCAATGTTAAAAAAAAAACCACATTAGAACTTAATCATATCAGTACTGCCTTCCTCAAAATTCCTGAAGTTTCCTTCTGGATATGCTCCTGCTGCTAAGTCGCTTCAGTCGTGTCCGACTCTGTGCGACCCCATAGACGGCAGCCCATGAGGCTCCCCCGTCCCTGGGATTCTCCAGGCAAGAACACTGGAGTGGGTTGCCATTTCCTTCTCCAATGCATGAAAGTGGAACGTGAAAGTGAAGTCGCTCAGTTGTATCCGACTCTTAGTGACCCCATGGACTGCAGCCCACCAGGCTCCTCCGTCCATGGGATTTTCCAGCAATTTGTCCTAATTAAAGATTTCAGAATTTATTAGAAAATTCTCTTTTTTAATGACTGTATTGTACCTTTCTTTATGGTTTCAAAACTCTTTAATACTATGGTTTTGGGTGTCTTTGAATGCTTTCATCTATTAATGAAGAAATTACTAATATTTCAAGATTGCTAACATAGTGATCTGCTTCTAGAGATGAATGGATGGATGGATGGTTAGATATATAGATTAATTAGCTAAGAGATTCTCTGCTGAGAGAACATTACATACTCTTCTCATTTTTTTACTTATTAATATTAAAAAGCAGAGACATTACTTTGTCAACAAAGGTCTATCTAGTCAAGGCTGTGGTTTTTCCAGTAGTCAGGTATGGATGTGAGAGTTGGACTATAAAGAGAGCTGAGTGCCGAAGAATTGATGCTTTTGAACTGTGGTGTTGGAGAGGGCTCTTGAGAGTCCCCTGGACTTCAAGGAGATCCAACCAGTATATCCTAAAGGAGATCGGTCCTGGGTGTTCACTGGAAGGACTGATGTTGAAGTTGAAGCTCCAATACTTTGGCCCCATGATGTGAAGAGCTGACTCATTGGAAAAGACCCTGATGCTGGGAAAGATTGAGGGTAGGAGGAGAAGGGGACAACAGAGGATGAGACGGTTGGATGGCATTACTGACCCAATGGGCTTGGGTTTGGGTAGACTCTGGGAGTTGGTGATGGACAGGGAGGCCTGGTGTGCTGTGGTTCATGGGGTCACAAAGAGTCGGACACGACTGAGTGACTAAACTGAACTGAACTGATTATTTTTAATTCCCACAATGCATATTTATTATAACTAATCAAAAAATGCAGTGTTAGAAAATTTGATTTTCCTTTCCGCACTTCCTCGAGCAAGTTAATATTTCCTGTTTAGTATCTTTCCATACTTTTTCCTTTGCTTCCATAACAAAATGAACTGTATGAATAGTGTCCCTTTTAGTAAGTATTTGATTGTATAATGCTCATTCTTTCCATTCAACAAGTATTCAGTGAGTGCATATTACATGTCAGGTACTCTTAAGGGTGTTAAATGTCTAGTTATGAATCAAACGGATAAGGCTCCCTGCCATGGTTCAGCTTACATTCCAATGAGAAGAGTAACTAGCAAATACATAAATAAACTTAGAGAATTATCAGATAGTGTTCAGTGTCTTGCAGATAATTAAAATTACAAGAGGGAATGTGGCTTGTGACCACTTTGATTGGTTATAGGGAAAGCTGCATAGACAAGGTAAAATTTAAATAAAATCAAAATGATAAGAAGGAGCCAGATGTGCAAAAATTAGGAGGGAGAGCTCTCTCTGCAGAGGGAACAACAATAACTCTCAAGTGAGAATGATCTAGAGGGTACATTGGGAGCCTGGGGAGTGGTGGGCTAGGATGAGAGGGAGGCAGTGTGAGGTGGGAGGGAGAGAAGAGTTTGATGAGTCAGAGTCAGAAGCTCAGGTTTTAGTCTGTGCAGTAGAAGCCACTGGGTATTTTTTTAACAGGGAGTGAGGTGACCTGAAACAGTCTACCAGGTAGAGAATGGACTCTAAGAAGGCAAAAGTAACATGCTAGGCAGCAGACACACACAGACGGCAGAAGCCCAGGCAAGACCTAATCACAGTTAGATGAGGTGTTGGTATTGGAAGCAAAGCTGATTGTTGATGTTTTGGTTGTTGTGTGTGTGTTAATCACTCAGTCTTGTGACACTAGACAGGTGAACTTGAGTGGTTACAGTAACTTCTTGTACTTCATAAGGTTAAGAATAAATGAGAGAACCAGGAGACGATATCTATATCTGTAGATACCTTGTGCCAGGTACATGGTGAAGTGAAGTGAAAGTGGCTGAGTCATGTCCAACTGTTTGCGGTTCCAAGGACTATACAGTCCATGGAATTCTCCAGGCCAGAATACTGGAGTGGGTAGCCTTTCCCTTCTCCAGGAGACCTTCCTAACCCAGGGATCAAATCTAGGTCTCCCCCATTGCAGGCAGATTCTTTACCAGCTGAGCCATCAGGGAAGCCCAAGAATATTGGAGTGGGGAGCCTATCCCTTCTCCAGCAGATCTTCCTGACCCATGGTAGCTACCCAATAAATGTTAGTACTTAGTTACTAATTCATTTGTCTTTACAGAATGTCATCCAAGTCCTTTTTTTAGATGGGAGGAGGTTAATACTTAATAGAATAATTTTTCCTATGATATTGTTAGTTACAAATTTTCCCATCAAAATAGCATCCCCTTGGACCTGAATTTTTCATTTATCACCCATACTTTTTCTTAGTACAATGATCAAGGAAACCAGTCTGTCATCAAACTGTAAATCTACTATGAGATCCAGCTCCTATATTTCAGAATGAGTAAAGGTATAGTGTTGGTGTCAACATTTAATTTGAGAGGACCATTTCTGAGGTCTCTGGTTTCTTTTGTTTTCTTTCTTTCAGAAATGACTTCTAATATTAGCTGTGTATTTTCTCTAGTTTATTCCCAGCCAAATGGTTACTGCTACCTTCCTGTTGACAGGGCAACCACTTAGAAGAGGATGATTGAACATAGTACCTACTGTATTAAACACTATCTTGAATGCATTGTCCCAAGTCCTGTTTACATTCATACCTCTGAGAGACAGTATTATTATTTCCACTTTATAGAAGAAGAAACTGGGGTCTAGAGAGGCTATGTAGCATACCCATATGCCCAGAGGCATCTGTTATTCAGCATTAGTTTCCTCATCTGTCCCTGGGAGTGTTACCACCAAACCTTCTTAGATTTGCAGAGAGTAAAGGAAGTAATGTATATAAAGCATTTGGTACAGCTCATGGCACAAAGTAAACACTCAATAAAGGTGAACTATTTATTCTAATATTTAAATGCATTATTCAATATTAGCTACTATTTTCCTTTTTAAAATTGTGCTAACCACAGAAATTATTCTCATTATTCAATTACCTGTTTTTAAAAAATGCCTTTTACTTTTATTTATACATGGCTGAATCAATAATAAGTCAGAAAAATAACTTGTATTCTGAAAATTTTAAATATTGGTTTTATTTTTGAATAAAGACCAAAAATAGGTATAAAATATAAATAATACCAGTATTAAGTTTCAAGAGCCTTATCACAATTCTTAAATATGAATATGCCATTATTTAATTTTCCAAAATAGATCATATTAGACATTTAAATTTGTTAATAAATAATCATTCTTTTCTCTAAAAGAATATGCTATGTGATACTTGTGTTGGATTTTCACAATGAATTATATAATAAAGAGTTGTTTCTTTATTATATTTATTTATAAATATGTATTTACTTAACTTTATTAAAGTTCAGTTTCTTTCTGGACTTTTGGCCTCTGATAACTGTCACCAAATTCCGAGTGACAGCCACCCTGCAGGTGGTATCTGAGGTACTATTAGGACTGCTCTGGGCTGTAACACTTCCTTATCCCTTCCATTCACTCGGGTACCCCCTCACTGTGCCGTTTTCCTTTGCAGCTGTTTCCAGTAAGTACTTAAGCATAATTCATATCTGATGTATTGTTGAGAGAACCAGCCCATTTAACCAAAGAGATGAAGTATAGCCATATGATTGTGAATTTGAACCTGACATCATAATTCCACATAATTGAATAGCACTTTTATTAAACGCTAATGGAACCTCATATTTGTTCTTTTATTGAACAAATATTTATTGAGCTCTTATTATGTCTCAAGGACTGTTCTAGACACCGAGACTATAGCAGAGAACAAAATCGCTTCGTGCAGTTGTATGCTAGCAGAGTGAACAAGAGTGCTGGTTGAATATTGAACAAGAAAACATGAGTTCTTGTTTCAGCTCTACCAATCATCTGCTGGGCTTCTGACCTCCATGAAGATACTTAACCTTTCCAAGTCTGCCTTTCTCTGTAAAGCAGATTAATAGCCTTCCCTGCCTGTGTGAACAGGTAGCTATGAGGATTGAGTACTAAATGTAGGTAAAAGTATTTTATAATCCACACAGCTCTATACATATGTAAGGGAGTATTAGCATTTCTGCTGCTCTACTTTTGGCAGTTGTAATATTGTTGGGGTGCTTACAGAAGTGATTAAGAACACAAATTTGGAAGTTGATAGATTTGAACCCTAATCGTTGCTTTGACATTCACTAGCAGAATGAACCTGAAACTTAAGCTCAATAAGCTTGTGTTTCTTTACTTTTAAAAGGCATTTGATAGTAATAATTTTCTAGATTTCTTAGAAGAGCTGAATAATGTTTATAAAACTTTTAGCATTGTTCTTGGCACACACTAAGAACTCACCATAATTGTGGCTGTACTTGTATTGCACAGGCCTCTAGCAGGACTCTCAGCCTCCGGCATCTTTGATATTCAGCAGTTAAAAACATTTAATGTAGGATTTCTTTTCTTCTTGTATTTGTCTTCTTGATCAAATATTTTTAATACCCATTTCTTGCTTATCAGAGCTGTATTTCAAAATCTTGTTTCAAGGTTATAATTAAGGCTTTATACTTGCCTCCACTAATCACCCGTCTTTTCTCACTAGTGTGAGTGCCCCTGCCGGGCACTCCACATATACATGTGTTGAATTTTTCCTCCTTATGCTTTTGTTCCTGTTGTTTCTACCTAGGTTGCGTTCCCACTCCCTCTTTATTAGTTAATAACCTTTATTCATTCATTGACCTTATTAATTCATAAGTCCTTGGAGAATCGCTTTTTTGAATCCTCTTCCAAGTTTTCTGTGACTTAAAATAAATAAAATAATGTACATAGATTAATAAAAAGAGCACCTGAAATACAAGTGCTCAAAACCATGAGATACTATTCTTATGACCAACTTCATCCCACACTGTTCCCTTTGGGAATCTTTACTCCCTTCATAGTTAAGTAACACTCATGATTCATTTAAAAAGTAAAAATTTCCCCTTTTTCTTTATGTGACATCACTTGAGCATATAGAAAAAGAGAGACCCATTTCTAAATGGGTTTATCAATTAGGATTCTGTCACTTTTCCTTCCCTTGTTATCACCATGTTTTATTATAATAACGTAGGACTGTAAACACCGCACTAAATTGTATTCTGTTTTAGGGCCAGGCTTATTGTCTCCCTGATCACTGAATCCTCAGTGCTTAACATGTAGTACTTGCTTAATAAATGTTTGTAGAATAAGTGATGGCTTTCCTACTGTATCCTTGATGCTTCATTTTAGTGTTGCATACTTCTTACTGATTCAATTCATTCCATTATTTGCCAAATACCTACTTTGTAGAACATAAAAGAATTAATTGCACAAGTCTCTAGACTCAAAGAACTTGCAGTCTAACATGGGAAATAACACATATATGTTACTAAAATAAGGTGTCCTAAGAGATAAAGTTTTAGGAGGAGTTCACAGAAGATGAATACCAGAAGATGTTCTCCTGGTAGGAGAACAGATATATTGAATTTTAAAATATGAATATGGTTAGATAAGAATGTAGGAACAGCACAACCAAAAGCCCAGAAATAAGAAAAATTAGGGTGTGGAAAGGGGAGAATATAATAGATATGTGAAAGGGAGTAATAGAGGATGGAATTGAAAAAATAAATTGAGGTCAATTCTTACATGATAGTATACATGTTAAAATGTCATTCTCCCAAATCATCCCACCCTCTCCCTCTCCCTCTGAGTCCAAAGGTCCGTTATACACATCTGTGTCTCTTTCCCTGTCTTGCATACAGGGTCGTCATTGCCATCTTCCTAAATTCCATATATATGTGTTAGTATACTGTATTGGTGTTTTTCTTTCTGGCTTACTTCACTCTGTATAATCAGCTCCAGTTTCATCCATCTCATCAGAAATTGAATCGCCAGTCTATGTCTGACGCAGGATGCAGCATGCTTGGGGCTGGTGCATGGGGATGACCCAGAGAGATGTTATGGGGTGGGAGGTGGGAGGGGGGTTCATGTTTGGGAACGCATGTAAGAATTAAAGATATTAAAATTTAAAAAATAAATAAATAAATAAATAAAGTAAAAAAAAAATAAAAAATAAATTGAGGTCAAATGAGAGAGACTTGAATGTAAATCTCTGAAGGACTGGATGTTATGCATTAGGTATTTGGAGCTATTGAAGGTGTTTTGAATAATGAAATAGTCTGATCAGAGCTCTACTCCAGATAGCTTAGTCTAATAGCAAAGTCAAAAGTGTTTTGACATTAGAAACCCAATTAGGAGGTTACTGCTATAGTGTCTCCTAAGAGTTATGAGGACTCGTGTATACTTGGGAGTCAAGATGTTTACTCCATTCCTCCACAAAGCAGGCAGAATCTTTTAGATTATCTTTATAGAAGAAAGAATCTTCATTTCCTTTTTGTTTCAGAAGTTGTGCTTTTTTGAATACCAAGTGAGATGGAACAGACTTCATAAAGAATGAAGAGGTTGATTACCCAGGGAATCCTATTAGCATAATTTCCATTTAATCTTTTATTGTGTATTGCCTTTCTGGAATTCTGAATAGTCTTGAAAATATGGTCACAATTAGGGATAGGAGAAAGAAATTTAATTTGTCACATCAAGCAAACATGACTTTGCAGAAAGAAATGTTGGTGAACTTAGGTGGTTGGTGATGAAACTAATAAATAATTTTGTGGGTTTTTTTGAAGGGAGTATTGGATTTATGAAATATGGGGATGACAAAATTCAAACTAACTTAAGTTTCATTTGGGGGGAAAAAAGAGTTTTTAATTATATCAAAGAGGTATAGTTGCTAGGGTTTTTTATTATTAATTTTGCTTGCTGATAAGTCACTTCAGTCATGTCCGACTGTGTGCACCCTATAGACGGCAGCCCACCAGGCTCCCCCGTCCTTGGGATTCTTCAGGCAAGAACACTGGAGTGGGTTGCCATTTCCTTCTCCAATGCATGAAAGTGAAAAGTGAAAGTGAAGTCGCTCAGTCATGTCCGACTCTTAGCGATCCCACGGACTGTAGTCCACCAGGCTCCTCCACCCATGGGATTTTCCAGTCAAGAGTACTGGAGTGGGGTGCCATTGCCTTCTCCCATTAATTTTGCTTAGTAAAATCTTAAAAGGAAAACAGTTGTATATACTGATATGCTCCTTTGTCATGTTAAATAAGGAGAGGAGGAAAGAAACAACACTATGTCACTTTTATCTCATCAGAAGTGTTTTTCTAATTCACAGTAATATCCTTAACTAGTTTAACTTTCATTGATAGTCTACTCTTAAATAAAATAGAAATTCCTACTGTCAAGGTTCTCACTGTCTAGTTGGTGAAAACTATAGACATTTAGTGGGTATGAAAAAAAGTAGTACAAAAAATATAAAATTTATCATCACTTTATGTAGAAGATCTTGGAGGAACCCACTGGAGGAAGTTTAAAACTTTCAGAGGGTTTGGAAGAGACTTCTCAGTAGAGATTGAATAGCATTTATCAGTCCTTTTTTGGTGACTCTGGAGTGGGGGGTAGGGAAGGTGGTAAAGTCTATGTTAAATGTATGAACTATGAGCCTTGCCCTTTCCTTTCATTTATCTATAAAGCATAATTCACTATGGAATCTTCTGACCGTAGTCTTCATGGGGAAAGGTTATTCTCTTTGAGCAGCCTTGGCTGAACAGGCAGCTTTGGACAGGTGGTCTGAAGATCAGCAACAGGGGAAGGGAACACCCAGCCATCCAGAACAGCTGAATCATCTTGGGTGTTAGTGGGCTGCTATCCATCAGCCAGATGGTCTTCAAACCACCGTGATGCGATTGTGCTTTGGAAATCATGCCTACTGACCTGTTTTCCCCTTTCTATCTCTGACTGACTCCTGTTTTTTAAGCTCCTAGTCAGCAGGGTAATTTATACATATGAGCCATTCTGTTCTCAGAACAGAACCCTCATTGTTTTGCTCTGTGCTTCTTTTAAGCATGAAAACTCTTTTGTAACCTTTGGCTCTCCTAGAAAAGTAAATACATTATTTGCTAACCTCTTTCGACTCCAGCTTCCTTTTTACCTGTCTCTTCTCTCCATCTAGATTTTGACTTCAAATCCTCCTTTATGGAGCTATCTCAGACTAAACAAGTAACTAAAAACAAAAGAAATGTTTTAGAAGAGACTCAAGGTACAGTTATAAAGAGCATCAACCTTGAAATGAGACAGAACCTAGGATGAATATAAAAATGAATTAGACTAAGGAAATGAATGAGGCACAGATGTTGGATTCAAGCATTTTTCCATCTCATTGGGGAGATCAATTCTTTACATACATAATTGCGATACAAATGAGATGATGGAAGTGACATAAGAGGCTCATGTAGACTGTTAGGTAAGCTGAGGGGAAGAAGAGACATCCTTCAGCTAAGAATAAGGAAAGGGTTTATGGAGTAAGGTGCATTTGAGACATAGCATTGTATGATAAATTCTGTGGATGTTAGATATAAAGGGTATTCTTGTTTTGTTTTTATTCAAATCTTAAAGGATATATAGACCATCTGTCTTACCCATATTTTCTTGAATTTTCAAAGCTGAAGCATCAAACTGCTGTTTTCTTTGCCTCTTTAGTATTCATTTTATAAAGACCAAGAAAATTTCATTTCTTATGCTTCCGTGCTGAAAGAAATGTAAAGATTTCTCTGATTCTCTAAATAATACTTTCCTTTCCCTAAGGAGACATATATGTAATTAGATGAATGGCGTCAGCTAACCACCAACTTGGTAAAAAAAATCTCTCATCTGGGACAGAGGAGGTGGCCATTTGCAGGGTTACTTGAGAAGCCACCTGTGGATTTGTCTTACAATCCAGTGCTATAGTTACAAGCATTGTTTCTATTACATCCTCCAGTTGGATAGCATAGCCTCCCCAGGGCCCCTACAGGGCTTCCCACAGCTTACAGAACCAGATACTAAGTAACCAGGGCATTAAAAGTTTTTCTTCCTTTTAAAAGTATAATTTTTTTCTGTCTCTAGAACTTACCCACTATCTAAAACACTGAAAAGCTATATATTTTCAAGCTTTGTTTCTTAACTTTGACATGTTTGTATTATATGGTAATTTCTTGATTATGCAAAATTCATGGAGAGATGTTCTGTCTAATGAAATTTTCTGGGTAACAAACTCTAAAATACTTTTTGTTAATCTAATGACAGTGATATTTTTTAAGGTTGTGAATCCTGTCTTTCATAAGATTAGTTATCAACACTCATAAATAAAAAGAAAGAATAAGAAACAGGAGCAACATTTAATTTACTTAGGGCCTGAGGCATAGTTACCAACAATGTGGCCTTTGGTGGTAGTCTTACCTAGCTGTGAATCCTGGGTCTGCCTCTTACTGGCTAGGGTTCTTTAACAGATTATTTTAAATGTGTCACTTTTTCTTATTTGTGAATTGGGATCACAGTGGTACTCATTTATTTAGCCTTTTTATGATAACTACATGAAACAGGTCATAAACAAAGCCTGTCTCAACAAAAAGCTAAAAATAAAAATTAATAGCACATAAGTCAGTTCAATTCAGTCACTCAGTCATATCCGACTCTTTGCGACCCCATGAATTGCAGCACGCCAGGCCTCCCTGTCCATCACCAACTCCCAAAGTCTACCCAAACCCATGTCCATTGAGTCGGTGATGCCATCCATCCATCTCCTCCTCTGTCGTCCCCTTCTCCTCTGGCCCCCAATCCCTCCCAGTATCAGAGTCTTTTCCAGTAAGTCAACTCTTCTCATGAGGTGGCCAAAGTATTGGAATTTCAACTTCAACATCAGTCCTTCCAATGAACACCCAGGACTGATCTCCTTTAGGATGGACTGGTTGGATCTCCTTGCAGTCCAAGGGACTCTCAAGAGTCTTCTCCAACACCACAGTTCAAAAGCATCAATTCTTCAGCTCTCAGCTTTCTTCACAGTCCAACTCTCACATCCATACATGACCACTGGAAAAACCATAGCCTTGACTAGACGGACCTTTGTTGGCAAAATAATGTCTCTGCTTTTCAATACGCTATCTAGGTTGGTCATAACTTTCCTTCCAAGGAGTAAGCGTCTTTTAATTTCATGGCTGCAGTCATGATCTACAGTGATTTTGGAGCCCCCCAAAATAAGGTCTGACACTGTTTCCACTGTTTCCCCATCTATTTCCCATGAAGTGATGGGACCAGATGCCATGATCTTTGTTTTCTGAATGTTGACCTTTAAGCCAACTTTTTCCACTCTCCTCCTTCACTTTCATTAAGAGACTTTTTAGTTCCTCTTCACTTTGTGCCATAAGGGTGGTGTCATCTGCATATCTGAAGTTATTGGTATTTCTCCTGGCAATCTTGATTCCAGCTTGTGTTTCTTCCAGCCCAGCATTTCTCATGATGTACTCTGCTGCTGCTGCTAAGTCACTTCAGTCGTGTCCGACTCTGTGCAACCCCATAGATGGCAGCCCACCAGGCTCCCCTGTCCTTGGGATTCTTCAGGCGAGAACACTGGAGTGGGTTGCCATTTCCTTTTCCAATGCATGAAAGTGAAAAGTGAAAGTGAATTCGCTCAGTCATGTCCGACTCTTGGTGACCTCATGGACTGCAGCCTACCAGGCTCCTCCGTCCATGGGATTTTCCAGGCAAGAGTACTGGAATGGGGTGCCATTGTCTTCTCTGCATGATGTACTCTGCATATAAGTTAAATAAGCAGGGTGACAATATACAGCCTTGATGTACTCCTTTTCCTATTTGGAACCAATCTGTTGTTCCATGTCCAGTTCTAATTGTTGCTTCCTGACCTGCATACAGGTTTCTCAAGAGACAGGTCAGATGGTCTGGTATTCCAATCTTTTTCAGAATTTTCCACAGTTTATTGTGATCTACACAGTCAAAGGTTTTGGCATAGTCAATAAAGCAGAAATAGATGTTTTCTGGGACTCTCTTGCTTTTTATATGATCCAGCAGATGTTGGCAATTTGATCTCTGGTTCCTCCGCCTTTTCTAAAACCAGCTTGAACATCTGGAAGTTCACAGTTCACGTATTGCTGAAGCCTGGCTTGCAGAATTTTGAGCATTACTTTACTAGCATGTGAGATGAGTGCAATTGTGCAGTAGTTTGAGCATTCTTTGGCATTGTCTTTCTTTGGAATTGGAATGAAAACTGACCTTTTCCAGTCCTGTGGCCACTGCTGAGTTTTCCAGATTTGCTGGCATATTGAGTGCAGCAACTAGTGTTGTGCTAATAGACATTTTACAAGTTAGTGCATTACTCTTTAAGACAACCTGATGGGATAGTATTTTTAACTTGATATTTTTATCTATACTTTTAAAAAAAGTACAGTTGACACTTGAATAACATGAGGTGGGTCCACTTACGTAGATTTTTCCAATAATAAATACTGCAGTATTACCCAATTTGTGATTGGATGCCAAAGGACCACAGATACAGGGGCAAACTATAAATTATACACAAATTTTCAACTGTGGGGAGGATCTGTGTTTCTAATCCTCACATTGTTCATGAATCTGCTCTACTCAGATTTAGAAAGTAACTTGCAGATAATCTTATAATTCTCATGGCAAAGTTGAGACTTGAGTTCAGATCTGGCCAATTCTAAAGCCCATACTACTTACCTTGAATTTTTTTTTATAAGATATTTCTCATAACTCTCCTTTATTGTTTTATAATAGGCAATTGGTTCATTGTTGTTCAGTCACTGAGTTGTGTCTGACTCTTTATGACCTCATGAACTGCAGCATGCCAGGCTTTCTTGTCCTCCAGTATCTCCCACAGTTTGTTCAAACTCATGTCCATTGAGTCAGTGATGCCATCCAACCATCTCATCCTCTGTCACCCTCTTCTTCTCTTGCCCTCAATCTTTCCCAGCATCAGGGTCTTTTCCAGTGAGTTGGCTCACCCCATCAGGTGGCCAAAATATTGGAACATCAGTTTCAGCATCAGTCCTTTCAACGAATATTCAGGGTTGATTTCTTTTAGGATTGGCGGTTTGATCTCCTGCAGTCCAAGGGACTCTCAAGAGTCTTCTCTAGCACCACCATTTGAAAGCATCAATTAATTATGTAATATATACTAATTCTCCTGTAATTGAACAGTGTAGAAATAACTAAGGCAAAATTCCCCAATCCCTAATCCTACTCCCCAGAAATACAGAATTTAAAAAATTTGTGCTATATGCTTTTAAGTATTTCCCCTGCATCTGTATGTATATGATGTGAAGAACTGACTCATTTGAAAAGACCCTGATGCTGGGAAAGATTGAAGGTGGGAGGAGAAGGGATGACAGAGGATGAGATGTTTGGATGGCATCACTGATTCAATGGACATGAGTTTGAGTAAATTCTGGGAGTTGGTGATGGACAGGGAGGTGTGCTGCAGTCCATGGAGTTGCAAAGAGTTGAACACGACTGAGTGACTGAACTTAACTGATATCTGTATGCTGTATGGGGCTCTTTTCTGAAAAGATTGTGCTAATTTACACTTTCAATGGTGTGCAAAAATTCCTATTTCCCTGCACCATTTTTAATACTGAATGTTCTCCATTTGCTTGTTCATTTGATAGATGAAAGAATGTCATATCTTTGCTTTAATTTGCATTTCTTAAATTATGATGTTGAATGTCTCAAAATCAAAACAATTTCTCTGTAAACAGTCCCACAGGAATTTGTAATAATCCCAGATGGTGGTGTTTTAAAATAAAAATCCATATAAATATAATGTAGATACTCCATTTATTATCCTTATTCTCTTCTATGTGCCCCCAGAAAGCAAAGCAAATAACTATAATATTTAATATATCATAATTCAGTTGAGAAGATGCCTAATGGGCCTTGGAATTTTAATATGGCTTATTATTACCAGATGTCTCATTTACATTAAGTAAATATTTTTAGGAATTTTCGGAAAAGAATCATCAAGAAAGCAAGTACTGTATTCCAGCCCAGTATTTATCAAATGTTTTCCATGTGCCAGGGTACTCAGTACCTAAGAGAGTACCTCAGTACTCTCTAAGTTTTAGAGAGAAACAAGATAAATATAAGCTCTTATCAAATAGTTTAGCCTTGTGCAGAAGATAAGCAAATGTCTCTGAAAGTTTTGACTGGAGAGGACAGAGTAGCTAATTCAGACTGACTGAAGCAATAAATAAGTGTATTAGCTCTCCTTAAAAAGATTGCTAAGAGTAAAGCTGAGCTTCAGGTCTGGTTGGCCCGGTGCCCTGGTTTTGTCTTTAGAGAGCCAGTTCTTCCATCTTTGTCTTTGCTCTGTCATTCAGTCTAGTTTCCTTCTGGCTATGGGATGGCTGTCCATGGCTATTTGCATTTTATACTCTTGTTAATTTGGGAGCCATGGGGACTCATTGTGGTTCTTTTAAGATCTAGGAAGAACCTTTTCAGAAGTCTCCAAGAAACCTCTCTTGATGCCTCACTGACAAGAACTGGACCACATACCCATTCCTGGCAGAATCATTGGCCGAAAGAATTGAGATTAGCCTTAAGACAACCAGGCCTACTCTGAGGGCAGAGTCATCATCCTTGTTCAGTCACTCAGTCATGTCTGACTCTTTGTGACCCTATAGACTGCAGCACTCCAGGATTCCCTGTCCTTTACTATCTTCCAGAGACTCAAACTCATCTCCATTGAGTCGGTGATCCAACTATCTCATCCTCTGTCATCCCTTTTTCCTCTTACCCTCAATCTTTCCCAGCATCAGGGTCTTTTGCAGCAAGTTGGCTCTCCCCATCAGGTGGCCAAAGTATTGGAGCTTCAGCTTCAGCATCAGTCCTTCCAGTGAGTATTCAGGGCAGAGAGTAGGGATCAGCTTTGTCTTAGGTATATCTCCGAGCAACAGAGAGATACCTGAAAAAAAAAAAAAAAAAAGAAAGGCCTTCTACTGGAAAGGAAAAAGAGGAAACCATATCCACAATATCCACTACAACAATAAAGCAAGCAACTCTGATAAAGTACAGTTTAGGTGACTGTGAGTGAAGAATGACATCTTTGCTACTTTTTTTTTTTTAATGTCTCGTAGGATCAGAGCGGCTCTGAACTGGTTAGTGGTGAGGAAGACTCCAGTCTCGAAGTTGGTCTTAAACCATCTCCTGAAAGTGAAAGCTCCAAACTGGTAAGGATCCTGGTTATTTCATCCAGTGTTCCTTTTAGGGATGAATTGTTTATATTTTGGATTAGTTGTTGTATTTACTTCTCTTTGAATCTTGATCTCTGAGACAGCGGAAGCTATTCTGTATAGCAAATGGCCCGTCCACATAGCGAATGACCTAAGGAACAGGGCATCCTCCTGCTTTCTTGAATTGTGCTGTCTGGGACTAAAGAAGCAATCTCTTTTAAATCTTGTTTAAATTGGGTTTCTTTGGGCTAAGGTGGTGCTGAATTAGTTCTAGAGGCAAACAAATAGATACTAAATGTATTCCTTTTGTTTATAATAAGAGTTATTTAAACTTACCCAGGGGCTAGAGCATTAGGAGAGAGTCAGTTTTAGAGAACTCTCCCTCCTTCTGTGTGCTACCTAATATTTGATATCTTGTTATTTAATACTTGCTGTATACCATGTGCTGTGCCGTGTTCTACATTCATTTTCTGATCCTCATAGTGTAGGTGGCAATATTTTTCTTTTACACATGAGGAAAGCTTGCCTTGTTGTTGTTCAATCACTAAGTCATGTCCAACTCTTTGAGACGCTATGGACTGTAGCCCGCCAGCCTTCTCTGTCCAAGAGATTTCCCTGGCAAGAATACTGGACTGGTATCTGTTTCCTTCTCTAGAGGATCTTCCCTGACTAAGGATTAAATGCATTTCTTCTACCTTGGCAGGTGAGTTCCTTACCACTGAGCCACCTGGGAAGCTCAGACTTGCTTAAGGACATTAATTAACTTGCCAGAGGCCAGTCACTAGTCTGTCTGGAGATTGATCTCATTTGGTCTGACTCCCAACCTTTGGTCATAATCTACCTTCCTGTTTTGCAGCCTGGCACTTCCAAGGTTAGACTGCAAGTTCTTGAAAGACATGTGGGCTTTTCCCCACCTCTGTTTCAAAATCTCTTATGAATCTCAAAGAATTAATCACTCTGGAGGGTCACTGTGATTTTATGATAGCTAGACTTGTTCATTTTACTTAAAAGATTTTGAAAAATCATCCATTTATCTTCTTTCAACTTTTAGAAAATATATATCAGACTGGCTTGGGGTTCATGTCCTAGAAAATGAACTGATTCTTTCTGGGGGATGGAAAAGGACATTTAGGCAAAAGTGGAAATTATCAAGGTCCACTCATACACAAATCCTACATGAGGCATCAGGAGCAACAGATTAGGACCATTGTTCTTGAGCAAGATGTTCCAGGGTTACACTATTCCCTTTCCAAACAATAAATTGCATCTTTGCACTGAAAGGGGATGAGGAACATTAGCAAATTTCAAACTCAAACTCCTTCTTTCATTTAAAAATACAATTAGCTTGTTCTTTTTGACATTGTTTTTCCATAGGTAGGTTAGGGAAACATCTTTTAAAGAAATAGGATTTTGTAAGTGTGAGCCCCTGATTTCATCCATGGAGAAGATGGTAAAAAGAGTGAGAATACTCCTTTGCTTGTTGGGAGAGGCTGATAGTCCTACAGAAGCTCAGTTGTAGGCTGCAAACAAAAGCCATCTATCGTCTACCCTGTTCCCCAGAAGGCAGCACAGGCAGAGGACATGAAAGGCTGGGGGTAATTTTTAGATATTGTTTCATGCTGCAGTTTAACAGGAATAAAAGCCTTCCCAAACTCATTGACTGGTATTTATTTTTCCCTTTCCCCATGACCTCTTTTTTAGTATTCTGTAATTTCTTTTTACCATTTCCAATAGAATATGCATGGTCTAGTCAATTGAGGAAAGATAGCCTGAATTTGAACAACTTCTATAGCATAAATATAAATGGCTTAGCATAAATTATTGCTTAAGACTGTGTTTAACTTGGGCTAGTTAGATCTCATCAAGTGTCAGTTTACTCATCTGAAGAATGGGAGTAATCAGGATGAGGAAACAAATAGGCAGTAAAGTATGTTCAATCCCTCGGTTGGGAAGATTCCCTGGAGAAGGAAATGGCAACCCACTCCAGTACTCTTGCCTTGAAAATCCCATGGACAGAGGAGCTTGGTGCAGGCTACTATCCACGGGGTCGCAAAGAGTCGGGCACGACTGAGCGACTTCACTTTCACTTCCCTATGTCCCAGGCAATGGTGATATAAAAGTGAACAAAATGTACCAACATGCCTGCATTTATGGAGACTTATTCATGAGTAGATGGGGGAAGGGAGATAGATAATACATAAATTAGCAAATTAAATTATATCAAATTGTTGTTCTTGAGGATAGAAATTTTATCTGGCTCAACCTCACATGTTCATTATTGTCTCATTATAAAGTACAATTGACTCTTGAAAAATGTGTTGGTTAGGGGTGCCAATCTTCTGCACAGTGGAAAATCTGTGTATAGCTTATAGTTATAAGGCCCACTGTGATTGGGGTTCCTTCAGATCTGTGGCTTAGTATTTACTTGAAAAAAAATCTGTATAAGTGGACCCACATGGTTCAAACCAATGTAGTTAAAGGGTCACCTGCATTAATAGCAGTTTCTCACCATTAACCCATCATTTGGTTGTTTCTATTATCGATGGTGCAAGTGTCCCCATGCCGCCGCACCATTCTAGGATGGCTGCCGGATGTGCCTTGTCAGAAAACAGCGTGCGATCGTTATGGGCCTTGACTCCTCTCACCTTAGTGTATGTCAGTTGGAAACAGTAAGATCTAACCCTCTAAAGGTTGCACTATTTGTTTCCTGTAGGAGCATATGTCTCATCAATCACTGCTGGCCTTTACAGGAGAAACCAGGAGAAAATCGCAGGCCTTGCTCTTAAGCAGCTTACCCTCGAGCATCAGTGAAGATAGGAGAATTTGTTATCTGGAAGATCAGACCAGGCAGAAATGTATTAGAGAGGGGGGAGAAAATGTTACAGGGGTTCAAAAGAGGATGGAAAACCATCTTGTTCAGGGATTAGGGATGGTTTCTTAGACTCTTGGCCTTTAAGGTGAACCTTTACAGATAAGAAGGTGATTGACTGCTGAGGTTGAAGTGAACAGGAGAGGTTCACTAGGTGAATCAAACAGCGAGAGTGGTAGAGTTAAGAGTAAAGACTAGGCTTTTGTACAGTGGGCAATAGAAGCTGAATAGTAGAATCACAGAACTACGACTTATACTATGGATTATAGATTAATGTGTTCATTATTTCATGCTCAGTGTTCAATAAATGTCTCATTAGTTACATAGATACACATATATACTAGGTGCCACCTGTGAGAAATTATACTCCAAAGGGCTGTGAAATTGCTTCTCCAAGATTACCTGTTTTCAGAATTAGGACTAAGCCATGAGTCTCCATATGTTCCAGTGCTTATTCCTACCCTTTAGTTATGATTTGCTTCCATCCATATCTCTATAGTCCCCAGACTCACAGCCAAGGAGTTTATAATAACTTCAGTAGATATTTGATTTCTCTAAAATATATTTTAAAGGGAAAATAGCTTGTTTTTAGACCACCGATCAGATGATGGTTTGTGAAGCATAGATTCCAATTGTGAGAGACTGGAGACAGGGTAGTGTCTGGAATCTATTTCAGAAGTCTAGGTGAGAGCCTGTTAAGACTATTTTTTAAGCCTTTTCAAAGGAACTTAAAAACAAAAAACAAAAAACAACCAACTATTTGTACAGAGCGTTGCAATTTGTAAAACAGTCTTTTTTATTGTTAGCTTAATTTTTTTAGTATCTAGTTTTTCAAACAAGATACTAGTTTGTGATTTTATTCAATTTTATCCCCAAAATAGCCCAATGAAAGAAGTAGGGCAGGAGTTACTTTTCCCTGACTTACAGATGAGACCTTAAGCTGCTTAGTGAAAAATCACAAAACTAGAAATTAGAAGAGCTGGGCCTCATCCTGAAGGGTCTGTTTCTGTCTGGTATTTTGACATAGAGGAGCATGAATCCCTAAAATAATTATTTTACTTTTTTGGGTATAAACCTATGTCTTTATCATGTTGGGGATACCCGTGTTAATATACTTTTGGGTGGGTAATATAACTAAGTTATTAAGAATGCAGAGATTAGAGCCATTCTACTTAGATTCAAATCCTGATTCTACCATTTACTAGCTATGTAACCGTAGGCAAATGGCTTTGCCTCTTCGTGCCTCAGTTTCTGTGTCTGTAAGATGGGAGAAAGAAAATAATGGTTATTGTGAGAGTAAGGAGTTAGTAACTATAAAGTACCACGAAGAACTATGCCAGAGTACATGGAATCACTGTCTGAGAGGGAGTTGTGTTAATGATGGTGATGATATTATGCTGATTAAAGCATTAAAGGTGAGTCAGAAAAGAATTAGCTGTTCTACATGAAGCGTTAGGTGTAAACTTGGAAAACTGAAGTGAATTTTCAACCCCCAAAATGCAATCGCTGATAACAGACAGCATCTATTGAATGCTTGTGTGCCAGGCATTATTCTAAACTTGTTCACAAAAGAGTTCTGTGAAGTTAGTACCAGTATTATCCTCATTTAAAAGATGAGAAAACTGAGGCACTGCAGTGTTAAGTAAGTTGCCTAAAGAATCACCCAGTGAAGCTAGGATCCAGGCCTGTGCGCTCTGAGGCTGGAGCCAGCACTCCAAACCACTATGCAGGACTGCCCTCAGCAAGACTCAAACGGAACCAAACCGAGTCAAGGGACAGCAAGAGAGTAACACTGAGATCTGAACTTTGTTATTTTCATTGCCTTTTTGTCTAGATCTTGAACTCCAACACAGTTATGGCATAGAAATAGGCAGATTCTGAAAATTACCTTTCACATTGGTAGATGAAGTTATATAGACCTCCAAACCAATGTTGCATAAAATAAAGGAAACTAAGACTTTTCAAGAAGCTAACCTGTGCCAGGCATTTTCTTACTGGTTATTTTATTTAACCCAATGATGCACCTGTTATTAGCCCTACTCTGTGGAAAAGATACTGAGGGCAAGAGATGGTAAATTTTCTCCTTAGGTCTCACAGCTGGAATAATATGGTTGGGACTCAAACCCAGTTCTCTTTGCCTCTAAACCCCATTTTCTTGTCACTTTATAGTTCTCATAACCTTCCTTGGGACATCAGAAATATCACTGTGTGATCTATTTGTTCAAACAATAAATATTAATGGACTTTTCCAATGAGTCATCTGTTCACATCAGATGACCAAAAGACTGGAGCTTCAGCTTCAGTCCTTCCAGTGGATATTCAGGGAGACTGATCACCTTGCTGCCCAAGGGACTTTGAGGAGTCTTCTCCAGCACCACAGTTCCAAGGCATGTATTCTTTGGAGGTCTACCTTTTTTATGGTCCAGCTCTCACAACTGTACGTGACCACTGGGAAAACCATAGCCTTGACCATATGTACCTTTGTTGGCAAAGTAATGTCTCTGTTTTTCAACACATTGTCTAGGTTTGTCATAGCTTTCCTGCAATCATTTTCCAATTTCTTGGCTGAAGTCACTGTCTGCAGTGATTTTGGAGCCCAAGAAGAGGAAATCTGTCACTACTTCCACCTTTCCCCTTCTATTTGCCATGCAGTAATGGGGCTGGATGCCATGATTTAGTTTTTTAGTTTTGTTTTTTTAGTATATAGTCTTAAGCCGGCTCATTCACTCTCCTCCTTCACCCTCATCAAGAGGCTATTTAGTTCCTCTTCACTTTCTGCCATTAGAACGGTATCATCTGCATATTTGAGGTTGTTGATGTTTCTCCCACTTATCCTGATTCCAACTTGTAACTCAGCCATCCTGTGTTTCTCATGACGTGCTTAGCATATAGGTTAAACGAACAGGGTGACTGTGCACAGCCCTGTCATGCTCCTTTCTTGAACCAGTCAGTTGTTCCATACAGGGTTCTAACTGTTGCTACTTGATCCGCATACAGGTTTCTCAGGAGACAGGTGAGATGGTCTGGTATTGCTGTCCCTCTAAGAGCTTTTCACAGTTTGTCATCATCCACACAGTCAAAAGCTTTAGTGTAGTCAATGAAACAGAGATAGATGTTTTCCTGAAATCCCCTTGCTTTCTCTATAATCCAGCAAATATTGGCAATTTGATCTCTAGTTTCTCTTCCTTTTCTAAACCCAGCTTGGACATCTAGAAGTTCTTGGTTCCCGTGATGTTGAAGCCTAGCATGTAAGATTTTAAACATAACCTTCTTAGCATGGGAGATGAGTGCAATTGTTTGATGGTTAGCACATTCTTTGGATCTCTAATCTTGTCTCATTCTATAGTTTTCTTCCTTGATATAAATCTAATTTACATTTTTTTTTGTTCTTGTCTGTCTCCTTCTCCACGTTGTTACAGATACTAATAGCCAGTAAAATGATTTCAAAGTTACTTCCTTACAACAAAATAATAAAAAGACAACTCAATTGAAAGATAGGTAGGATCTAAATAGACAATTTTCCATACAAATGGCCAATAAGCACATAAAAAGATGGTCAACCTCATTAACCATTAGAGAAATGCACATCAAAAACCACAGTGAGATACCACTTTATACCTGCTAGGAGACAATAAATAAATACATAGATAATACAAGTGCTGACAAGGATTTGGAGAAGTTGGAACTCTCCTATACTGCTTGTAGAGATGTAAAATGACACAGCCAGTTTGGAAAATGGTTTGCAGTTCCTCAAAATATTAAACAGAATTACCATGTGACCCATCATTTTTACTCCTAAGTATGTACCTAAGAGAAATGAAAATATATAACACAAAAACCTTGTACACAAATGTTTACAGCAGTATTATTAATAGTAGCCTCAAAATGGACACAACCCAAATGTCCACCGGCTGCAAGCGTGCATGCCAAGTCACTGCAGTCGTGTTCAGCTCTTTGCAACCCTGTGGACTGTAGCCCACCAGGTTCCTCTGTCCATGGCATTTCTCCAGGCAAGAATACTGGAGTGGGTTGTCCTACCCTCCTCCAGGGGATCTTCCCGACCCAGGTATTGAACACAGACTCTTACGTCTCCTGCATCGGCAGGCAGGGTCTTTACCACTAGTTCCGCCTGGGAAGGCCTGTTATACTCACACAATGGATTCTGTTATTTAACAGTGAAAGATAAAGAGGTACTGATACATAATGCTACAATAATAAAAATCTATAGAGACAGAAAGTAAATTAGTGGTTGCCTATGTCTGAAGGATGGGTAATGATCCTAATGGGTACAGGGATTCTTTCAGAGATTATGAAATGCTCTAAACTTTGATTGTGATGACACTTGTACAATTCTGAATGGTAAAACCATTGTATTGTACACTGTAGATGGATAAATTTTATGATATTTCAATTATGTCTCATTAAAGATGTTTTTAAAATTACAGGAGGAAGAAGAAAGGGGGAGACAGAAGATAGACGTTCCACAAACTAAAATCAAAATCAGAAATTAAAAAAAAATTATTTATTGGGCTGCTCCAGGTCTTAGTTGCAGCACGCAGGATCTTTGGTTTTTATTGTGGCATTTAGGGTGTATTTAGTTGTGGCATGTGGGATCTTCATTGCAACATGCAAACTCTTAATTGTGGCATGTGGGATCTAGTTCCCTGACCAGACTGAACCCAGGCCACCTGCATTGGAGCTTGGAGTTTTAGCCACGGGACCACCAGAGAAGTCCTTCAAATCAGAAATATTATTCTAAGCAAGCTCTAGACTGGAAATTCTGTGATTCTGTTAAATAACTGTAATATGATCCCATGCAAGGAGCTTTTCATATATAATCTCACCACCTTTTGGAACTTTTTGCAAGTGTTTAATAATCTGCACCCTAACAGAAGAAGCTTGACTTCTTTGTCCATCAGAATTAAAGCCTGAGTTTATTTTCATGCATTCTTGTGTTTGGCCCATTGCTGCACTCTGTGCTGGTTCCTGGGAAGATACTACCGAAGGTAAACAGACGCAGTCTCTCTTCTTGTGATGCTTACCGTCTTCTTAGGACAGTGACATCATGTAATGTTACAAATAGATTGAAATCTAAACGTTGATCAAAGCCAAGAGCAAGAGGTGTTTCGTGCTAAGAGAGCATATTATAGGGGGATTTGACCTTCCTGGGGAGGTCTCTCCCAGGGAAAACTGAACTGAGATCTAAAGGAGAAGCTGGTGCTCCCTGACAGTGGGAGAAAGAAGAAACAAAGGAGGGAGCTAGGCAACCTTAGAGCCACAGTGGGTCTGGAAAACTGACATTCTGAACATTCACGGTTGCCAGAACTGGTGAGGTAGGAACTAAACTGGAGCGGATGACAAGAACCAGGCCCCACTGATGAGATGGTCTCTCCGCTTACGGCAGTGGGAAGCCATGGGGGGCTTTGGAGGTGACTCTAAACTGTAGTTGAACTGTAGTGAGTGATCAGATTGGACAGCAGCCAGCATGGATGCTGATGCGCTGGCTGGGAGTTTACTGCAGCAAAGGCAGTGGCAGTCTGGGAGAGATGGAGGCGGCAGGATAGAGTCTCATATTCTGCCTTTGCAAAAATTATAATAAACAGCAAGGTAATATATGTGTTTACCAGGTATATTCCACAGAGTTCCCAGTCAAAGAATTTGCCTTTCTTGCTCCCAGTATGCAAACCTACTGCTGTACGTGTGCTTTAAAGCTTTCCTCTGAATGCAGGTTTAAAGCTATTAAAATGGCAATTGTTACACCATCTGGGTCTTGAGAACAAGCATCATCCCAGGGCTTGGCTAGCAGCCCATGATAACCCTGCTAGGAAATGCCCCCAGCAGATGTGCCTGGCATTCCTGCCTCGTTTTATGACAGTGCTTAGCAACACTGCAGTCTGCGTGTCAAGTGATCCCTGTCCTTACAGACCTGGTTCATGTCCAGCAGCATCAAGAACACTTAGATTTTTCAGAATTTTTCAAAATGTCTAGATTTTTTTTTCAAACTGTCTGCAGTGTTTGTCTTTACTATTGTCTTTCACTATGAAATGTAATTTCTGACCCTTAGAACAAGAATAGAAGATTGAGAGGAGTATTGCAATCAACTCAAAGTGCATTCAAACTATAGTTTCTCTGTGGAGATTTTAGAATTTACAGGGTGGCAAGATGCCTGGAGAAGTATGAATTGTTTCTGAATTAACTATCATTAACCTAAATGGGCTGTGACATGGAAATTCACACTGCAGCTGACAGTACATTTTACCATTTCCAGTCCCCACCAGCCAGAATAGCAGCATCTTAGGAACACTTTTTACTCTTTACCTTGATGCACTTGATCTGTATAAAATTTTCGAACATGCTTATTGAAAAATCAGTGTTGATTGTTATAAGTAATACCCATATCCTCAAAGGGCCTGATTGTACTTGCTTTTGCAGATTAAAAAGACTGTCAAATATAAATCATGGGCTCTGATATCTGAACAAACATGAACTTCCCCACCAGCCTTCACTAGTTCTGACCTAGAAAGTGACTTATTCTGTCTTCACTGAAAAATGGGGGTGTGAGGGGAGGAGGCTAGTCATTTTGTCCTATGAAGATCAAGTGTGACTTTGTATGTGAAATCCTTCATAATGCTTGGCATGCAGAAAGGCTCAGTAAATGTAGCTATTGTTAACACCAGATTTTGTTTATATAAAATCTAGGTGTGCTAGAACCCTCATTTTTCAAACACATTTCCTGAGAATCTGTGATGTGTCAAACTCTAGGAATGTAAAGATAAGATATCGCTCATCCAGGAGTTCACCACCTTAGGTCTACCGCAAAGGTTACAAGCTGCTTGTCAGGATATATTTACATTAAAGATCCTTGTTTCTATTTTCTACTGAAAATGGACCAGCATTCCAAGCTGCCCTTTTCATCAGTTATTCACTTCGAGTTTATTTCAGTCCCTGCCTTCCCACCATTCTCTAACCCTCGCCTGCTTCCCATCACCTGTAAGTACGTGAGTACCTACATCATCCCCATCACCTGTGAGTACCTGAGTACCTACATCATCCCCATCACCTGTGAGTACCTGAGGCTGCATCCCAGGTCTACAAGCTGTGGTCAGGCGTGTGGGCCTGGCAAAAAGTGAAAGCTGAGAAATAGGCAGGAGCTGTTGGTGGAGAGCCTTGTGGACTAGGAGAAAGGGCTTAATACCTATGAGATGTTTTTTAAAGGGAGATTATAATGATGAGATTAGCCTATTGATAAGATCATTTTGAGCTTATGTGCGAAGAATCTGATAGAAAATGTCAAAACTGAAGACAAAGAGTTAAAAAGCTATTAGAGTAAAATGAGATGAAAGTTGATAGTGACCTAAACTAGGGGATCTGTTAGTGAGTGCTGATTTTCAGTAAATACAGGCGTTAGAATTGATAGGACTTAATGATTGTGTGCGGAGAAGGCAGTGGCACCCCATTCCAAAACTCTTGCCTGGAAAATCCCATGGACAGAGGAGCCTGGTAGGCTGCAGTCCATGGGGTCGCTAAGAGCTGGACACGACTGAGTGACTTCACTTTCACTTTTCACTTTTCACTTTCATACATTGGAGAAGGAAATGGCAACCCACTCCAGTGTTCTTGCCTGGAGAATCCCAGGGAAGGGGGAGTCTGGTGGGCTGCCGTCTATGGGGTCGCACAGAATTGGACACAACTGAAGCGACTTAGCAGCAGCAGCAGCAGCAGCAGCAGCAGCAGCAGCAGCAATGATTGTGTGAATGTCAAAACTGAAGAAGAGGAGTGTTGCAAGGACTCTCATATTACAACATGGGTAGCCAACTGGCTGGTTTGTTGATGCCATTCACCGAGAAAAGAAAGAGAAGAGGAAGGGAATTCCCTGGTGGACCAGTGGGTTAGGATTCGGCACTTTCATTGTTATGGCCCCAGGTTTAATCCCTGGTCTCGGAACTAAGATCCTGCATGCTGTGCAGAGTGGCCATATAAATAAGGTGAAAAAATAAGAGGAGGAGAAGCAGATTTTCAGGGAAAGATGATTTGTTCTGTCTTGTCTACTGAGTTTTAAGTCTCTTTGTAAGACAGAAAACTGTTATGTAATAACTATTTATTAGTACCTGTCCCTGTAATAGACACTTGAAAAGATTATCTCATTTATCCCAACAAGAGCAGTAGTAGTGATAATATATGACCCATTTTTGCTGAGCGCTTATCATTTGTTAGGAATGAACACAGTGTATTATCTCCATCCTCCCCACAATAAAGCATCATTACCTCCATTTTGCAGACCAGGGACCTGAGTATCTGAGATGCTGAGTCACTTGCTCAAAGGCTTAGGGGCAGAAAGTGCCACAGTAAGGATTCAAAGCAGTATGTGTTTGACTCATGGGCCTGACTCATGCTACACTGCCTCTCCAAGAGGTATCTGGTATCAACCCATGAAGAAGCTGAAGTTTCAGTTCAGTCAGTTCAGTCGCTCAGTCGTGTCCGACTCTGTGACCCCACGAATCGCAGCACACCAGGCCTCCCTGTCCATCACCAACTCCCGGAGTTCACCCAGACTCACATCCATCAAGTCAGTGATGCCATCCAGCCATCTCATCCTCGGTCATCCCCTTCTCCTCCTGCCCCCAATCCCTCCCAGCATCAGGGTCTTTTCTAGTGAGTCAGCTCTTCGCATCAGGTGGTCAAAGTACTGGAATTTCAGCTTTAGCATCATTCCTTCCAAAGAAATCCCAGGACTGATCTCCTTCAGAATGGGCTGGTTGGATCTCCTTGCAGTCCAAGGGACTCTCAAGAGTCTTCTCCAACACCACAGTTCAAAAGCATCAATTCTTCGGCGCTCAGCTTTCTTCACAGTCCAACTCTCACATCCATACATGACCACAGGAAAAACCATAGCCTTGACTAGATGGACCTTAGTCGGCAAAGTAATGTCTCTGCTTTTCAATATGCTATCTAGGTTGGTCATAAGTTTCCTTCTAAGGAGTAAGTGTCTTTTAATTTCATGGCTGCAATCACCATCTGCAGTGATTTTGGAGCCCCCCAAAATAAAGTCTGACCCTGTATCCACTGTTTCCCCATCTATTTCCCATAGAGAAGTCTTATTTGTCATAGAGCATATAATCTAACTAAAACTCTAGGATCTGACCACAGTCAGACTCCAAAATCCAAGCTTTTTTCTTTATCCAGATAATACTAAAGAATTTTTAATTAGACCCACATGGATCTGTGACAGTGTTTACTGGGCAGTGGGAAATATGAAAAATAATATCGACATGGAGAGTTCTTCATAAAGCTAAATTTATTTGATTTAAAGGACTGTCCTTTAAAACTGTGTTCTAGCTAACTTAGTGTAAAAATGGCTCTTCCTACAGGACATTATGATGGTAATAAGGACCTGAATAAGTTGAACCCTCTTAAATCACTGATATTTGACCATTTCTTGACTCATAAAATAGCAAATTCATATGCTCCAACCTAATATTTCTATGCTCTCAATTACTTGCCCCCCACAGAAGGTAACTCTGTAACCCCAAAATTCTTTTGAAAAATTTCTGGCTTGTGCAATCCCAAAATCTAAGAAAAATCTGCTTTGCTTCATATGTGTCCTTGAAATCAGGAATACTTTGCAAATGATTCAATGGAAGCAGACAAAGACAGAGATTAGTAAAAGCTGGCTGCAGTTTTAAACCTGGCTAACTGGGGGGTTGATGTTGTCAGTAATTAAAAGAAAAAGGAAAAGCATAACAGAGAAACAGACTTATGGGAGAAGGTAAGGAGTTCAGTGTGGAAGTCTAAAGACATAACATACCCCTGTATCAGGTTCAGTTCATCAATTTTGACTGCTGCGCTTGATTAAAAATTATTTCTAAGTGCTTTTGAAGTGCTGGCATCCAAGATTGGAAAAAAATAGTTTAAAATGTGTTTCTGATGATTATGGGCTTCTTCTTAAGTCTTCTGTATCCAGGCTGGAATTCTCAGGTAATACCCTGCTCATTTTTAAAGTAAGATCTTAAACTATTTGCTTAAAATCCATTTTTATCCCGTTTGCTCTCCATCAAGAACTGCAGGATTTCTAGTTTGGCTCTGGAAGCTGAAGCCACGGTGTGAACACTGTTCTCTGTTTCAGATCCAGCAGGAAAACAGCATCTATAGCAGGAGTGTAGCGTTTCCTATAGGAGAATTTCTGTGAGTCAGCATCAGCCTCTCTTTTGTGACAGTATGCAAATTACCAATGGCAGAGCTCAAATGCATTCACATGTGTGGCATTTTTCGCAGCTCATCGTACTTTATGTCTTGTATTTCTGAAAATCACTTGAGATTTGCCTACATGATAAATTTCCCTTTCTTAGTAATAAAAAAAAAGACTATATCTGCAGTCAAGTCTACTTCTTGTGCAAAAGTCACAAGAGAAAACCTTTGGTCTTTTCATTCCATTCTCTTCCCCTCTGCATTGTAATGAAGATAATACAGAGATGTGAAGTAACCTCACAAACTCAAAGACAGTAGAGATGTAGATAACACATTTTAACACAGATTCACATCTTGGACATCTGCTGGCTTTCTTTCACTCCCATCCGATTTAATGGCCTGCTGTGGAGACTTGTTACTCAACTTCGAATTTCATCTTGTCAGAAAGGAAGCTATTGCTTACCAGATATTTCTAAATTGAGAAAGTAATCTTTTTTATTTTTTTAAAGATTTTTTTCTTTGATGTGGATCATTGTTAAAGTCTTTATTGAATTTGTTTCAATACTGCTTCTGTTTGATCTTTTTTTATTTGTTTGTTTTTTTGGCCCTGAGGCATGTGGGAGCCTGAAGGGCCTCAGTCCCCAGGGTTGCACAGAGCTGGACATGACTGAAGTGACTTAGCATGCACATATGCTTATAGAATCTTAGCTCCCTGACCAGGGATCGAACCTGCACCCCTTGCATTGGAAGGCAAAGTCTTAGTCTCTGGACCACCAGGAAAGTCCTGAGAAAGTAATCTTATAATCATAATTATTTAGCAAGCATGAGAGGCCCAGAGAAGCTCTCAGTTGTGACAGTCCAGAGCCCTGAACTCATACTTTCTCTCCTGTGACTGGTGCTCCATCATCTGAATCCCAGAGCTTCTCAGAAGTGTAGTGGTATTTCTTGTAAAGCTTTCATTTCTCTGTGCATGCATGCTCAGTTACATCAGTCGTGTCTGAGTGTTTGCAATCCTATAGACTATGGCCAGCCAAGCTCCTCTTGTCCTTGGGATTCTCCAGGCAAGAATACTGGAGTGGGTTGTCATTTCCTCCTCCAAGTTATCTTCCCAACCTAAGGATTGAGTCTGTTTCTCCTGTGTCTCCTTCATTGCAGGCGGATTCTTTACCCACTGAGTCACCTCTTGCTTGCTTGCTAAGTCACTTCAGTCATGTCCGACTCTGTGCGACCCCATAGATGGCAGCCTACCAGGCTCCCCCGTCCCTGGGATTCTCCAGGCAAGAACACTGCAGTGGATTGCCATTTCTTTCTCCAATGCATGAAAGTGAAAAGTGAAAGTGAAGTCACTCAGTCATGTCCGACTCTTAGCGACCCCTTGGACTGCAGCCCACCAGGCTGCTCTGTCCCTGGGATTTTCCAGGCAAGAGTACTGGAGTGGGGTGCCATCACCTTCTCCGGAGCCACCTCTGGGGAAGCCTTATTAGCGAACATAATTTTAAGATCCTATAACCTAAAACTTATGTTTATTATCTTATTTTTCAAAGAAAGCAGTCAATAAGCAAGTTTGTATTGCTGTTATATCCCCAGCACTGTGAGAGCCACAGGGCATATCACAGTGAGCAGGACACATAGGTCTTCCCTTCAGAGCTTTCAGAATTCCTGAGAATGATGGCAGCTAATGCTGTCACTGCATTTACTATATGCTCTAAAAGACATCATTCTAAGTGCGTGACTTCGTGTTTCATATTAGGTGAGTCCTATTACTATCCCCAGTTTATAGATCAGGAAACTGAGGCTCAGAGACACACAACTAGTAAGTATCACAGGCAGGATCTGAATCTGACTTTAAATAACTTGGTGTTGGTAAGTACTATTGAAGGGGGAATTAAGATGGGACCTTGTGCTAATGGGATTTCACTTGATCAGGTGATTAGATGAGTGAGTAGGAATTAGGGTGGGACTGATCTAGGCCAAACCTCTTCAATCTGTGTCTTATGCTCAATTCACTTCATCTTCATTTAGGCGCCTTATTGGCTACAGGTTGTTTTTGCATAACTGAAGGCCCGTACGGTTGGAAGCGGAGGCCTGGTGCTGACAGAGGTGATTCTGCACATCTGTCTGACTCTCAGCTTCAGCCCTCCTTCCTCAGCACTGTTGGAGCACAGCTATTCCCAGCACCTAAGCCTCTCTGCTAGAAAGGGGCTGACTCTCTGCCTTTGGGTTCACTTTTGCTCTTGTGTGGTTTGAGTGTCCACACTTGGACATGTGGCCAGACAGACAGGCCTGTTGAGTAGCCATCTTGGGGACCGAAGTCAACCAGTTTTGGTGAGTGTAAGCTGAACATCAGTCCCATTATTCTCTCTCATTTAGGATGTTCCCAGTGGTGCTTTTTATGTCCATCCCCCGAAGCTCCTGCTCTAGATCAGAGTGATTTACCTGGCCCACCAAGCATTTGTTTTAGGAACTCTGGCTGTGCTGAATGTGTTACGGAATATGTCATATCGGTTTGTTTCATGAAGACCTTTCTGCTTTCCTTCCTCAGTTTTCTTACGTAGAGGTCCCCTGTGCAAAGTCAACCCTGTAGAGTGTCCCAGAACCTCATCTTTGAAGGTGCTAAGATCTCCCTTGGTGCTGTAGTTGGGAAATTAGTGGTGGAAGTGGTTGTTTAGTTGCTGTTATGTCTGACTCTTGTGACCCCATGGACTGTAGCCCGCCAGGCTCCTCTGTCCATGGGATTCTCCAGGCAAGAATACTGCAGTGGGTTGCCATTTCCTTCTCCAGGGAAATTAATAAGTTCTAAATTCATATGTAAACATGAAGGAAAGTGACTCACCTGAGGTCAGTGCAATGGCTAATGCCACGAGTTTCGTTTGTTCTGCCCAGGCTCACAATAAGCAGGCATGGCTTGTTCTGATTTGTTAACTCTAAAATGGAACCTCGGTGTTGAGGCTGACTCCTGGGAATCTTGTATGAGTTGTGGGAGGAAGTGAGCCCTTTCCCTGCCCCTGTGGTTTACCCCTTGGTTAAGGCAGGGACTCTGGAGCAAGATGTGTCTGCGTTCAGTTCTGACTCGGTGTGTACTTTAGATTCTCAGTACTTCAGCTATGAAATGAGGATGATGAAAGTACCTAACACAGGTCTATTTGTCCATTGACATCTCAACATACATGTAGCCCACCTGACTTGGTAACTGGCAGCTGTGCTCCTTAAATTCTGGTGGTTCTGGTGGTTCCCCATCATGTGCTGGCTCCATACCTTAGACCAGAGGTTTAAGGGTAATCGGTATAAGAAATGGGGCATTGTGGTGGACCAGATGCTTTTCAGAGCTCTGCTTTCATCCTTCCACACTTTTGAGGAGAAGGAAAGAGAAAGGGAAGGAAACCAATACCTCTCTGGCACTTGCTACCTGCCACATACCTTCACACACATATCATTCAGTTGTAATGCAGTGTTTCCATCATTAATTCTCTAATATTTGTTTCACCAGATGTATACATGTCCTATGTACAGGACCCCATTAGTCTTTTCTCACACTACTGAGCAGATGCTCAAGCATGTGTTGAATTCAACCTCGATCGCAACGCTTTATTTAGGTAGCAGTTACTGCATTCTTACTGTTGGGAGAAATGAAGATTTCTAAGCACCCTGTTGCTGTTCACTCGCTAAGTTGTGTCCGACTCTTTGCGACCCTATGGACTGCAGCACACCAGGTTTCCCTTTCCTTCACTGTCTCCTGGAGTTGTCTCAAACTCATGTTCATTGTGTCAATGATGCCATCCAACCGTCTCATCCTGTGTTGACCCCTTCTCCTTTTGCCCTCAATCTCCTGCTAATAGGTAGTGGAACCAATCTGAACCCAAATTTTTTCGGCTGCTAGTCCAGTGCCCTTTCTATTTAAAAGTGCAAATGATGAGGGCAAGTTCTGTGAATTAGTAGTAGCTCTGTGTGTATGCATAGTTGCTTAGTTGTGTCTGACTCTTTGCAACCCCATGGACTATAGCCCTCCAGGCTCCTTGGTCCATGTAATTTTCTAGGCAAGAATACTAGGAGGAATTGCCATTTCCTATTCCTGGGACCTTCTTGACCCAGGGGTTGAACACACGCCTCCTGCATTGGCAGGCAGATTCTCTCCCACTGAGCCGCCTGGGAGGCCCAGAAGTGAAAGTGAAAGTGTTAGTTGCTCAGTGGTGTCCAACTCGTTGTGACTCCATGAACTGTAGCCTACCAGGCTCCTCTGTCCCTGGAATTCTCCAGGCAGGAATACCAGAGTGGGTGGGTAGCCATTCCCTTCTCCAGGGGATCTTCTTGACCCAAGGGTCAAACCCGGGTCTCCTACATTGCAGGTAGATTCTTTACCATTTGAGCCACCAGGGAAGCCCCCAAAGTGAAAGTGTTAGTCATTCATTTGTGTCCGACTTTGCAGCCCTATGGACTGTAGCCCACCGGCCTATTCTGTCCATGGAATTCTCCAGGCAAGAATACTGGAGTGAGTTGCCATTCCCTTCTTCAGGGGATCTTCCCAACTGAGGGATTGAACCCAGGTGTGCTGCATTGCAGGCAGATTCTTTACCATCTGAGCCACTAGGGAAGTTCAGTACCTCTGTATAGTACCTCTATGTCATATGCAAAGTGAGTTTTAAAGTATGTAGCAGGGAAGTCAGCTTCTTTGTCACATTGCTGGTTAATCTAGCTTTAAGCAAAGATAGAATTGCAGACTGCTGTATCGTTTCCAGTAGAGGCACTTTTCACTCTTCCAAAGTCTGTTAGATTCACACTGGAAGGAATAACACCAATAGTTTCCATTTATAAGACAGTTTAGAACTCTTATTCTGAAAATTTCCATGAGCACCATTTATTGACTTTACAATGTCTTCTCTTTTTTTGACTGTGATCCTTTAAAGTAGAGGCCACAGGGTCACTTCCACTGTGTGTTCTTCTTTCATGACTGGCTCTGAAATCTACCCAGATGCATTCAAGATTTAAGTTCCTGAACTTTGATTCATTCAACACTAGCCCTTTATCAAGCTCATGTTCTATTCTGCCGTATGTTCAAGAAGCAAATAAGACAAAATCAGTTGTATTAGTATATTAACTCATATATATTAAATCTAGAAAAATGGCATGGATGAACCTCTTTGCAGGACAGGAATAGAGATGCAAGCATAGAGAACAGGCTTTGGACACAGTTTGAAGGGAGAAGGGGAGGGTGCGATATGTATGTCCGACTCTTTGCGACCCCATGGACTATAGCCTGCTAGGCTCCTCCATCCATGGGATTCTCCAGGCAAGAGTAGTGGAGTGGGTTGCCATTTCCTTCTCCAGAGGATCTTTCCAACCCAGGGGTCGAACCTGGGTCTTCCGCATTGTTGGCAGATTCTCCAGAGGATCTTTCCAACCCAGGGATCGAAACTTGGTCTCCCGCTGTATTGTCTGAGCCACCAGGGAAGTCCTGTATACCTACACTACCGTTTGTAAAATAGGTGGTCAATGGGAAGCTGCTATATAGGCACAGGGAGCTCAACCTGGTACTCTGTAACAACCTAGAGAGGTGGGATGGGGGAGAGGGTAGGGGGGAGGTTCAAGAGGAGGGGACATACGTATACTTGTGGTTGATTCACACTGTTGTATGGCAGAAGCCAACACAATATTGTAAAGCAGTTATCCCCCAATTAAACATTTTTAAAAATAGTGATAAAATTAATCGGTCATACTGTTAAGGGGTACCATGCCGGGGCTCAAGGAAGAATTAAAGGATGAGGTAATTTTAAAATTCATTTTATGTCGCATTATCTGTTTAGGAGTAAAGTTTAAAATAAGGAAAAAAAAAAAAAGCCAAGAATGAGGAAAAGAGTTCTAGGATCTTTCTCCCATATGGAGGAAAAAGAGAAAATCTAAATGAGAGATAGTTATGGTCCTAAAAAATAAGTTACAGGTAGGCAGCTAGTGATACAGTCATCCAGGAGTCCTAAGCTGTAGTCTCAGAATATTATGTGGTGGGGTTAAATCTCTCAGGTTAGAAGCTAATAGGGATTAAGGAGACAAAATGAAATTATAACCTAATCTAGTAATAATGAATGACTGGGCATAATCTGATCATTATATATGGTGTAGTTACAAATCTGATGGGACCCTGTTGAAGAAAGAGTATGCCAGTATGTCCAGAGAAGAAACCAGAGTGGGGACTAGGGTGGGAGTTTCAGATAATACGCCAGCATTCCCCAAAGGAGAAAATGTCCTATCCAGGTAATTTCACCAACCCTACAAGAGAGTTAGGAACGTGGGTTTATCATAGGTAGGTTTCATTCACTATCATCATTCAGTTCAGTTCAGTTCAGTTCAGTCACTCAGTCGTGTCCGACTCTTTGCGACCCCATGGACTGCAGCACACCAGGCCTCCCTGTCCATCACCAACTCCTAGAGTTTGCTCAAACCCATGTCCATTGAGTCGGCGATGCCATCCAACCATCTCATCCTCTGTCTTCCCCTTCTCCTCCTGCCTTCAATCTTTCCCAGCATCAGCGTCTTTTCAAATGAATCAGTTCTTCGCATCAGGTGGTCAAAGTATTAGACTTTCAGCTTTAGCATCAGTCCTTCCAATGAACACCCAGGACTGATTTCCTTTAAGATTGACTGGTTCGATCTCCTTGCAGTCCAGGGGACTCTCAAGAGTCTTCTCCAACATCACAGTTCAAAAGCATCAATTCTTTTGCGCTCAGCTTTCTTTATAGTCCAACTCTCACATCCATACATGACTACTGGAAAAACCATAGCTTTGACTAGATGAACCTTTCTCGGCAAAATAATGTCTCTGCTTTTTAATATGCTGTCTAGGTTGGTCATAGTTTTTCTTCCAAGGAGCAAGAATCTTTTAATTTCATGGCTGCAGTCACCATCCGCAGTGATTTTGGAGCCCCCCCAAAATAAAGTCCGTCACTGTTTCCATTGTTTCCCTATCTATTTGCCATGAAGTGATGGGACCACATGCTATAATCTTAGTTTTCTGAATGTTGAGTTTTAAGCCAAGTTTTTCACTTTCCTCTTTCACTTTCATCAAGAGGGTCTCTAGTTCTTCTTCAGTTTCTGCCATAAGGATGGTGTCATTTGCATATCTGAGGTTATTGGTATTTCTCCTGGCGATCTTGATTCCAGCTTGTGCTTCTTCCAGCCCAGCATTTCTCATGATGTACTCTGCATATTAGCATCGTTATTAAACACTTGCTATTTGCCAAGTACCATGCTAAATGCTTTTCGTGTATTGCTCCGTTTAATCTTTTCAACATCCCTACTGTGTAACTACTCTTATTTTTTCCCACTTTGTATATGAAGAAACTCAGGCTTAGAGAGGTCAGGTAACCTGATCAGGATTTCAGAACTTTTAAGTTCAGGAGCTAGGGTCACAAACTCCTAACACTCTACTCTACAAGTCCCACCTTTCTTCTCATCTTGAGATAGCTTAACTACCTGCCAACTGTGTACTTGACCTCTCCGCCTGGGTGTCTCTCAGACATTTACCAAGGGCTAGAATAAACCCACGGGTGGCACAGTGGTAAAGATTGTGCCTGCCAGTGCAGGGGACGTAAGAGACCCAGATTTGATTCCTGGATCAGGAAGATACCCTGGAGGAGGAAATGGCAACCCACTCCTGTATTCTTGCCTGGAAAATCCCATGAACAGAGGCGCCTGGCAGGCTATGGTCCACGGGGTCACAAAGAGTCAGACACAACTGAGCACATGTGTTGTTGCTGTTAGAGTAAACCCATCCTTTCTCCTATCCAGATCAGCTTCTCTCCATGTTCCCTGCTTGGTCGAACAAAATGCATGAGTTCATGCCTTTGAGTAAACCATCATATAATAATTTCCCCTATAAATTGCCTGTAAAAAAAGGATGAGATATGGTGGGAGCAGAGATAAGCATTCTGCTCAGTTTATCGCTGTTATCATTTATTTTTATTAACTGTACTTTAAACTACACATCACTATCACATATGTTCTGATACTTTGCATCTCTCTCAGGTCTGAAGTCCACATTTCTCCACGGAGCTCTGACTAACATGTCTTTTATCTCCTAGTGTCTTTAATGAGTGTGCTGTTTTGCCTTAAATCGGATATCTTAAGGGGAAAGAAATTCTAATATCAGGACTAGAAACTTGAAAGGATTTAACACTCGGTATAAATATAGATATGGTGATCACTGGCATGACAGCAGAAGAAAAACCTCTGGCTGAAATGACCATAAGAAGATATCTGATAGGCTTAAAGGCTGACCTATCTGAAAGGACCAAAAGAGCATTCGGAAATGACAAGCTGCATTCATTTCTGGGAGTTATTACAGGTGGCTGAATAAAACTTTTCAGCCTGGTGTGTCATTTTTGTTGGTAACTTGAAGCCTCATTAAATGGTGCTTAACTACTGAAGTTGGAGAGGGCAGTTGACCCTGTAATGCTGATAACTGGCCTTATCTTTTATGTTTCAGGAAGACATCTCCCAGGTGGTTGGTGTGCTGGCAGGTCAGCAAAAGGCACTGGAATGTCCAGCTGACAATGTACGTAACTGACCCTTTAGGTTGCTCTACTGGGATGGTATGAATTATAATGATGGGTTCCAAAAGAAAAGGAGATGGTTTTAATGAAATCTGATCCTTTATTACTTGGCAGGAAACTATGATGTGTCTACCAACCTGGTGACAGTCTGCAGCTATATCACCTGTTCTATGCAGGGTGTGCATAGAGGATATTTGGAAATATCCTCTGTTGTGTCCCTGTACCAACACCCTATGGAAGTGTTTGAAAGTGAGGCATCTCTGAAAATACACTTACACCTAAATTCTGAGGGCCTCATAATGTCCTACATAATGTCATGAATAAAAATTTTAAGAGGAAAAATTTATAGTTTTGTAGAAATACAAATGTAAGAACAAATGTTTCTTGTATGTATAGCTTTTCTTCTTAAAAAAATATAAATTTCTGTCAAATGTTTGTACTTTTGTCATTGTAGAACTTTTTTGTGCTGCTAAAGTTTACATTATTACTATATTAACTAGTTTTATGTTTAAGGAACTACACATTACTAGAGTTTATGGGGAATATATGATATTTCAAACCTTACCAAAGAAAATGCCTTTGTAAAGTATCCAAAATTGTATGCCAGAAACCTAAATAAAAACAGATAGATGTAGAAAGAACCTTAAAAATAAGGTTCAACTGAAAAAATTTAGTTCAACTGAAAACTAAGGAATTAAAAAAAAATTAGAGCCAGATTTTTTTTTAACTTAGGTAATGTATTTGCAAATACAATTAATGTGATAGTACTTTCTATACTTCCACCTGTCTCAAGACACATATCAAGCATCTCTAAAATTTTATAACCCATAGAATTTTAGAACTTGGGTAAATCCTGTACATCCTCTGGCCTTTCTTTTCCCTGTTGAAAAATGAGCACTTAAATATATAAAACATTCTCCTTTGGGAAAGTGATGATAACCCTTTTCTGCGGCTGCAGAAGAGAAATGGCTCAGAGATCAGTGGGCAACATCTTCAGTGAAGCTGTGTCAGCTCATCATAAAGAACTTCCCCACCATTTCAGCTGTTCCACAATGGAATAGATTCCTTGTGGAAATGGAATTTTTCATCCCTGAAGGTTTTAAATCAGAAACTGGCTGATCATTTATTAATATGTTATCAAAGGACATAAAACCAGTAATAGCTATTATTAACTGAACTCCTAAGTTGTTCTTGAAATAGTGATAGGTTTATTTATGTACTTTTCAGTCTTCACAACAACCTTGCAAGGTGAAGAGTTATCACCACTGATTTAAAGATGAGGACATGTGGGAGGTTGAGTGGCTTGTCAGTGGTCACATAGCTAATTAGTGATAGAAAATTCAGCAATTCATATCTTCTTTTGAGTAGTGATATTTTTCCCTATCATGAAGATCTGATGAAGTATAGACTGTTTTCCCAGAAAAACACTGGTACTTTGCTACAAACACAGAGGTTATGTAGTTACCAGGATTCCCTCTGAAAACCATTTAGAAGCTCATTTATCCTGGGTTAATGGAGAAGGCAATGGCAACCCACTCCAGTACTCTTGCCTGGAAAATCCCATGGATGGAGGAGCCTCGTAGGCTGCAGTCCATGGGGTCACTAAGAGTCAGGCACGACTGAGCAACTTCACTTTCACTTTACCCTGGGTTAAGAATCCATGGTTTAACTCTTTTTTTTTTTCATGGTTTAACTTTAAAAAATAAATTTCAACTTAAAAAGACAAACATCCCCACCCCTACCTCTGAAAACATTTGTCTGAGCTCCATATCCCTAGTGCCAATTTCTTTGGTCTAGAATAGGAGTTCTAGCATTCATAAATGTTAAACTCCCTAACAGCTAAACTCCCTAACAGCTTCTTTTATAAAGACAGGGTTGAGAACCCCTGGTTTAGCTGGTTGTATGACTTATAAAATCCATTCAAACTCTAATGTTAGAATATAGTAACACTCAACAGCAAGTGCAGTCCTTCATCTTTCAAAATATTTTTATGTAACTTTAAAACACTCAAATTTTACAGCCTACAAATCCAATCTTTATCTTTCAATACTTAGTAGTTTGATTTTATGTCAATGGATGAATCATGGCGGCTACATTCATTCATCACCACCCCTACCAACAAGCCTCTCTATATATGTGCTTGTTTCACTTGGTTTCTATGAACTATTTCCTCATTTTTCCAACCTATATTTATTGGAAACTTTCCTAGCACACACAGTGAAATGGGATGCTACATGAACTGGGAAATAAAGATGAGCAACAAACATTCCCTGTTGTTATAAAAGTCATGAGGTAGTGATGCCTGTCTCACGTGCTTTCCTGTTTTAAAATTCACAGCTTTTCATAAAAGCTTTTCTGTAGCCTGCACATAGCTTTGTTATCAATTTTCTTTTTTGAAATGATACAAAGGAGAGGTGACATAAGTCCTGTGTGTATTAAGATTACTTTCAATTGCTGCAAGAAGTTTCTCTTTTACATAACAGGGTGGCTGTGATCAGTTTGAGGATGACAGTGTCTCTACGGTGTCATGAACCCAAGCACCTCTTATCTGATTACTGCATCATTATTTGATTACTCTTCCATCTTCAAAATTTAGCGTCTTTTTTTTTTTAATCTAAGATTGCTGCTCCAGTTGTTTACATTACATCTGAATTTCATATAGGGAAGGGGAAGGCAGGATTGTTCTTAAGAAAACAACCTGAAAATTGTACATTCATGTTTGCTTATGTGCCATACCATAACACAGACTAGTCTGTGGTTATGTCTGGCTTCAAGGAGGTTGGGGAATATGGTCCTTAGAATAATTGGATTGGTGGTTCCATTGTTCAGTTTTCTCATAGTAACTCCTGGTTTGTCATTTTTCTACTTTCCTCTTTTTAAAATCACCAACAATATGTATTCAAGAAAGTCTTTTTAAATAAGTGTACAATCACTGCTAAATGATGTTAATAGAAAAACTGCAGAGGAAAAAAAAATGAACATCAGTAGAATCATTGCCTAGCAGCCGTTTGATAAACACTTTAAACTTGTAGCATTCTTCAAATACCACCTTTTCGTCCTACTCCTTCCTTTAATTAACTGTGTGATTTCAGATGTCACTTGACATTTGTGTCTTGGTTTCTTCATGTATAAAAGAGAGTAACATTGTCTAATTCTCCAGGTTATTCTCATGATTAAATGAATTCATGGATATGAAAGTGTTTTTGAAAACTGGTGAGCACAATACAGATATACAATGAGTGGTATTGCTTTCCTTGTTGCATACTGCACAGTGCCTTGTATTGAAGCATAGACTTCCACTGCTGGAATCTTGGGGTGTTGTTGTTCTGGAGCAGTTACCGTGATCCTATTTCTAGACTCCAGGGACAGGCTGGTGCTTCACTGTCTCCACCAGAATCTTCCAGCTGGGGATGGGTTCCCTGGCTAACTACAGATCCAGAAGGCAGGTCAGGTTACTCTGTATATTTCTTAACTGCCTGTTAAGCAAGCATGGAGTCCTTTTGGTTTTTCTTAGTTTTCTAATACTAATACTCATTAAAGGTTTTAGCAACAAAAATTTAGAATTACAAGTTCATTTTCTAAAGCTCACACAGCAAAGGTCTCTGTACTTTCATTGAGTTACAGATTTATTTCCCACTGAGTTTCCATGTCTTCAATTATGCTCTGTGCATTCATTCATTCATTCAGCATTTATCCAGGCTCTACTATGTTCCAGGCACTGGGAATTGAAGGTGAATAAGCTTTTTTTTTTTTTTTTTAGGTAAATGAAGTGTAATGATGTACCTGGCACTTAGTAGGCTTTCAGCAGATGCTTGTTACCCTTTCTTACCCCTCATGTCAATTAACCTACCTCATGAATCTTTGACCATGTGAATGTGTCCAGAAGAGACAGGCAGTGTCATGTACCCAGAACATCCGCAGCATAGATTGTTTTTCACTGGGCTCACCACAGATCTATAAACTTCACATTGATTTCATCATGTAAAAATGCTTCCCAGCTCTGGTTTCATACATAAACCACAATGATGGTTTCTGTCCTTCTTCCCTTCCTTGATCCATCCTTCACCAAAGTGCTTTAAAGTTAATTAAGGAAGCATGGGGAATGAAACAAAAATCATCCTAACTTCCCCTTGCCACCTCTCCAACTTGAATTTTCAAGAGGCATTATTGGAGTGTTTTGGTGACAATACCCCAGTTTTAAAGCCTTCTCCTTTTGTTACCTTCCTCTTCTCTGACATTCATCTAACTTTCCTTCCTTTTGTAGGCCAGCAGCCAAATGAAACAGCAAAAATACTCAATGAAAATGTCCTTCAGTTCACAAGAGATACCTTTAGCACCAACTTCATACCATTCAACAGATGCAGACTTCACAGGCTATGGTATGACCCTTTCTCTGAGCAGACTTGAATTGATTCATCAAACCTTAGAAAAGGAAAGGATTGTGTTGTCCTGAAGAGAGCACTGGATCAGGAGTCAGGAAGCCTGGCTGGCATCCTTGCTCTACTTCCTGAGCTTTGGGACTTGGATTGGTTGCTTGATTTCCAACATCTTTTTCCTCATCTCCACCAGTGGGATTGCTTATTGTTCATTGAATATAAAAGTACTAGAATAAAAAAAAGGCCCTCAATATATGCTACTTGAATCTGAGGCTTCTGGATTATTATCTAATCATGCCAAAGGATTGTATATAGTTCACAAGTAGTATATCTTAAAAACCACATTGAGCAAAATTGTAGACTTGCATATGTTGATATGAGCTATTTATAGACTGTTAATTTTCAGTGCTTAGTGAAATAAGTATTTACTTTATCTCTGAATTGCTAGATTGTATTATGCTGACTAATGGTTGAAAATAGAACTTCAAAATGAATAATGAATATTTCCACCTGCTTTTATCCAATATAAATCATTTTTAAAAGAAGGACTATTTAAAACACCTTGCTCACCAGTGGTAAACATGACCCTGTGTGAATTTAGGAGACCTGACACCTTTATGGTATTTGCCTTTTACATTTTTTTTTTTATGAACATTAACTCTTAAAAATTTTACGAGGCAGGTATATTCTAAAGCACTAGATTTTTACCAAAATACTTAATGAACGTGGTCAGCAAACTCTGACCCCTGGGTCACAGTTGGCCCACCATCTGTTTTTATATGGTCCTGAAGCTAATAATGGTTTTCACATTTTTAAAAGGTTAGAAAAAAATTAAAAGACTGTTTCATGAAAATTGTATATAATTCAGATATCAGTGTCCATAAATAAAATTTTATGGGAATACTGGTTGTTTACATATTATCCATGGCTGCTTTCACGCTATAAGGAGAGATTTGAATAGCTGCACCAGAGCTGGTATGGCATGTAAAGCCCCAGGTATTTACCACCTGGCCTTTTACCGAAGACGTGAGATGACCCCTACGTAGACCAGTGGAATCTTGATAATAAATATCCCACATTTTTACCTCGTTAACAGAAGTTAATCATCCCACAGTTTAATCTGTGGAAATTAGGTTCATTCAGCCATCCACTTGCCAAACATTGATTGGGGACTTGGTAGGAGTCAGGCCTTGGGCTGGATTCTTTGAGAGAAATAATCACCGAGACTGACTTACAGCTGGGCTAGGGTGAGGCAGAAGCAGAAGAGGGAAAGAAATGCCGCCTCCAGTGTCTCTGACTGCTCTCCCTCAGTCAAGAGACTAAACTAGTGATTTATGTAAGGATCATGAACTTTTTAAAGCATTCGTGAAGCTCTACTGCCATGGTACATTGTTTTTATTGTAAATTAGTGAAAAATAGAGCATGAAATATATGTGTTGTATAAATATCTAGAGTCAAATTAGGTTTACAGTTTAATACTCGTTTAATATGGCATTTTAAAATTGTTACTGAGGCTATGTCACTAAATTTCTCACTATTAAACAAGAGGCCATTAGATTTATAAATTCCATGTGGTCAGGAATGGCACCTATGTGAATGCTACACTATGCCGGACCTTGGGCTGAGCCAGCACGTTATTTATTTGATCCCCTAAACAGCCTCTTAGATAGCAATTACATACATTTTCTGATGACCAATGAACCTCAGTTTCATCCACTATTTGTTTCCTTAATTTCCTTGGAAACTCAAATCCATTTCTGCAACATCTGGAAACCTGTACCGTTTTGTCCCAAAGACAATGATTGCTGAGTCAGAGCAGAGCCCCTACAAGCTTACCTGGAGCCTGTTTTCTTTTGTTTTCTAGGAAGGATTGGCAAACATTCTGTAAGGAGTCAGGTAGTAAATATGAGGTTTGTGGGCCATATGGTCTCTCTTGTAGCTACTCAACTCTGCCGTTAGCAGCTGTAGACTGGATATAAATGAATTAGTAGAGCTGTATTCCAATAAAACTTTATTTACAGATATTAAAATTTAAATTTCTATACTTTTCACATGTGTTGAAATGTTATTTTTCTTTTGACTTTTTTTTTTAAACCTTTTGAAGTAGAAGCCATTCTTGGTACTGGGGCCATGGTCTCCTGGCCCTTGCTTGAGCAGAGGTTTGTGGATGTCAGCTTGGCCTCTGTGCATTAGCCACAGCTGACCAGTAGATGGGGCCCTTTATTATCAGTCCTTTAGCAAACTCTGTCACGAGGTAAGGATCCTTGTGGCTCAGTAGTAAAGAATCCACCTGCCAATGCAGGAGACTTCAAACACTGGGTTGGGAAGATGCCCTGGAGAAGGAAATGGCAACCCACTCCAATATTCTTTCCTGGGAAATCCTGTGGACAGAGGAGCCTGGCAGGCTACAGGCCATGGGGTTGCAGAAGAGTCAGACACAACTTAGCAACTAAACAGCAACAAGAATCAGTATTCACAGTGATCAAAATTAATTATAAAAAATATGAAGTTCTCTAGAAACTATTATAAGATTCTCTTGAAACTGTAATTTTCAATGTTTGGATTTTTCAAACATTTGAAAAATGTGTGAGTGACTTTTGACTGAAAATGGACATGTGTAAATATTTTTTCTCCCAGTTTTTAGAAAAACTGGCCTAAAACAATGAATTTTAAAAGTAAAACAGCAATGCCTCTTTTAACAAGCTTTTCATTTATGGACCCAGCAATTAATTTTACAGTTTATGACACAATTTTCTTTTACTATGTTTCCATTTGGGGATTATTTTCATTTGTCATGCTTTATTGATTGGATCCTTTATACGTCTTAATTCATATGATATGCTCTAACTGAAAGTATTGAAGCACTATTTCTAGTATTTTAAAACTATAGCTCAAAATTTATATCATATATATCATTATTAATATATGTAATTATGGCATATACCTACATGTACTTAATTATTTAATCAACTTACATTTCCAGTTTTCATGGTATATTTTGAGATTTAAAAAATTTCAAATACTGTGTAACTAAAGTGGTTGATGGTTTGGGTTGGTGGTAGCTATTGTCTTCATCTCAAAAGTGTCATAGGAATGTCATGTTTCATCCATGGCTAAATGGGGAGTGGTGACCCAGTGTTTCCCTTCATGATACTTGGCAGGAAAAGAGTGCAATGATAAACACGTACAAACCCTGCACTCCCCGAGCAGTAGAGTGTACAAGCTGAGATGCTTCTCCTGCTTGCCGTCACTCTGCTCACTTCTTCTCCAGGTGGTTTCCAGGCTCCTCTGTCAGTGGACCCCGCCACATGTCCCATCATTCCTGGCCAGGAGATGATTATAGAAATATCCAAAGGGCGTTCGGGCCTTGGTCTCAGCATTGTGGGAGGAAAAGACACACCCTTGGTAAGTTTCTAGAAGTATAGTATATCCACGGGTACAGAGTTAGATACTGAGCCTTATTATGGCCTCGTGTCACTTCTATGAAAGACTTGGCTTTTTCTTGGCATGTAAGTATATGAACTATATTGCTATTATATACTGCTATTATGATCATTATAATCATTACTATTTAGTGAACTGATACATAAAAGTGTACATCAGTTCCTCCAGTCCCAAAATTTAGGCTTGGCTTTATTTTGACCATGTTCACATCTACTCATAATTTTTTTAAAAACTGGCCTCAAAGGTCAGTTTTTACGTATGATGGATCTTTCGTTATTCAGTACATTTGATTGTCACTAATCAGTAGAGTCACTGAAATGTAAAACTCCTTGGGTTTTGATTTATAAAAATGTGATTAATCAGTGCATATTATTTGAATAAGTAATACATGCACATTATACAAAATTAAATTGACACAGAAGGATATAAACTGAAAGATAAATCTGTCTCCTACCCTTGTTCCCTAGCCTTGCCTTCAACCCTAACCCCAACCAGGGCCTCTCCCTAGAGAAAATCACTCTTATTAATGAATATGCTTTTAAATGCACATTTTGGTTATTTCTTTTGTCCATTTTATTTGGTAAGAAGTAAATTGTATATAGGAGAAGGCAATGGCACCCCACTCCAGTACTCTTGCCTGGAAAATCCCTTGGACGGAGGAGCCTGGTGGGCTGCAGTCCATGGGGTTGCTAAGAGTTGGACACGACTGAGAGACTTCACTTTCCCTTTTCATTTTCATGCATTGGAGAAGGAAATGGCAACCCATTCCAGTACTCTTGCCTGGAGAATATGGGTTTCCCAGGTGACTCAGTGGTAAAGAGTTCACCTGCCTGTGCAGGAGCCACAGGAGACCCAGGTTTGATCCCTGGGTCAGGAAGATCTCCTGGAGGAGAAATTGGCAACCCACACCAGTATTCTTACCTGGACAATCCCATAGAGGAGCCTGGTGGGCTACAGTCCATGGCATTGCAGAGTCGGACACAGCTGAGCACACACGCAGCTAATTGTATATGCCAGATTTACAGACAGAACAAGTATAATATCAATAAAATTATTCTTTCCACTTTTGACAGGAATATATTTCTGTGTTTAGTACTGTTGTGGGGGATGAGGAGAGATCCTGCTCTATTTTCCTGTAATGAATATTAGTTCCCTAGTTAGTTAGTTAGTTCAGTCACTCAGTTGTGTCCGACTCTTTGCGACCCCATGAATCGCAGCACACCAGGCCTCCCTGTCCATCACCAACTCCTAGAGTTCACTCAGACTCACGTCCATCGAGTCAGTGATGCTATCCAGCCATCTCATCCTCGGTCGTCCCCTTCTCCTCCTGCCCCCAATCGCTCCCAGCATCAGAGTCTTTTCCAATGAGTCAACTCTTCGCATGAGGTGGCCAAAGTATTGGAGTTTCAGCTTTAGCATCATTCCTTCCAGTGAACACCCAGGACTGATCTCCTTCAGAATGGACTGGTTGGATCTCCTTGCAGTCCGAGGGACTCTCAAGAGTCTTCTCCAACACCACAGTTCAAAAGCATCAATTGTTCAGCGCTCAGCTTTCTTCACAGTCCAACTTACATCCATACATGACCACTGCCTTGTAAAACCATAGCCTTGACTAGACAGACATTAGTTCCCTAAGGCACTAGGCAACTCAAGAACAACATATGTTGTAGAAACCAGGGTTTTACTGCCTTCTATGTGTTTCCTGGTCATGCTTCTTCTCTCCTGCTATCAGGCCTTATCTAGAGAACCCTAGTGGTTCATTTGACCCTACTAGTGAGCCACCTGAACCTCAGTGTACACAGAGGTTTGTGTTTATTTATTAAAGGATTTTATTTCCTTCAGCTCAATTAAAATATTGTTAAAACTTTTCTCCAGGGTTCCAGCTAATTATTTCCTACATTACTCTCACTTGGCCTATGCTGGCAGGAACTGCTGTGTGTGGCTCCCCATGTCCACAGTGATGTTTTCATCAGCCTGGGTGGAATTGGGAACACTTGGAGTTAGCCAGCTTAGCAGCCAGTTTTAGCTCCCAGCTCTTTCATGGGTCTTTGCCTCTTTAAGGTCCCAGGACTTTTCTACTATTTTGTGGTCTGGCTTGGAACACTCCCTGTTCAGCATTAGTTATTGAGGAAAGAAGTGAACTCTTCCTTAGAAGCTTCCCTTTACATATTTTGGTCTAGGTTACATTTTCAAATTGTGTTTTTAGTAATGCCTTCTAGTTATATGTGATCTGGCCTTTGAATAGTCCATGGAAACACTTTGGCTATCCCTCCATCCACCAGTGAGCTCCTGCTGTACCCCGGAGGGTACATACCACTGACAAAGGACCATAACAGTTACCCAGACCCACATATGCATTCCAGCCTCTCAGCCTCTGCTCGCCTCCCCTCAACCTGCTCTCTTTCTACACCTTCCCGCTTCTTCCTCAGGAGTCTGTACCTCCTCCAGTCCCCGATGCAAGGCTTCCCTGGCTTCTCCAACTTCCATGATCTCTCCTGAGCCGATCTTGGAGCTGATAGTCGACCATCTACATATATGTCATATACTAAGATTATTGGGGTGGTCTTCAGAAATTGCTGGTTGACCGTGAACATTAGGGCTGTCTGCTTCTCATTCTATTGCCTCATTTTCCCAAACAGATGTTCTTGAATAGGAAATAAATTGAAATTGGTATAAAGTTATATTTGAAATGAACCAGAGAAATTACATTTTAAGGAGATTCTTCAGTGAATTCTTCATAAAGAAAAATTAGCCCTCTGATTTATTTTTTGTAAATATGAATCTCTTAATAACTGCTTAAAATAAGACAGAAACTAGATTTTCCAGAGGAAGTTATAAGACTTTAATCAGCATATCTGACCTAACTGAATGAGTTTATTGGCTGATTTGTTTTTATTTTCCTTCTTCTTTTGTTGTTATCAATTTGATCTTTTGCTTTGTGAGGGTTGGCTAGATATACCTGTCTGCTCTTGGATCTTAAATACCCTGTATGTTTGTGCTGCTGGTTACTAGCTCAAGGGCTTCCACTGCTTGACAGCACCTCCTGCATCCTGGTTGGGAGGCTGTTTGAGAAACACTATTCTCTGCTTTTCTTGCCACCATGAGGCAACCAAAAAAAAAAATTCTTTAAGAGCATCTTGAGGTTCGTAATATATGCCTCTGCCTTTTGAGACTGTAAATCCCATTGTCCTTGGAAGGATAAGCACCACTTAAAAATGAGAAATGAGACACAGTTTTTATTTCCTAACCTCAGGTACCTCATCAAAAGCTGTAAGTTTGACTCACAAGTAGTATACAGGCAGGTTATTTTGGTGAGGCTGAACAGCAGGGGGGTGGAAGGTGCTTTAACAGAGAAACCCAGTGTTTACCACAACAAGTACCTTTCTTTTTTCCTTTCCCCACCTCCAAATTTTGACATAGGTCACATGGGATATACCAGCTAATTGACACTCCAGGTCACTTTATCCAATCAGGTCCTAGAAGTGCATCCAGGCAGCAGGCAGTCAGCAAACAAAGAGGAGACCGTATTAAAGGAATCGAGGGCAATGCTGAGATCTGCTGACAGAAGTTCTTGCCTTTGGACTTTTGATTATGTGACGCATCCTTATTTCAGCTCTGGTGCTAGAGTATTCTAAGGGCTGGTGGTCTTTCTTAAGGCTTTTCCCCAGCCCTCCCAATTAAGGTTTCTGTGCCCTCTTTATTGGGTATCCCACAGATATTTTTTGCCATCTTTAGAGGTATTAAGCCTCTGGGGCTTGGTCTTGACACCACATCAGTTCTATCTGCCATAAATAGTTTATCTGGAGCCAAGACAAATGGTTTCTGAGATCACAGAGAGAGAGAGAGAGAGCTCACTTAGCATCCCATTGAATTTGCAGCCAGCCATCTAAATAGACCTCTTAAAATACTAAGGTAATGCTGAAGTAACCCCTTTGGGAAGGTTTATTGCACACCTGGACCAATGCTCCTTGACAACCTTTGTCTCTGTTGCTTGAACCAAATGATGTACTCCCAAGTCTGCTTTTGGGGAGTGTGGCTCTTATGTGATAGGAAGCACATGTGTGCTCAGAGGCTAGCCTTTGTTTACTGCTGAGGATACAAAGCTGAAGTGAAGCAACCCTGCCCTTAAAGAGCTCACACACTCGTTCAAGTTGATTCTACTGCCTTTAATGTAAAACCCTAATAGGGACTATTAAACAGGGAATTTCTCTGGAAAGTAGAAGAAAGTAAAACTGTTGCATGAACTTTCTAGATTTAATCAACATGGGCTAGTTTTTATGTGTGTTTCTCATAAGCAGGTGCCATTAGTTTGTTCAGGCTGCTGTCACAAAACATCACAGACCGGGTGGTTTAAAAACAACAGAAATTTATTTCTCACAGTTCTGGAGGCTAGCAGTCTGGGTGTTAGCACAGTAGGATGAGGGCCCTCTTCTGGGCTGCAGGTTCTCATATCTTTCCATGGAGAAAGGAGCAAGTGAGTTCTGTGGGGCCTCTTTTATTAGGGCACTCATCCTCGAGGGCTTTGCCCTCATGACCTTATTTCAGTTCAGTTCAGTTCAGTCGCTCAGTCGTGTCCCGACTCTGCGACCCCATGAACTGCAGGACGTCAGGCCTCCCTGTCCATCTCCAACTCCTGGAGTTCACCCAGACTCATGTCCATTGAGTCAGTGATGCCATCCAGCCATCTCATCCTCTGTCATCCCCTTCTCCTCCTGCCCTCAATCTTTCCCAGCATCAGGGTCTTTTCCAGTGAGTCAGCTCTTTGCATCAGGTGGCCAAAGTATTGGAGTTTCAGCTTCAGCATCAGTCCTTCCAATGAACACCCAGGACTGATCTCCTCTAGGATGGACTGGTTGGATCTCCTTGCAGTCCAAGGGACTCTCAAGAGTCTTCTCCAACACCACAGTTCAAAAGCATCAATTCTTCGGCTCTCAGCTTTCTTTATAGTCCAACTCTCACATCCATACATGACCTCTCAGAGGCCCTGCCTCCTTTGAGGAGGGTCACTAAGATTTCAACATAAGAATATGAGGGAGACATGCAACCAGGGAGCTAGATAAGGCCTATTACATAAAAGAAACAGTCTATTAATTCCTATTTTTAAAATTTACCTCCATCCATCTTATCTAGCCATCCTTTCATCCTGTCTCTCTCTTGCCCCCTTTTTGGTCTTGGAGTAGCAAATTTGCATGAAATCTTGTGGCTCAGAGACTTGGAATATTCTTCCAAATGAAAGACCGAGGACTCTTACCTCTTATGATACTTGCCTTGTATTGCTAACACCTATCCCTAAATCCCTTGGGCATCAGAAATGTTTGCTTACTAATTAGAAGTTTTATTTGCAGTGTCCTATAAAAACTAAAATATAGCTCTCCGGTGTCATTAATTGGGGTTATTTTATTATCAACTTTGGGAATTCTAGAGAAGAGAAAGAAAAATATTTTAGAGTATTGTCAAAAAAAATTAACAAAGTCCTTCCCCTTCCTTAGCTATTGGGACCTCCCTGGCGGTCCATTGGTTAAGCCACTGCAGAGGATGTGGGTTCGATCCTTGGTCAGGGAGCTAAGAACCTGCATGCCACATAGCACAGCCAGAGAGGGGATAAAAAAAAAGGGTGTTGGCAGACTTGAACTATGTTTTTGGTATTGAGCAAGTGAAGTGAAATGAAGGTAAGTTTCTCCAGGACCTTCACTCTCTATTTTTCTTTCTCTGAGTACCGTTGTTAAAGGTCCCAGACTACAGACAATGTTTCTATTAAACCTAACAGGAAACAGAGCAGGGTAATGATGCTAATTCTACAGTATCAGAATCCCAGATCTTTAACTGTGGGGCCTTGGACAAGAGCAACTTTCTAAGTTAAATCTGCTTCTTCCTTTGTAAAAGAGTGGTGATGACCAAATCTACCTCTTAAGGCTGGTATGGAGATTAATTAACGTAAAGAATATAAAGAAATTTTCCTAGTGCCCGTCTACATTGAGTTCAGCAATGATTATTATTAAACATATTATCTTCAAGTAGGTCCTTTGCTCTCTTCATCTGTGTGTCTTTAGTATGTTACCTGAATACTGAGAAACATGGCTCTTTCCAGATAATTAGTTATTTGTTTTTCAGCATGAAGCTTTTAAAAAATGATCCCAGCCCTGTTCTTAAAATATAATTAATAAATATCATCTCATTTACTCTTCACAACAACCCCATAGGAGAAGTAGTAACATTATCCCCATTTTATAGGTGAAGAAACCAAGATACAGATAAGTTAGGTAACTTCTCCAAGGGTATAATTCTAGCAGTTGGTCCAGTTGGAGTTTAATCAGATGATCTGACTCAAAAGCCACAGTATTTGGGCCCCTTTCCTAGCACTACCACTCTGTATCATCAACCTTCACCTGAAAAAGGGAGTTATCCATCTCACCCACCAGAGCTCCTTGAGAACAGGCCTGCTTTATTTTATTTTGTATCTTTAGTACTACCTTACATTGCCTTGTACACTTAAAAAGATGACTCCATCCAGCCTCATGATGCTCACTGTGAATCCCAGCCATGTCAGCCTCACTTAGTTCCTTTAATGAGTCTTGTTCCCTCTTGATGCAAAGCTTTTGCACATACAGTTGCATCTGTCTGGAGTGCTCCTCTGACCAGTTTTAACTACAAGCTAGAATATTTTGTTCATTTGGGGGCATAATTATGTGGTTGACAAGAATATTGTTGAAACCACATTATCTCAGGAATAATTGAACAGACTGCAAAAGGGAAGACCGGAAAGGACGATGACGACTTCCTGCAAACACATAAGGTTATCTTCTTGTGGGTGAAAGATGAGAACAATTCAGATGCTCCAAAGGGACTCAGTGAAAAACAAGCTTCACATTATTTTAAGGAAGAACTTTCTAAGCATCAGCTGATCAAAGATGAAATGAACTTCCTGGGAATAGTGAATGCCCCATCTCAGGGAATATTTTGACAAGCACAGGTGGCCACTCTGCAAGAATATTAGTATTATTAGGCTTTTTTGTTTGTTTTTGCTTTTCAAGATGTATTTATTTTATTTGGCTGTGCCAGGTCTTATTTGTGGCATGTGGGATCTAGTTCCCTAACCATGGATCAAACCTTGGCCCCTTGCACTGGGAATGCAGAGTCTTAGCCACTGACCCACCAGGGAAGTTCCAGGTTTTGGTTTTTAATCAGGGTGGAACATTTACCATTTTAACTCTCCTTTTCAAAATGATGACAATATAAGAAGATGCATTCTCCTCCCACCCTTTGCATTCTTATCTCACAAATTTCTTAAAACTTTGGAATCGAAAGTTTTTTAAACTAGAGAATAAGGTTCTATAATTATTGTGCTGCTGTTTTGTTTTAGGGAAACTGGTCATTGTTATCACTTTTGCAAAGGAACGTTCATAAATATAACTCCTACTTGCTATACTGGTATTCTTCTGGGTCTTGAGGTAGCTTATCTCTTTGCAAGAGGTATACGATTAGACTAGAGTAGTTGTTTTATCTTTATTTTCTTGGTACCATCCTGTTGTAAATGAGGTCAGTGGATTCCCAGGATAGATTGTAAAATTTAGGTATTCTTAAATAACAGCAGTCTTTCTTGGGCCTTCCAAGTGGTTCAGTAGTAAAGAATCAGCCTGCCAATGCAGGAGATGTGGGTTTGATCCCTGGGTCAGGAAGATCCCCTGGAGGAGGGCATGGTAACCCACTCCAGTATTCTTGCCTAGAAAATCCCATGGATAGAGGAGCCTGGTGGGCCACAGCCCATGAGGTCGTACATGACTTAGCAACCAAACAATGACAAAAAATACTGGGAATGTCATATTCAGAATCTTGTAATTTCTCTCCTACACCTGTATTTTTTTTTCACTTCCTGATTTAATACCAATTTAATTCATTCTTGTTGAACATAAGTTCTCTAGGGCAGAAATACATTAGCAAGAAGCATCATGGTAGAAGAACTCTCCTATTTGGATACTATGTGGAAAAGTTCTTCCATTTAGAAACTGAAGTGGAGAATATCTGGCCTTTAGCTGAAACCATGTGTCAGGTTCTGAAGTGACCTGGTTTAAGACTTCAGCATGTCACTTGCCATTGTTTAGCTGTTACAGCTTCTGACTGTTTAACTGTAGGACTGTGGCAACTTGAAGCACTAGATATTTTTTAAAGTAAGCAGAGTAAAAAGCTATTTTATATTTGATTAAGTGTTTTATTTTGCTATTCCCCTTCAAATGAACTTTGCACAGTCTATTTCATGAGGAGTATGGTTTGCTTTGGCGTGTAATCCCCTAAAGCCAAGTTCCTTTTATTGTTATTGCTTAAGTCATATATTTTTATACAAAACATCTTATTACCTTAGTTTTATTTTAAATCAAAGCAAAGTTTGCAAAATGTCTATGAATCACACTGAAAGAATGTTAACGAATAGGGCCTCTGAATTTCCAGATTTGGGCATTTCTGATCTTAAAGAATATGACCATAAGCAAAAATATTATGCAAGCTGAGTAAAATTTAGATAAATAAGTACCAGATGGAACTATAGGGACTTATAAGCTTTAATGCAAATATTATACCATTTCCTTAAACCTATATTTCAGTATGAAAAATTATATTCATATTGATGAGTATCAACTTTTTGTTAAATCAGACTTGGCAAAGGAACTCCATTTTAAGTAAATATAAAGCAGTTTTTTTCTGAGCTTGAAGAGAAAGCTTTTCAAAGTCTTAAAATGTGAAACATTTTTATATATTCAGAGAAATTCTTCTGTTAGCTATTTTATTGCTGTGATTTTCATTCCATATTTTAGTTATCTGTAAATAGTGTGCAAGAATTTGAAATCCTTGAGTTTGAGTTTTAGGATAGCTTACCTAGTCCATTGCTTTAACACACACACACACATACAGACTGGTGTTATTGCTTGCTATGTAACTGATCATTTAATCCTTACTCTTGCTTTTTATGTCAAAAGAACCTCTATTGCTGATTTAATGATTATTTTTGTTGTCTATAGTTTATTACCTGAGAATATATCCATGTTCCAAAATAACAGGTACTGAACACTGTGATCCATTTTCCTTCACTTTGAAGGAAAGGTTTGCTAGGTATAAATCTTCATGCCCTACCCCAAGCACATTAGAATAGATGAATAAATTGAGATTAGGATGTAAATAGACTCTTCATTCCTTTTGTAGCAGTTTTACGGAGACTGTTCTGAGATTCTTTGAAAATTTGTGTAGTGAATTCTGTTTAAAAGTGAGCAGAATAGAGAATCCAGATTTTAAAAACTGTGATTCCAAGAATGATAGATAAGTTCCTTTGACTCTTGCTGGCTTCCCCTGTATAACTATAACCCTCTCAGGTTCTCTGAACAGAAGCAATTATATATTCACTCTTTGAAGTTGGCAAGCAAAGCTGCATCAATTTGACAAATACTATACTTCTTCGTAAATAATTATCTTATTGTATCCATGGTGGGAAAGCAGTATATTAAATGTGTGCCAAATTATAAAATTGTTAAGTAAAATGAAAAAAATATTGTCTTAAAGGAACTATGACAATTATTGACCATATTCTGCCTTGGGTCCTACATGTCCTTATGAGATATTGAAAGTAACCTCCTAACTTTTTGCTTCTTATGAATCAGTGAGGGCATGTTAAATGCTTTTTGCATCAAAGCAAGGGAAAAATTCTTGGTCTATTGAAAGTGGGGAAGATTAGTTACTTTTCAACTTGTTTTGAATCATCTTTGCATTTTACCTTTGTCATTGGTTCAAAAAATATAGATCCACAAAACACGCTGAGTATAAGCATAATAATACGTGCCACAGCATAAGAAAAGTGCATTAATTCTTCCAACCAACCTCGGATTACAACCCACTGCCTCAGTGTAGTGAGAACAGCAGAGGACTGCCTTTGTCCACATGAGTCCTGCCATCTCTGTTATAGATAGCGTTTGTCCGCCTTTCTACTTCCATCAGGTTTCACGTTAGGCTTCTCAGTTTTGATGTAGTAAAGTATCACCAGGGAAAAGGAGGAAGTACAGTCAGTTCTTATTATTCATGGTAATTATGGTGTATAAAGACGCAGCAAACCCTGAATTAATGAATACTAAACCATTACTTCTAGAGGAAAGACATGGTTAGTTTCCTCCTCCAACCTCTGGTCACAGCATTTTTAACAGATGAGAAATATATAACTTTGTTTTATGTGTGTTTCTGATCAAAGATACTTTATTCACTACATATTGTTGATTCATTAACATTGAATGGCAAACAGCTCTATAACTCATAACTGAATGAAGGTTGTCTAACACATGTATTTTCTTGGTCAGGCCCATAACAGCACAAAAATGCAAAACACATGGCACTAAAAAAGACTATTTTAAGGAAGCTTGTTTCCGGTCTGAGAGCTGAAACAAGAAAGCATAATGTTGCCTTGTTATACCTCAGCTGTGAACAAATGAATCTAGCAACTAAAATTTTTCACCACTCTGGCTTATATCCACAAATTACCACAAGTGCACCTAGAGCATGTATTTGGGGAAGTAGGGGAATTTGCAAATATGGAATCCATACAAAATATGTTTCAACTTGATTGAAATAGAAAAATAAAAATATTTAGGAACAGGACTCTTGTAATCTGCTTTATATCTTATTGGCATTTGGATGGTCCATTGAACTTAGCCCTGAACAGTCCATAACTTGAGTAAAAATAACCTAAAATATCCTTGTTGCATAATCTTTCTTGGAAAAGAAGCAATCAGTTATCTTCTAGGATTACCAATATAACAGAAAAATTAGAAATTAAAAAAATGGGCGAAGACTGGTGTCATTCACCCTTAGAGTCATGAATTTTGACCACTCTGACATATATGTATTTTTGTCCTTCATATACCAGATGTGCCTCTTAAATCTTATATATATATATGCACTGGGAGCCCTCATTAGCAGTTATTTAACGTCTATTTGGCTGACACTTTGTTTGACATTATTGTTCAAGTCGCTAAGTTGTGTTCAACACTTGGTGACCTCAGGTACATGTGTAATCTTATTTCATCCTCACACTCTAGCAGGTAGGATTTTGAGTTCTATTTTACAGAGATAAAAACACTGGTCCAGGAAGGTTAACTGCCTTAATAGAAATACCACAAAGTTATGATAAGTGGCAGAGCTAAAATCTGAACACAGGTTTGTTGTTGTTGTTTTTTTTTAATTTTTACTTTATTTTACTTTACAATACTGTATTGGTTTTGCCATACATTGACATGAATCCACCATGGGTGTATACAAGCTCCCAATCCTGAATCCCCCTCCCACCTCCCACCCCATATCATCTCTGTGGATCATCCCCATGCACCAGCCCCAAGCATCCTGTATCCTGTATTGAACATAGACTGGCACTCCATTTCTTACGTGATAGTATACATGTTTCAATGCCATTCTCCCAAATCATCCCACCCTCTCCCTCTCCCTCAAAGTCCAAAAGTCCATTCTATACATCTTGAACACAGGTTTTTATGGCCATAGCCAAGACCACTCCACCATATGTTGCTGCCTGGTGGCTCAGAGGGTAAAGTGTCTGTCTGCCTGCAATGCAGAAGACCTGGGTTCGATCCCCGAGTTGGGAGGATCCCTTGGAGAAGGAAATGGCAACCCACTCCAGTACTCCTGCCTGGAAAATTCCATGGATGGAGGAGCCTGGTAGGCTATAGTCCATGGAATCACAAAGAGTAGCACACGGCTGAGCAACTTCACTTTCATTGTTTACAAGCTGGAAGAGTCCTCTGGTCAACTTGATAAGTCTATAGTAGATAAAATTGACCAGAAAATTTGTGCAGCTCTTTACAGATTGAATTTGAGCTGACCCATTGACTTGCTTTGGCCAATAGTAGTGAAAGTGGCATTTTGTGGCTTCCAGGTGGTATTGAGAGGCTTTGCTGCTAAAGCTCTTGTCCTCTTAAAATACTGCCACCATGAGAACAAGCCTGGACTGGCTTCCAGGAGAAAGACATACCATATGGAGACAGCACTTGGAGGAAGAGTGACCCAGCCATCCCAGCTGAAGCCCCAGCCAACCTAACTGCAAACTCACAGGAGAGCCCAACTAACACAGGATAGAGCAGAACTGTCCAGCTGAGCCCAGCCCTAAGCTTCACCCTACAGAATTATGAACAGACAAATGGTTAGCTTTCATTTTAAGCCATTATGTTTTGCAGCAATAGATAACTAATACACTGTGATCCAGCTCCCATCTTTCTGATCTATCTTAGCCTATAAGATTTGGGATTCTTCTGGTCTATTAGTTAGAAGGAGTTCTTATTCCTAGGCAAAGCCTAAGCATCAGTGTAAAACAAAAGACTTTCTCTGCTTTGCTGGATTCATCAAGGTCTAAAGTTTTAGAGCTGGAATGACTTTAAAAGTCATGTAGCTCAGCTCTGTGCTTTAGTGATAATGATGTGTCATGAACAAAGTGGTTCTTGCAGAATTGGCTACTGCAAGAGCTGTCAGAAAATTTGACTCATTTTATTTCCGGGTCCTTCTTCCATACTCTACTGCTTTTTTTTTTTTTCAACCTCTCTTTACATCAAAGCTCAAATCACATTCTAATTGAAATATAATAGGAAAGCTTGGTTTTTAAAGGATATGTTCACAAAGGATTTATAATAGAAAAGAATCATGTTCTTAAACATTCCTCCCTGTATTTATATTAATACAGTTTGGAGCCTATCGACTTTGCTCAAAGTGAGATATACTTTAGCAGTTTCAACCCACACTTTCTTTTTGAACTCTGTAATGGCCATAGACATCACAAATTAGTAACTTAATACTTCTACATGTGTTTTGCAATATAGAGTTTAATGTAGTTTTGGTTTGCACCTTTTATTACCCATTGATTTGACTTTCCTGCTGAGAAGGTGGTCTACAGTATAGAAGACATGTCTGTATGATTTCTGAATTTTGACAGCCATAGAGGGGAACTTTATTAAATGATGTTTAAAAGGAGCATTAATCCTCTAAGGCTGCAGATATAAACCATCACTTCTGCCAAAGGAACAAAAGTGCCCATTTTATATATAACATTTAAAATTATTATTTTAGTCTTCATAGATCTTTCTTATTAGGAGGAATTTTTTTTTCCCATAAAGCAGGAAAGAAGGATATAACATTTTTATGGATTATTGGTAAATATATTTTCCACCTAAATGTGAAGTTTAATATGAAACTTTCCTGTAGTTAAAATGTCCCTTAGGAGTGGATATAGGGACTTTTATGAGTATGACAAAGTTTAATTCCAGAGTGATCAAAATTAAGTAGCATGTGCCTTCAAGCAGTAAAATTAAGCCATATTATATACAGTTCTTTATATTGAGTTGACCAATTGGTTCAGTGAATATGTTGTTCAATAAAGTCCTTGGTAAAAATGGAAAATGTGTCTTATTATTACTTAAAACTGAATGAACTTTTTGGCCAACCTAATAATAATATCTGTTATACAAATCTTTATCAAAGTTTCATCCTAAAATGCTTGTTAAAATAATCCACTGACTATCTAGAAATGAAAACTGTAAAATGTCATTCTATGGAAATAGTTCACCCGTACGAAGGTGCTTCAGTTCACAGGAGATCCTTAATTTTTCTAACACATGGCTTCTTTAAGTGTTATAGGCCTATTGTGACAACAGTAAAATTTTCTTTTGCTAGAATGACTGGTGTGTTTATGAGTTACTTTATCTACTTGTTGGCAGCTTGCACAGTAAAGAAAATGGTGATTGATGCGCTGAAATGTCTGATGACTCTGACTCTATTCAAGAATATGTTACTGCGTGCTGTGAAATTCTTTTCCAGCAATTCAGTTTAAATCCCCCTGGAGGTGTTTGTGATTTTTGTGGGGCTCTGTGATAATTAAGTCCCCCATACTTGGCTTTGTAAAATTGCTTTCTAAGCTGAAGTAAATCTTCTGGAAATTCAGATGGATTTAATATCCATTTGTGATGGATATTTTGGTTGTGTATCACTTTTACCATCAGAAACTTGTTTGGGTTAGAGTAAGATTATGACATGCTAACCCTGCCAGCCTCATCTTTCTGGGTCATTTTGATGCCTTTTTCTATCTACAACTAACTTCTTGATAATCATTTAGCAAACGTTTATTGAAGGCTTACTCGGGGCTCAGCACCAGGATATAGAGAGAAGTTGGTAACACTTCCCATCTGGAAGGGTTCCACTGAGGGTAGGAGGCAGTACAGGACCTAGGTCTATGAACAAGCCATCACAATACCATAATTTCAATAATACTAAGATGTAGTAGTGACCACCAGACAGGTTGATCCACTTAACTAGGCAAGAGAGCCAGGGAAAGTTTCAAAGAAGAGGTGGCTCTTGGGTGGCTCTAGTAGAATTTCATGAAACAAGGGAGGGAGCTTAAAGAGGGTACAAGCTTCAAGCATCTTGTGCTATTGGTACTTTCCAAATATAAATATATAGAATAACTACAAATATACAGGAAACTTATTACTGTATGTTTCTGGTTAGGGAAATTGAGTGAAGTACAAATGCTGGAGAGAAACTTCTCAGTGTATATTATTTTGGGTCTAACACCATGTACGAATTTTCTTTATATTTTAAAATAAATAAATACTGTTCTTTTAGGAATGGAGACATTAGACAGTGGTTCCTTAAACAATGTGATGAATCCCCTCACCAGCTCTTTCTTTCTGGCTGTCTGTTTTTTTTAATGTTATCCCTAATTGTGGAATAAAGGTTTTTTTTTTTTTTTTCAAGTTAGACATGTCTCAGAGAGAGAAGTTTTTATGCAGAAGATTTTCCAATGTCTCTGAAATCTTGCCTTTCCCTTCTGTTTGGAGGAAACCCATTATTTGAGAGGCTCTCCCAACTCACTCTTTCAAATTCTCTGGCTCTAGAGTTGGCAAGTCAAATGAGTAATTTAGAGTATCCAGGGTAAACTATTGGTCTTATCTCAGGCAGTAAGTAAACAGGCCATCTTACTTAAATTCCTATTTCCCAATGAAAGTCACACAACTACCAAGAGGAAATTAGTTTTTATATATATATATATATATATATCAATCTTGGTTATGTATAAATGATTCTCAAGTCTGCCATTGGTTAGGAGAAATTAATCTGTTGTCTTGGATTGAACCCTTTTTATTTTAAACATTGATTTATCATTGTATATAATGTGATACATTATATAGAAATAGTAATTTCTACTCCAATAGAAAAAATGGCTTTTTCGAAACGGGTTTGCCACCAGGACACAGGTGTTGTGAAAACCACCATTAAACCTAAGCCAAAATGGGAAAGGAGAAGACCCACATCAACATCGTTGTCATTGGGCACGTAGATTCAGGGAAGTCTACCACGACTGGCCATCTGATCTACAAATGTGGCGGGATTGACAAGAGAACAATTGAAAAGTTCAAGAAGGAGGCTGCCGAGATGGGAAAGGGCTCCTTCAAATATGCCTGGGTCTTGGACAAACTGAAAGCTGAATGTGAGCATGGTATTACCATTGATATCTCCCTGTGGAAATTTGAGACCAGCAAGTACTATGTTACCATCATTGATGCCCCAGGACACAGAGACTTCATCAAAAACATGATTACAGGCACATCCCAGGCTGACTGTGCTGTCCTGATTGTTGCTGCTGGTGTTGGTGAATTTGAAGCCGGTATCTCCAAGAACGGGCAGACCCGTGAGCATGCCCTTCTGGCTTACACCCTGGGTGTGAAACAACTAATTGTTGGCGTTAACAAAATGGATTCTACTGAGCCACCCTATAGCCAGAAGAGATACGAGGAAATTGTTAAGAAGTCAGCACCTACATTAAGAAAATTGGCTACAACCCTGACACAGTAGCATTTGTGCCAATTTCTGGCTGGAATGGTGACAACATGCTGGAGCCAAGTGCTAATATGCCATGGTTCAAGGGATGGAAAGTCACCCGTAAGGACGGCAATGCCAGTGGAACCACCCTGCTTGAAGCTCTGGATTGCATCCTGCCACCAACTCGCCCAACTGACAAACCCTTGCGTTTGCCTCTCCAGGACGTCTATAAAATTGGTGGTATTGGTACTGTCCCTGTGGGTCTTGTGGAGACTGGTGTTCTCAAACTTGGCATGGTGGTCACCTTTGCTCCAGTCAATGTAACAACTGAGGTGAAGTCTGTAGAAATGCACCATGAAGCATTGAGTGAAGCCCTACCTGGGGACAATGTGGACTTCAATGTCAAGAACGTGTCTGTCAAAGATGTCCGTCGTGGCAATGTGGCTGGTGACAGCAAAAATGATCCACCCATGGAAGCTGCTGGCTTCACAGCTCAGGTGATTATTTTGAACCATCCAGGCCAAATCAGTGCTGGATATGCACCTGTGCTGGATTGTCACACAGCTCACATTGCTTGCAAGTTTGCTGAGCTGAAGGAGAAGATTGATCGTCGTTCTGGGAAAAAGCTGGAAGATGGCCCTAAATTCTTGAAATCTGGTGACGCTGCCATCGTTGATATGGTTCCTGGCAAGCCTATGTGTGTCGAGAGCTTTTCTGATTATTCTCCCCTGGGCCGTTTTGCTGTGCGTGACACGAGACAGACAGTTGCTGTGGGTGTCATCAAAGCAGTGGACAAGAAGGCAGCTGGAGCTGGCAAGGTCACCAAGTCTGCCCAGAAAGCTCAGAAGGCTAAATGAATATTATCCCCAATACCTGCCACCCCAGTCTTAATCAGTGGTGGAAGAACGGTCTCAGAACTGTTTGTCTCAATTGGCCATTTAAGTTTAATAGTAAAAGACTGGTTAATGATAACAATGCATCGTAAAACCTTCAGAAGGAAAGGAGAATGTTTTTGTGGACCATATGTTTTGTGTGTGTCAGTTTAAGTTATTAGTTTTTAAAATCAGTACTTTTTAATGAAAACAACTTGACCAAAAATCTTTCACAGAATTTGAGACCCATTAAAAAAAGTTTAATGAGGAAAAAAAAAAAAGAAAAGAAAAAATGGTTCAATGAGTGATACAGGTACACAGAAAGAGGACTAAAAAGATGAAGGAAGGAAGGAGACAGGTATTTCAACAAAATTGATGCCATCTGGAAAATCCCAAGTTCGTTTTTAGACAAATACAAAATAAAATATTTAAAGCAGATGAGAAGCTTGCAATAGTGGTAGGAACACAGGTTTTGGTGTTAAATAGTCATCCCAAATTGCAATTTCACCTTTCCTCCTTAGAAGCTGCAAAGACCTGGTCAGGTCTGACCCTTCTGAGCCTGCTTTTCCCTAACTGTACCCGAGACTAATAATACTGAACTTGCTTAGTTGTTATGAGGACTAAATGGCACAAATGGAAAGTGTGTGGCTTCTTTGGTACAGATGTTACATAAGTGAGATGTTACCACTTCCTTACTGTGTGCTGGCATTGTACATGAAGCTTTATGTATAGGTAATATTGTTTAAATCATATACAATGAGAAAGCTGAGAGGTTAACAGTTTTCCTATGGCCAGAAGTAGCAGGACCAGGATTTGGACTAAGTTTGACTCCAGAGGCCTAGCTCATAATCATTTGTCTCTACAGCTTCTTTCAGCAAAAGCCAGCAACCCACCCACGGGGAAATGATTAATAGGTTGCTTAGGTGGTAGGGAGGTCTAAGAGGGAGGGGATATATGTGTACATATAGTGATTCACTTCTCTGTACAATGTAAACTAACACAACAGTAGAAAGCAATTATACTCCAATTATATATATATATATATATATGAAGAACACAGAGAGCTCAATAACAAAAAATAAACAAACAATACAATTTAAAAGAAGTCATTGGTGCTGGTAGATGTGACCCTGACTGCTGAGTCAGGAAGCAGACAGTGAATCAGATAAAACAATGGCAGGTATCAGGTGACTTAGTCCAGGTGAGGAACAAATTACTTCTGGGAAGGGACTGATGCCTACCTGAGCATGATGTGAATCTGCCATTCTGCACAACTTGCCTTTGGACTCTGCACAACCAAAATCTTCGCTGCAACAAGTTCAGGATGTAACAAGTTGTCAGCTTCCTCTTGGTAAATATATAAAACGTGTGGAGCCAATTCTCTGACAAAAGCTCATGAGTTCAATTTTTTTCAGTTATTGCTGCTCCTAGATTTTTTTTTTCTCAACATATTCTAAATGAATTAGGTCTGAAGAATGTCACTTACCAGCCATAATCACAACATCGTGGGTAAGTGTTTAGATGAGTACATAAGTTAAACATAACATTGATGTCCAAAGTTCTTTAGTATAGCTGACATGGAATGTTATTTAAATACGCAAAGATAGGAAGTGGGGGGAGGTGTACAGCTGGTGGGGGAGAAGGCACTCAGAACTGTGCCAACGAACAGTCTTGCTTGAATAGCTCAAGAGCATTAAAATTAGGAGAATACAATGAGCAGATTAAGAATCATGTGTATGCTGCTGCTGCTGCTAAGTCGCTTCAGTCATGTCCGACTCTGCAACCCCAGAAACGGCAGCCCACCAGGCTCCCCCATCCCTGGGATTCTCCAGGCAAGAACACGGGAGTGGATCGCCATTTCCTTCTCCAATGCATGAAAGTGAAAAGTGAAAGTGAAGTTGCTCAGTCGTGTCTGATTCCTAGCGACCCCATGGACTGCAGCCTACCAGGCTTCTCCGTCCATGGGATTTTCCAGGCAAGAGTACTGGAGTGGGTAGTCATTGCCTTCTCCAAGCAGTATAATCAACTCCAAATTTTCATTTGACATAATAAAGGTCAATCTTTCATCAATGAGCCACTATTTCATCTAATCATACTGTTTTTAAAGCAATAGGTAAAATTTTAATATAGCCTTGTCAAATAGATGCCTAAAATATCCCAAACCAATATCTATTTTACTATTCTGTTCTGTACTATGAACTGTATAAGTTTTGAAAAAGAAATCCTTGTTTTTTTCTTTTCCAATTCACTAGCCCACATTTGTAATTGAGCTGGTAATCTCTACCTCTCACCTCTATCACCCCCAGTTAAAACAACTATTGAGAACCACAGCTTCATAGAGCGCTTGGGGTACACAAGGGCAAATGGTAAGAAATGTGACCTTTTTCTATCATCAGGTCACAGTATCTCACATTTTCTTGTGTTTTCACTGATGAATTTAAAACCTCAGCAGTAGTCAAGTTGATAGAAAGGAAGAGAGTTTTCAATCCAGAAAGGCTCATGGACCAAAAACAGATCCTTAAAAGTAATTTTAGCACTTATTTGAGCCTATTAACAGTATATTTGTTTTATATGTGACAGTTCATTGAGCACTCAGAAAGTATCTCAGAGTTTTGGATTCAGGCTGCTTTTACTGTATAAAAGCTCCAGTAGGTCTTTTTCTTCTTTCTGAGTATGAACAAAGAGAAATTTCCCATTTGGCTTTTGTAATGTTCCAAGATCAAAGGAGTTTATACTGAAAATTCAGCTCTATAAAAGCCATGGGTAGCATGAATTCAGTCTGATTCTCCCAAATCCAGTGAAAAAGGGGTGTTTGGCCATCAAGCTTTGAAAACCAGCATTATACAGGGTATAACTAGGATCCTGCATTAGTTTCTGCCTTCATGGAAATGGCCCCTTAGTGTTATCTTGGCAGTGTTGTTGGGATGGCCTGAAGCCACTGACCTAGCAAATTTCCTCAAATTGTTCCCCTGAAACAGTGCAGAGAAAGAAACTCTTGGCGGTATAAATGCTCCCTGGGTCTGGAAATTTCATAAGTCAGAATTAAAACAAAGATTGGTCTAAAGTCTTGCTGTTGCAGAGTTTGAAACATAAATTGTCTGGAGCAAGGAACCTTTCCTGGCTCTTTGGCGCTGCCTCTCTAACTGTTATAATAATAAAAAATGTTTTCAGAACTGTGTGGTGATAAAATGAAAGCCTTTAATATTAGAAAGATATTTGGAATCTAGATTGGTCATCTGGTTCAAGTCCTCTGGTTTTCTTTTACTGCTTCTCCAGCATTTATATAGGAAACTCACTTTTATTATTTTTTTTTGAAAATCAAGTTTCATCCTTATTCAGTCACTAAGTCACGTCGGACTCTTTGCCACCCCATGGAGTGCAGCACACAAGGCTTCCCTGTCCACCATCTCCCCGAGCTTGCTCAAACTTATGTCCATTGAGTCAATGATGCCATCTAACCATCTTATCCTTTATTGTCCTTCTCCTCCTGCCTCAATCTTTTCCAGCCTCAGGATCTTTTCCAGTGAGCTGGCTCTTTGTATCAGGTGGCTGAAGTATTGGAACGTCAGCTTCAGCATCAGTCTTTCCAATGAATACTCAGGTTTGATTTCCTTTACGATTGACTGGTTTGATCTCTTTGCCGTCCATTTGGAGGTTTTTCTTATCTTACATATTTTGTAAGAAATATTTCATTCATTTACTTCAAGTCAATTTAATTCTAATTCTGAGTCTCTATACTTCTGGACTGAAACAGTATCATTGTCAGTCCTTTTGGAGGCCCATTAGCTGTCAGGGTTCTGGTTCTGTCACAGAGCTCCCCGACACTGGGGACCCTTGGTCACTGTCATCAGTTCACCCTGGTAATCACCAAGCCATGCTTGCCCTAGCCTGCTGATCTCTTCAGAAGTCCTGCCACTTCCAGGCCCTGATGCTTGGGACTCAGGGCTTCTTTCAAGGTGGGATCCATTACACCTAGAGTCCGGTGCCCTTGACCATTGTGTGCAGGTTCTTGCAACTTGTGTGTGGTGGGTGTGGCAGAGAATGAGAGGACACTGGGCAGCGTGGGGCTCAATTCCTCAGTTCTAAGGGGACACACAAATCTCCGTTTCTAGTCTCCATTCAAAAGCGTTTTTCTGTATTTCTCTAATAATTAATGATATTTAGCATCTTTTCATGTGCCTCTTGGCCGTCTATATGTCTTCTTTGGAGAAATATCTCTTTAGGTCTTCTGCTCATTTTTTGATTGGATTGTGTGGGTTTTTTTGTTATTGAGCTGCATGAGCTGTTAGTAGATTTTGGAGATGAATCCCTTCTCAGTTGCTTCATTTGCAAATATTTATGTGGAATCTAGAAAAATGATACACTTCAGTTCAGTTGCTCAGTCATGTCCAACTCTTTGCAACCCCATGAACGCCAGGCCTCCCTGTCCATCACCAACTCCTGGAGTCCACCCAAACCATGTCCATTGAGTCGGTGATGCCATCCAACCATCTCATCCATCCTCTGTTGTCCCCTTCTTCTCCTGCCCTCAATCTTTCCCAGCGTCAGGGTCTTTTCAAATGAGTCTGCTCTTTGCATCAGGTGGCTAAAGTATTGGAGTTTCAGCTTTAGCATCAGTCCTTCCAATGAACACCCAGGACTGATCTCCTTTAGGATGGACTGGTTGGATCTCCTTGCAGTCCAAGGGACTCTCAAGAGTCTTCTTCAACACCACAGTTCGAAAGCATCAATTCTTTGGCGCTCAGCTTTCTTCACAGTCCAACTCTCACATCCACACATGACCACTGGAAAAACCATACCTTTGACTAGATGGATCTTTGTTGACAAAGTAATGTCTCTGCTTTTGAATATGCTGTCTAGGCTGGTCATAACTTTCCTTCCAAGGAGTAAGTATCTTTTAAATTCATGGCTTCAGTCACCATCTGCAGTGATATTGGAGCCCAGAAAAATAAAGTCTGACACTGTTTCCACTGTTTCCCCATCTATTTCCCATGAAGTGATGGGACTGGATGCCATGATCTTCGTCTTCTGAATGTTGAGTTTTAAGCCAACTTTTTCACTCTGCGCTTTCACTTTCATCAACAGGCTCTTTAGTTCTTCACTTTCTGCCATAAGGTTGGTATCATCTCCCTATCTGAGGTTATTGATATTTCTCCAGGTAATCTTGATTCCAGCTTGTGCTTCTTCCAGCCCAGCATTTCTCATGATGTATTCTGCATATAAGTTAAATAAGCAGGGTGACAATATACAGCCTTGACCTACTCCTTTTCGTATTTAGAACCAGTCTGTTGTTCCATATCCAGTTCTATCTGTTGCTTGCTGACCTGCATACAGGTTTCTCAAGAGGCAGGTCAGGTGGTCTCGTATGCCCGTCTCTTTCAGATGAACCTATTCATATGGCAGGAATAGAGATGTAGACATAGAGAATGGGCATGTGGGCATGGGGGTGGGAGGAGGGGTGGGGTAACTTGGGAGAGTAGCATTAGCATGCATACACTACCATATGCAAATGGGGAGGGAGGTAGGAGGGGGATTCATGTTTGGGAACGCATGTAAGAATTAAAGATTTTAAAATTTAAAAAATAAAAAACTAAAAAAAAACCCAAAAAACAGATGGCTGGTAGGCACCTGCTGTATGGTGCAGGGGGTTCAGCTTCATGCTCTGTGGTGACCTAGATGGGTGGGATGGCGGGGAAGGAGACCCCAGAGGGAGGGAATATGTGTATACACACAGCTGATTTACTTTGTTGAACAGCAGAAATAGTAAAGCATTGTAAAACAGCTGTACCCCCAACAAAAACAAAGGCACCCAGAGAAGCACACACAAGAAAGTGCTTTCCCTCTTGCAGCGGTCTGCCAGCACACCTAGCACCTGCTTTGCCATCGTCTTCTCAGTGCCCTTCATTGCAGTTTTATAAGCAGCGGAAAGAACTAGTGACTTCTGGTATATTCAGTTTTCCGAAACTGAAACACCACAAAAATCCCCAAGGCAAGGAATTTCAAAGCTTGACTTCTTGATCAATATGATGGGGGAGAGGGGGAAAAACTGTATGAACATAGCAGTTGACTATTTTTTAAATAGTTTTACCAAAACATATATATGGTTGGGTGCTCAATCAGCTCAGTCATGTCTGACTCTTAGCGAGGCCTATGGACTGTAGCCCACCAGGCTCCTCTGTCCATGGGATTTTCCAGCCTAGAATGTGATACATAGGTACAAATTCATCTGGAAGGATCCTTAGGAAACTGAGATAGTTGATGGTGGTTGTTTCTGGGGAGCTGGACTGAGGGCCAGGTGCAGAAGGCAGTCCCTTTCTAGTTCACCACACCCTGCAGTTTTGCTTGAGTCCTTTATATTGGTATTTTGCATATGTTATATTTATGATGATAAAAAATTTAAGGTTATTAATTCAAAGAAAAAATTTTTTTCATTTATTAACCATGAGACACTTTCCTCAACCAAGCCTTACCTATCTTAACTAATTGTCCTGATTCTGTGGCTCAGAATCTTGAGTTCAGGAGTTAATTTGCCCAAGATTTCACGATGCCCAAGAGTCAGGATTTGAGCCCACATCTATTTTACACATAGATCTGTGAATGCCCTTTCCCCCACCCCATGCTCTGCCCTCCAGGGCTAGTTCATTCCACTAAGTTCTTGTCTTTCACTGCCCAAGTAATGAGGCCAGACAGACCCCCTTCATCAGGCCACACATTTATGTCAAATCCTTGAATACCAATAAATACCTGAAACCATGTTTCAAAATATACCATAAAAAGTAAATAAGAATGACACACAGTTCACGTCAAGTTTATACACAGCAGCAGCAGTGCAGAGTTGACAGTAAAGCACATGGGGGAAGTTTAACTTGAAATGTTAGGCAAAACCAGTCCTAAAAGAATGAAATAATAAACTTAGGAAAAATTAATTATACCTCTGAATATACCATAAATGTGTATTTTGTTTAATCAAATAAAAATGGCTTTATTAGCAAATAGCAAATTATGAGTTGCTGCCTATAGTTTCATTGTTGGCTTAAGGAAACATTTCTGGTTGTTAAAAATTAATAAGCATTTGTTTTTTTATAGGATGCTATAGTTATACATGAAGTCTATGAAGAAGGGGCAGCAGCCCGAGATGGAAGGCTTTGGGCTGGTGACCAGATATTAGAGGTATGTGATAATGCATTCTGGTTTATACCAGCAAGTATGGGTCCTAATTTAGTGACCTTGATCCACAGTCTGTGTACCAATTCACAGTCTTCTACTTAATTATTTTGTTGTAGTCACCAAGTTGTGTCTGACTCTTTTGTGACCCCATGGACTGTAGCCCACCAGGCTCCTCTGTCCATAGGATTTCCCAGGCAAGTTGCCATTTCCTTCTCCAGAGGATCTTCCCGACTCAGGGATTGAAGCCATGTCTCCTGTACTGACAGGCAGGTTCTTTACCACCGAGACACCTAGGGAGCCCCTACTCAATTATATCCTCACTTATCTCTTTCTCAGTGTGACAACACATATACTTTATTCTTTGTTTCTTTTTTTGATGTCTATCAAATAACTGTCAGTAGAATCATGACAGGTTATCAATCTAAATCTGTCTGTGAAAACTTTTTTTTTTAATTAAAGGGGAAAGTACAACTAAACATTCTATAATCAGATGAAACTATAACTTCACAATTTGATTTTTTTTTGCTTCCCTACTATACCTTACTAAATTCCCTTCTAAAAACATATACATATAGATGTACACATAAACATGCACATCTAGTATTTTAAAAAACTTTATGGCAGCTTTAAGTATTAATATAATTTTCTTATTCCTAGTAAGTATTTGCATCAAACGGAGGTCCCTGCCCTGGCACCTTTGTTTCCTAGCTGATGAAAATGTAGAATCCTCTCCCTTTAGGTGGTATATGGTACTTATTAAAAATTGAAATGCTTAACTTGCCTCTTTTTAAAGGACTCTCATTTAGCAAAGGTGTTAAAGCCTTTTAAAAAGAGCTGAGGCTGGCAATGTCTAAACTAGGGAATGGATGAATGGAAAGTTAATGCCAGGCATTCTGGTAGGTGAAACTAAAGAGCTTTTTCAATGGTGTGAAACTTTTAGGCAACATTTCTTTCTTTCATTGGATGAATTTAATTGAATAGTTAACATTTTATGGTGGATATGTGCATTTTTGCTTTGCAACTTTAATATAGCACATTATGAATGACATCATAGAATTTTATTTTTCCCCTTGGTGGTTCAAGTCTGCCTCCCAAGATGAAACCAGAGATATAATTAAGGGTAGAAAACACAGGCAAGAAGGAGTTAAAAGAGAGACCAGGCTGACTGCATATTAAATTCAGGGCAAGTTATAGGGTTTCTCTGCAGGCCTTTACTGTGCTTCATCATTGGATTAGGACATATTCCCAGTGCATTCATTAAGGTGCAAGTGTATGAGGTTAGAAAAATAAATGTAGCCTCTTTGGGAATTGGCGTGACTGCTTTAGCATATAGCACCATTTTTTGGTGGTCAGGAGTTTTGAGAGGTTTTTTTTTCCCCCTCTGTAGATTTTCTAATTAACTGGTACTATCATGGTTGGCTTTATAGAGGAATAGATTGAATATTCAAAAGAGTACAGATACATACAGGCCTTGATACTTAACATGATTTGTAAGCCCACAAATTTTTCTGTAATAGTCATGTGGAGTTAAATCTAATATGTGCATTGCTTTATTGTGGCAGTGGTTGCACAGGTATAAATTTACAGTATAAATTGTATATTTTAAATATGTACATTTTAAATATGTATGTATGTGAGTTATACCTCAATAAAAGAAAAAATTTTTAGTTTATCTGCTCATTTTGAATAGACCCTCAGCTGTAGCCATTCTCTTTCATAAAATATATTCATGTACAAGTGAACACTCAGGACAGAGTAGCATGAAGAAAGCAAATGTGTTTTAAGTGCAAGGAGAATTTGAAAGGTCAACTAAACCATTTCCTGGCATCTGGCCGAATTATATTACCCAGCGTGGATGGATGGTCTACACTTCTCATTAAAGATAGCCAGACAGGCTCTTCTCTTACACCAGGCAGGATCTTGTCACAAAAGCATATTGTGTGTTTAGCTAAGAAATGTACCTCTCAGTTTGGTCAGGGAACACGTTTCCTTCCTAAGTAGCTGTAGACTCCACATTTGAGCTTGTTCTAATTGTGGTTGCTATATATGGAGCCATAATGAGGCCTAATCAGCCTGGGGTCTGGAGGTTGCCTCAAGAAGAAGACAGGCAAAATTTGGTAATACATTTCTGAACAATGGCCTTTCTGCTCTTGAGAGTTCTCTGCATGGTGCAGCCTGGCCTTCATGAAAAGTGAAAGTGAAAGTTGCTCAGTCGTGTCCGACTCTTTGCAACAGCATAGACTATGCAGTCCATGGAATTCTCCAGGCCAGAATACTGGAGTAGGTAGCCTTTCCCTTCTCTAGGGGATCTTCCCAACCATAGGATCAAACCCAGGTCTCCCGCATTGTGGGCAATTTATACCAGCTGAGCCATAATGGAAGCCCAAGAATACTGGAGTGGGTAGCCTTTCCCTTCTCCAGGGGATCTTCCGAACCTAGGAATCGAACCAGGGTCTCCTGCATTGCAGCCAGATTCTTTACCAACTGGTAGCTCAACCCCTGATAGTTCAGTTGGCCTTCCATGGTTTTATACTATTGTTTTGTGTTAAATTAGGATAAGCCAGATTTTGCTTACAAATAAATAGTGAAATAATAGCCTGGCAAGATTTATGATTCTATGATTAACATGGGCTGTTTTCTTTCTGGTTCTTTTTTTAAGGGTCAGTCCCTCCTCTTACCCTTCCTCTATTCCCATTATCCTCTTCTATTTTTGTGCAAGTGGGGGAAGAAAGAATAGAGAGCTAATACCTGGTTTTCCCTGTGGAATAAAATAATGAGGAGCTGCTGCCCTAGTTTGGTTATTCTTTCCTTCTAAAGCAGCAACTCACCCATTTCCCCACATGCCTTTCCTCCCCCAGGGACATGATAGACCCCCATTGACAACTGGGGCTTCCTAAAATCCTTCTCAAACAAGAAGCCCTGCTGTTACCACTCCTCATCCTTTACAATCAATATTCTAAATAATGCATCTGGGGCTTATGTAAGGCACTTAATACATCACTGCACCATATTCTAACCACTCAGCAATGTTTCTCTTACAATTATTGGTGCATTTAGTGGTGTCTCAGTGGTAAAGAATTTGCCAGCCAATGCAGGAGACATGAGTTTGATTCCTGGATCAGGAAGATCTCCTGGAAAAGGAAATGGCAACCCACTCTAGTGTTCATAGGATTCCACTCCAGCATTCTTGCCTGGGAAATCCCAAGGATTGAGGAGCCTGGCGGGGTACAGTCCATGACATCACAGAGTGTCAGACCGGACTGAGCAACTGAACAGCAGCAACTCGATTCACAGATGAGAAAATGAAAACTTTGAACTTGCAACAGATCACTTGAATTTGAACAGACATCTTGATGCTGGTATTTAGAGTGAATTGCTTTTGTAATATTAGAGTTTAATGACAGTGCTTTTAATTAAAAGCATAATTGTTAAAGCCTTTCAAAGGGTATTTTAGAAGCTTAGAGAATTCACCTTCAGTCCATGGAGGTAACTATTTTTCAGTTGAGTAGCAGAAGTGGTCTTGTGTGCCATCTATTGGAATACAGGAAAATAATCAGCTCAGACCACATTTTCTGGAGACATTGTTTTCCCCTTTGTCTGTGGGTTTACCTCGTAAACAAAGGAAGTGCGATCATGGCCCTCAAGTAACAGCGAATGCTGTCACTGAGCACCAGCCCTGACTGTAGATATTTCAGCTCCTTGTAAAATGTTTCTATTTTCTGTCAACCACGTGCCAAGTCCTGTGCCAAACATACTACAAGGTTTATTTCATTCAATCCTCACAACAAAGTATATAGATACTATAATGATTGTTGTTATTATCTCCTCTAATTCATGGAAGGCAGACTTGAGTTATCTCTTTAAGGTTTCATATAGTAAGTTGAAATCAGCACTCAAAGCAAATTCCATCTATACCTAAAACCTACGCTTAACTATTATTATTCTGGGTGTTGTTAATCTAAGTGATTCACAAACCCACCAAGATATATCAGAAAAGAAAAAGCAGCTTGAAAATTAGGCCTTTAAATATCTTCTTGACTCAGAGCATCAACTTTAAATAATCACTCAAAAGTCACTTTCTCCAGGAAGGGCTCATTCCTCTTTTCTCCCATCTATGTACTCGCTCTTTAAGCACAAGTAGTGAGTCTTTGGAATGTTAGGAATGGAAAAGCCTTAGCCCAGCCCCTCATTGTATAGAGGAAGGAACGGCGGTCCAGAGATAGATGGGACATGCCCAAGCCACACAGACTGAGACCAACATCTTGAGAGAAACTAGCCCATGGCCTGGGCCTATCCTTTCCTTGGTTAGGCTCTTTTCCTAACTATGACCTTGAAGAGGGGACCTATGACTCCCTTCTTCTGAGTCTGGGTTACTGTATCCATCAATTTGGCCCATGTGTCAAATTGACTTAGCAATATCCATACTAGACTTTCTCTGTGGCTGGGGAAAGTCTAAGAGTGAGATGAGGCAGCATGGTATAGAGACTATGACTGGAAAGATAGTCTGGTTTCATATTATGGCCCCTCCATGTCCTAGCTGTGTAACTTTGCTCAAGTCACTTAACCTCTGCATGCCTCAGTTTTCTCATCTGTAAAATGGTAATAGTATCAGAGAGTTCGTGTAAATGCTCATAAAGGGCTAATTTAATTTCAGTCTCTGGATCAGGAAGATCTTCTGGGAACAGAAATGGCAACCCACTGCAGTATTCTTGCCTGGAAAATCCCATGGACAGAAGAGCCTGGTGTTCTGTTCAGCCCCATGAACAGAACAGTCCATGGGGCTGCTAAAGAGTTGGACACAACTTAGCAACTAAACAACAACAACACAACCATTTGTTAAGTGAAAAATAAGTTGGCTATGCTTTCCATTGAACAGACAAGGGAAACGGAGCTTCACAGAGGTTACATAACTTGCCCAGATTCACATGACCTACTGGAAGCAAGGCCTCAGTTCCACTCAGTGCTGTTTCCAGTATATTTGCTGTCTAATGCATGGCCCTGTCTATACTCACTTAGATCCAGATTCAAATCAGTGGACTTCAGAAAGTGTTTGACCATGTCAGAAATACCAGCCCCTCAATTCCTCCTGGCCTGTTCTGAAGTAGTCATGATGTTAGCAATTAAGAGTGAGGATGTCAAATTCAATTAGCAAACTGAGTCCAAAAAATGCTGATCAAATACTAATATTTATTTCCCCTTTGACCTCAATTGAATGAGCCAAGTAGTCCCTGCTGTCTCATGTTGAGTCCATAGTAAAGTTCACAGCTACCTAAAATTGCATTATCATGTGACTAACCTACCCTCTGTAGTTACTTGGGCAGGGGAGTGTAAGGGCCATGTCCATTGTACTTGAAGCAGCTATGACTGCTAGTGGGCACTCCCTGTGTGCTTTGGGACTGGCTGGAAATTTCTGGAGGCTTTCTACCGATTGGGTCAAGGAGCTGTTGAAGGCAGAGAGGTCTCTGCCATTGCATCCCCGTCTCAGATGCCTGTTGTTCTAGGTTAATGGGACTGACCTGCGGAGCGCCAGCCATGAGGAAGCCATCACAGCTCTGAGGCAGACCCCCCAGAAGGTGCGACTGGTGGTGTACAGAGATGAAGCGCACTACCGGGATGAGGAGAACTTGGAGATCTTCCCCGTGGATCTACAGAAGAAGGCTGGTCGAGGACTGGGCTTGAGCATCGTTGGAAAACGGTAAGGAAGTGGTGTCAGAGTCAGGATTGATCAGCCTTGTTCCTTCAGAGTTCTAGGGACTAAAGCCGATAAAGACTGAAAGAGAAAGCCATGCATAAACTAATGATGTGATTTCTAAAATTAACATTTTTATGACTATTTGAATGAGATAGGTCATGTTACTAAGCAAGACCTTAGCCAAAAAACATGTCATATAAAGATAAAGTGAAGTGAACTGAAGTGAAGTCACTCAATTGTGTTCGAGTTTTTGCAACCCCATGGACTGCAGCCTACCAGGCTCCTCCATCCATGGGATTCTCCGCAAGAGTACTGGAGCATGTTGCCATTTCCTTCTCCACAGGATCTTCCCGACCCAGGGATTGAACCCAGGTCTCCCGCATTGCAGGCAGACACTTTACCCTCTGAGCTAACCCAAATCAACCCAGACTGTTCCGACGTTTTTCCTCTTAAAGAGTAAAAACAGAGTCAACAAGATTCTTTTTACTTGGAGTCACTTAGATCTAAGGCTGGCAGGGGTTGATTAAAGCAACCATACCTAAGAAACAGCTGGTATCAAGAAAGAGATTTACATATACAGTGTTGGGTTAGGAAAATTGCTCTACCATGGAGTGCCATGTTAGTTTCATACTCTGTTAAACCAGTTGAGGAGTTACTGAAACTAGCTGAGTTGACATGGTCAAGAGACATTGATTCTTCATGACAATAGTCTTCTATTAAGAAAGATATCCTGCAAATAATAGCTTGCACCAAAAATATAGGTAGATCCTGGTGACCAGGCTACTCTTTTGAAATCTGTGCTCCTTACCCATGTGATAGGAATTGCAGTAATTATTTCAGAACAGTATTAGTAGACTAGAGAAATCAGTAAGATCTTGAAACTGTAGTTCCAGCTTCCACAGTTTACTGACTTTAGATATCTAGAGTGTATGTATCCCAACAGGGCTGCAGGATTTTCATGTGATGCCCCAATATAGCCTTAAATGGTATCAACCATATTCTTAGGAAGAATCGAAGTTGGTTTTATATATTGTGTCATGTACCCCCACTGACCTCTGTTGACTAGCCTAGTGCTTTATTCCAAATGGTCTGGTCTATTATTAGGATATTAGCTACCATTTTTGAGCATTGGTTTTGTGCCATGTACTGTGTACTCATGATCTTATGTTTTATTTCAGCACCATAAAACCATCACTTTGGAAATGTATTACAAAACAAAAGAGCTGAGACTCATATTTATAAGCATACTCAGGACACCTGTGGGTGCAGAATAACTGGCAGAGCCCATGTTGAAGCTTGCTCTCTTGTTGTGGTCACACATGTGCCTGGAGAGAGTCCTTTCAGAGTAATGGTTTTTTATTTATTGTCTCATAGTGGATTGATGAAATAATTTTCATACAACATAAGCCACTTTAGATTGAGTTTGTAAGGAACATTTACATTCTTAGCACAAAAGGTTTTATTGTAGATCAGATATATAAGCTCTCAAAATTCTTTGCCTAGCAATTCCACAACTAGGAATTTACCCTTAATACAAGCTTGTAGATATGTTATTCACTGCACATTGCTTACAGTAGCTAGAGAAGTAAATAACCTATTTTCTATCAACAGTTTACTAGTAAATGAATGCAGGTCAGGAAGCAATAGTTAGAAATGGACATGGAACAACAGACTGGTTCCAAATAGGAAAAGGAGTACGTCAAGGCTGTATATTGTCACCCTGCTTATTTAACTTCTATGCAGAGGACATCATGAGAAACGCTGGGCTGGAAGAAGCACAAGGTGGAATCAAGATTGCCAGGAGAAATATCAATAACCTCAGATATGCAGATGACACCACCCTTATGGCAGAAAGTGAAGAGGAACTAAAAAGCCTCTTGATGAAAGTGAAAGAGGAGAGGGGAAAAGTTGGCTTAAAGTTCAACATTCAGAAAATGAAGATCATGGCATCTTGTCCCATCACTTCATAGGAAATAGATGGGAAAACAGTGGAAACAATGTCAGACTTTATTTTGGGGGGCTCCAAAATCACTGCAGATGGTGATTGCAGCCATGAAATTAAAAGACGCTTACTCCTTGGAAGAAAAGTTATGACCAACCTAGATAGCATATTCAAAAGCAGAGACGTTACATTGCCAACAAAGGTCCATCTAGTCAAGGCTATGGTTTTTCCAGCGGTCATGTATGGATGTGAAAGTTGGACTGTGAAGAAAGCTGAGCACCGAAGAATTGATGCTTTTGAACTGTGGTATTGGAGAAGACTCTTGAAAGTCCCTTGGACTGCAAGGAGATCGAACCAGTCCATTCTGAAGGAGATCAGCCCTGGGATTTCTTTGGAAGGAGTGATGCTGAAGCTGAAACTCCAGTACTTTGGCCACCTCATGCGAAGAGTTGACTCATTGGAAAAGACTCTGATGGTGGGAGGGATTGGGGTCAGGAGGAGAAGGGGACGACAGAGGATGAGATGGCTGGATGGCATCACGGACTCGATGGACATGAGTCTGGGTGAACTCCAGGAGTTGGTGATGGACAGGGAGGCCTGGCATGCTGCGATTCATGGGGTCGCAAAGAGTCGGACACGACTGAGCGACTGAACTAAACTGAACTGAACTGAATGAATAGTAATAGTTCCTTAAAACACTGGGTAAGCTCCAAGTGGTAATAAAGACCAATTGCCAAAGTGTGTTAAGTGAAAGAAAGTTAAAAGAAACAAAGCTGGAGGGAAACAAAAAGACTATATGTTCTTTTATATCCATTTACACACATATGTACTGTACACACGTGCATTGCTTATGTATCTACAGAACATTGGTCTTCCCAGATGGCTCAGTGGTAAGAATCCATCTTCCAATGCAGGAGACATGGGTTCAATCCCTGTGTTCAGGAAGATCCCCTGGAGGAGAAAATGACAGCCCCTTCTAGTATTCTTACCTGGGAAATGCCATGGACAGAGGAGCCTGGTGGGCTGTAGTCCATGGGGTCACAGAGAGTTGAACACAGCTGAGTGACTGAGCACACACATGCACACAGAATGCCTCATGGAGATAATAAAGAAATGCGAAACACTAGTTATTTCTGAGAAGGGAATTTGGGGATGGAACAGAGACGAGAGGGGAAATTGTCAAGGTCACCCCTTTTTAACCTCTTGAATTTTGAGACATACACTTATTTATTCATTAAATAAATATAATTAAAACCTTAAAGTAATAAAGGCAGGAAAGGAGAGGAAGAGTGAGAAAGAGACTAGAAACAGATGAGATGATAATAATTGAGCTAATTGCTAAAGAAATAATGTGTCTAACAGTACTTAGCTGTTTTTTAAAGTGAATTTCCATTTCATTTCACTAAAGTTATCCTCTTGCAGAAATTATGCCCTTGGGCCAGTGAAAGTGAGTAATGCAATAGGCAACATAAATATATATAAGCTATTTAAAGGGTGAGCACTGTGAGGCTTATCATTTGGGAAGAATATCTGTAATCTCAGGTTTAGCATAGAAATATTGGGTTGTGCCATTATTCTGCTTTATGGTATTCACAGAAATGGAAGTGGAGTGTTTATTTCTGACATCGTGAAAGGTGGAGCCGCAGACCTTGATGGGAGATTAATTCAGGGAGATCAAATCTTATCTGTGAATGGGGAGGACATGAGAAGTGCTTCTCAGGAGACGGTGGCTACTATCCTCAAGGTGAGTCCGTAGCTGATTTCTGCCCGGCTGGTATAACTCAAGTCCAGTGGGAGTGGTTCTAATTTAGCTTTTTTATAAAAGTGTTGAATTTTATAAAATGCATTGATGCTAGTTTTTTACTAGAGACCTAATCTCTGATTATTTTGACCAATTAGGAATAGCTCCTAAAGAAAGCTATCGTTTTGACTAACAGGATTGAAGGGAACCTTGTTTGGGGATTTAAGCTAGTTTTTCCTACTTTTGAGAATTCCAAGTACCTGCAGTTGTCCTCTAAAATCATTTGATGGGATAGGTTCTCCTGGAGTCACAAAATGTATCCTTTTTCCTCTTGGGCTATATTATCATGAATTCATCAAATTCAGCTTTTATTGCTTGAAAGAATATTAAAGATGCTGAAGACCAAATCCTCCATCTCACAATGAAGTCCTGACAAAGTAGAGTGGCATGCCCAGATACCAGCACTATGCTTGAGGAGTTTTTCTGTCTCTCAAGCTGTTTCTCACTGAGGCTGTAGAGTAACTGGGGCTCAAGATTCCCTTCCAACTGACTGTTTCTGCCGCATGGACCCTACCTGCCTTGGAAGAAACTGGTGAATAAAAATCCTTGTAAATGGCCATTCAGCTCTCACCAGGTGTATCTTATTCTGTTTCACAAATAATAGTTGTTGTAGGAGCTTTTACAAAATAAATGAATTCTGTTTCTTTTAAAATCCTGATTTTCTAAAATAGTTAACTATCAGTCATTACTCAAGAGAGGACTTCTATCAGATTACCCGTCGTTATCTCTGTGTTTGATTTTTTCCCTTCCTCTTTTTCACCGCTTTTTCTTCATCATTTCACTGTTCACAAATGCTTTCATCAGAAGGAAAAAGAAAGAGAAAGGAGGTGAATTGAAATATAATCTTTTTAACATGTTTGAAGAAGTCAGGAAATCGTGAGATGAGTAGCGCTGAGTTGATCAATTTTTGTGACCTTACGTGATTTTTTTTGATAACTGAATTTCCTTTCTACCTGTGGCCTTCATCAGCCATTTATAATCTTGGCTGCAGAGATTAGTGGAGGCACTACCATAATAATTTAGGACACAGGTGCTACCGTTTCTCACCTGTTCTTTTCTTGTCTTCCCCAGTGCGCACAGGGACTTGTGCAGCTAGAGATTGGAAGACTCCGAGCTGGTTCCTGGACCTCCTCGAGGAAGACATCACAGAACAGTCAGGTTGTTGATGATTTCCTGTTAGACTCACTCACTCACCTGTCCCAATTGGGAGAAATTTTCCCATTTCATAAATGATCGTTTGGAAATAATATGTAATATATAGCATATCCATGACACTAAGTTTGGTGTACTTTAATGTGTTTGAAATAAAAAATGAAAGGTGGGATGGAAACTCATTAAGCCCTATGTTTTTCTCTCCTTTATTGCCTGCAAATATTTTCTTAGAACCACTTTTCTCTCCCACTATTCTATATTGCCTAGGCATTGCATGTACACAGCTGTGTTTATTTAAAAAAAGAACAACATCTGGTGGCAATTTGACCCTCATTAGCACAACATTGTTCTATTCATTCACTTAAATATTGCTATAAAGTTAACTTGTGAATAGCCACTCACACATGCTGAGGGCAGTTAATGGTATATTCCTGGGAGAGCAAAGTATGGGAGTTTCTCCTGTAGAAGGGAGGCCTTAGTGGGTGATATTTTGTGGGTTAGCAAACATCTCATGTTTATTTCCAATGCTGATGTAAATGCCACTTTTTTTTTTTCTAACAAAGTATATTTCACTGTATTTTCTTTTCACTGTATGTCTGACAAAATCAAGATGGTAGACTATATGTTAAGTCTTATTTCATATATAATTAAACTATAGAAATGTACATGTGACCCCCTAATCCCCTTTGTGGGTTATTAGATGGGCCTTTGTTTTGAGGTTAAAAGCATGATGACTTTTGGTCTCCTTTCTAATTTCCTTAGACTTAAAACCTCTCCAAGGCCTTTGTTTGGAAGGCATTCTGATTTTATGGTTAGCCCACAGGTGCTTCTGGAATCCTATTAGCTGCCCCTTTTGCCTCATTTATGTTAGGAAATGAGTGAAGAAAAATACCATTGTTCAGATAGAATCACAGGTTATTTGGCTTGTCTTAGATAATTTTTAGGGCAAGCAAATCGAGTAAACATTATTAAGTTTTTGGGGCTTTTTGTTGTTGTATTTGCATTTCTGGCTTATGTTATGGGCAGCAAATATCATATATATGAAAAGAGTGGTGCGGTAGGATTCTAGACATCAATAAATGGTGAAAATTCTGATCAAACTTGTATCAAAAGTGGGAACTTGAGATTCAAAATAGTTGTCTTGGGGGCGTGGGCTCAATCACTCTGTTGTGTCCAACTCTTTGCAACCCCATGGACTGTAGCCCACCAGGTGCCTCTGTCCATGGGATTCTCCAGGCAAGAATACTGGAGTGGGTTGCAATTTCCTCCTCCAGGGGATCTTCCCAACCCAAGAGCTGAACAATGTCTCCTTCATCTCCTGCATTGCAGTCAAATTCTTTACTAGTTGAGCCATTGGGGAAGCTACTAGTTGTCTTGGCTTCTTCCTTAATGGAAGATTCAACTTAAGTGATTTAATCAAAGCCCCGTTGTACATAGGGGTTACAATGTAGAATAGACAACACTGGAGATGAAATTTTTCTTCCTATAGAGTACATGAAGGTGACACAGAAGAAAAGGAGTTTGATAAACTGAAGAGAACGAGAAGGCCTCCCTGAAGAGAACGAGAAGGCCTCCCAGACAGAATGTAGCATAGGCAGAAGTGCAAAGGGGTACAAGGAGCTCTGGTGTTTTAAAAAGAGTTTGAACTGACAGGAGGGGTGGTGGGTAGAACTGGACTTCTGTCCTTGAAGATTGTATATATGCATCCAGGAGATTAATAAAGTTCATACTCAGGTGAAATACAAACATAACAAATTTAGAGACTCTACCATTAAATGTCAAAAGCCCACCATTACCATTTATCTGGTAGATAAATGTGAGCTGTCATATTTTGGAAACCTGGGATGAAGTACCAAATACTTTTCTCTAACCTCTTTACACAGAATTTTCATTTAAGAGGATAGAAGTTTAATTCAATGTTAAGAAAAACAGCAAATATATTCTATCCTTACTTTATCCTTAAAAGTAAGACCCACATGAAATGCGTCTGTACTGATACGTAGCTAATGGGAAGGAGCCAGTAGCAGGCTTTGAAAAGGAAGTGTCCTGCATCTTCATGAGCTGAAGACCAGCACATGACCCAGATGGAGAAAAAGAGGAACCTATTCCCAAACATTTCCCCTAACAAAGAAAATATAGTAAAGTATTAATTTTGGAATCTAGGTGGTATGTCAACTGTATCATTCAACTTTTCTATAAATTTTAAATGTTTCATATTTAAGGAATGTTAAAATATTAAGCAACTTGCATCATACTAAGGAAATGGATCAAATTATAATTTGTCAGGTGATAATTGTAGTCTTAGATTTACTTTAAAATGTTGAGGCAATTAAGGCATAACCTTGAGAATTTGATTAAAAAAAAAGTTCTTTATTCATTATTCATGTCATTGTTGTGTCCATTGAGAAGATCTTCACTGTGCATATGATTTTCATTAAATAGCCCCAGCCAAACATGATTATAGATTATCTAAATTTATTTAAATAAACATTAGCTTTATTTAAAAGGACAGTAATGAAGGTGGCACTAGAAGTAAAGAATCTGCCTGCCAGTGCTGGAGACATAAGAGACTTGGGTTCAATTCCTAGATCAGGAAGATCCCCTGGAGGAGGAAATGGCAACCCACTCCAGTATTCTTGCCTGGAGAATCCATGGACAGCGGAGCCTGATGGGCTATGGTCCACAGGGTCACAAAGAGTCAGACACGACTGAAGTGACTTAGCACAATGAAGGTATAGCAGATTGAGCTGAGTTATTACCAACTCTGGGAAAATCTTTGAGAAAAAAAAATTTAATATTCCTAAAATAACATATTCCCTTGATATTTGCTGCTTTTTGTTACAGTTGGGCATTCTATATAATCAAGTTCCTGTTAATCTAGACTTTCAGTTCAGTTGCTCAGTCATGTCCGACTCTTATGACTTCATGGACTGCAGCATGCCAGGCTTCCCTGTCCATCACCAATTCCCAGAGCTTGTTTTACCAAAATAGCTCATGTATTTGAGTAATAAGAAAATAAATGTTAACTGTACCCCCCCACTGACACTTAGTGTCATTAACTGATCATACATAAACACTGTGTAACACACTAGGAAAATGTTTCTGATTTCATGTGGGGCACAAAAAGCTGAAATTACTGCATGCTTTCTACCTTGATGAATGAAACCACATATAAAAGCACATATAATGGAGAAAGTAGTGGAGCAAATGTTAAATGGGGTTATTCAGGGTGATGAGAGAGGGAGTGTGAGTTTTCTTTTTGTTTTCTTTTTTGGCCTCCACAGAATTTGCTATTACATGGCTATGGTTACTTGAGCACGTAAAACAGTAATAATAAGTATGGATTTCTAAAACTGACCACTGAGTTTCCTTTTCAGGGGAGTCAGCATAGCACACAAAGCAGCTTCCATCCTGCCCTGGCGCCTGTCATCACCAGCCTGCAAAACCTGGTTGGCACAAAACGAGCTTCAGATCCTTCCCCCCGAAATTCAGGTATTGCTTCAGACACACCATCAGCAAAACCATCCTGTTACCCAATTTTTTATAAAAATTAAAAAAAAAAATTACTGGAGTATAGTTGATTTACAATGTTGTGTTAGTTTCAGGTGTATAGCAAAAATGTTTTTAAACCTTTGAACACGGCCACATGAGCCCCAAACTTTCTGAAAGCCCTGTTCTAAAGGAAGGAAAGCCATAGAGATCTGTGTTTGAAATGTGCCTTAACTTTACACATTGAAAGGAGAAAAGCAGAGATCTAAGGTACTTCATAAAGTAAAACCATTTCCAAAGAGAAAATTTAAAGATTATGGGTCACTCAAGGAAAGTCAGAGTGCATATCGCATCGTGGGTGGGGCAGGAAAGGGGGTTTTTAAGTCTTTCCTTGGGTAAAGTTATCTTTGATTAAGGCAGAAAAATGTGCTGTGAGACACAAATGGCTCACCCTCCAAGCCATTTACTCGCCATATTCCAGGCAACCGCTGCTACAGTCCATCAGCTTTTGTCAGACCAAGTGATTGCGGCCACATCTATCTCAAGCAGAAGGACTTGTTAAAAAGAGAGGACTTAGCCCCTGATAGATGGTCGCCAGTTAGAATTGTGAGAAAGGGTATAATGCCTTCTTGCCTCACTATTCTCTCCTTAAAGACCTAGAAAATGATGCTATTTTCATGGGACAATATTATATCCTAGATATGTTATCTCTTACTTTTAAAAAGTTAATTTGTTGCTTCTTTATAGACACAGATGTGGGACCAAGGACTGTTGAGATAATCAGGGTAAGTCAATGATTTTTTTGTTTGTTTGTTTTTCTGATTTGTTTTGGATTTGCATAATATGTACATCTTCCCCTCAATACAATGTATTGGATTGTTAGTGTGCTCTTTTAAGTTACTGAAGTAAATATATGGTCTGTGTAACACAGACATACTTAGAAAAAGAAAGCAAAGCACATTCATGACCACTGTGAATTTTTTGGTGCATCCCATCCACTTCATTTTGTATACCATGTTTAAGTTTTATAAAAACAAACAAAAAAATGGTATCAATTAGACGTACTGTTGTAGCTTGCCTTTTTTACTTTACAGCATGGACTCTTAGTCATGCAAGTCAGTATTTTTTGACAGCATATGGCATGATTTTTGTCAGTTAACATAGTATTCCATCATATAAGTGTGCTGTAATTTTTCTTAGCCAATGTCCTCTTATTAAACAAGTAGCATATTTCTCAACTTTTGCCATCTTTTATAGCAAAAGATGTCTTTGTATTTTCTTTTTGGCTCATATCATGGGTGTTTTCTTTAGGCTCATTTCTTAGAAATGAAATTGTTGGGTCAAAATCCACACTTGTTTTTTAAAGGCTTTTATACATAATGCTAAATTACTCTCCAGAGAAGACTGTGTAGGATGCATTTCAGTTGATAAAGTCATCAAATCCTAATTTTCAGACTCCTGTGTGATATGTAGAGTGTTAGAAAGCACTTTTATTTTGCTCATGATTATTATTAAATTTGGGATTCAAGAAGTAATGAAAAAAATTATGACTTTGTTGTATTCATAGTTCAGCTGTAGTAAAGTGATATCCAGCTTAACTGGGTTCTCTGGACTCAATTAGAGTTAAGTTTAAAGACACTTTACCATTTATTAGCTCTATGACCTTTGGCGAGTTACTTAAGCTCAATTTGCTCATCTGTAGATTGGGCTTATAACACCTCTCAAGGTAAATCTTGTTGTTTGGATTAATAAGGTCATGCACACAGTGTACTTAGCAGAGTACCTAGTTCATCATGAATGTCCAGGAAGTGGAATCCTTTATCATTGGCTACAACTTTGACTAAATCTGCCTGATTATTCCAAGTATCTTCCCAGCAGAGTGGCAACTCAAATGTTCCTTGGATGGGGAAGTAAAAATGTACCAATATGTGCATAATTATGGGTAAATTAAAGAAACATCATAATGAATTTGAACATAACCAAATTATTCCATAAATTTCTCATTCCAAGATTTATAGCATATCATTTTCTGTTTTCTTAGTCATTTCAGCTGCTTGTTTTTTTACAGGCTTTTATAAAAAGGCCAGTTCCTACCCACCCTGTTTTTCTACATATAGTCAGAGCAGAAACTTTACAATGTAACGCATCTTGCCATTTGCATGTGGGGCTTTATTATTGATGCATTCAGATGCATATAGAAGCTGGGCACAAACTTTGGAAAACAGGGTGTTGAAGTTTTTTCTTGTATGGCTTTTTGATCCTTCTTTTCTTTTTCCTTTTCCCAACTTTACCGAGGTAAAATTGAAGCACACTGACCTATGTGTATTTTTAAGTGATCAGGTAAAACTACAGAAGCCTTGCAACCCTGTAGGTCCTTTTTCCCAAACCACTCCCCTAACATGTATGTCCTTGTTATCATATGTTCACAGCTGCATAATTTGAGAGCCCTGCCAGACAATAGTATCATCTTGGCTTTAAACTGTCCTACAAATTCGTCACATTTCCCTGGTTCTTTGCATGTCAAGTAACTTGGGGTTTTTCCGACCCTGCTGAATGTTATGCTATATAGACCCTGAAGAATGTTGTTCATGTTTTAGCAGGTATCCACCCAGTTAGGCTCATATTGCAAGTTATAGTATCTTTGGTGAGTGGTGGTTCAAATCTCAGTTCAGTTCCTGAGTGTGGGGCTGTCCCTCATGAGTGTGGCTTAGAGTTGAGCTTCAGAATTCCGTGGGTTCCCAGGACCCCTCTCTCTGACTCTTTCTACTCTAGTTTTCTTCCTTCATTCTCCGGCCATCGAGTCTCCTTTTCCTGTTTCCCCCGACCAGAAAGATGAGTTAACTTCAAAGTTTTAACAATTTTCACCAACTTCATGGGGGCTTCCCAAGTGACACTAGAGGTAAAGAACCCACCTGCCAGTGCAGGAGATACAAGAGATGTGGGTTCGATCCCTGGATCAGGAAGATCCCCTGGAGGAGGAAGTGGCAGCCCACTCCAGTATTCTTGTCTGGAAAACTCCATGGACAGATGAGCCTGGCAGGCTGCAGTCTATGGGCCTGCAGAGAGTTGGACACGACTGAGTAACTGAATACAACAATAGCCAATTTTATAGCCCCTTGACTTCAGGTCAAAGCTGTACGGAAAACAACTAGAAAATACACCCTCTGCTATTGTTTCTCCAAATTTTAGCTCTCCACCACAATTTGAGTTTCTTTACTTTTCAGAAGCCTCAGGTAGTTGTTCTCTAAGTTTTGGCAAAAGGTCTTCATTTTAATCAGTAGGAGCAAGATGCTTTAGGGTATGTATGCCACCACATTGAAACTGGAACTTACCATTTGTTCTTTTAGTGATTTTTAAAATATTAACCCTGTGATATACATGTAAGAGAAACCTGGACAAAGGCCAGGGTCTCTTCAGCAGGGTCAGAGTGAGCTAAACCGTCTCACCTAATAATCTTAGGGAACATTTTCAGCCACGTTACTTCTCTCTCCGAACTGTAGTCACTACAGCGGGCGTCCTTGAAGATCCTTTGTTCTAACTCGGTCCTGCAGCTGCTTCAGAGCCAAGTGTGTTTGTTCACACCCAGAAGAGCATGATATGTGCGGTAATTTAATCATAAACACCATATGAGGATATACTTGCCAAGTCTGCATCAAAATTGGCCACTAAACAGCAGTAGCATAGCGTTTGCTTTTTTCTTTCTTTAAATTTTTTACTCCTACTGTTGCATTTTATTGAGCTTTTTCTGTGGTCCAGGACTGCACTATATCACCTCATTTAATCTTCAGATCAACACTGAGGTAAATGGTTTTCTTCCCACTTTATGAAGAGATGGAAGCTCTAAGAGGTTAAGGAACTTCCTAGGACACCGTGCCCCCATCCCTTTGTCCCAGCTAATAAGTACTTCAGTTAATAAAGAGCTGAAACACTGGTCTTTCTGACTTCAAAAGCACTGAAGTTAATTCCTATGCTCACCTAACCTCCTGTGTCACAGAGGAATTTTGTTCAGCAACTCTCTGGGGACCATCAGGTTGTGACTCTTTGTTAAACATATAAGCATTGTTTTTCTTCTTTTTTTTAGGAGCCCAGTGATGCCCTTGGAATCAGCATTGCTGGAGGAAAAGGAAGTCCCTTAGGAGATATCCCAATATTTATTGCCATGATTCAGGCCAGCGGTGTGGCTGCACGGACACAGAAGCTTAAAGTAAACAGAGCGGGTGGAGAAGTGCTCACATCATGTGATGGGGTGGGGTGGGAAAGGATGCCAGGGGCAGTGGGTTAAACTAGAATTCCAGCAGCCATCAGAGACCCACACTGTGGGCAAAATGCATTGGAGACAGTTTGTACCTGAAATTCATTATGTCCCTAAGCATATAAAAATATTATTATTTATATCAAAGCTTCTCAGTGAAAGATGAAATTGCAGCTCATTTGCAGAGCTTCCCATATCATTTTTAGTACCACGTTCCACCTGAAATTGATTTTCACCTGAGAAAGATTTGACCTTAGAGTCTTCCTTCCACCGAAAGCATCAACATTCTTATGATTTTTCCCCTCATCACGCCTTAATTTTAATTTAGGTAGAAAAAAATAAAGCAGAAAATATTTGGCTTCATTAGAGCTTCATTGAACAGGTAATTTGTGCACCCCACTATTACTAGTAAATGGATGTATGCAACACCACCATTACCCAGGTACAAAAGTGGCCTGCTGGGCCTTTTAATAATCAAATCTGACCCCCTTCTTGTTTCTCTGATTGGTATGTATTTGGGCGAAAGCCATAAAAATTCCTCATGCTTCTGGAGCATGCATACACAGTAGAAACACAGAATCTTCACAATAGCCACAAATGGGAAATATGACTTACAAAGAATTTTAAGCATTCTTCTCAAATTTAATTTTTCTTAATGATAGTGATTTTTCTCCCACTTTTGTACTTCCAGGTTGGAGATCGGATTGTCAGCATTAATGGGCAACCTTTGGATGGGCTGTCTCACGCAGACGTGGTTAATCTGCTGAAGAACGCCTACGGGCGCATTATCCTGCAGGTATTCTGATCAATGGAACATGCAGCTGGGAGAGGCAGATAAGTGGCGAGCAAAAACGATTGAGCGTCACTGGCAGGAGGCATCACCGCCCAGCAGGGTGCTTGCTGATGTGAATTATGAAGGTTGAAAGCAAGAAATTATTATTTTTATTCAGAAATTCTTTAATGCCACCCATACAGGCAGTGAGCATGATTATATGAAAGCATAACAAGGGGAGAAAAATTACTCTTTGCTTCACGTGATAAATCAACAAGGCTTTTAGCTTCTGGTGTTCTTTTGTAAATCAGAGTTTGCATGGAATAGGAAATGATTTCTTTTCTTATACCCCAAAACTGCGTCTGAACTGCCCAAGTGCTGTTTCTTCCAGTCCTTTAAAGGACAGGAAAGGTAACCATGCTTTTTTTCTGTTGCATAAATGATTGCCAGCACTGCTAAATACTGCATAGTAGTCACCGACTAAGGCAAACAATCATATTTCAGCTGTGGTCCCCAAGAGTATTCTCCAGAGGCACAAGGAAATATACCAGGAAGTAAAAACAAGGTGCGCTCTTAGTCACCCCTCCTTCTCTTTCAGCACTTTGAATATCTCTGAGATTGATGTCATGCAGTGAGCTAGAGCAGCGTACTGGCAGCCAGTTTCATTACTGAGCTCCCCCCAAAATCTATGATTATAAACACCATCCTCCTGCAGGGGTAATATTAAATGGTCTATAGGTAAAAAGAATAAAACCCACCATTTAGTATCTCAGAGAAAGGGCTAGCCACCCCCTCTAATCATTCTAGTCTTTAAATAATAAGTTTGAATTGAAAAGCATTACTTTGGGGAGGAACAATTTATGGTGCTTAAGTCTCACCATCTCAGAGGTCTAAGTCGAAAGTGCCAAAACCGACATTTAACAAAAGTCGGTGGCTTTCGACACATAGGAAGGGAATTATAAAATACTGCCAGGGGTTTCCAGGGAGTTTATGTGATAGGCAACATATTATTCAAGATCTGGGTCCCCAGGTTTCTGTTGAACACAAATGGAAACAGAGTGAACTGAGTGTCGAGTCATGGAGATGGCTTCCTCATGTCCTCATCCTCAGGGGTTACCTGTCATTTCGCCTTCCACCCCCATCCTCCTCAGAGCCTGCAAATCCTGGCTTTTTCTCGTTTCCAGCTCTTGCCATTCCTTCGAGTTATGCTGACCCCTAGAGGCCATGCAAGTGCAACTCCAGTCGCAGAGCTGTACCCCATTAGTTACACAGGATTTGGATACCTATGTACCAGAGGGGGCTGGGGTGGGGGGAGGGAGTGGGGAAAGTGTTTCCCTTAGTGGAATCTACTGTTATTGACATTTTTATTTTCCAGTGTAATTTCTTCAGCTCCATCTTCTTCACAAAGAATGTGACACAATGTGAAAGTATGACATTCACTATGTAAAGTACCTTCAGTGGGAATGAGCTCATGGTCTCCCTATGCAGAATTTAATGTTCCATTCAGCCAAATTGCCACTATTTACATACTTCTGAAGGGGTTCTTTATTTTTCCTATTTCTTCATTTTAAGAAAATCACTTTTGGTTTCAAAATGTTCTCTTGCATTAATCACATTAGATGGTGGTGTTATTGTCTAACAGGTGCTGTTAAAAACTTATAGAATCCTTCGGGATTTTGACACTTGTGATCTACACAACTCTGTATGTGTATGGGCGTGGGTATGGGGCATATGTGCTGCCAAAAGCTTTAGAGACAGAACTCGGGAGATTCTTACATCTTGTGTCGGACGCCTTTCAGTTGCATAGTCGTATGCGCTTTAATTGAAACAGTGTGCATGGAGTGGTACCAGCAATACATTAGCACAGCTGACTTGTCAGTAGGTGATTATTTTCATTATCAGGTGAGCCAGCCCAGTAGCAGAGCAGTAGGAAGGTCAGGTAATTGTGTCTGATGTTATGGAAAATACTTCTTGTTGGTGCACGTGCGAAGCGATCAGCAACTGCTGATGGCACAGGGGAGATTAGGTCTGGGTCAGCAGACCGTGGGGTGGAGAAGGGGAAGAGAGTGGAGGAGACCATCAACACTTCTGGAAGCTTCTTCCCATAGTTTAAATTGCTAGTGCTAGGTATAGTAAAGAAGCAGCTTTTTCTGCCCTTGAAGTCTGATGGTATCTTATTGTCAAATAAAAATTGGTCAGTGGGAATTGATTTGGATGTAAGGGTAATTTTAAATATTCTCAACTATATTTGGAGGTCTAGTTTGCCTAGATTTGCCTGGTTTTGAAAGTTTGCCTGGTTTAGCACTTTTGTCTATGAATTACTATACAACTTTTCTTGGAGAAAACCAGGTAACCCAGACTGTTATGGACATTTTTGTTTTTACCTCTTTCTTTAAGAACACGGAGGATAAAATGAGCGTATCAGGGATTTTTGTCACTACAGGAGCCTGTGGGGCTTTCTCTGGATCCAGACTTTTTAGTGTATAGACTGTGGATTAAGGCAGCAGTAACTAAACTAGGAAATACAGGAAGGGTATGTTGGGAGAGAAGAGAATGTCGTATTTGGAGGCACCCAAGGTAGAGATATCCAGCAGACAGAGGAAGTGTGCTGCCAAAGCTTGGGGAGACTTCAGTGCTGGAAATGGGATAAATATAGCCATCCACAACTTCATGGGGTTGACATTCCCACTGCCTGACACATAATACTTCATAGTTATTGGTTGAATAAATGAAACAGTAGAGACAAACACAGAGAATAAAACTTGGAATCAGTAACAGCTATAGACTTCCCTGGTGGCTCGGACGGTAAAGCATCTGTCTACAATGCGGGAGACCTGGGTTCGATCCCTGGGTTGGGAAGTTCCCTGGAGAAGGAAAAGGCAACCCACTCCAGTACTCTTGGCTAGAAAATCCCATGGACGGAGGAGCCTGGTGTCCATGGGGTCGCAAAGAGTTGGACACGACTGAGCAACTTCACTATGGACAGCAGGAGAAGGAATTTCTTGGCCAACCCAATAGCTTATGCCTTTCTCTTTGAAGGCTTTAGAATGTAGTATACAGGTATTTTTCTTCTTTTATTTAACTTGTTCACTTGTTAATGGACCTGAAATTAAATTTACTTCATTGCTTGTTTTTTTCTCTTTCTGTTTCTCTTTTGTCAGTTCCTTAATGTTGGAGGCTGCATCTCCTGAATTAATCCTGTGTCTTATTTGTTCTGTTTCATTTTCAGTCTAGGGCTCCCAAGAGAAGTCCCTCTTTTCTCTATATTATCTTGAGCATGGCATGTCTCTCCTAACCAGCAGTTGGGCCCTTTTACATCAGTTTTTGTTTGTGTGTGTTCTGCAAGATGCCCTCAAGGACCTCCCAGACACACACTTATTAATCCCCCTGACTTCTTCTGACTCTCTTCTGCTCCCTGAGAAAATTGCTTTAGGATATACTCCAACAAAAGAGGAAAGTAGAGAGGGAAGCCAGTGGATCCAAAGCTGAGGAACAGGGAAGTCCTAGGACAGCTATGCAGCAGGCAGAGAGAACAATTTATCCAAATTGAAGCAGGGAGACCAGAAGACTCTAAAAGAGAGGCCTCTGAATTAAAGAGGGGAAAAAAAGAGAGAGAGATGGATTACCTTGTATATTTAACTGCATTGGAGGTTTAAGGTCAGGTGGAAAGTTTGGGGCTGAATTATTATAATATATAAAAAATTAAACAAAATGAGATTGTTATTAACCTTGAGCACAATAAACTTGTACCAAAGAAAGGGGGAGAGATGTAAACATACAACAGTAGTCGGCTCAATGTGAATAACATTTATGTAAGTCATAATAAAACCAATAGAACGAAACATCATGATGCATGAAATATTAGTAGCATGACACTGAGATGTGTTCATAGGGAAATATGAGAGTTAAATCTTTGAAGTTGAAATAAGATTGTTGGAAATTGTTAAAACTGCAAAGATTTAAGCATTTAATACATCTAAAGAAACACAGGGAACAAGTAGAACTTAAAAATATAAAAGGTAAGTGTAAAATTTTGGCAAACTAAATTTTCATCTGTTGGAATAAGTAGTCTATAGATGTGATCGAGTAGTCTATAGATGTGATCAAGATGATAAAGTGCAAAGTAGTCTTATAAAGTGTATTATTTAGCTTATATCTCTAGAATTGAAAAGAGAAATACTCAGTATGTCTCTAGGGAATAAGAGTGTTGAATTTTTTATCATGTACTGTATTACTTAATTTTAAATCATGTGCACACAAAAGGAAATATCCTAGAAAATTGAAAGGAACCAGGAGTTAAGAATATAGGTCCTAGACCCTAAAGGAGAAAAGAATTTTTAAAACACCACACTTACAAAAAGTAAATAAAACTGTGGGAAGGCAGCTGTCAGATCAATCACTGGCAATCTTTAAAATAATTGATTTCTCTCTTTCGAAACTGGTGGCAAGTCAGTAGGTGCAAGGGAGTAATTGGGAGCAAAGGACATAGAAAAAAAGATGGAGGTGATGTTATCTCTGAAAAAGAGGGTAAGAAGTGTTTCCGAGCATTTGAGTCTGATGGCTTTCCTTTGAGGATAATCATTTTCTATGAATGAATAAAGAAGTGATTTTGACATTTGAGAAAAGTGCTTCTCAAACCTCAGCATGCTCCAAGATCATCTGGCGGGCTTGTTAAACAGATGCATTGCTAGGTCCCACTCCCAGAGCTTCTGATTCTGTAGGACTGGGGTGGATCCACGAATTTCCTTTATAACAAGCTGCCAGGTGTTGCTGATGCTTCTAGTTCAGAGAGCAATCTGAAACCCACTGGGTAGTACATCCTTTAGAGATGAGCAAAGATTTGCACTGCTCTTTTCTCTATGTCTGGAATACCCATCTCACCCTACCAGTATCCCCTCTTTATAAAGGTACATGTGAGTAGGTCTTAACCTTGATTGCCCAGTCAAATCGCTGAATCAGTTCCTGGGTCTCACCCTATGGAATTAATTAATCTGGGATGTGGCTTGAACATTGGAATATTTTAAAGCTTCCCACGTGATTTATTATGTGGCCAGGGTTAAGACCAGCTATCTGTGAGGGTTCCTTATGGGTAGAAAGCCAAGTGGTGCCAGAAAGTGGATGATAAACTTCAGGAAAAGGACCAAGAGCTAACGGTTTGAAAGTTGAAGTGATGACCTCAGGTAAGTTCTGTAGGACATGTAGGTTTTAGTGTCAGAAAGCTGAGTATTTTTGAATCCTCTTAACTCTTCAGCTTCCTCTAGGAAACTGGATCATTGCTCCTTTCTTCCAAGGTTGCTGTGAGAATTAAATGAGGTGTAACATTTAGTAAAAATAGTGGATTATAAGTGGCATTGCCTTCTCCGTATCAGCATCAGCATAAGTGTTAAGCAGGAAATAAAGTGGAAAGTGAAAGTGTTAGGCTGTCAGTCGTGTCTGACTCTTGGTGACCCCGTGGACTGTAGCCCTCCTGGCTCTTCTGTCCATGGTATTCCCCAGGCAAGAACACTGGGATGGGTTGCCTCTTCCTCCTCCAGCGGATCTTCCCAAACCAGGGATTGTACTGGGGTCTTCTGCATTGGCAGGCAGATTCTTTACTGTCTGAGCTACCAGGGAAGCATTAAATAAGTGACTCTTTATTGCTGTCTGTCTGTCATTGCTTCCCAGGTGGCCCTAGTGATAAAGAACCCACCTGCCAGTGCAGGAGACATAAGAGATGTGGGTTTGATCCTTGGGCTGGGAAGATCCCCTGGAGGAGGAATGGCACTCCAAATGTATTCCTGCCTGGAGAATCTCATGGACAGAGGAGCCTGGTGGGCTACAGTCCATGGAATCACCAAGAGTCGGACACGACAGAAGCAACACAACACGCACTTTATTACTCTCATTATAATAACATTGTCTTGAAGTCAGAGAAGGCTAAAATTCCTCTTAAAATCCTGGAAGTGTGGTGGTTTTCTAGGCGGCATTTGAGATGTGCGCCATCAGATGGTGATGTGACCAAGTCACTTTGCTTCTTCTTACTAAATTTTTGTGTTCCCTGGTGGCTCAGAGGGTAAAGCGTCTGCCTGCAATGCAGGAGACCCAAGTTCGATCCCTGGGTTGGGAAGATCCCCTGGAGAAGGAAATGGCAACCCACTCCAGTACTCTTGCCTGAAAAATCCCATGTACAGAGGAGCCTGGCGGGCTTATAGTCCATGAGGTCCCAAAGAGTCAGACATGACTGAGCGACTTCACTTTCACTCCATTCTAAACTTAAAACATTTCATGCTTCAGACCATGTTTTTAAAACAGATACATTAAAATCAGTATATTCTGATGTTACTAGAATCAGTGTCACTAGATTCTAAATAAAACTTTAATCAGATGTGCTTTCTACTCCATTAAGTTACACCAGATGCCAGGCATGGGACAAAGCAAGCTCATTTTGTTCTATAATGTGCCCTCATCTTAAGATGCCAACTTTCTCAGGGTCACCTTAACTTGACAGTCTTTCTGTCTGTCTCTAGTGTATTTGTACTGTGGATCCAGGATGCAGGTTGGGCATGAGTATGGAGTTTGTATTTTGTACTACAAGATTTTGTTGTTGTTTAATTGCTAAGCCATGCCTAACTCTTTTGTGACCCCATGGACTACAGTCTACCAGGCTCCTCTGTCCATGGGATTTCCCAAGCAAGAATACTGAAGTGGGTTGCCCTTTCCTACTCCAGGGAATCTTCCCCACCTAGAGATCAAACATGTTTCTCCTGCATTGCAGGAGGACCCTTTGCCACTGAGCCACCAGGGAAGCTCATTATAAGATTTGGGTCTTAACAGATCTAAAGGCTAATCTCATTCCTTTACAAGACCAGAAAGTCAGGAAAATTCTAGGCAAGAAGCTCAAGCTTTTATGCATTGTAATGTTCTGGATGTACATTTGATGCAATGTAAATACTTACCTGGAAAATATTTTCACTTCTCAATTCTTCAAAACATAATCCACCCCAAACCTGTTTTTGAGCAAAGGTACTTATCCTAGGGTCTATGCAATAAAGACTTGTGTTTTATTATTCAATTAGAATATGTACCAACATACATGGCTCTGATATACAATTCCGATTGAACGTAGTTTTGTTTTTAACAAAAAAATTAAAGGCATGAAGAGAGAGCATATCAGAACAGATACCTTCCTAAGGTCAAGGTTTGAGGAGACAAAAATCTAAGGAGATAAATATTGAAGGAGAAATGCTTTGGGAGGGGGAAATTCATTTGGAGGGGGAAACACGGAGTGAGGGGTTGGGGTGGTTGGAGGGGGAAACACTGAGTGAGGGGTTGGGGCAGTTGGAGGGGGAAACACGAAGTGAGGGGAGAATTCATTTGGAGGGGGAAACACGCTTATTGGTTCTTCCTCTTCCTGGGATTCACGGGTCTTTCTTTGTTCCATAAGTTGAAAGGATACGGCCTCTTCCCCATCCTTCATTTCAGACATCTTGCCCTCGAGTGAAGTGACTTCCTCCTTGTCTTCTTTCCTTTCACAAGTCTCCCCCTCCTCAGGTGAAGTGATTTCCTCTTCCTCCAAATCAATATTCTGCCACTTCCAAGGTAGGGAAGCTTCCTTTCCTTCTTTCAAGTCCATGGTCTCCCTCTCCTCAGGGGAAGAGACCTCCTCCTCCTCCTTTGGGTCGTTGGCCTCCCTCTGCTCAGGCAGACATTTACTGAATGTTTGACCCTAACACGGATGCAGAGATATGAGAAAACAAAGTACTTTCACTAAGCATCTGGTGAGTCTAAGCTGGTGAACCCACATGGCAGCTTAGGACACTCTATTAATTTGATACATGTATCCCCATCACCCAGCAGTTCCATATCTAGTTCTCCATCTTAAAGCACGTCTCTTGGGATGCTTATCACAGCACCATGTGCAACAATGGGGAAGAACAGAGACTTAGAGGACTTGCAGGTTTTGAACCAGGTTAATGACTGTGAGAAGGAAATGGCAGTATTCATGCCTGGAAAATCCCATGGATGGAGGAGCCTGGTAGGCTACAGTCCATGGGGTTGCAAAGAGTCGGACACGACTGAGTGACTTCACTTCACTAATGACGGTGAAGGATAAGTGGGAACAAAGAGCACATCTGCCTCCTCCGGGCCCCTGGGGGCCTGAGGGATGAGGGGAAGGGTTGCTGACCTGAGTGATGTAAAAGGGCTAGACCATAGGTTGTGGGTCCTACAAGTTGGAGCTCGCGCTCGCCAGGTCCAAGGACTCCAGGCACCACGGCTCATTCAGGTTGCACAGACCTTCGACCTCATCACCTCAGGACCCGGAAGCCTCTCTACCTTACCCCAGAATCCCTGTCCATTCCCCCACCCCCTCTCCACTTAGAATGTCCGTGTCTGCCCCTGACACTAGGTGACAGCAGTGGCAAGCCTGCTTGTTGTAGAGTGAGGAACACATTTGCTGTCCTCAGAATCTACTGCGGAAGTTTGCACCCAGTAGTTCAGGATTTACTTTAAACAACAGCAACAACAAAAAAAGAGCAGACTTCCTGTTAGCCTGATGGCCTCCCCGTTCCCCACAAGTTAAACACACAAATTAAGCCGTCTTCCAGTCTTACCTCCATGCCTGGTCCCTGGTGCTACTGGGCGAAGAGCACTTCAGACAGCAGGGCTGAACAAGACTCAGACCACGTCTTTGTCTCCTCAAGCTGGTAACTAGCTGAGCATACTTTTCCAAGATCAGATTATCTCCTTCTACAAGTCTGGAAGACCAATCAACTCTTAAGACCAAGACTGTTGATGCAGATGCCTTGGGGCTATCAAGTCATTCTGAGGATGATGGGTTTATCTCTTTGTTTCTCTGCAAAAGACCAAAAACTGTCAGTGAAAGTCCTTCCCATTTCCTATCCAGCCCCTTGTATTCCACTTCTGAAAAATAGGCAGGAGCTGGGGATCCTAAGCTGCTCCTAGGATTTAATATCAGTTGTCGAGAGGCCCTTTATATTTCAGGGTAGGGATCAAGCAAGAGGCCTTACCACCCTGTAAGATGGCTCTGCCAAATGTTTTTGTATTTTCTAGCTAGACTTTTACCCAAATAGAACTTTGACTTTGGTTTCACAGTTTATATGGGCTCCTGAAAGTTTATTAAAGTTCAAAAGCTTTCTTCCTAGAACATCCATGGAGTGTGTATTTCCTGCATCCCAAACCCTCTCCATGTAATACTCGGGGGGAAGGGTGCATCTTTCCCTCCTGTTGCTAAGCACCCACTGTGAAGTTCAGCTCTGCCTTCAGCTGCTTGTTTGGCTCTGCCCTTCACTCTTCCTGGGTCCATGTGTGAAAGTGAAAGTGAAGTTGCTCAGTCGTGTCCGACTCTTTGTGACCCCATGGATCACATGGCTCCATGTGTAGACTCTAGTTCACTATATGCAGGATGAGGCATATCTCCTGGTGTGAGGGTCCAAGACCAGGTCTGTACCCTCACCAGGTGATTTGCCTGACACCACATGGGCTTCCCAGGTGACACTAGTGGTAAAGAACCCACTTGCCAATGCAGGAGACATGAGAGATGCAGGTTTGATTCCTGGGTTCGAAAGATCCCCTGGAGGAGAGCATGGCAACCCACTCCAGTATTCTTGCCTGGAGAATCCCATGGACAGGGGAGCCTGGCGGGCTACCGTCCACAGGATCACAAAAGAATCAGACATGACTTAGCGACTAAACAACAACTACAACATAGGAATCCCCTTCACCATATCCTAAATCCATAGAGTTTAAGTCTCTGCTTGAGTGCTTCCTTTGTGGGGGCTCATGTCCTAACCAGCTGAGCCTTTCCATTCTGTAACTGCCTTAGCTGCTAGATTTTTTTCTTCTTAAAAAGACCCCAAACCAATCTCACTCTGTTCTGTGAAAATTCAGAAATTGAACCCCATGTGCTGTATTCGTTAAGAAGGTTTTCAGTTCAGTTCAGTCACTCAGTCGTGTCCGACTCTTTGCGACCCCATGAATCACAGCACGCCAGGCCTCCCTGTCCATCACCAACTCCCAGAGTTCACTCAAACTCATGTCCATCGAGTCAGTGATGCCATCCAGCCATCTCATCCTCTGTCATCCCCTTCTCCTCCTGCCCCCAATCCCTCCCAGCATCAGGGTCTTTTCCAATGAGTCAGTTCTTTGCATCAGGTGGCCAAAGTATTGCAGTTTCAGTTTCAGCATCAGTCCTTCCAATGAATATTCAGCACTGATTTCCTTTAGGATGGACTGGTTGGAAAGACTGTTAACAATCATACAAAATGTATTAATATCATGACAATTTGTGAGGAATATTCAGAGTGCTACAGAGAGGAAAACAGGAAAAATTAAACATAGGTAATCAAAGAAGGTTAGTATAATGGAAGTGACTTTTAAGCTGATGCCAGGCCAACCGGTTTGGCTTCAGGAGTCAAACCAGGTTTGGGGAAGGGACTCTAGGCAGAAAGAACTGTGGAATGTGGGGAGGAGGGGATGATATAGATGGGATTAGAGGAGTAATTCTGGAAAGGACACTTGCATAGAGAGATCACTGAAAGGATTTAGGCAGGGGAGGGTCATTATCCCTTTTATATTTCAAACAATAACTGTCTATTGTGTAGAAGAGAGTAAGTGGGGATTTCAGGTAAAAGGCAGCCAGTGATAATGGATTGAATTAGGATGGTCACTAGGGAGATGACAGAAAGCAGACTTGAGAAATATTTTGGAGGTAGAGTCCAGAGGATTTGGTGGTAGATTATTCAGAATAAGCATCAGTATGGTTAGCATCCTAGCACCTTTCCAGCTGGGCAATCACCAGCCAGCAATCAATCAGGTATTTTCAAGATTATACCTAGTGGGTTTCTAATTAGGCAGCTGGAGGTGCTATCTACTCAGAAGAGGAAAGCTAAAAGGAAAATGAATTGAAGGGATTTGGTTGTTGGATCAAGAATTTGGATTTGGTTGTATTAATTTTAATAAGGCTTTGAGGTAGTAAAATGCAGATACTGAGTTGGCAATTGGATATAACAAACTAAGTTGGGAACTGTCAGCACATGATTGGAATTGAAAGCTGTGGGAATGTGGATGCTGTACCCTAGACCCTGTGTGTACAAGTGGGAAGCAGCCAGGCCTGAGCCATGAGGGCTATGTAGAATAGCAGAGATAGAAGAGTGGCCAAGCAGCAGGAGGAAAGCCAGAGACGGGGTCTTGAAGTCCGGGTCAGACCCTGGGGATGGCAACTGGAACGGAGTGGGCTTTTGAAAATGATGTAGGCTGAGAGGAGGTAGGATTACTTAAGTCACAGGCAAAGATAATTCCTCCACTACACTTGCTGGGGAGGAAAGGAAAGAAAACTGGTGGGAAGTGTAGAGGACAGTTTGTCATTTTCCTTTTTGTTGTTTATCCTAAATATCCCTCCAATTCATTCATTCTTTATATGATAGTATTTCTAGAAGATCTTATAACTTATGCAAAACAGTGTTTTCCCCCCAGAATTGGATGCTTCACCCAAAATGTGTTCTGATCCAGCCAGGGTCAGACTATTAGCAGATGCAACTAAGCTTCAGTTCAGTTCAGTTCAGTTGCTCAGTTGTGTCCGACTCTTTGCAACTAAGCTTACTTATTCGTATTTTGGTAGCCATGCCCTCTGTTGGCTTATCCTGAAACTGCAATCAAATCAAGCTCTTGCACTGCTGTTAAGTAAAGTCCTTTCACCCCATTGTTGTTGTTCAGTCTCTCAGCCCTGTCTGACTCTTTGTGATCCCATGGACTGCAGCACGCCTGGCTTCCTTGTCCTTCACTATCCCCTGGAGTTTGCTCAAACTCATGTCCACTGAGTCGATGATGCCCTCCAACTATCTCATCCTCTGTCACCCCTTTTCCTCTTGCCCTCAGTCTTTCCCAGTGTTAGCATCTTTTCCAGTGAGTCAGCTCTTTGAACCAGGTGGCCAAAAAGTATTGGAGCTTCAGCTTCAACATCAGTCCTTTCAAGGAATATCCAAGGTTGTTCTCCTTCAGGATTAACTGGTTTGATCTCCTTGCTGTCTAAGGAACTCACTCTGTCCTTGTGTGCTAATATCATCTAGAAGGACATTTCATCAGAAGCAAGGATAGCCCAAGAGCCCTTGAGAAAGAAGTTTGGATAACTAGTTGAGGTAGAAGACAACTCCAGAATAAGGATACAAGGCAGGTTTTTTATGAATCCTATTTAACAGGTGAAAAAACTGAAACTTAAGCATACTACCATTTAAGTGGTAAAAACAACTTCAGATCTTCTTTCTGTCAGAGGTATACCATATTTCTTCTTAATTCTTTGCAATATTTTTGCAGAATAGAAATATAACTGATTATTTACATGTCAGTTCTATACTTTTGTTTGTGTGCATGCTCAGTCCCTCAGTCACGTCTGACTCTTTTTGACTCAGGACTATGCCTGCCAGGCTCTTCTCTCTATGTGATTTCCCAGGCAAGAATACTGGAGTGGGTGGTCATTTCCTATCCTGGGGGATCTTTCTGACCTGAGGATCAAATCTACATCTCTTACTTTGGCAGGCAGATTCCTTAGCACTGCACCACTCTTTGTTTGTGCCATACTTTTGTTTGGGACCATCTAAATGTGAATTGGTGAAGAAGAACTGGAGAACCTCTTGATGAAGGTGAAAGAGGAGAGTGAAAAACCTGACTTAAAACTCAACATTTAAAAAACTAAGATTATGGCATTTGGTCCCATCACTTCATGGCAAATAGATGGGGAAACAATGGAAACAATAATAGACTTTATTTTTTGGGCTCCCAAATCACTGCAGATGGTGACTGCAGCCATGATATTAAAAGACACTTGCTTCTTGGAAGAAAAGCTATGACAAACCTAGGCAGAATATTAAAAAGCAGAGACATAACTTTGCTGACACAGGTACATCTAGGTAAAGCTATGGTTTTTCCAGTCATCATGTATAGATGTGAAAGCTGGTAAAGAAAGCTGAGGGCTGAAGAATGGATGCTTTTAAACTGTGGTGTTGGAGAAGACTCTTCAGAGTCCCCTGGACTGCAAGGAGTTCACACCAGTCAATCCTAAAGGAAATCAATCCTGAATGTTCATTGGAAGCACTGATGCTGAAGCTGAAGCTCCAGTACTTTGGCCACCTGATTCGAAGAGCTGACTCATTGAAAAAGACCCTGATGCTGGGGAAGACTGAAGGCAGGAAATGGGGAGAACAGAGGACGAGATGGTTGGATGGCATCACCGACTTGATGGACATGAGCTTGAGCAGGCTCCAGGAGATGGTGAAGGACAGGGAAGCCTGGCGTGCTGCAGTCCACAGAGTTGTAGAGTCAGACATGGCAGAGTGACTGAACAACAACAAGAACAAACACGAATCATAGGAAATCAGGAGATGTTCTTTCATTCATCAAATATTACTTGAACACCTATATAGACATGTTCTACGTAAAGGGGATACGGTGGTGAATAAAACAGACAAACTTTCATGTCCTCACATGCTAATATGAAGTGATAAGACAGGACAGGGCTTCTCTTGTGGCTCAGCTGGTAAGGAATCCGCCTGCAATGCAGGAGACCTGGGTTCGATCCCTGGGTTGGGAAGATACCCTGGAGAAGGGAAAGGCTACCCACTCAGTATTCTGGCCTGGAGAATTCCATGGATTGTATAGTCCATAAGGTCACAAAGAGTCGTACACAACTGAGGGACTTTCACTTTCACACTTTCAAGACAAGACAAGGCAAAATATATATACAGTTAATTAGATAGTGATAGTAGTAAGAAAACATAAAGCAGGAAAGGAGGAGATTGTTAAACAAAATTAAACTGAGTAAATTTGAAGGTCTGTTTATCTTTATTCAATAATTCATGAATATTATTATTCATGAATTATTATATCATTATTCATGGATTATTATTATTCATGATAACTGGGATGCATCCCATTTATCAAATAGAATGGTACTCCAAGGTTCTATGCAAAACTGTAAGGCTTTTATAGGAAGGAGGGTAGGATAAGAAGTTAAAAGAGTGGATTATTTCTGGTAGGACTTATTAAGTAGATTCTCTGATTGGTCTTGATGAGGAAATTCCAGACTGATTGGTTTAAAATTCCACTCTAAGGAGCAGCTGAAACTGCAGTTAGGCTAGGTGTTAAGTCCTTGGAGGGCTTAGCATATGTGGCTCTATTTGGGGCCAGTTTCTTTTCTTTTTACTCAATTCTTTAAAAAGTTTATATTTTATTGAAGGATAATTGCTTTACAGAATTTTGCTGTTTTCCGTCAAATCTCAACATGAATCAGCCATAGGTATACATATATCCCCTCCCTTTTGAAACACCCTCCCATCTCTCTCCCCATCCCACCACTCTAGGCTGATACAGAGCCCCTGTTTGAGTTTCCTGAGCCATATAGCAAATTCCCATTGGCTATCTATTTTACCTATGGTACTGTAAGTTTCCATGTTACTCTTTCCATACATCTCACCCTCTCCTCCCCTCTCCCCATGTCCATAAGTCTATTCTCTGTTTCTCCATTGTGGCCCTGTAAATAAATTCTTCAGTACCATTTTTCTAGATTCCTCATATATGTGTTAAAATATGATATTTATCTTTCTCTTTCTGACTCACTTCACTCTGTATAATAGGTTCTAGGTTCATCCACCTCATTAGAACTGACTCAGATGTGTTCCTTTTTATGGCTGAGTAATAGTCCATTGTGTGTATGCACCACAACTTCTTTATCCATTCATCTGTCGATGGACATCTAGGTTGCTTCCACATTCTAGCTATTGTAAATAGTGCTGCAATGAGCAATGAGATACATGTGTCTCTTTCAGTTTTGGTTTCCATAGGGTGTATGCCTAGGGGTGGGATTGGTTTTACTCCTAGTTTTTTAAGGACTCTCCATACTGACTTCCATAGTGGCTATATCAATTTACATTCCCACCAACAGTGCAAGTTTCCCTTTTCTCCATACCCTCTCCAGCATTTATTGTTTGTAGACATTTTGATGAGGGCCATTCTGACCAGTGTGAGGTGATATCTCATTGTAGTTTTGATTCATTTCTCTAATAATGAGAGATGTTGAGCATCTTTCATGGGTTTGTTAGCCATCTGTATGTCTTCTTTGGAGAAATGTCTGTTTAGGTCTTTTTCCCACTTTCTGATTGGGTTGTTTGTTTTTCTGGTATTGAGTTGTATGAGCTGCTTGTGTATTTTAGAAATTAAGCCTTTGTCAGTTGTTTTATTTGCTATTATTTTCTCCCATTCTGAGGGTTGTCTTTTCACCTTGCTTATAGCACACTTTGCTGTGCAAAAGCTTTTAAATTTAATCAGGTCCCACTTGTTTACTTTCATTTTTATTTTCATTATTCTAGGTGGGTCATAGAGGATCTTGCTTTGATTTATGTCATTCTGAGTGTTCTGCCTATGTTTTCCTCTAAGAGTTTTATAGTTTCTGGTCTTGCATTTAGGTCTTTAATCCATTTTGAGTTTATCTTTGTATATGGTGTTAAGAAGTGTTCTAATTTCATTTTTACATGTAGCTGTCCCATTTTCCTAGCACCATTTATTGAAGAGGCTGTCTTTGCCCCATTGTATATTCTTGCCTCCTTTATAAAAAATAAGGCACACATAGGTGTATGGGTTTATTTCTGCTCTTTCTATCTTGTTCCATTGGTCTGTATTTCTGTTTTTGTGCCAGTACCATGCTGTCTTGATGACTGTAGCTTTGTAGTATAACCTGAAGTCAGGAAGGTTGATTCCTCCAGCTTCATTCTTCTTTCTCAAAACTGCTTTGGCTGTTTGGGGTCTTTTGTGTTCCCATATGAATTGTGAAATTTTATGTTCTAGTTGTGTGAAAAAATGCCATTGGTAAATTGATAGGGATTGCATTAAATCTGTAGATTGCATTTGGTAGTATAGTCATTTTCACAATATTGATTCTTCCTACCCAGGAACATGGAATATCTCTCCATCTGTTTATGTCTTTTTTTATTTCTTTCATTAGTGTCTTATAGTTTTCTGTATACAGTTCTTTCATCTCCTTATATAAGTTTATTCCTAGATATTTAATTCTTTTTGTTTCAGTGGTGAATGGGATTGATTCCTTAATTGCTCTTTCTGATTTTTCATTGGTCATATGTAAAAATGCAAGTGATTTCTGTGTACTGATTTTGTATCCTGCAACTTTGCTATATTCTCTGATTAGCCGTAGTAATTTTCTGATACTATCTTTAGGGTTTTCTATGAAGGAGATCAACCCTGGGATTTCTTTGGAAGGAGTGATGCTAAAGCTGAAACTCCAGTACTTTGGCCACCACATGTGAAGAGTTGACTCATTGGAAAAGACTCTGATGCTGGGAGGGACTGGGGGCAGGAGGAGAAGGGGATGACAGAGGATGAGATGGCTGGATGGCATCACTGACTCAATGGACGTGAGTCTGAGTGAACTCCGGGAGTTGGTGATGGACAGGGAGGCCTGGTGTGCTGCGATTCATGGGGTCGCAAAGAGTTAGACACGACTGAGTGACTGAACTGAACTGATGTTCAGTATCATGTCATCTGCAAACAGTGAGAGCTTGACTTCTTTTCTGATCTGAATTCCTTTTATTTCTTTTTCTGCTCTGACTGCTGTAGCTGGAACTTCCAGAATGATGTTGAATAATAGTGGTGAAAGTGGACACCCTTGTCTTGTTCCTGATCTTAGGGGAATGCTTGCAGTTTTTCACCATTGAGAATATTGTTTGCTATAGGCTTATCATATATGGCCTTTACTATGTTGAGGTAGCTTCCTTCTATGCCCATTTTTTGGAAGAGTTTTAATCATAAGCAAGTACTGAATTTTGTCAGAGGCTTTTTATACATCTATTGAGGTTATCATATGCTTCTTATCTTTCAGTTTGTTAGTATCATTTATCACATTGATTGATTTGTGTATATTGAAGAATCCTTGCATCCCTGGAATAAACCCAACTTGTTCAGGGTGTATGAGCTTTTTGATGTGTTGCTGAATTCTGTTTGCTAGAATTTTGTTGAGGATTTTTGCATCTATGTTCATCAGTGATATTGGCCTGTAGTTTTCTTTTTTGTGTGTTGTCTTTGTCTGGTTTTGGTATCAGGGTGATGGTGGCCTTGTAGAATGAGTTTGGAAGTGTTCCTTCCTCTGCAATTTTTGAAAGAGTTTTAGAAGGATAGGCATTAGCTCTTCTCTAAATGTTTGATAGACTTCTTCTGTGAAGTCATCTGGTCCTGGGCTTCTGTTTTTTGGGTGATTTTTGATCATAGCTTCAATTTCAGTGCTTGTAGTTGGGTTGTTCATAACTTCTAATTCTTACCGGTTCAGTCTGGGAAGATTGAGCTTTTCTAAGAATCTGTCCATTTCTTCCAGGTTATCCATTTTATTGCCATATAGTTGTTCATAATAGTCTCTTATAATCCTTTGTATTTCTGCATTGTCTGTTGTAACCTTGCCCTTTTCATTTCTAATTTTGTTGATTTGAGTATTCTCTCTTTTTTTCTTGATGAGTCTGGCTAAGAGTTTGTTAACTTTGTTTATCTTCTCAAAGAACCAGCTTTTAGTTTTATTAATCTTTACTATTGTTTCTGTCATTTTTTATTTCCACTTGGATCTTTATGATTTCTTTCCTTCTACTAATTTTGGCCTTTTTCCTTCTTTTTCCAGTGGCGTTAGGTGTAAAGTTAGGTTGTCTATTCAATGTTTTTCTTGTTTCTTGAGGTAGGATTGTATTGCTATAAACTTCCTCTTAGAACTGCTTTTGCTGCATCCCATAGGTTTTGAGTTGTCGTGTTTTCATTGTCATTTGTTTCTAGAAGATTTTTTTTTATTTCCCTTTTGATTTCTTCAGTAACCTGTTGGTTACTTAGAAACATGTTGTTTAGCCTCTATGTGTTTGTGTTCCTTACAGTTTTTTCCTTATAATTGATACCTAGTCTCATAGCATTGTGGTCGGAGAAGATACTTGTTATAATTTCAGTTTTCTTAAATTTACTGAGGTTTGATTTGTGACCCAGGATGTGGTCTATCTTGGAGAATGTTCCACTTGAGAAGAAGGTGTATTCTGCATTTGGATGGAATGTCCTGAAGATATATCAATGAGATCCATCTCATCTAATGTATCATTTAAGACTTGTGTTTCCTTATTAATTTTCTGTTTTGATGATCTGTCCATTGGTGTGAGTGGGGTGTTAATGTCTCCTACTGTTATTGTGTTACTGTCAATTTTTCCTTTTATGTCTGTTAGTGTTTGTCTTGTGTATTGAGGTGCTCCTATGTTGGGTGCATTGGATAAGGAAATGGCAACCCACTCCAGTACTCTTGCCTGGAAAATCCCATGGACGGAGGAGCCTGGTGGGTTACAGTCCATGGGGTCACAAAGAGTTGGGCATGACTGAGCGACTTCACTTTCACTTTTCACTCTCATGCATTGGAGAAGGAAATAGCAACCCACTCCAGTATTCTTACCTGGAGAATCCCAGGGACAGAGGAGCCTGGTGGGCTGCCATCTATGGGGTCACACAGGGTCGGACATGACTGAAGTGACTTAGCAGCAGCAGCAGCATGTTGGGTGCATAGATATTTACAATTGTTATGCCTTCCTATTGGATTGATCCCTTGATCATTATGTAGTGTCCTTCCTTATCTCTTGTAATCTTTATTTTAAGGTCTATTTTGTCTGATATGAGGATTGCTACTCCAGCTTTCTTTTGCTTCCCATTTGCATGGAATATATTTTTCCATACTCTCATTTTCAGTCTATATGTGTCTTGAGGTCTGAAGTGGGTTTCTTATAGCCAGAGTATACATGGGTCTTGTTTTTGTATCCATTCAGCCAGTCTGTGTCTTTCGGTTGGAGCATTTAATCCATTTACATTGAAAGTAATTACTGATGTATATGTTCCTATTGCCATTTTGTAATTGTTTGGGGTTGGTTTTGTAGGTCTTTTCTCTTCTCTTGTATATCTTGACTATATAAGTCCATTTAACATTTGTTGTAAAGCTGGCTTGGTGGTACTGAATTCTCTTAACTTTTGCTTGTCTGAAAAGCTACTTATGTCTCCATCAATTTTGAATGAGATTCTTTCTGGGTACATTAATCTTGGTTGTGGATTTTTCCCTTTCAGTACTTTAAATATATCCTGCCTTTCCCTTCTGGCCTGCAGAGTTTCTGCTGAAAGATCAGCTGTTAAGCATATGGAGTTTCCCTCATATGTTACTTATTGCTTCTCCCTTGCTGCTTTTGATATTCTTTCTTTGTGTTTAGTCTTTGTTAGTTTGATTAGTATGTGTCTTGGCATATTTCTGCTTGGGTTTATCCTGTATGGGACTCTTCATGCCTCTTGGACTTGATTGGCTATTTCCTTTCCCACAATGGGGAAATTTTCAACTATAATCTTCAAAATTTTTCTCATATCCTTTTTTTCCCCTTCTTCTTCTGGGACCCCTATAATTCAAATGTTGGTGCATTTGATATGGTCCCAGAGGCCTCTGAGACTGTCCTCAGCTCTTTTCATTCTTTTTACTTTATTCTGCTCTTCAGAAGTTATTTCCACCATTTTATCTCCCAGCTCACTGATTCGTTCTTCTGCTTCAGATATTCTGATATTGATTCCTTCTAGAGTGTTTTTAATTTCAGTAGTTGTGTTGTTCATCTGTGTACATTTACTCTTTAATTCTTCTAGGCCTTTGTTAATTGATTCTTGCATTTTCTGCATTGTGTTTTCAAGGTTTTTGATCATCTTTACTATTATTATTCTGAATTATTTTTCAGGTAATTTTCCTATTTCCTCTCCATTTATTTGAACCTCTGCATTTCTGGTTTGTTCCTTCATCTGTGCAGTATTTCTCTGACTTTTCTTGTTTTTAAGTTATTGTGTTTGTAGCCTCCTTTTCCCAGGCTTCAAGGAAAGTTGAATTCTTTCCTTGAAGAAGGTTGAATTCTTTCTTCCTTTCGGTTTCTGCCCTCCTAAGGTTGGTCTGGTGGTTTGTGTGAGGTTCGTATAGGGTGAGATTTGTGCTGAGTTTCTGTTTGTTTGTTTTTCCTCTGATGGGCAAGGCTAAGTGAGGTAGTAATCCTGTCTGCTAATGATTTGGTTTGTATTTTTGTTTTGTTTGTTGTTTAGATGAGGTGTCCTGCACAGGGTGCTACTGGTGGTTGGGTGATGCCAGGTCTTGTATTCAAGTGGTTTCCTCTCTGTGAGTTCTCATTATTTGATATTCCCTAGGGTTAATTCCCTGGTAGTCTAGGATCTTGGAGTCCAAAGGCTCAGGGTTTGATCTCTGGTCAGGAAGGAAGATTCCACAAGTGGTTTGTTATGACATTAAGGGAGGGTGAAACAAATATCTGAAAATGAGAAACCAAAGATGAACACCAGGCAAATGGCAGTTAGAAAATCAGGCAAATAATAATTAAAATAATGGAATATACATATATACATATACACCCACGAGCAAAGTGAAAACAGCCCAACAAAAATAAAGCAGTAGACTGACCCAGCAAACAAAGGAAATAAAAAATTATATTTACCAGTTAAGGACAAAACTAAGTTAAGCACAAACTGGAAAGTGAAAGAATAAATGTAGAAAAAATATAATAGGTTTAAAAAATTATTAAAATTATAAAAAGAGAAAAAAAAAACGGAAGAAGAAAGAAAAAGGGGATAAAAAGGAAAACTCCACAGAACTGCAAGAGCCCAGTGTAGAGGCATAGGTTTATAACAACAGTAGAAAGTGTGACTGAATATACACATATACATATACACCCATAAGCAAAATCAAAACAGTACAACAAAAATTAAGTACAATAGATTGACCTGGCAAACAAAGGAAAGCAAAAATTATATCTACCAGAACAAAACTAGTTAAAGCACAAACTGGAAAACAAAACTGAAGCAAGGTGCCAATTGGAGAATAAAGCAATGAAAATAAACCTACAAATACGTTGAGAGGAAAGGAGAGAAAGAAAAGAAGAAAGAATAGATATGTAAAGTTAAACAGAGGTAGATAAAGAAGATTTATATACATTAAAGATTAACTGCAAAGGGAAAAGAATAGTAGGAAAAGCAAACAAAGAATAAATGTAGAAAAAATAATAATAGGTTTAAAAATTTTAATTTAAAAAAGAGAAAAGAAAAAAAAAAAAGAGGAAAACTCCACAGAACTGCAAAAGCCCATCATAGAGGCAGAGATTTATATTGACAATAAAAAATGTGACTGAGGAAAAAGAAAAAACGAAAAAAGCTGAAACGCTTAATTGGATTTCTTAGTGCCAATAAAATTGACAACTACAACAGATGGGGGGCGGGGAATCTGAAAGAATCTACAGAACAAGTCAAAATATAAGAATAATAAATGTCTTCCTTGAGTCACTGCTGTCAGAGTCCTTTCCCTCACTGGGAGTCACAGTCCACCTCACCTCCCTAGGATGCCCTCCAACACTGTACTGATCTCTGGACCTGCTGTGGGGGCTGCTCACATTCTAATCTGTCCCGCTCCTGTGTGTTCTTGCCTCCAATGTCCACAGCTATCAGAGCTAGGGCGTTTTATTTTGTGGGAGCTCTCAATGGCCTTTTATATATTCCATAGACACAGTCTGCTTAGTTGATGTGTGGATTTAATCTGCAGCTTGTACAGCTGGTAGGAAGGTTTTGGGTCTTCTTCCCTAGCTGCACTGCCTCTTGGTTTCAATTGTGGTTTTATTTCCACCTCTACATGTGGGTTGTCCACTGGGGTTTAGCTCCTGAGGCCACGCTGGAGGGCTTGGGTTTGCCCTTGTGAAGGCCAGATATGGAAGTGATGCAGCTGATTGGTTTGCAGTGGTGCTGGCATCACCAGGTACTCAGGGGGGTTGGTGCCTAGGGTAGTAGAAATATAGTCCTCTAGAAGGGTGTGGCAACTAGTATTGGCCAATAAGCTTCAGTATTCTTGCCTGGAGAACCCACTCTCTGGCAGAGAAGCCTGACAGGCCACAGTCTACAGGGTGGCAAAGAGTCGGACAGGACCAAAGCGACCCTATGCACATAAACACGAGACTTTTTTTTTTTTTTTTTTGCCTGTGGCAGCTCTGCCCCAGTGAGAGTTGAGTGTGAAGATGGTGCAGCTGCTTGGCTTGCGGGGACCCTGGTGGCACCAAGTACTCAGGGACACAGACTGCCTCCGCAGCAGGAGTTATGGCCCTATCAGAGTCTTTTTTTGAACCTCTTGTAGCTGGCGATCAGAAGGCCTCTTTGACCAGTCTTTCTCCGTAGCTCCACCCGTTCAGGCATCTAGAGGGCTCCCTTGGCTGGGGTCCTTTTCTGTAGATCAGTGCATCAGGCACTTAAAGGGGCACCCTGGCTGAGGTCCTACTCTGTAGTTCAGTGCCTCAGGTGTTTGATGGTCCAGCCTCTCTATTGTTCAGCTGCTGTTGTTGACACGTGGAGAGAGAGAGGCTATGGTAATGGCTCCAACCCCTATGCGTGACTCAGTAGTGTTGCCTTGCTTTCAGGGCTGCCTGGCTCTCCTCCATAGGCATTTCCCACCATGATCTCCTCCCTCATATCCCCTCGATCCATCTCTCCACAGTCAACAGCAGCCCCCAAACTGGGATTGCTGCACAATCCCTAAACTCCAGCTCCTGCCTCTGCCCCTTCCAGGAGACCCGCATTCCTGCCCGGCATATGTATGGCTGTGGCAAGGACTGCCTGATTCTCATTCCATTTAGGCTACTACAGATCAGCTGTTTCACTCTCAGCCTTAAATGTTTCTCCTCTGACTCAGACAATTGCCCCGCTGTCGGGATCAGACCCCTGCTTCAGTTCTCCCACCCACTGAGGGCAGGTGCAGTCCTACTAACACTCCTGTTTTTCCCCCTAGTTCCTTCATCCTACCGAGTTCTGCGTGGTTCTATATATTCTTTCCCACTGGTCAGGTACTCCTGTCCGCTGTCAGCTGGTGTTCTGCACGCATTGCTCTGTCTGAAGGTGTATTCTTGATGTATCCGTGGAGAGAGATGTACTCCACATCCACCAGCTCCTCTGCCATCTTGTTCTCTCCTCTTTTGTTTTAATTAATTTTTAAAATTGAAATATAGTTGATTTACAATGTCTTAATATTAGTTTCAGGTGTACAACATATACTCTATTTAAAGTCACCATATAGTATTGGCTATATTCCTTGTGCTGTATATGACATCCTTGTATTTTATTTATCTTATACCCAGGAGTTTGTACTTAATCCCCTTCCCCTTTCTCACACCTCCCCCCTTCCCATCCCCCCATGGATAACCTAGTTCTCTGTATCAGTGAGTCTGTTTATGTTTTGTTATATCCATTCACTTATTTTTTAGTTCCCATGTATAAGCGACTGAACTGAAATGAACTGATGTATAAGTGAAAACAGTATGTACTTTTCTCTGACTTACTTTACTAAGCAAAATATCCTGTAGGTCCATTCATGTGGATGCAAAGTTTTGCAAAAATTGCAAATTTTTTATGACTGAATAGTATTCCATTGTGTCCATCTTCTTTGTCCATTCGTGTGGTTTTTTTTTTTTTTTTTTTTAAGTCAAGGGTTCTTTTATTTTAAAATGAAGTTTTAAAAATATATTTATTTATTTATTTATTTGGCTGTGCCCGGTCTTAGTTGCAGCACACAGAATCTTCTATCCTTGTTTCAGCATGTGGGATCTTTAATAGGATCTAGTTCTCCAGCCAAGGATGGAATCCCTGCATTGGAAGCACAGCATCTTAGCCATCAAGGAAGTCCTTATCTATTCATCTATTGATGGACACTTACATTGCTCTGTACTGTTTTCCATTACAGCAGTGTCAATTTACACGCCAACCAACAGTGTACTAGGGTTCCCTTTTTTCTCTAGTCTTGCCAATTTATTATTTGTGGTCTTTTTGACAGTCGACATTCTGACAGGTGTAAAGTGCTGTCTCATTGTGCTTTTGCTTTGCTTTTCTAGGATGATTAGTGAAGTTGAGCATCTTTTCATGGGCCCTTTTGCAATCTATATGTCTTCTTTGGGAAAATGTTTGTCAGCTCTTCTGACTATTTTTAACCAGGTGGTTCATTTTTTTTAATATATATATTTTGAGTTGTATGAGCTCTTTGTATGTTTTGGATATTAACCACTTATAAGACATGTCATTTGCAAATAACTTTTCCCATTCAGTAATTTGCCTTTTCATTTTGTTGATGGTTTCCTTCTTTGTGCAAAAACTTTTTAATTACTTTCCATTGTTTATTTTTGCTTTTGTTTCCCTTTCCTAAGGAGACAGATTCAAAAAAATATTGTTAAGTTTTATATTAAAGAGTGCACTGCTTATGTTTTCTTCTAGGAGTTTTACAGTTTCCAATTTTACATTTAATCCATTCTGAATTTATGTTTGTATGTGGTATGAAAAAAAATTCTGATTTCATTCTTTTACATGTACTTGTCTGGTCTTCCCAACACCACTGTTGAAGATACTGTCTTCCCCATTGCATAGTTTTGCCTCCTTTGTCCTCGATTAATTGGCCATAGGTGTGTAGGTTGATCTCTGGGCTCTCTCTTCTGTTCCACTGATCTGTGCATCTGTTTCTGTGCTGGAGGCCTGTTGTTTCTTTTTAAACAACATAAAATGTTGGGCTGGGACATTGCTGTGGGAATTTTAGTTACGGTGGCCAAAGAAGGTGGTTTTAAAGACCTGAGAGAAGTGAAGGAGCTAGCCATGAACATACTGGATGCAGAAATTCCAAGCAAAATGCACATCAGTTGCAAAGCACCAAGGTGGAGATGTCTCTGGCACGTTAGAGGAAAAGCCAGGAGGCCAGTGTAGCTGGAGCAGGGTGAAACTGAAAGTCGCTCAGTCATGTCTGACTCTTTGTGACCCCATGGACTATACAGTCCATGGAATTCTCCAGGCCAGAATACTAAAGTGGGTAGCCTTTCCCTTCTCCAGGGAATCTTCCCAATCCAGGGGTTGAACCCAGGTTTCCCACCTTGCATGCAGATTCTTTACTGCCTGCAATGCAGGAGACCTGTGTTCAAGAAGCAGAGTGAACACGGGGGAAAAAGTTTGGAGACAAAAGAGGAGTCATGAGCAGGTCACCTACTGATGACCTCATAGACCATCTAAGAACTTCAGCCTGTTATCCAAGGGAGTCCAGATTTCCTTTGGATAGTTTTAAGCAGAAGAGTGAACTAATCTTCTGTATTTTAACAGAAACATTCTAGCTGCTATGATGGGCTGAGTGGGGCTGGGAGGCTGAAGCAGGGAGGCCAGTGAGGAGGCTTTTTTAAAATTCCGAGCAAGAGATGATTTTATAGGAAGACCAGTTGCATGGGGATTGAAAAGGATTGTAAAAGGAAGAGGGGTCAAGGATGACACCAAGGTATTTGCTAAGGCTGGAGGAATTCAATTGCATTACCTGAGATAAGAAAGGCTAGGGAGCAGAGACGGGGGCCGGGGGGGGGGGGTGGCTCAGGGTTGGACAGATTAGTTTGAGATACCTACCGGGCATCCTGCTAGGGGTGTCAAATTGGTGATTGGATACATAGGTCTAGAGTTAAGTAAGAGGTGGTGTTGAAGGTATAGATTCAGGAATTATCATTACATATTTAAATTCTGAAGGTGATATGATATCCCCTGAGATAACTAAGAGGATGTTGAGATGGAAAGAGCAGAAGCTCCAGGAGCAAATCTATGGCCCTCTGGGAGTTAAGAGTTTTGCGAGCTATGAAGGGATGGCTAGAAGGTAGAAGGAAACTAGTGAAGTGTAACTTGATAGAGGCCAAATGAGGAAAACAGTTTAAGAGAAAGAATAATCCATTGTGTCAAATGCTACAGAGAGGTTAGATAAGGTAAGACTGAGAACTGATGGTTGGATAGAGTATGATTTCTCTAATTCTCCCCTGACTTATGATGGGTTGTCTTGCTCTGACTTCCCCCCAACAGGTTGTAGCAGATACCAATGTAAGTGCCATAGCAACTCAGCTTGAGAACCTGTCTACGGGCCACCGCATTGGTTCGCCCACTGCCGAGCATCATCTGGAGGACACAGAGTGAGTATTCTAGAAGCAGAGTGCCTCTTAAGTGTGTGGGCAAAGCTCAGCGAGACCTTGTCCAGACTGTAGAGTGTGCTCCCTAAGGGAGAGGAATGGATAGCGCACATTACATTTTCTGAGTCCTGGAGAACCTCCAAGAAAACACCAGGTTGCTCCACATCTCAGAGGGCTTTGTTCCATCACGTGAATTCTTCATGAACTGTTGCTCTCGGGCCTGCACACACTGCATCTGGCCACTGTGTGTGTGCCCTGTCTGCCTAGAAACCCAGATTGATAGCCTAGGCTCACCCTGCTTTACTATGCAGAGAAGCACGTGCCCTCGGTTTCTAAGCTAAAGTCTTGTTCTGAGGTTAACTCTTCTTGTCATACTTGCTGGCATTTTTTTGCTAAAACCTGTCACTGAAATTAAAAGTCGCTCACCAAAGCAGTGTTTCTCAAACTAGAATATCCATAAAAATAATCTAAAAGGCATATTTTAAAATGCTAATTCTTCTGGCCCATTCACAGAGAGCCTGAGAAGGTGGTCAGCATTGGGTTTCTCCAGGGAAATGTTGCTGCAGATAAGCTGGGGACGCAGACTTTGAGAAATGCTGCCCCAGAAGTTACGCCAGTTCCACAAGTCACTAGCCAGTGCTCAATAAATGTTTGTGGACTGATCTGAGTGGTTTATTGGAAGGATCTGATGATTACAGCCATTCCCAACTTTTTCCTGATTGTTCATCAATTTAAATGAGAGCTTTGAGTTTGTTTTTCTTAAGAATATTGAACTAGGCTCATTTTATTTTCTTTTCATTATGAAAATAATGAATGCTTGCTATTAAAATGGACAAACACATGAAAGTATAATACTTTCAAGCCATAGTGGCCCTTTATTTAAAAAAGAAAATCAGGACCCTTGTGGGAAGAATAGTGTTCATGTAACACCCTTCAATGTGTTGTGGAATTGCAGAGGTGCCCTGTTACCCTGGGTACTTTGCTATGATCCCACAGCTGCCAGCAGGCTGGGAACCACTAGCATAAAAGAATTCAAAGATCGTTATAATCTGACCACTGTTAACATTTGGAGGTTTTTATTTTTTTACTAGTCTTCTACATGAAAGTGTATTAAAACTAATAAAATGAATTGAAAGTGTGAGATAAATGGAAACAAACTCCATGTAGTATTGCCAGTGGAGGAGTGGAGCTGGTTTCCTCCTCTCCTCAAGAACACAGGCTCTAATTGTGAATAGGCACAGTTATGAAGGTCTCTAAGGATTTGGCGGGCCCCAGGGACTAGCTTTAAAACAATGGCTTTGGACTTCAAGGTTCCCAGCTCAATATCCTTGGAAATGGGGGCTATGTTTAAAAGAGGAGACATGAATCTTCATGTCTAGTCAGTGGGCTATTACTGAGAATGCTTATAAGGCCACAAAGTGATGAAAGGTAGAGTCGCATTCATGACATCATTACCATTCAGCCATAGGGGGTAATATGCCATCATTTCAGCAGATATTTATTGAGTGCCTTCCTAAGACACTGTACAAGTACTGGGTCCTGAGGACTCAAACTCAGAAACATAGGCGAAGGCCATTGCCCCAGTTCTCATGGAACTGCCAGAGAATTAAAAACACAGACCCATAAATCCATGGTTATAAAACAGTTGGTAAGTGCTGGAGAACCAAGTTCAATGAGAGAGAGAACTAAGCACAGTGTCCTCTGAAACCATGGAAGAGAGACAACTCAACTAGGGAATGTACTTGGCACTAAATGCCTAAGCTGAATTTTAGAATAATTGAAAAAAGCTGGAGTGTCATTGGAAACAGTTAAAATATATATGGCATAGACATTCAGAAATTACTATAAATGCCTGCTGTAAACAACCAGTAGGTGCATCAGCAAACAGCAGGTGTCAACAGGAAGCAGCTGAAAATCAAGCTTAAAATAAGCCAGGCAAAATCAAGGCACAGAGGAAGAGTGAGGCAGACGGCATATTCAGAGGTTGCTCGTATCCCAGGTTTGCAAATTTCTCTGAGTTTGCAAATAGCGCACGACTGGCTGCACTTATATTAGATGGTGCTGCCTCTCGGACAAGCATGCTGTTGCAAAACAAGTGATACTGCCAGGATACACAGACAAACCTGCAAATAAGGCAACAGGCCCCGGGGTATTGGAACTCCTTTAGGTTTTTACCCTTTGGACAACTACATACAGGAATAAGAAACTGGCGTTAGTTAAGCTTAACTCCTTGTGAACCCACACAGGTAATTTAATTTTTAGCTATGTTGTTTCTGAGAGAGATGACTTCCACACTGGACGAAGCTTTGACAATCCAAATGATAGATTTGAAACAAATGCTCTTTAACCATTTTGCTTCACCTTGGTTTCTCTCTTCTAGATTTCAGTTCTCATTTACAAAGTCATGATCCTGAGGCTGTGACAGGCACAGTGCTTGGTGCTGGGAATACTCAGAGGGCAGAGCCTGCAGGAGTTTTTAGGCTGGTAGAGGAGAAGGATGGTTAAGGAATATGGCAAGTGCTGTATGGAAATATAAACCAAGTACAAAGGGAGGACAGAGAAGGTTGGGGTGAATGCTTCCAAATGCGTCAGGGAAGATTAGACGTGGGCTTTGAAGAATGATTTCCCACTCTCCGTGAAAGTGGGGATCACTTGTGGTAAGGATATTCAGACAGCAAAAGAGCAGCCATTCCCTGAACTCTCGGGCTGACATCACCTGTTCAGAAGTCCACCTGCAGACTGCGGGGTACAACAAGCTCAAGTGATATCCTGCCTCGCCATCTCCACGCACGTTCTTCACAGATGTAAAGACAGTTCTGTTCGGCTTTAAACAGTAATTTTAAAAGTTAAAACCTAAGCAAATAGAGTACTTTGACAACTTCAGCATCATGACTTTATTTTGTAGTTAAAAAAAACCATGGGTTTTATGAAAGAGAAACCTCTAAAACATCCAGAATATTGGCATAATATGGGAAATTCAAAATAAGTTTCTAGACTGCTGACAATTTGATTTGATAAGCTGACCTTCATTGTTTCGCAGTATGAAAGTCTCTCAAATCTGTGTTCTTCCATGAAAATGAAATTTCCTCTCAATATCTATCCTTGAATTAAACAGCGTGCATTGTGCTTTCAGAACACCTCCACCTAAGATTATTACTTTGGAGAAAGGCTCTGAAGGATTGGGGTTTAGTATTGTAGGGGGTTTTGGAAGTCCCCATGGAGACCTGCCAATTTATGTCAAGACTATATTTGCAAAGGTATTTTTTTCCTTTTACTGTACTTTTTTTTGTTTTAATGAAACTTAGGTGAGATTTTTTTTTTAATGTTTTACTTTACTTCACTTTGACACCTGAATGCATGCATGTATGCTTGTTTCATTTTCATCTTATAGAAAATTCCTGCACCACACAAGTGCAAGAAGAATTCTTTTATAAAAGTGGAATCACAAGAAGTATAATATTCTTTGGACCCTTTTACAAAAGTAGATGCTAACAGATTTCAAAGAGTGTCTTCTCTAAACAACCAGTATAAGGAGCATGGCACACTCTCTGCGAAAGCTCTTTGGCCTTGGAAGTATTGTTCTGGCTAGAACAAAGATTTAGCTTTCTACTAAAGAAAGATAGCAGAGGGCCATGGCATAAAGCTTTGTACAAGCCTGGGATCAGTGCAGCATTAATGGCTGCCCATCACCAAAACCTCAGGATGTTTTAGCTAAAGGTGGTTTTCTCTCTTCCAATAGTCTGCCAAGTACTTACAGGACAGCCCAGTGTGTTAGACTAAGCCTGGATAATGGTGTTTTTCAGGAGTTAATTAGTCCAATTCATCCTACTTAATACACAGGTCATGGTATGAATTTCATTATTAAAGTTGGAATCTAAATTCATTATAAACTTTTAAGATCTCTGAAAAGTATTTAGTACTGATATTGCAACTTTATTCTTCAATGCTTTTACCACAGTCATTTGTTTACTAATTGATCAAATTGCTTCCTAGTGCTTTATTTTCCTAAAGAAATAAAGGCCCTCAAAAAAGATATGATAGATTCTTTCTCTTTCTAGAAAGCTGTGCTATACCCTACGTACAAGTTTGCTTTTACCTGTGCAGACCTTATCACTTGTTAACTGGGTCTGTGATCTGACACAGACTTAATCCTCTGGCTCCTGCTTTTGGAACACGTTAGGCAGCTGCAGATCTCCACTCCTATCGCCGTCTCGCAAGATTGTCTGTTAAGGAGGCATGTTATTCCCAAACACACGGCTGGTGATGGATGAAAAGGAGAGGAAGGCAGATCAGAAGCATTCTGGGACTTCCTGGATGGTTCAGTGGTTAAGACTGTACTTACACCACAGGGGAATCAGTCCCTGATTGGGGAACTGAGATCCCACATTCCACACGGTGTGGCCAAAAAAGGAATAGATTTTTTTTTTTAATATTTTAAAAAAAGAAACATTCTGGATAACAGTGCTGTCCCTGTCTGATAATCTCCATCGTGGATAAACCACCTATAGACCCTCCTTTTCCTAAGATAACACTGTAAATAGCTGTGGTCATGATCTTTGAGGGGGTTGTTATGTGTTGCATTTAAAAGAGCCAACTCTGGAGATAAGGACAGTGGAAAGGCAGCTCGGTGAGCCCCCACTTTTCAGCAGGTTCTGCCTGCCTGCCTTTGTCTCTGTAAAGTCCCTCCAGAATGTCTAATCATCAGCTCCCTTCCTACTTGTCTCTGGAGAAGGAAATGACACCCCACTCCAGTATTCTTGCCTGGAAAATCCCATGGACGGAGGACCCTGGTAGGCTACAGTCTATGGGGTCGCAAACAGTCAGATACGACTGAGTGACTTTACTTCCTACGTGTGAGGACATGGGCTACAGTCCCGAGAGAGGACAGGTTAGCTCTAAGGTCTTTTGCCCTGGGGCCTAGTTCAGCAGTCTGCCTATCCCTGTCTACACGTTCACAGAGACTGTGGAATGAGTCAGGTGCTGTTTCTCAGAATAACAGGACGTGCGTTGCTGGCAGGTTTTTAAAAAGAAACTATTATCAAATCAAGGGGGAAAAGATTAGTGTGAATAATACAGACTGAAGCTCACACAGAATGCTCTTTTCATTGAAAATGATCATTTAGAAAGCACCTACATAAGTAGTAACATTGTAATAAATATTGAGGATCCTTGGTATGTTTCATATTTTAAGGAATGGACCTTTTTGGTAAAGTGAGACACACATGAAATGAAAAACTCTGAGCAGAAAAAAAAAAGTTCCCAGGTACTAGCTTATAACCTACTTAATTCAGTGTCAGTAAAATATTTCAGTGCAAATTATCATTATTACTATTCATACAGTTTCATGGAGTTCATTATAATATATTTGATTTTTTGGCCACAGCTCAAAGTTTGTGGGAGCTTAGTTCTCCACTCAGGGATTGAACCTGGGCCTCCAACAATGAAAGTACAGAGTCCTAACCACTGGACTACCAGGGAATTCCCTATGATAGGGTTTCATTTAATGACTCTCTTTTTTTCAGAGTGAACTAGTATATCATAATATAAAAGTTTTCTATAGAGAATCAATAAACTAAAAGCTAGCAAAAGAGTTCTTTTAAAGTGAACTCTTTCTACAACAGATTTTGACACCAAGCTAAAGATTCCCCCCATAGGACTCTTGAAGCTCTAAGAACTATAGCTATATGTTTTCTATTTTTTTTTTTAAACACTGAACATATGTTCTATAAAATGTTTATCTCTGATTCAGGTTTTTGGATCTCGGATGTCCACAGGGTGTGGGTTATTATGTGACCTTTTTGGTGTCCTGTGCATCTTTTAACAGTTCTCTTGCTCAACTAAGAAATTAATTTGGCCCATCCAGGTCTTTTTACCCCCCTCCTAAAGTAGGAAGCCTCACAGGCTCTTAGGGCTCATAGGATTTGAAAGGCTTAGTCAGTCTGATTAACAGGCTACCAGGGCCTTCCGTTTTCTTTCAGGTGTTTGACTGAAAACTTCAAAATCAAAACCAGCTTTTGGTCTTAGTCCCATCAGCAGCCTAATTTTACTATAAACCAACATGAGATTGGCCTAAAGACTTCAGTAACCCTGAAAATCGAGGGAGCAGTTTTTTGAAGCCTGTGAAATCAGAAAACATGAGTTTGATCATCATTCATTTCATTATACTACCACAATTGTGCAGATACCCTGTGCCATACACTGACTCTTTGGAGCAGGCCCAAAGGTAGCTGTTTGAGCCCGTTTTACAGCATCAGGGAAGGGGAAGTGACCGAGCTGAGACACCGCAAAAGGGTAAGGCCATGTGTCCTAGCTCGATGAAAGTCAGTCTGTGAGCCATTTATTTCCTTCTTCCCTTGTTTAGCCTACAGATACCACACTGATAAAAGAGCAGAGGAGATAACAGGTCAGTGTAATTATCAAGTAAACACAGCAACACCTGAAACAGTGTACACTTCCTAGAAAGCTGAAAAACCATCCTTTTTCCATTGGTGAAAATGAAAACTTGAAGAGCTTAACATGCTTTTTAAAAAAGTAATTACACAGGTATTTGAGTTTACTGAAGCCCTTAAATCTCAGCATGTAAAATTTACTTAAATCAAATTAGATTTATCCATACACACTTTCTTAAATAGAAAAAAAAAATGAGTAAAGGTGCAAATTGATCTTGGTATTTTCCCCCCAGTATAATCCGGGTTTTGAGGTTTTTTTTATGACACCTTTATACAGGAATTCCACCCTTGTCACAGTCAGGACCGCTACACTATGGGACGCAGGTCCCTGGAGTGTCAGTGCCTCTTAGCTCGGCTTCTGCAGGAGTCAATCAGGGACCAGGTGCCTGCATGCCTTGATTAATTTCCCCATAATTCAAAATCATGTAGAGTACTCCTTTGGCATGAACTTTTCAAAGAATTCTCAAAATTACCCTGGCAGATGGAAAAAGCTTCCTGTGAATCATTTTCTATGTCTTGTCTTTCTTCACTCTTCCGAAGTATTTCTAATAATATCATGATGTTTTTGATCCTCAGCTTTAGAATGAAAAAAAGCCCAAGTTTCACTTGCTTTGTGCCATGCCGAAGAGCCATGTATGACTGAATATGTAATGAAAGTAGTCATTTAGAAACTTGTTTAGGTGGATCAAAGATAAAGCTGACAGTTTTGAATATGATATTGTAAAATGTTAGAAATGCTCCACTTCTGTGTATTTACATATAGGACAGTTTTATTGAGATCTAATTCACATACCATACAGTTCACCCATTTAGAGGCTATAGTCACTTTTGATAGATCACTACAGTGCTGGCACCTTTTCAGTATAATGGAACCCTGTATGATGATGGTGTTGGCGATAAAACGAACACCAGATTCCGTTCTGCCTTTGTATGCTACCTATTCATGAAAATGACATGATATGACATTCAGATCCCATTCAGTACTGAATATTGAAATAAGGTCCTACTTGTATTAAAAAAAAAAAGTGAATGTCAGGACATTTCTAGTAGTATATTATGTAAACAATGCATAATTATAATTACTATTCAACCTTAGGTCAAATAACATCCTACATTTTTCTTAGTTTTATTAATTTAAAAACATTACCTAGAAATCATTTTAATTGGTAGTTTTAAAAGTTTTCTTTTACTATGCACACTATAACATTAATATTATTTGAATATTCATTGCTTCACCCTGGTTAAACTGGAATGTTTCTTATTTGTAGGGAGCAGCTGCAGATGATGGCCGATTGAAGCGAGGTGATCAGATTTTAGCTGTTAATGGCGAGACTCTGGAAGGTGTCACACATGAGGAAGCTGTGGCCATTCTAAAACGCCAGAGAGGGACTGTAGTCTTAACCGTGCTATCCTGAGCCTTGGGTCACAATCACAAGATAGATGTGGTTGTAGAATATTCACAGGAAAACAAAGTTCTGAGAAAGGATAAAACCCAGCCTCAACTAAAACCCATCTCCATCCTTACCGTCCCAACCTCTCTGCTCAGGAAAGATGGCCTGGGTTTCACATGAATTTCCCACGTCGACCATAATGTTTCCCAGCATCTCTCATCTCTTGCTGAGGTTAATTTCCAACAGCTGAGTCTTATGCATTTTGCATTTAACATCAGTGTTTATCAACTAGTAGTAAGTGGTTCTGATTATATTTGCTTAAACGGAAGTTAACAACCTCTCATTCCTTATGGTCTTCTCTCCCCATCCTGACTCATATAGAGGCTGAGCAGCAACCAGATCACATCCGATGAACAGAAACAAATGTTAAGCAACTTGTCATCTCACTCCTGATTTACGTATGCTAATTGTCTCTTCAAATACGCCAGAAAACATTAGCAGTGTAATTAACTTAGCAGTGATCCCCGTGATGAAAAAGCAAATTCTCCTGTGGGAAATTACTGTGCTCTTTTCTGTACAACTTATCGTCAAATAAGTCTTGAATTCATTTCTCTGGATAGATCTTTATAAGTTAGTCATTGGTGATTATGATGAGCCAATTTGCAGACTGTAATCTAAAAATTTTGAACGGCTTTCTAATTGTTTTCTTAGCTACATAATTGCATACCACCGAGCAAATGTACCTTCTTCTCAGCAGAAACAGTTAGCATCCATGTTCTGAATTCTAACAATGCTAAGTTATGCTCAAGTCTGGGAAGTTCATCTGGAGTTAATGGCATCTCAGTGGGCAGGCATCATTCCTACCCCTCAGGCTTCAGATGAGGAGGTGGAAGTCCCAGAACCACTGCAGAGATTATCAAGTTTTTACTAAAGTAAACCCAGTTCTGGGTGGCCTTGGCATTGTGCAAAGTGGAGTGACAAATTGCAGCATCCCTCTCCTTGGCTCCATACCTGTCAGTGTATCAGCACAGTGGGTAGGAATGTAGATAGAGCAATGCACTTAGCCACAGAGTGACTGAGCATATGAACTGAGTCTCAGAATCAGTCACGGCTCCTTGGTGAATATTTTCTGGTCTCCAGGGAGCCTCGCATGTGCTGCAGTGTGCCTGCTAAGAAAGTAACCACAGTAGAAAATACAAGAATACTTTTAAAGTTGGTTAGGGCCTTCTTTTTCAGGTGTTAGCAGGAAAAGGGGGGAGATGCTTATCTGTGAATGTTATAGGTTCTTCTATAAAAAAATGCACCACAAAAGATGAGTACCACGATGAGCAATAGAAGTAGGATGGCATTATTTGATGAAAACACAATGCTGCAAATGGTTTGCAATAATGATAAAAATATAATGGGCTCTAATTTAAATGTTATTTAATAGTATAGATTTTAATTGAGAATTATCTTTTAGTAGAGGTAATCACAAAGTGCATTAACTCTTGTTGGAATATTTTGTGGCTATTCCAAAGTATAGAGTGCCTAAATTTTATGTTGAAAATGTCTTTCATGACTGGTATTACGTTTTCTGAAATTACACATGGCTTTTGAAATTTTTATTGTATCCCAACATGCGCAGTGTTATTAGAAATTGTCTTTCAGTGCACGAGAACCTATTAGCCTCAGAACGTCCTATGTTAATTGTATCTGCAAGAACACCTGAAGCAGCTAAGAAGAAATAAAGCCCAAATAAAACTTGAAAATGCACCTTAAAAAAAATATATATATATATACTTTTGAAATGTGATTCTGCTTGATTTTGATGGAATGACCATTAAATAGACATTTTTAAGTAATATACTGTTGTTGTGTTTCTTTACACATTACCCTTTTAGAACATGCTACTAAAAGTCTCTTGATAAAGGAATTGTGGTGCTTGATGCTCCTTGCAGTAAATTGATATAACTAGTGCTTCTCATAACTGATTCTGTCTCTGCTTGCATGACTAGTAAATAACTGCCTTCCTAAAACCTTTTTTTTTTTTTCTCATTAGAACTTACCAACAAGCTAAGAGAATATGACGATGTGAATTTGTGAAAGGAGTAGTTCTCTCATAGCCACATATATTGTTATAGCCTCATCATTTGGGCCGTTTAAGTGTAGGAATGATATCACTATTTAGAAATAGCATGAGGGGGAAGTAAACCAGGAAAGATAAAACTCCTGAATGTTTATGCATGAGATGGTTCCAAAAATGCTAAATAAACATAGTTGCCAAGGAGTAAATGGGGTTTAATTGTATATGTTAAAGTTTAATTCCTGCAACTAATTTTGTGTTTTTATCAGCTCTTTTGTTCCCTAATAGAAAAAGGATCAACTTTTCACAAACTTTTCCAGTGTCCTATTATAATCTAGGATCCATTAATAGCTATCTCATATTAATAGCCAGTATGTTATCAGGCATTAGAAGAGATGCTTTACAAAGGAGAGGATATAGCAATCCAGAAGGTGAGTCTCAGCATCACACTGCCTGAATTTGAATCTTGACTTAGTAGTCATGTGACCTTGTCCAAGTTAGTTTCTTTAATTAGAAAGGGAGAGCAGAGGGGATTCTCAGCACTACAATGAACCAAATTCAAGTAGAATTCTTAAATCTAGTGCCTGGAGTGGGTATTCCTTCCCTTCTCTAGGGGATCTTCCCAACCCAGGGATTGAACCCAGTTCTCCTGCACTACAGGAAGATTCTTTACTGTCAGGAAGCCCATAGTAAGTACTACATAAATATTAACAATAAACCTTCAATACCATTTATGGAGGTGGCCTGAAATTTGACACATACTGGAAATTAGTGGTTTCCATCATTAATGATGTTTGAAAAAAAAATTTTTTTTCTGAAGGTGGCTTAGCTCTGAATTGTTGCCCCAAATCAGATAGCAGAGTGTTTAACTGATTATAATGGTGTGAGCTTAAGTAACTAGAACTTGTGTTATCAAAAGGCTGAAACCAAAGCTTCCGGCATCAACCATGCCACTGGAATATACCTGGGTGGGGAGTAATACCAACTCCGTACACCTGTCGCCCACCTCCAGAACCAGGCAAGGCACTTCAATTACCATCAGCCCTCTGCAAGGACTTTTAACCTGGTATATACCTTCATTCCAAGAATTTGCAGTTGTAAACTATTGTTTTACTAACCTAGCCACATTCCCTTTCTTCCCTTGCTTCACACCCATCCGTTGTAAAAGAAGTCAGCCTCCCCCATCAGATGACAAATTTCTTTGAAAACAGGGACTAAGTCCCATTCACTTTCATGTTAATTTCATCTGGTGTACTTTTCAAATTTTGTATGTCCCATCTTAAGATGTTTTATTTGGCTCTTTTAAAACGTCTTCCATTTCCCTCTTTATGTTCATGTTTTCCTATACATCAGAAGTCAGCAAACTTGATGTGAAGCACCAGGTGATATTGATATTTTAGGTTTTTCAGGCCTTTGCAGTCTTTGTCATAACTACTCAACTTTGAATACTTCCCTCGTGGTTCAGTGGTTGAGAATCTGCCTGCCAGTGCAGGGGACATGGGCTTCACTCCCTGGTCTGGGAAGATCCCACATGCTGTGGGGCAACTAACGCCATGTGCCACAACTACCGAGCCTGTGCACTAGAGCCCACGCTCTGCAACAAGTGAAGCTACCACAATAAAAAACCTGGGCAGCCCAACGAAGAGTGGCACCCACTCTCTGCAACTGGGGAAGGCCCTTGTGCAGCAGTGAAGACCCAGCACAGCCAAAAATAATAAATATATAACTACCCAACTTTGCCATTATAGCATGGAAGCAGCAATAGACAATACATAAAAGAACAAGTTGGCAGTGTTCTAATAAAGCTTTATTTACACACACGGGAAATAAGCCAAATTTGGCCCGTAGGCTGTACTTTGTCCCTGCTTTATATATGTGAATATACTTTAAGACTATAGTAATTAAGAGCCTTATCTACTATAGTATTCCATCTTTGCTATACCTGGAGCTCTCTCTATTGATTGAATTAGCTTTCCTGATTATGAAAGGGTCTTCTCTTTTGGCTTCTTTGCATGTCTGATAATTTTTTTATTGGATGCCAAGTATTGTAAAATCTACATTGCTGTAGATGGATTCCATTGTGTTCCTTGAAACAGCAGTGGACTGTGCGGTTGTGCAATTATGTTAACTCGTGCTTAGTTTGATCCTTTTAAGTCTTGTTTTTAGGCTTTCTTAGGGAGGGCTAATGCAACTGTTAGGGCTCATTTTGTCCCACTATTAAGGCATTATTCTAAAATTTCTACCCAGTGCCTGTACACTATGAGTTCGTTCCACTGTGACTGATTGAAACTATCCAGAGCCCTGCCTGAACTCCACGTGGTTCTTTCCTGGCCTTGAGGTGTTCCCTCTCATGCATGGGCAGATTCGTATTCCAACCAAGACTTTAGGGGCCCCTCTGCAGGGCTCTGTAGCCCTCCACACAGCTCCCTCCTAACAGCTCTCTACCTTACAGCTCACCCACCCTGGCCTCCCTGAGCTTTGATCTCTCTCTGCTACTCATGGAGTCTCTTTGGTTCTCCTTTCCTGGGTTGTAACCTGGGTAGTGCCTCCAGGCCGTCAGCTGGGGCCCTTGTAGCCCTTCCCTTGTTTCCCTTCTATTGGGCATTAAAATCCAGCGCAGCCTGTTGTCCAGTGTCTGAAAACTGTTGTTCTATGTGTTAATGTTCACTCTTCTAGTTGTCTACTACAGCAGGTGGGCAGTTCCCATAGGATTTAATTCATGGCAAAAATCCTGTATCCTTGACCTAATCAAAAGGATTTAAAATGTTAATAAGAATCGATTTCTCACAGCATGATGAATCGATCTTCTATAATCTTTTGCACTTAAAGAAGTGCTCTCCCTGTAGGCCCCCTTAGTTTCTCCCAGTTTCTAGAATCAACAGCCCATTTGACTCAGTTCTTGGGTTGCTTCTCCCACACATGTCCAAATGAGCTAGGTAGATCTCTCTTCAGAAGCACATTTGATAAAGATCGGGATTCCCACCATCTTTTCTTAGAAGATGGAGCCACATCACCTTTCTTTACAGCGCTGGATTTCAAACTTCATAAGAAGTGGAAACTTACTGTCCCCAATTCCCCTCCCCAATTTTATGCTTTATTTATACTCCTATTTTCCTATTAAAGTCAACCAGAATAGTGAGACTTTTTTGAACACACAATTTTAAATTTAGGTAATAGTTCCAGTTTTATGTCAGCCTCGTGCAAATGTTAAATTTTTGACAGCTTGACTCTCAAACTTCAGATTCTCTATATTTAAGTAAAGATGAAAAAAGAAACATTTCACTGTCTGCATAACACCAAGATAAACTGAAATTTGGAAGACGTGTGTGTGTGTGAGAGAGAGTCCCTAACCTCCGCCCATTTTGAGCAGCACTTCCATTTCCAGTCACTTTAAGGAGGAAGAAGCTGTTTTGATCTTGGGTGCCTGATAGGCTGCTGTCAAGTTTCAAGGCCTGTGCTGGCAAAGTTAACATAGGAGGAAACATGTTTTTCTGATCTTCCTTCTAGAATCAGATTTTAGAAATTGTGGCCGCCTCAAAATTGGTTCCCAGGCCAGAATACTTAAGTGAGTTGCCATTTCCTTTTCCAGGGGATCTTCTCAACCCAGGGGTTGAACCCATGTCTCCTGCGTTACAGGTAGATTCTTTTGCTGCTGAGCCACAGGGAACATTTACATCAGTAGGCTCTGAGTTAGCACATTGCCTTCTGTGACATGGGTGGGCCTCATTCAATCAGTTGAAGGCCTGAATAGAATAAAAAGTCTGGCCTCTCTGAGCAGGAAATTCTCCTGCAGCCTTCAGAATCCATCTGCATCACTGACTCCTGGGTTGTGAGCCTGATATCCATAATTGCATGATTCAGTTCCTCAGAATAAATCTTTTATGCACACACACACACACACACACAGCCTATTGGTTCTGTTTCTCTGGAAAACCCTGGCCAATATGACGCCAGACAGGAAATTTCTATTTTCAACCTTTAAAAACAGGTGAATCCCATCCTTCAGGGTGTGAGGCCTGTGGGAACCCATTTTCACACAGTTATCCTGAAGTTCCTAGAAAAATAAAACAAGTTTCTGGAGTTGAGTGGTGGGTACCCCTCGCTCCATCACCATCTCTTCTGCTCTCCCAGGAGAGGAATGCCGAGCCCAGGCTCTCCTGCAATGCTGCTCAAGGTTTAACCACGGACAGGCATCAGCTGCATCACCTGGGAGAGAATTCTGAAGTGCACCCTGCCCTGGACCAACTGAATTAGAATCTCTGGAGTGGGGCCCAGCATGCTGTGTTTTAGCAGACTCTCCACTGTATTCATACACACAAAAGTTAGAGAAACACTAGTTTGGAGCTCTCTCCTCCCTTTCCCTTCCAGTCTGTGGTCAGTTAACAATTGCTGAATTGTTTTTGGTAAATATAAGTGGCCTCCAATTTTTAGAGGCAGACAGGAAAGCAGGCCTCCTCCTTCACCACCTTGCTATCTGAGGCATGCTACACTGACAGCAGATTGGCCTGAGTCAGCCACCTGCATAAACATTCTTCAGTGGGCACACAACACACAAGCCCTACCTGTTTGGAAAGTTTGGTGAGCTACCCTCTGTCTTTTTAGGCCACTGGTTCCTAACTTTGGCTGTACATTAAAATCACCTGGGGGAAAAAATCACCTGGGGATATTTTAAATACTCAGTGCTTGCGCTACAGCTTCCCAGGTGACTCAGTGGCAAAGAATTCATCAGCCAACGCAGTAGATACAGGAGATGCTGGTTCGATCCCTGGGTCAGGAAGATCCCCTGTTGTTTCCAGTATTCTTGCCTGGGAAATCCCATGGACAGAGGAGCCTGGTGAGCTGCAGTCCATGGGGTTGCAAAGAGCTGGACACGACTGATCAGCAGGCATACCACACGGGGCATGGGGACAGAGGGGAGAAAGGGTGAGATCCAAGAATTTTTTTTAAAAGCTCCACGCAGGGGTTCTCATAACCCTGCAGACAGGGTTAAGAATGAATGTTTTCGATTTTCCCACAAACACCTGGTTTGAAAAGTTTCAGTCCCAGCCAGCTGCAACAACATTGAGACTTTCTGTCCCACAGATAAACCCTTCCTAAGGAGGGGGTGGAGGTGAGAGGGGACATGTAGAGCTGAGGGTTCTGGGTTCGGACCTAGAAGGCTGCCCTGAAGGTGTCAGGTTTTAGATCCCTAGTGCCTGTTTAAGCAAGCAGGGAGGGCTGCCTCTTCCATCCTCCCACCAACTGCAGCTCTTGTGCACATTAATTTCACTAACTTAAAAGTTAACTCTAGGTAATTAATGTACCCTTTAGTGTAATTTTACTTTTTTCCCCCTTTACTTTCTAAACTTTAATTTTATTTATTTATTTATTTATTTTTTGCAGTGTACTTTTAGATGATGATGCTTGAAGCCATCCCAGGAGTATATTATCTTTCCCTTGCTATTGAAGCCATTCCAAAAGTATATGGTGTTTCAAATGCTAATTATCCATCTGTGGACCTAAGATTCCTGCTATGGATGTAGCTTCAAGGTTAACTCACCACCTTGGGGTGTAGACTAAAGCTTGTTTATCACACTGTATTATAGTAGTTATAGAAGCTATCATAAAATCTCCTTTGAAATACTGCTTCCTCCAGGAAGACTTCCCTGACCTCATAGACCTGGATAAATCTCTCTCTTCTGCTTGGGGTTCACCCTGAGCTTCCTCTATCATGTCAACAGTGGGAGAGCTGGTGTCTGTTAATCTGCCTCTTGTTCATGCCAAATTCTGAACACTTTGAGGACATAAACAGTGTCTTTCTGACTTGTATCCACAGCACCTAACACAGATCGAACCCACATCTCTTACGTCTCCTGCATTGGCAGGTGGGTTCTTTAGTGCCACCTGGGAAGCCTGTACTGCTGGCACAACACAAATGTTCAGATATTTGTTGAATGGAAATATCTGTCAAGGCACTGTGCCAAATACAGACTGATCAATTTTAAAAATCTGTCTGCAATTTTCTTTGAAAAGATTTTTTTTTTAAAGACGGATTCATGGCTGAATGGATGATATATAGACAGCTGTATGATATAACAAACCTAGTGGGTATTCTCTGTGAAATCTTTCAACTGTGCTGTATGTTTGAAATTTTCTATAATAAAATATTGGGGTTAGGGGAACCCAATGAATCTTCACAGTCCTTCAGAATAGGCATTATTGTCTCCACTGTTTAGAGAAGGTGAGAACTAACCAAATAACAACGGGGTTGGGGTACAAGTAGGACTCGCAGTCTCTCTGCCAAACCACCTCCCCATCTGCTCTGGAACAAACTCCCGTTCTGCTGTCAAATAGAATGTGGACCCCAGGAGCTGGTAGATCAGTTCTGACCCACGGGTTAAACAAAAGGCCACAACAAGCTTGTTTTGGACTGAGGCAGAGAGTAGGGGTAGGGCTCCCTGTTTCCTTAGGGGTTAGAAGACTCCCTTCCCGGAAGTGTCCTGACTGCTCACTGGACAATTCCTTACATAAAAGCCCTGCGGCCACAGCGAGGGCTTCCCAGGTTATTAGGTGTGATAGCTTGGCAAGACAAAGATGCATTAATCGTTGTTGTTGTTATTGTTCAGTCGCTGGACTGCAGCACGCCAGCATCTGTCCACCATCTCCCAGAGTTTGCTCAAACTCATGTCCATTGAGTCGATGATGCTATCCAACCATCTCTTCCTCTGTCGCCCCCTTCTCCTCCTGCCTTCAACCTTTCCCAACATCAGGGTCTTTTCCAATGAGTCGGCTCTTCACATTAGGTGGCCAAATTATCAGCTTCAGCATCAGTCCTTCCAATGAATATTCAGCATAGACTTCGGTTAGGATTGACAGGTTTGATCTCCTTGCAGTGCAAGGAACTCTCAAGAGTCTTCTCCAGCACCACAGTTCTAAAGCTGTAGCTTAAAGATCAGAGCGGGGCGTAAATGACTCGCCTGAACCACCACTGTGACTTCTCTCCCACCACCTCAGAGGTGCATGTCCATACCTGAAGTTTAATTACTGCTTTCCAACCCTTCCTTGATCACTGGTTTTCTAGTGACATGTGAAGATTCTAACCAGGTAGATTTGCCAGGTGTCTGGTTCGCGGCACGCTGGTGAGGACAGGATACACGCCTCCTTGGCAGGTTGATTCTCTTTCACCCACAGAGTCTGGGAATGAAATCCTGGTTGGGGCCAAGAACACCCAAACTTGTTCTCTTCTGGCTGCGTGGGCACCCGACAGCCGCAGCCTGCGAAACCGGAGACGGTCGCGCGGGGGCGCAGGAGAGATGCTGCGAGTTTCGGGAGTCTGCAGTCTGCGACGGTGCAGCAGGGGGAAAAGTATGTTTAGCTGAGAAGGGGAGGTGAAGGATGGCGGGGGAGTCGGTAGAGTGAAAGCTTGCAAGACCTCCGATGCGGGCAGAGCTTCGGAAGGTTGGAGCTAGGCTGTTAAAAGTACCGGATGATAGACATCTTCCTCATTGCCGCCAGGCTGTAAAAAGTACCGGATGATAGACATCTTCCTCATTGCCGCTGGTAGTTCAGTTTATGGCCAGGTTCTGTTCCTTTCTTTGCAAGCTCCGCTTTTCCTTTAACCAAATTGCCTGGCCCTTGACAGTGAGCAATAAGCTGGAGATGTTAGGTTTTGAGCCACTGGCACACGTAGTTCAGTCCTTAAGATCCACCCCACCTCCACCCCCGCTTTTCTCTTCGTCCCTCCCCTCCTGTCCTGCTTCCTTTCAGGACCTACATTCTGGAAGAATCTTGTTGCTGAAATTTATCATTTTACTGTGTATTTTAAATAAAATTGTTTTGTGGGATACACTTAGAAAGTTCTAGAAGATGTAGAGTTGGACTGTGAAGAAAGCTGAGCGCCGAAGAATTGATGCTTTTGAACTGTGGTGTTGGAGAAGACTCTTGAGAGTCCCTTGGACTGCAAGGAGATCCAACCAGTCCATTCTGAAGGAGATCAGCCCTGGGTGTTCTTTGGGAGGAATGGTGCTAAAGCTGAAACTCCAGTACTTTGGCCACCTCATGCGAAGAGTTGACTCATTGGAAAAGACTCTGATGCTGGGAGAGATCGGGGGCAGGAGGAGAAGGGGACGACAGAGGATGAGATGGCTGGATGGCATCACCAACTCGATGGACATGAGTTTAAGTGAACTCCAGGAGATGGTGATGGACAGGGAGGCCTGGCATGCTGTGATTCATGGGGTCGCAAAGAGTTGGACACGACTGAGCGACTGAACTGAACTGAACTGAACAGTCATTGAAATTGACTTTAAAATAGGGACCTCCCTAGTGGTCGGGTCATTAGGACTTCACCTTCCAATGAGGGAAGTGCTGGTTCGATCACTGGTCAGGGATCTAAGATCCCACTTGCCAGGAGGCCAAAAACCAAAACATAAAATAGAAGCAATATTGAAGCAAATTCAAAAACCAAATTTATTGAAACAAACAATAAAGATTTTAAAAGTGGTCCACATCAAAAAAATAAAAAATTTTAAACAAAAAAAGCATGTGAGGTAAGACAAGACTTTTTCTCTTACTCATGTAACACTTTGTAAGATTGACTATGTTAGGTTCAGGAAACACAGAACTGAATGACACATTCCCTTCCCTTGAGTTGCTCAGTCTGGAAAGGTGGCAGATAAGGAAACGATTGCAGTAGAGGGGATGATAGTATGATGGAGGGAGGTGAAGCTAAGATAGAGGGAAGAATGGAGTGTCATGGAAGTGCTTACCCGGGGCTTCAGGTGCAGTCAGAGTTGGTTGGGTGAATGAGTGATGGGGTGTCCAGGGAGAACAGCAGAATTTTCAAAGTGAGGATTGAGAATGGTGAGTTCAGCAAACTACCAAGTCAAGGGTGACCAGAACATAGGCTGTGAGAAGTGGAAAGAGCTGTAATAGGCAGACAGACAGAGTCCAAATCAGGAAGGACCCTCTAGGCCACATGACAGCCTTTATGCATCCTTGGGTCACTGAGATCATTTAATCTAAGCAGTTTTGTGATTGTTTTTGTCCTTTAAAGAAGCCCCTATAATAGTGGAGTAAGAACAAAATTTCTGTCTGCCCTAGTGTCCAAAATATGCTGACATTCCCCTTGGGAATCAGTTTGCGAGTTAAATGGGAATAGAGAAGGGTAATAAACCTACTAATTGTGAGTAAGGAGGGCTAGAGTAAGATTGAAAACACAATAGCTCCCTCCGAAGAGGGACATGTGGGTGAACCATCCAGATAAGACTCCTGACCTCTCAGGTTGTACAGTCTGGAGTCAGCATGAGAGCCTCCAGGAGGAAGGAAAGATGGATGAGTGAGGTCCAAGGAGCCTGGAACCGTCGCTCACCCCTCTGACATCTCAAGATTCCAGGTCACATTGCTTGTTGTCGTAGGTATTATGTTTTTTCTTAGAGATGGAAGAGGGAGTCAGTTATGAATTGTGCTGAAAAAACAAGTATTTTTCTATTCTTTGGTTCACTTCTGGAAGCTGGATTAAGAGAACTTCCGTAAACCCTCCAGAATCTGTTCACCCCCAGGTGTCTTCATCTCAGTAAAAACCTTCACATCCATCTAGTAGACTTCCCAGGTGGTGCTAGTGGTAAAGAACCCGCCTGCCAATGCAGGAGACTTAAGAGATTAAGGTACAATCTCTGGGTCGGGAAGATCCCCTGGAGAAGGGCATGGCAACCCACTGCAGTATTCTTGCAGGGAGAATCCCATGGACAGAGGAGCCTGGTGGTGGACTACAATCCAGAGAGTTGCACAGAGTTGGACACTACTGAAGCGACTTAGCACACATCCATCTGGCAGGCAAAATAAAGACCTTAGAAGTCACCCTAAAATCTAAGCCACCCACCAGAACTGTTGACTCTGCTCCTAATGCATGTCTGTAGGATGCTCGCTTTGTTCTGTCTCCAAAGCCATCAGCCTGTTTCTGGCCATCATCATTTTTGCCTGGAGATACTTCTAACTGCTCTTCCAGTTTTTCAGTCTCTCAATGTTCATTTCGTACTCTGTAGAATCCAATAACCTTCTTGAAATGTTCATAGGTCCTTGTAACCACTTCCCCACCCCTGCTTCAAACCCTTCGTCGACCTCAGGATAAATTCAGCTTCTCTTAACATGTCCTAGGATGATCTGTTCTCATCAGCATTTCCCTTGCTGTTGCAACTGCTCTTTCAGTTCCTCTTGACCCAAGTTCCCCACCCAGGACCTGCACTCAAGTTCTTCTTTCCACTTTTGTGCCTAACTCCTCCTCCTCCTTCAGCTCCAGGTGTGGTGACTCCTCAGAAGGCCATTCAAAACACCACAGTAACCTAAAACTCCTTGTCCTTCTGGTATTATTATTTTCATATCAGTACTTGGTTCTTTGCCTTCATTACACGTAGACAATTGTGTATTCATTTGTGTGTTTTTTTGTTTGTTTGTTTACTGTATGGCTCCCCCACTAGATGGCAAGTGGGAAAACAGAGACTGTTTCCCACTCCCCAGTTCTACAAGGGTGTCATTAGCCATTGCAGTCACTGGCCAACAGTGCACCCTGAGAGGAATTAAGGATGAAGAACAGGATGGGTAACTCTGAGCTTTGGAAACAAGCCCCTTAGAAAATTAGATACATTTTAGGGAAAAACTATGCAATATTTACGAACCTTTCTATCTTCACAAACATACAAAAGCGCTAAAATCATTGACTGAGATATCTGTCCCTCATGACTGGCAGTAACCTTTTGCTGAGAGGTATGCTTGACTGCACATGTTCCCTAGCCAAGATTGTATTTATTCTGGCCTCTTCCCCTTCCTCTTTGGAGCAGTGCCTCAGAGCTATTTGAGGAACAACTCTTCACAGACTATACTCCTCAGCAAAGTCCCAGAATAAAATGGAAACTTGCAACTCTTATGCTGTGTGTCTTTCTTTAAGTTGACCCAAGCTTTGTGAAGACAGGGACCATGACTATCTTTCTGACTATTGTATATCCATCCAGCTCTTTACACATTGCTTGCCATGCAGTAGTTGCTCGATTAATATTAGTTGAAAGTATGCTTCCCTGGTGGCTCAGACAGTAAAGAATCTGCCTGCCATGCGGGACACCTAGGTTTGATCCCTGGATCAGGAAGATCCCCTGGAGAAGGAAATGGCAACTCACTCCAGTATTCTTGCCTGAAGAACCCCATGGACAGAGGAGCATGGAGGGCTACAGTCCATGGGGTCACAAAGAGTTGGACACAGCTGAAGCGACAGAGCACAGTAGCACACAATTATTTAAATCCTTCTTGATTCTCCAAAGTTATAATTCTTCCTTCATTGATATTACAGAGAGACATTAATGTTTAGTGGTTATGTGCATGGACTTTGGAGCAGGAACATCTAGATTCAAATCCTGGCTCTTAGAACTCTGGGCAAAGTTACACTGCTTTAGTGTCTCCATGGACTGATACCTACCTTATAGGATAGCATAACATAGGATGATTACATGAATTGACATAGATGTACAAGCACCAGTGCTTGGCCCATAGTAAAAATGAACTATTATGACTATATACGTACTTTGTGCATTGCTTTATTAATGCAAACATCGCTTCTTTTTGCCATTATTTTCATACCTATATCATTGTCTAGGTCATGAATTAGATTGTTGCTTACTTCCTACTCCTGAAGTCTCAAACAGTGCCTGATCAAGTCGGCATTCAATAAATATAAACTTAACAAGGCATATTACATCCTATTCAATTATAACTCTCCTATTATGGAAACTCTTCATTAAAATTAGATTAATAATGGATAATAAATCATCAAAATTTAAGATACTTTTTGTTTTAACCTGCAAGGAAGAAAAAAGGAAAACAAAGAACACAAGTAAGAAAGTATACAGGGGGAGGAAAGAACTCTTGGGTTGCAAAATTCTATTAAACATTTAGAAGGACAGATTTTATGATTCTAATTAGAGACTATCATGTTTGTAGAGAAATTGACTCCTGTCATCTATGCGATTCCATGTTTTTGTACATTCTGCCTAAAATGTATTAAATCAGGCAACAGTGAGCCAGTAATATTATCATGAATCAATCCAAACCATAATCTTTTCTAGTGTACCCTAAAGGAATAATCAAAGTTGTACACAAAGATGAATGTAAATGGATGGTCATACAAATACCACACTATGATACACAAAAAATAGCCTACAGATCTTCCATAAGCCAAGTGGGGACAATTAAACATGACATGGCACAGAGTAACCCAGGGGAAAATGTTGCAGCTAGTTCAAAGCATATTTTCAAAGAAATTTTTGTACTGGGTACACAAAATTAAAAGGCACCAAAATAAGATTATAAACTGGTTTTTATTTGGGATTATATGTGATTTTAAGTTCCATAGTTTCATCTCTAATATATTTGCACTTTCTAAACTTTTATGCTTTAGGAAAAAGTGCTTCTGTTTTTACTTTGTGATGCCATGTGGCTTGTGGGATCTTAGTTCCCCAACCAGGGTTCAAACTCTGGCCACTCAGCAGGGAAAGTGCTGAGTCCTAGCCACTGGACCACCTGGGGATTTCCAAAAGTTTGTCTCTTTTTCAACCATGAAATGATTTTAAACAGTCATTATTCATTTTACAATTTGGCATTCATCACATTATTTTTACTGTTTCTCAAGAGTGTAGTCCATAAACAGTTTACATCAGTATTCTGGTGCAGGCAGGTATACACTTAGGAATCAAAATCTGCCTTTTCATCTAATTACACAGGTGAGTCTTCACTGAACACATGTTAAAGTTCACAAAGTTTCAGATTTAGCAGCTAGAAGAGAAAAACCTGCACTTGACATTAAAGAACTATAAATGGAGTACAACCTTAAGAAATTGTGAATCACTATATTGTACACTTGTAACTTATATAGCATTGTACATCAACATATTTCCATATAAAAAGTTTTTTTAAAAGAATAGTCTAAAAAAGTTACACACACACATGGCCAGAAGATGGAGCAGGTTTTCTGTTTACCTGATCCATGTCTTCAGAATGAAATCTTGTTCAAAATAAATTGCTTGATCTCATTACATAAATCCAAGTAAGCGTCCTCATCCTGAAATGAGAAATTAGAATCTTTAATATGGGATGGGATTAGGCATCCTTTTTCATAGGACTACTCTCCTCTAGAAGTGTAGTCCATGAACAGTTTACAGAAAAAGAGTAGTAGATTATAATATGGCCCAGAACTGTACCTCACTCCAAAGTAAAGCTCTAACCAATCCCTTGTTTTACCTTAGCTTCAAAGTCAAGGCCAGTTGTTAGGAAAACATCGTGGAATTTAGGAACAGCGGGAATGGAAAAAAAAAAAAAGGGACAGGGTCTCTAGTCCTAGGCAGGTAGAGATGATGTAACAGACTCTCTAAACTGTTCTCTTCTTTTGCCTCCACTCTAAGTCCTGGCATCAGAGGCAGAGCCCACCATCTTGGCACCTCCAATGAACAGGAGTTAAGTAGTTAATGGGAGCACAGCACCAACAACAGTTGCAAAATGCCTTGTCCCTGAGGAAGCAGCCCCCTATGACCGCTTCCAAGAAACCCTTCCAAGAAACTTGCCCAGACCTCCCCTGCAAGTGTGACTGACAGCATTTTCTACCATTCATAGAACTTTTGCTTGCCTTTATCTTTTCAATCAGCATGTTGTGTTAAAAACAATCTATTTATAAGATCTGTCTTTCTCGGAGATACTAGAGTATGAGCTACCAGCCATAGGCTATTAAGTACTGCTTTCCTACCTGTCAGCCATAGACTGGGGAGAAAATTGTTCACAATGGCAGTAAATATAATTGCTACTCAGGGATAATATTAACCAAAAGAAAAGAAAATGTGTAAGACCTATTTGAGAAAAAGGGATGCCAAAATTTTAAACAAATTATAATAGCAATATTAATAGTAAATGGTTTACCATCTTCTTCTTGCTTAGTCGCTCAGTTGTGTCTGACTCTTTGTGACCCTTTGAACTGTAGCCCACCAAGCTCCTCTGTCCATTAGATTTTTTAGGCAAGAGTACTGGAGTGGGTTGCCATTCCCTTCTCCAGGAGATCTTCCTGACCCAGGGATTGAAACTGCTTCTCCTGTGTCTTCTACATTGCAGGCTAATTCTTTACCCACTGAGCCAAATGATTTACCATAGCACCATTCTGAGCATTTTTCCATATTTTGCTTCATTTAATCAACAATCCATGAGATTGGTACCACAATACTTCTCATTTTACAGGAAACGAAGGTATAAAAAGTAACTTGCCAGATGAGATTTTATCTTCATTGCTGGAAAGGTATATGCATATATATCTTCCCCAATTGGTTTTAAAATATTTAACTCAAAGCTTATGAAAATCCCTGAACAAGGAAGTTTCACTGTTGTAAAAGGTCCATATTTTATGTAAGCGCTTAAGTTCTTGAAAAAATCCTAAAGAACGTTCATCCAGTGTTGAAGCTACCTTTGATTCTTTATACTTTCAGGTATTTAACAAACTTGTTGCAATATGCATGTAGTGCTGAATTTTAAGCATTGTGAAAGACATTTTACCTGAATTATCTTAAATTCTCCCAATATGATGAGGTAGGTACTATTTTGCCTTCATAGATTTTAAAAATGGAAGCACAGAGAAGCCTGCTCACTACTTTAGGTCACACAGCTGGTAAAGTGGTGGTTTCAACTCAACAGCCTAAATCTAGATGGATAAGTGCCTTAATAGCAGAAATCCCAGGGTGCTGGGACTCAGAAGGGTTCCTAATTCAGGCTAAAGAGTCAAACAAGGCTTCCTCTTGTTTGATGGTCATCAAAGAAAAGTGCTTCCGCATAGTATGTACACACTAACTTTTTGACAAATAAGTTGATTAACCTAGCAAAGTGGGTAGAATTAGGGTGAGGAAGGGCATCTCAAGTAGAGTAAGTCTTAGCTCCAAATCCAACCTGGACTTCATTTCAAGATTCTGGTGCTGGAAGTCTAGGAATGACTCTCCTTTTGGGGCCTAGTGTATCCTGGCAGGTGCCAGAGGTGCCAACTTGATAATCAAGCTGGAAACAGGCCAAATCTTCTATGCTGACAGTCCAGACAAGGCTGAAGAGCTGGTAAGACTCAAAGAGGAACTGGTGCCAGGCAAGAAGCCCAGTGCAAGGCTCAGCCTGTTTGCTCAAACCCCCTGGTTAGCTCATCTACTGTTTCCAAAGTTATTTCCCTAGGATCATTCTGAACCAAGTAGGGACCTAAGGGGCAGTGGTTTTCAAATACCTTTTGCTCGTATTCCTCACAAAACATGTTTTTACGTTCATATCTAAAATTTTTGAATCATAAGTTTAAATAGTTTCAAAAGATATATTTTTTCTAGTGTGTTTTTTTTCTTTTCTTTTCTTTTCTTTCTTTTTTTTTTTTTAATGTTCTGAACATACCTTCATTGTGTTTTTGTCAAAAACGGGTTTAGTTCATCTGGATTATGGAAAGTATTCTTATAAACAAATTGGCAATGCCAATCTCATCCGACAAATCATACTTTCTATTTTCTTAACTTTTTAAAAAAATTAATTATTTATTTTGGCTTCACTGAGTCTTCATTGCTGCTTGCAGACTTTATCTTCTTTGCACGGGCTTCGCGTTGCAGTGGCTTCTCTTGTTGTGGAACACAGGCTCTAGACCCACAGGCTTCAGCTGTTGCTGCACTGTGGTCTCAGTAGTTGTGGTCTCAGTAGTTGTGGTCTCTTGGCTCATGGGCTCTAGAGCTTCAGGTTCAGTAGGTGCAGCTCACAGGGTTAATTACCCCACACCCTGTAGTATCCTCCCAGACCAGGGATCGAACCCATGTGCCCTGAACTGGCAGGCACACTCCCAACCACTGGACTACTAAAGAAGTCCCAGACAAATCATACTTTCTATCAGGAAACTTAGACTTCACATTTTAGTTCAAATAATGATGTTGATGTACATCTTGGGAATATGTATCTTACTTCTGATTCTCAGTCCAATAGAGACAGAGATGGAGGGAGAGAGGGAAGGATGAGTGGATACATAAAGGGATGTATGTATGAATAGATATGTGGATAGCGGGATGAATGGATGAGTGAATGGACGGATGGGATGGAGACGTTTGTTGCCTGGATAAGATGAAGTACCTCTTTCAATATTTCTTATGGAAGCCTCTAAGCTGGGCATGTTAGGAATTCCTACTGAGGAGCAGGTAGTCTCAACCAGACTTTTATACCAGGATGAAATGCTCCCATAGTGAATCTAGTGATCATTTGATAAAGAGGGAAGAGAAAGATTGAGCAAGAGATAGGGGAAGGTCATACCTCAGTCATCTTCTCAGGCATATCATGTGGAAGCTGAGATACTGGAAACCAAGCCTTTTAAAGGCTTGGTTTAATCAAAACTAAGGCTTTTATTCAGGAGCAACAGTGTGTGGGCTGAGGGGCTGTGGTGCTGTGATCTTGTCCTCAACTTTTCCTCCCTCATGCTCTTGCACAGACTCAAAACTGAGAATGTGCAAAGCCACAGAGAAAATGGTAGGAAATTCACCATGGCTGTTGCTGGAAAGAGCAATTCATAAATGTGCTGGTCTCTTTTTAACCTTCCAGTTTGGCTTCATATTGTATCTTGTGTAGGCTTCTATTCCTGAATGCTGGCTAAAATTCATAAGCTTAACCTACTGGCCTCAAAAATACTGGGTAGTTGCCATATATATCTACATCTTTATAATAATTGGCTGTGTGCTTTTATTTATTTATTTTAAATTGACATGATGAGGACCTCACCACACAACTCCATTCATACAATCACAGAAAAAATACCAAGAAGAAACCACCTCAGCATCAAGAGCTAATTCTTATCAATGGAACTGATGTATCAAAAATTCTTTTCTTTATTTCAAATATTCTTTCTTATAGCCAAGGGACTTTGCAACAAAAACTGAATGCAAGCATGTGAGCATTAAGCATTTATAAGTTTTTGGTATTATAATGTTGGCCATAATTAATTCAACTCTCTCTTTTTGAGGTATAAAACAATATAAACTGAACTTTTGAGATTAAGTACCATTAATATTATAAATGTTCTCAAATATGAGTTATAAATGATGTTATAATGTGATTTCTTTTGTTTTGTGATTCCTACTTTGTGTGAAACTTGTAGGACTGTAAGCTGTGTTAAAGATTGTAAGCCTCAGTGGCCAGGGTGAACGTCTATAATTTTTGTCTTGGAAAGTTGGCTGGAGGACTGAAGCTGTCTTAGAGGGATAGGCTAAGAGAAGTCAGATGAGTGGCACAAGTCACTGGAGCAGGAGAAGCAACTGATGAGTAAGGTCCCGTCCCCAGGGGTAAATGTTATTCCTTAAAATGAGACGCGTCACTGAGGACCTGACCACCTGCTGAGAGCTGCTGCAGACTGACACTGTCAGAGGCCCTGGGAGCAGAGGCCCACTTCCCACTCACACTGTCTGGAGACCCACTGCAGACAGCAGACCACTGCTCCTGCCGACATGTCTCCTGCCCAGATTTCTCCTTGGAGAGGTTCCCTACCCTCTTCTATATTCCCAACTTCGACTAACATGTCTTGCATGCTAATTGCTTGCAATAAACAGAGTGATTTGTGAACTGAATATTGGCCATGTTTTATTTATCTCCAAGCCATGATGTGTGCCTGTACTTACTGCTGGGCCCTGTGACAAACATTGGGAACTTTCACTGAACCAAACTTGGGTCTGCTTGCCTGCGTGTAGTAAAGCCAATTTACTGACCCTGGGTTATGGTAAAGAAAAGTATAGGGCACCAAGCAAGGAACCCAAGGTAGCTAGTGCACAAAATGCTTGAACTCCCTGATGGGTTTCTAGAAAGCGGTTTATCTTGGAAAGCATTTTAAAAGCCCAGGTGAGGGAGTGGAGTCCCAGGGTATGTGATCAACTTGGGCACAAGTTTCTGGTTGATTGATGGTGAGATAACAGGACAGTGTCACTTTATCAATCCTCAGGCTCCAACAGATCTAGGGGCTATGTGCTCATGGGCATCAAATAGTGAATTTCTTCTGTTTGGCAGAGGTTTTAGCATCTGTGAAGCAGCTCAGGAAATGTGCAGCAAATACTATTGTCTAGGTGCTTCAGAGAGGAACCAAAGCAGAGGATGGGGAGGGCTCTGTCCCAGGAAGGCTGCATAGAGTCTAGTGTGATTACAGAGCCATGGAGAGAAAAAGAGGCAGACATTCCAGGGAACTGGGAATGATTAAATGTGGAGATGGAAGAAAAGAGGGAAGTCAAGGTTGACTCCTGGGGTCATGGCAGGAAAACTTAGCAATAAGTGGTGCCTTCATCTCCTTGAGAGGCTGGAATCCTGGCAGTGGGGTAAGGGTGGAGCACAGAGGTGCCCGAGAATCAGAGCTGGAGGTAGAACTCTGTGGTTATGGATTGGAAATCAGCAGTGACTTCTGGGCTGCATGAAATATCCTGAGGAAAACCGCTAGACCATTCAGGTATGACCTTAATCAAATCCCTTATGATTATACAGTGGAAGTGAGAAATAGATTTAAGGGCCCAGATCTGATAGATAGAGTGCCTGATGAACTATGGACGGAGGTTCGTGACATTGTACAGGGGACAGGGATCAAGACCATCCCCATGGAAAAGAAATGCAAAAAAGCAAAATGGCTGTCTGGGGAGGCCTTACAAATAGCTGTGAACAGAAGAGAAGTGAAAAGCAAAGGAGATAAGGAAAGATATAAGCATCTGAATGCAGAGTTCCAAAGAATAGCAAGGAGAGATAAGAAAGCCTTCCTCAGTGATCAAAGCAAAGAAATAAAGGAAAAAAAAGAAAAAACAGAATGGGAAAGACTAGAGATCTCTTCAAGAAAATTAGAGACACCAAGGGAACATTTCATGCAAAGATGGGCTCGATAAAGGACAGAAATGGTATGGACCTAACAGAAGCAGAAGATATTAAGAAGAGGTGGCAAGAATACACAGAAAAACTATACAAAAAGGGTCTGCACGACCCAGATAATCACAATGGTGTGATTACTCATCTAGAGCCAGACATCTTGGAAAGTGAAGTCAAGTGGGCCTTAGAAAGCATTGCTACGAACAAAGCTAGTGGAGATGAAGGAATTCCAGTTGAGCTATTTCAAATCCTGGAAGATGATGCTGTGAAAGTGTTGCACTCAATATGCCAGCAAATTTGGAAAACTCAACAGAGGCCACAGGACTGGAAAAGGTCAGTTTTCATTCCAATCCCAAAGAAAGGCAATGCCAAAGAATGCTCAAACTACCACACAATTGCACTCATCTCACATGCTAGTAAAGTAATGCTCAAAATCCTCCAAGCCAGCCTTTAGCGATACGTGAACCATGAACTTCCTGATGTTCAAGCTGGTTTTAGAAAAGGCAGAGGAACCAGAGATCAAATTGCCAACATCTGCTGGATCACGGAAAAAGCAAGAGAGTTCCAGAAAAACATCTCTTTCTGCTTTATTGACTATGCCAAAGCCTTTGACTGTGTGGATCACAATAAACTGTGGACAATACTGAGAGAGATGGGAATACCAGACCACCTGACCTGCCTCTTGGGAAATCTGTATGCAGGTCAGGAAGCAACAGTTAGAACTGGACATGGAACAACAGACTGGTTCCAAATAGGAAAAGGAGTACGTCAAGGCTATATATTGTTACCCTGCTTATTTAACTTATATGCAGAGTACATCATGAGAAATGCTGGACTGGAAGAAACACAAGCTGGAATCAAGATTTTCAGGAGAAATATCAATAAGCTCAGATATGCAAATGACACCACTCTTATGGCAGAAAGTGAAGAGGAACTAAAAAGCCTCTTGATGAAAGTGAAAGAGGAGAGTGAAAAAGTTGGCTTAAAGCTGAACATTCGGAAAATGAAGATCATGGCATCTGGTCCCATCACTTCATGGGAAATAGATGAGGAAAAAGTGGGAACAGTGTCAGACTTTACTTTGTTGGGCTCCAGATCACTGCAGATGGTGACTGTAGCCATGAAATTAAAAAATGCTTACTCCTTGGAAGAAAAGTTATGACCAACCTAGATAGCATATTCAAAAGCAGAGACATTACTTTGGCATCTAAGGTCCGTCTAGTCAAGGATATGGTTTTTCCAGTGGTCAGGTATGGATGTGAGAGTTGGACTGTGAAGAAGGCTGAATGCCGAAGAATTGATGTTTTTGAACTGTGGTGTTGGAGATGACTCTTGAGAGTCCCTTGGCCTGCAAGGAGATCCAACCAGTCCATTCTGAAGGAGATCAACCCTGGGGTTTCTTTGGAAGGAATGATGCTAAAGCTGCAACTCCAGTACTTTGGCCACCTCATGCGAAGGGTTGACTCACTGGAAAAGACTGTGATGCTGGGAGGGATTGGGGGCAGGAGGAGAAGGGGATGGCAGAGGATGAGATGGCTGGATGGCATCACTGACTCAATGGACGTGAGTCTGAGTGAACTCCAGAAGTTGGTGATGGAGAGGGAGGCCTGGCGTGCTGCGATTCATGGGGTCGCAAAGAGTCGGACACGACTGAGCGACTGAACTGAACTGAACTGAAGAGGCAGCAAAGGGGTGGGATTGAAAAGGAATTGGTCCTAGAGATTTGCAAACTCTGCAAGGGGAAGGAGGAGCCAACAAAAGACTAGGTCAGCCCTCCAGCCTCCTTCCTCACTCTGCTCAGGGCTATGTCCTAGGGCTGGAGCCCCTCTCCAGGTAAGACTGGTAGAAGTGTGGGGCATGGGGTGGGTGCTGTCCTGGCCCCCTCGCTTTACGACCTGCTCTGTCTCTCACTGGCTCATGAGAAAGGCACCTTCCTAGGCCTCCGTTACTCTGAAATTGGGGATATTAAAATAGTAGTGCCACAAGAGGAGAAAATGGAGACCAGGAGGAAATGAGGAAAGACTAAAGTATTTGCTTTAAAGGTTGGGAGGTGAAATTGGCAGTGTCTTTGGAAGCAATGGTATAAGTGAGAGCTTTGGAGCTTAGGGACCCAGACTTTTGATTCTGTCTCTCCTAGTCCCTCGATGTGAGGGGTGAACTATATCCTCTATCTATTTCTTCAGAGTATTTCTGACTGGGGATAGATTTGGAAGTAGTCACTTTTTCTCCATTTCCTTCATTGTTAGAAGATTGATTTAAGTTCTTTTTCTAACAACCAAAGGAATAATGTTTACTGTTATGATCATATAAATTTAAGAACACACATAACTAGAAAAGTAACTTGCTTTTCCCCCTGAGTACAAAATGGGTTGCTTTTCTACTACTAAACCTTAAACTTTGAATTCTAGTAATATGTCATGTGATTTGCTTGAATTCCAGGCCCTGAGACACAGCTGCACAGGAGACCAAGTTCTGCTGTGCAGAAAACTCATCCTCCTTCCAGGACAAGGACCTCTGTGGGTGAGCAGTGGTAAAAAACACAATTCAGCCAATTTGAAGGTCAAATTGGGGAGCATCCCCTCTAGCAACTAGAAGGGACTAGCTCACAGACTTTCCACAAATGGAAGGTTTTTGATAAGAAGAAGGGTGGGGCAGGGAGCCCTTAGGGAAAGAAAAGATTAGTTTTAGGCCAGGACATCTTTTGAGGGAAAAGAATGGCAGTTTCATCATGCAGACAGCTTTTTCTTCTGGGTACAGGCTATGGAGAAGGCCCACAGGACAGATTATCTCCTTGGTGCCAATCAGAAAATTCCAATCCCGTTGGCTAAGATTACATTTCTGGGAAAGGTGGAAACTGCATGTAAGTCAAGTGTGGAGTCTAGGATTGGTGTCTGGGCTTTAACATAAGTGATGCCATTTTGGGCTTGTGGTTTTTCTTTAGCAGCAGCTAAGACTTGATAGTTGAGTGTCTTGGTAAATGGAGGAGTGGAGGGGGTGTGGGAGCACACATATTTTAGTGAATCAGGGAAACTGACCTTTTGGACTGATGAGGAATGAGTTTAGGGTGGGGATCCTTAACCTGGAGCTTTGGTGGTCTGATGTTATTAGTAGAACCATGACTTTGTCACCACTAGAAATCATAGCTTTTTTCATTTCATGTTACAGTTTTGCAGGTATTATGAAACACAGTCTTATACTTTGTCAAAATTCAAAATTAGTTTAGATCTGCCAATCTTGTTAAATAATAGGTTAAGAAGCTCACATATTCTGTATCTCAAATTATTATTTTGATAACTGTACCATGCTAAAATCCACTCAGATATGAATGAAAATTCCAGTCTTTCCTGCCAGAGATCCTAGACACCTTAAAATTCTACCCACTCTGGGTTCAGAACCCCTAAATCAATATGGACAGCAAGGTTTAAACACCGAGTCTGGAGCAAACTTGGCAAGGTTCAAGTCAGGCTTGGAGTGACATCAAAAGGGGTTTAGCACAGAAAGACTCAAGAAGCTTTTAATCCGTGAAGTAATGAGTGCTGATTTATGTTCTAAGGAACTTGCTCTAACAATATACAACAGGAGGGTGAACTCTGGAGACAGGAAACAAGAAAGACTAGAAATATTTGGCAATAAACACACCAAAGATATAGGGGAGGGGGAGGGCATAACTGTTTCAATGTGACATTTAATCGTTCTATTCCTACTCATCTTATGTGACAATATGCTATGTTAAGTAGTTCAAAATGGAGTAACAGTGGCCAATGTGAGCCTCCACGAAGACTGCTTTTAAACATCGGATGTTAGACTGAATATTTAAATGTGACATACTGAGTGTTAATATGGGTAAGGAATTTGTTTGCTAAGGGCCAAGGTTTGACTTCACTGGAACAGGAGCAACTGATGGAGACAAGATCACTTGGGGCTTAACTGTTACTCCCTATTACTCCTTAAAATGAGACCACTGAACTGAGCAGCTAGAAGGCTCTTGTCTGGGGACTGAGCCCATGCAGGTGGAGGCTCTGTGACTTCCTGCTCACACTAGTCCTGAGACTCATTTCCCAGGATGGAGTGGGAGGGGCACCACTCTTTCTTACTCACATGACTAACTTATGGTGCCTGCATGATTGTGTACAATGAATAGAGCAAATTGTAGGTTGAATTTGGCTCTGTTTCGCAGTCTTCAGTTCCAGACTCACCTGGCCTTCCTGAGAGACTGCGCCACCATAAACCAATTTCCTCTTAATCAGGGATGGAAAACAGCTTGTTTTGATTTGCATTTTCTTGGCTTGTGACTGCCATCATTTCATATGTTTGTTGTCTACCTGCATTTCTTTCATGCTGAATTAACTTTTCAGAACGGGTGCTTCCCACCCCCCGCCCCGAGTTTGCTGGCAGTTTTGTGGACTTCCTTTTAGCTAGAGACAGAACAGATCATATTCCCACCCCATTCTTTGTGACCACCCAGAGTTTGGCATTACTGTGTACTTTTCGGAGAAGGCAATAGCATCCCACTCCAGTACTCTTGCTTGGAAAATCCTATGGACAGAGGAGCCTGGTGAGCTGCAGTCCATGGGGTTGCACAGAGTCTGACACGACTGAACGACTTCCCTTTCACTTTTCACTTTCATGCATTGGAGAAAGAAATGGTAACCCACTCCAGTGTTCTTGCCTGGAGAATCCCAGGGACGGGGAGCCTGGTGGGCTGTCGTCTATGGGGTCGCACAGAGTCGGACACGACTGAAGTAACTTAGCAGTGTACTTTTCACATTTTAATTGCCTGAAAAGTCTAACAGTTCCTGCAGCTCCTTTGAAGGTGGAGAGGAGGGATATTTGGCCCAGCACTGGCCATCATCAGTTTTCTCCAACCATGGAACCAGTTTTGGTAACATTCCCCTGACTAATAAAATTGAGCATATTTTAATCAATTTACTGTCTATTCTAATTTCTATGGTTTTATAATGGGTTCATAATAGCCATGTTACCTGCAGCTTGTTTTTTCCTCTAACATATCCAGGACATCCTTAACCAGGGCATTGCATCTCTGGTGTAGTGTCCAGTAGCCACTCTGACTTCTCAGTGGGCACTGAGCTCCTTTGGCTCAATCCTTCTCTTATTAAAGGGCATTATTTTCTGAGTCTTTGTCATGAAAAACCCAGGACTGAACATTTTGTTAAGTCCTGGTTGTTTCACTCCTGGGATAGCTTTTCAAGGGGAGAGTATATGTTATTATTTCTGATTTTATTAGGTCTTCCAAGTTCCTAAAAAGTCATAACTATTCCCAGTTCAGATAGGCGATAGTGATGCCATTTTTTTACACTCTGCCCTCAACTCCTGGGCTTGGGCAGCTTACCATGTTTAGTACTCATTGCTTTCAATTCTCCTTTTTAAAAAATTTAGTTTATCAATTTACACAAAATTTTATTATAAGAAACATGAAGGATTTTTGTGGTGGTTTAGAATTTGTTATTGTCTTTTCTGCAAAGTACTTTCCTGTTTTAGCTTTTTTGCTGTTTACAACTCTTTAATGACAGTTGTCTGTTCTGTATTGTTAAATGGACTGTTCTGCACATGGACGCTATTTAAAATCTTGAACATTGTATTAATTTTTCTTTATATTCATCTGATGAAAATTATGTGTTTGTTTTTACCTTTTGGATCACTATTTGATTATTTTAGTTTTGCCATAATATCATTTATTTCAATTTTAAAAATTTATTACCCTACATTTGCAAATTTATCTTTTAATAGCCTCACATTGGGTCCTTTTTCATGCTCAGTTTTGTACACTGTAATTTTTTCTAAGGAAAATGCTTACTTGTGTTTTGATTTTATTCTTAACAGTTTTCTTTTAAATTTCTACTTTTATCTCAGCCTTTTGTCTTTTCTTCTCTTGGTTTTGATTTAGCCATGTTGTTTAGGGTACAAAGATATTTATATTTGTGCATTACCATAACTGAAAATTTTTCTTTGCTTCATTTCATACTTTTGACCTGAGTTATGTTTATTGGTCAGTGTTAGCTTCTTCATGCTTTAATTTTGTCAGCATTTATATGTACAATTTTGCTCTTATTTCCAGTTTTCTTTGGTGGTTTGCTTTAACACTATTTGTAGGACATATAGAGCCGTCTTGTTGCTGAACTGAACTTGATTTCACTCACCTGATGCACAGCAGCCAATCTACTGACACTGGGTCATAAGGAAAGTGCAACATCTATTTGCAGGGCACCAAGCAAGGAGAATAGGCAGCTAATGCTCAAAGGACCTGAACTCCTTGCTTGGTGCCCTGAAAATCAACACTGTACTTTTCCTTCACCAAGACATGGTGTCAATAGACTGAATTTGGTGCGAGTGAACCTAAGTTCAATCATGTAACAATTTTGGTGACCATGAAAAGACCATCACCCCAGGTGGGTGTCTTTGTGGCACATTGGCTCCTGGCAGGAGAGGGCTCTGAGATTCTGTCCAGCAGCTTCCTGAACACCTTTGTCTCAGGGACAACCCAGAGCATCTGCCACCAGTTGGGGGTCAATGGCCCTTGGTGCTTTCATGGTGAAGGAAACAAGACACTTACTTAAGACATTTCTGCTTAGTAGAAGGGCTCATGTATGATGACACCAAGATATTCATTTCGCCACTTGGCTCTGTCTGTGGTGGGATATTGATTTGTGGGATTTTCTGTATTGGACTAAGGAAACTGTAACCCTGAGAGATGCTTTGTGTTTGTGTGCTTGCTTGCTTTCTTATGTTTGATAGTACCAGCTGTGTACAACAAAGATGGGTAGTCAAGCTCTGCTCCATCTTGTAGCCCTTCAGGGTATATTTTGCAGAATTGGAAAATTTTTAGTTAAGCACCTCGGAAAAGGAGAAAAAATGGTATTCCATTGTAACACTGTTTAGCCTCAGGACATCTTAAGATCTGGAGAACACTGCTCCCTAATGGCTCTCTAAATTATAACACGGTCTTTGAACCAGAACTATTTTGTGAAAGGGGAGGAAAACAGGAGGATGCTTCTTATGTACAGCCCTTATGCTATTGATTCCTAGTGAGCCTATTTAGAGAAAAATGTAGCATGCATGGAATTGTGATACAGAAGAAATTTCCTCCAATAAGGAGACTTTAAAAGGTTTACCCTATTCTCAGGAATCAAGAGATGGGGAATTAATTCAACAAATAAATGCTTCTAGATATCCATCACAACTGCCTTTGTATGGTGGGCAAAATGAGGAAGCAGGGGCTGGAGCCATAGATCCCACAGTAGCCAATTCATTCTCACCTGCTCTGGCAGGAGCTGAGGAAGGAGAGGTTGTCTTCCTCTCATACCCAACACAGCTTCCATTTTGGTCAGGGAACCACTAGTGTTTATTCAGGGTGATTCCCACTGAGGCAGATTCACACTGGAGGAATAAATGCCCAAGATCATCCAGCAGGATTCATGTGGATCCACTCTCCCTTTTCAACCTCAGACATGTTGAATTGCAAAAATAATATGCCAACCTACTGGGATGACACTACCAGGATGGAAAATTCATTCTCTTTCATCTTTGCCAACCCAGTTGGGCTGATATCAAAGTTTGCTAACCACTCTGTTGGCTGAGGAAGAGAAGAGGATGGAACTATTGTGTTGACTAAAAAATTCATCTGTGTTTTTCTGTACAATGTTATGGAAAACCCTGAACAAACTTGTGAACCCAATGGAAAAGGCTAGAGAAGAGGTAGGTAGAATGCATGTTGCTGCCCCTGGCAAACCCGTCACAGCACCAGCAGCAAAAGCAATTCCCATCATAGATCCAGGCTGGAAGGAGAGTAACCTGGGAGATAAAGTTGGAATTGAGCATTACAAGGAGTGCATCATGATAGGGCTCCAAAAGGGAGAACCAATATTGGAAATTTCATAAGGTGCAAGGACTGTGCAAAGAGCCACAGGAAAACCCTGAGGTTTTGGAAGAGAATGTACAGGGCATATCTCCAATATGCAAATGTGGATCCAGATAATCCAGAGAATTTCAAATTAGTTAATCGGACTTTGTGACTTAGAGTGCCCCAGTTGCAGAAAACATAAGGACTTTTTGGCCTGTTGTTATGTCATTTGGTAGAAACTGCTTTCAGTGTTTTACAGTTGGGAGGGAATATAAGATGAAAAGAGACCCATGAAACGAAGCAGCAAAAGTCCCTTTTGGCAGTGACACTCAGTGGAGAAAGGGGAGACAAAAATTTGAGCAGAGAGTAACACCCAGAGAACCAAGAGAGTGAAGGGTGACCCACAGAAAAAAGCCCACCAATGAGACATGTAAAAGTGGGTTGGCAGCAGTCCTTACTTTAAGACAAGAAGGCAACTGAAAGAAAGTCTGCCTCAGCTTACAAAAGAAACTGGAAGAGGAGGAAAAAGCATTGTTCATGCTGGAAACAAGAGAGAGTGACAGAGGATTCTCTGAGGGGACTCTGCTTGGGGAAATAGTTTCCCATCAGGAGCCCTGGGTAACCCTTTTGTGGGAAATAGATTGTCTCTCTGACTGGTAGTGGAGCCACTTGCTCCGTTTAGAACAATGGATTCGCAAGGAGTTGGACCAAAGAGTTAGCCCAGAAAATCACCTTGACAAGAGGATTATCTAGAAAGCCTCTCCAAAAACTGTTTTTGCAATCCCCAGACTGTCAGACTGAGGCTCCTAATCTAAAACACAGCTTTTTTTTGTACATGCCAAAGTGCCCAGTTGCGTTGCTGGGGCAAGATTTTTTAATTAAATTAAATGCTAAAGTGACTTTCACCCCTAAAACACTGGATATAAAGGTACCACTGGAACAAGTTTGTGCCTTGCAGCTAGCCTTCCTGTCAAGGGATGGAGGAGTCACCACCAGCGTCCCTGAAGACATCTCACAGCAGGGATGCCTGGGAGCATGGGGTGATAGATGGGCAGGAAGAGTCTGGATGGCCATAGCAGTTAAGGTGAAACTGAAGCTGGACACTCAGGCTCTGAGTTTAAGGCAATATCCCTTAAAGGAGCAAGCAAAACAGGGATCCAGCCCAAGGCTGGATTGGCATTTTGAAATACTTGCTTATTGGATTCCCTCCGTCACTATATAATACTCCCATCCTGCCTTTAAGAAGCCTGGCACTGAGAACTACTGGTTTATAAATCAGATAGTGAAAGATATTCACCCTGTAGTCCCAAATCCCTATATTCTTCTGATCATCTTATCTGGAAACTTTCATTAGACTTAGCAGAGGTCTTTTTTCTGTGTTATTTTGAGTCCTGAATCCCAAGAGTTATTTGTATTTGTTGGGAAGATCTAGAAACCAAAGCAAGCAGCAATACTGCTGGGCAGTATTGCAAGGACTTAAAAACGCCTTCACGGTGTTCGGGAAAGTGCTAGCTAAAGATATAAGGGAGCTCCAGCTACAGGAGGGAGCTCTGCTTAGATTTGTGGATGATCCCTTCACAGTTGGCAATACAAAGAACACAGGTGAAAACACTGGGACTACTTTGAACTGTCTGGCCAAATGAGTCTATAAAATCTCTTGGAAAAAGGCCCAAATTTCCCAAACGTCAGTGAAATATCTGGGATCCAAACTGGGAAAAGGCCAAAGGAACTGGCTCCAGGACTGCCAAGAGACAGCAGCCAGGGTGTGGTGACCACTACCAAAGGCAGTTGCATCGGTTCCTGGAATGGCAAGATTCTGCTGCACTTGGATCGCCAGCTTAAGCTAATAGTTAAACAGTTGTATGAGACCCTAAAAGGGACTGACAATAATGCCTTAGTGGGAACTGGAGAATGTCAAGGGACTTTCCTAACAATGAAGAAAAAACTACGGAGTGCTCCTGTTCTGTGTTTGCCATATTTGAAAAAGTCACTTGATCCTTTTAAACATAAAAGACAGGTAGTGAGACTGGAGGGGCTTCCCTGGCAGCTCAGCTTGTACAGAATCCACCTAGAATACAGGAGACCTTGGTTCGAATCCTGGGTCTGGAAGATCCCCTGAAGAAGGGATAGGCTATCCACTCCAGTATTCTTGGGCTTCCCTGGTAGCTCAGATGGTAAAGAATTCTCCTTCGATGCAGGAGACCTGGGTTCGACCCCTGGGTTGGGAAGATTCTCTGGAGGAGGGCATGGCAACCCACTCCAGTATTCTTGCCTGGAGAATCCCAATGGGCAGAGGAGCCTGGTGGGCTACCGTTCATGGGGTCACAGAGAGTCAGATGACTGAGCGGCTAAGTACAGCACCGTGAGACTAGAGGTACTGACGCACAGTCGACGAAATGCCCAGTATCCTATTTCACAAAGGCTTTGGACAGTGTAATCCAGATGTATTTGAGAGTTATAGCTGCTACTCTAGATTTGTTGCAAGAAGCAGAGGAATTCACTCCAGGATAGCCAGCCATGGTGTGTACATCCCACGGTGTGTTGCCACTGTTGGGACAAAAGAGTGGATATTGTCTCACTTTAGACCACTTGGGAGGGTATCAGATAATTTTACTTGGTAATTCTAATGTGACCCCAAAGACTGTGTCCTCCTTGAATCCAGCCACTCTGCTCCCGACCCCTTTGGGTGGCCCAGAGGCACATGAATGATTATTGTCATATCATTGAGCAGGTGCTTGGATCTGATTATAATTCTTGCAGTGGTAACCTTGCAGGAGATCCTAGGAGTGGAAGCTTTGTCATCATGTATCTCTGCCCCAAAAGCTAAAATTATTGCCCTTACTTGACCTTTACATCTCAGTGAAGGTAAAAAATCAACGTCTATACTGACTCGAAATATGGCTTTTCAGTTATAAACATACATAGAGTAATTTGGAAAGAGAGATTGCTCACTTTTGAAAGAAAAGAAATCAAACATGCCAAAGAAATTTTGAAACTGTTAGACACAGTGCTCAAGCCAAAGGAAGTGGTAATTTGTTCATTGCCCAAGACATCCGAGATTTGACTATTTTGTTTTGAAAAGGAACAACATAGCTGACCAAGCTGCTAGAACAGCCTTCAGGACAAAGCGCCTTTGGTTATAGCCCTGTTAATTTAGCCCCACATACCCTAGTGGCTCAGACAGTAAAGAATCTGCCTGAAAGGCAGTAGACCCAGGTTTGATCCCTGGGTCAGGAAGATCCCCTGGAGAAAGGAATGGCTACCCACTCCAACATTGTTGCCTGGAGAATTCCATGGACAGAGAAGCCTAGTGGATGGGGTCAACAAAGAGTTGGACACAACTGAGCAGCTAACACACTTACACACTCACCTGAGAACCTCGAAATATCAGGAGAATGGGGATATGACCTTTCCCATTTAGGATCAAATGATAAATGACCAAGGAGTGGTTTTAATTCATGATTATCTAATGGAGAAAGTAACTGGAGCAATGTACATGAGCCCCCATTAATGGCATCCAGTGGATACAGGACTACATTGAAAGACCAAATATGCGAGGACAATTCAAAGAGTATTACAGAAGTGCATGCTTTGCACTAACACTAATTTCAAGATGAGGACTCCCCCATCCTGCACAGAGTCCAGGCTAGAGGGAAGTGCTTGAGAAAGATTGGCAAGTAGACTTTACAATCATGCCTAAAGTAAAAGGAAACTTTACTTACTAGTGATGGCAGGCACGTTTACAGTCTGCTTAGAATCATTCTCTTGCTGGATTGAAGAAGTTCCAGAAGTAGTAAAGGTCTTGCTCTATGAGATAATTCCTAGATTTGGGTTACCGAGCTCAATAAATTCAGAGTAATAAGAGAGGTATCTTAATTGCTAATGTGAATCAGTAGGTATATAAAAAATTTGGATTAAATGGAATTTGCATGCATTTTGGAGGCTACGATCAACTAGAAACATACTCTAAAGAGGAAGATAGCTAAAATCTGTCAAGAATTAACCTGGGAAAGAGTGTTACTCCTTGCATTGCTTAGAGTGGATCCTAGAAGTAGACGCCAATTGACTCCTTACGAAATACTGTATGCTCTATTCTAAGCAGTTTTATGATCAGGCATGTGATCAAAAGGTAAAAGAACTAGACACTGTAAGTTATGTGCGTATGCTGGGGTTAGTTTTAAATGCTATTTCTTTAAATGCTACTAGTAAAGTGATGTTTCCCACAGATGTCCCCCTCCAGCATTTTAGACCTGGAGACTGGGTGTTCCTAATAACATGGAAAGATGTATACCCAACAGCCAAATTCAGCCCTGGTGGGTGAGGACTTAGGTTCTACTACTTACTAACTCACTCTTCTGTTAAATTGACAGGAATCAAACCGTGGATCCATTGCATACGGGTGAAACTGGCTTCTGACCCAGCAACAAATTCATAGCCCTCAGAAGTTACAGAAAAGACAACAACAAAGCCAGCTGAAGCCAGTACTCCTTGCTGCAAGTCTGGACTAGGGCTTCAGTTAAAAACAGAGAAAGTATCTTAGATAACTAGTGAATGACTAGTGGCCATCCATTATAACATTTACAATTGACTAGAGCATTTTTCTGGTTTATTACTTGCTTTTATCCTTTTGTTTGCCACTTCATCTAATCATTTTACCTGTGATTATATCATAGTCAAGCAAATCTGTAATTTGTTGTGATACTGATAATAGGAGATACTTAAACCTTCCTTTATTTTAGTTTAAGCCTTGTGATAATAGGGTTAGTACCAAAGTTGAGCACCAGTGCTATTTTCCTATACAAGCTGTTGGCCCCAACTATAATGATGGCTCTTGTTTTCCTTTACTGTTTCATTCCACTGGTGTCTGCCACTTCCTGGAAGGAAGCTAGGTTATATCATAACAAAGCCAGAGGTGGGAATTTAAATGATTGTGTGAAGTGTCATTTGAAATCTCAAACCATCCATGAGCAATATATCCCATCGGTGGTTCCTGTAACAGATTTTGATACTGTTCCAGGCCCCATGACCTTCTATAATCATCCTCCTTCAGGTGTCACATGGCAAGTTCAGCTAACCAAGGGACATCACAGTATTCCAGTCCCTTGTTTCAACCTGTCTGAGGTAATTTCCATTGGAGGAAAAGTTACTACTGGTCCCCCTCGGTCCCTCAAATTTATTCTGAAGAAATGTGATGAACAAAATCCCCTGAAATGTACAATTGACAAATGTGTAAAGTCTAAAAATGACACTAATTTGTGTCAGAGAGCCAAACAAGTTGGGTATCACGTAAATGGACTATGGAAAGCTTGCAGTGGCTCTCACCCATGGCTTGATAACATAATCTCTGAACTCCCCCAAAATGAAAGAATCAATGACACTACCTTGGGAGGTATAACATGCTCCCCTCCAGGATATATCTTTGTCTGTGGCACAGGGAGTGACTCACCTACACGGGGATGGGCACATCGCTGTTTAGACAGCTGGCAAATGGAAGGGTCATGCCTACTGGGACATTTTAGGATCCCTTTTTCTGTGCACAGCCTTAAGAGCGTTACTTCCCTCTCTAACTCAAACCTGCGTCTTAGAAGAGAGATATCATCTGGGTATTAGGACAATATAGGACAAAGCATTTTTGGCAACCTCACACCGACTGCCAGAGTTTATATCAATAGAGATATGATTCATAATCTAGCTACCACAATTGGGAAATCTGCCAAATTGCTGAGGACACAGCTTAAAGTATTCCAGCCGAACAACTATCTTTGAACTCATGTGGTCCTAGATAATGGAATAGCCTGTGATTTCCTATTGGCAAAACAAGGAAAAGTATGTGCAGTGGCTCATACCACATGCTGTACATACATCAATACCTCTGGAGAAGTTGAAATCTGAATAAACTGGATAATTCAAAAGGCTACCTAGTTATAGGATGTACATAAATAGAATACACACCAAAAATTATTTTCCTGGTTGCCATCTGGAATACGGGGACTCTTTTGAGTACTGTTACAAAGTTCCATTGATCATCATCCGTTTGTAATAGGGTTATTAATTTTCAAATATTTGTTCAGATGGTATAACAAAGTGGTCAAAAAGAGAGATCATGTTTTCATGGTGCAAAATATTGACACTAGGCCTGGGACTCGAGAATTCTTTGAGAAGAAGGTCCAAGACTTTTGCTCCTCTAATCCTGGAGAATCAACGTCGCCCTTGTTCAGCAGGAAGTAGCCAGAGCGGTCATCGCCCCGTTCCCCTCTGGATTGAGGAGTATCAAAGAGCAGAGGGACCTGAAACTGAGCAGGACCCTGTAGGACCTTCCTGGGTACAATCCTCTCTTGTCGCTACGTCTTGTCTGTAGAAAAATCTTTAGATTTTTAAGTCTTCCCAGAGTTCTAAAGAGCAGACTCAAGCAGTTGATGATTATAGAAATGAGTAAATGTAGAAATAAAGGAAAAGCAATCAAGCTAGAAAAGTTTAACCATGAAACAGAGTCAACAAGACTCCTAGTTCTTCCTCAAGGCATACAGATAACAATCAGATGCAACATATTTTTGAGTTGTTTTACAGAGCCAGTACCACATGATGAAACCTGTTGACCTCAGCCAAGGTGACCCAAACAAATTGGAGCCAGAAGAATGATGATCAAGACGCCAGATATCACTTTGTTGCTTAACACCCAACCAATCAGAAGAATCCATGAGCTAATCACATGCTTAAGACCCTTACTCTTAATTTTAGTCTTTAAAAACCCTTGCCTGAAAGCCACTGAAGAGTTCAGGTCCTCTAAGCATTATTTGCCCATTCTCCTGCTTGGCATCCTGCAAATAAATATTGAACTTTACTTTACCACAACCCTATGTCAGTAGATTGACTTTGCTCATTTGGATAAGCAAACTCGAGTTTGGTTCAGTAATAACCTGTGTTTCTGTTGGGAGAGTTCAGTGGTTTTCTTTAATGATTTGGAGCACTTTCAAGCATAAAATAGGATAAACACTCATATCCATTAGCCAGATTCAGAACAAGCATATTCTTCATTTTTTTCATATATTTCTGCTCTTTTTTCTAAAATGCTGCTGCTGCTGCTAAGTCGTTTCAGTCGTGTCCAACTCTGTGTGACCCCATAGACGGCAGTCCACCAGGCTTCCCCGTCCCTGGGATTCACCAAGCAAGAACACTCGAGTAGGTTGCCATTTCCTTCCCCAATGCATGAAAGTAAATTCCAGACATGATGCCACTTCACCCTTAAAAACTTCAGTCTCTAAAAATATATGGGTGTTTTCTTTTAAAAAATCCAAAATTTTTGTCCCAGTTAATAATTTCATATTCTCTAATATTGAATACTCAGTCCATATTAAAAATTTCCTGCCCTTCTACAATTAGTTTATTCAAGCTAGGATCAAAATAAGGGGCACACAATTCTCTCCATTTGCTAAACTAGTACAGCTTCTCATTCCCCCAATCATTAAAACATGGAAGCACTGTTGAAGATTCTATCTGGCGGATTTTGCTGGTTGCTTCCTCATTGTTATTCAGTCACTCAGTCATGTCTGACTCTGTGTGACCTCATGGACTGCAGTGCACCAGACTTCTCTGCCCTTCTCTGGCTCCCAGAGTCTGCTCAGACTTATGTCCACTGAGTAGGTGATGCCATCCAACAATCTCATCCTCTATTGTCCCCTTCTCCTCCTGCCTTCAATCTTTCCCAACATCAGGGTCTCTTCCAATGAGTCAGCTCTTTGCATCCGGTGGTCAAAGTATTAGAGTTTCAGCATCAACCCCTCCAATGAATATTCAGGGTTGATTTCCTTTAGAATTGCCTAGTTTGATTTCCTTGCAGTGCAAGGAACTCTCAAGTGTCTTCTCCAGCACCACAGTTCAAAAGCATCAGTTCTTCCATGTTCAGCCTTCCTTATGGCCCAACTCTCACATCTGTACATGACTACTGGAAAAACCATAGCTTTGACTAGACAGACCTGCTCAGCCTTCCTTATGGTCCAACTCTCACATCTGTACATGACTACTGGACAAACCATAGCTTTGACTAGACAGACCTTTGGCAAAGTAATGTCTCTGCTTTTTAATATGCTGTCTAGGTTTGTCATGGCTTTTCTTTAAAGGAGGAAGCGTTTTTAAATTTCATGGCTGCAGTCACCGCCTGCAGTGATTTTGGAGCAAGAAAATAAAGTCACTGTTTCCTTTTTTTCCCCCATCTATTTGCCATGAAGTGATGGGACCAGACGCCATGATCTTCATTTTTTTAATGGTGAGTTTTAACTCAGCTTTTTCACTCTCCTCTTTCTCCATTATCAAGAGGTTCTTTAGATCCTCTTAGGTCCTCCTTTGATTCCTCATAGTAACCTTGATAACTTCAGATGTAGCTCCTGTTTTCAGTTTGTTTCATTAAGAAGGAAACAACGAGAGAAGGTGGTCACATCCTAGGTCTCAGGCAAGTCTCTGAAATAGGCAGCCAGGTGTGGATTCTTGGCTTCACACACAAAAAGTTCAAGAGCAAACATAGTAAAGTGAAAGCAAGTTTATTTAGAGAGATACATATTCCATAGACAGAATGTGGTTTGTCACAGACTTTGAGAGTGGCCATGGGAGAAATACACTCCACAGAGTGTGAGCCATCTCAGAAGGTGAGAGATCCCAAGATATATGAGTGATTAGTTTTTGTGGGCTGGGTAATATCATAGACTAATGAGTGAGATCTAAATCAAATCCCTTATGATTATACAGTGGAAGTGAGAAATAGATCTAAGGGACTAGATCTGATAAATAGAGTGTCTCATGAACTATGCACGGAGGTTCATGACATTGTACAGGAGACAAGGGATCAAGACCATCCATGGAAAAGAAATGCAAAACAGTAAAATGGCTGTCTGGGGAGGCCTTACAAATAGCTGTGAAAAGCAAAGGAGAAAAGGAGAGATATAAGCATCTGAATGCAGAGTTCCAAAGAATAGCAAGGATAGATAAGAAAGCCTCCCTCATCGATCAATGCAAAGAAATAGAGGAAAACAACAGAATGGGAAAGACGAGAGAGCTCTTCAAGAAAATTAGAGACACCAAGGGAACATTTCATGCAAAGATAGGCTTGATAAAGGACAGAAATGGTATAGACCTAACAGAAGAAGAAGTTAAGAAGGGGCTGCAAGAATACACAGAAGAACTGTACAAAAAAGATCTTCACGACCAAGATAATCATGATGGTGTGATCACTCACCTAGAGCCAGGCATCCCAGAATGTGAAGTCAAGTGGGCCTTAGAAAGCATTGCTAAGAACAAAGCTATTGAAGGTGACGGAATTCCAGTTGAGCTATTTCAAATCCTGAAACATGATGCTGTGAAAGTGCTGCACTCAATATGCCAGCAAATTTGGAAAGCTCAACAGTAGCCACAGGACTGGAAAAGGTCAGTTTTCATTCCAATCCCAAAGAAAGGCAATGCCAAGAATGCTCAGTTGCACTCATCTCACATGCTAGTAAAGTAATGATCAAAATTCTGCAAGCCAGGCTTCAGCAATACGTGAATCGTGAACTCCCAGATGTTCAAGCTGGTTTTAGAAAAGGCAGAGGAACCAGAGATCAAATTGCCAACATCCGCTGGATGATGGAAAAAGCAAGAGAATTCCAGAAAAACGTCTCTTTCTGCTTTATTGACTATGCCAAAGCCTTTGACTGTGTGGATCACAATAAACTGCGGACAATTCTGAAAGAGATGGGAATACCAGACCACCTGACCTGCCTCTTGAGAAACTGATATACAAGTCAGGAAGCAACAGTTAGAACTGGACATGGAACAACAGACTGGTTCCAAATAGGAAAAGGAGTACATCAAGGCTGTATATTGTCACCCTGCTTATTTAACTTATATGCAGAGTACATCATGAGAAACATTGGGGGGGAAGAAGCACAAGCTAGAATCAAAATTGCCAGGGGAAATATCAGTAACCTCAGATATACAGATGATACCAACCTTATGGCAGAAAGTGAAGAGGAACTAAAAAGCCTCTTGATGAAAGTGAAAGAGGAGAGTGGAAAATGTTGGCTTAAAGCTCAACATTCAGAAAATGAGGATCATGTCATCTGGTCCCATCACTTCATGGGAAACAGATGGGGAAACAGTGGAAACAGTGTCGGACTTTATTTTTTGGGGCTCCAAAATCACTGCAGATGGTGACTGCAGCCATGAAATTAAAAGACGCTTACTCCTTGGAAGAAAAGTTATGACCAACCTAGATAGCATATTCAAAAGCAGAGACATTACTTTGCAAACTAAGGTCCATCTAGTCAAGGCTATGGTTTTTCCAGTAGTCATGTATGGATATGAGAGTTGGACAGTGAAGAAGGCTGAGCGCCAAAGAATTGATGCTTTTGAACTGTGGTGTTGGAGAAGACTCTTGAAAGTCCCTTGGGCTGAAAGGAGATCCATCCAGTCCATTCTGAAGATCAGCCCTGGGATTTCTTTGGAAGGAATGATGCTAAAGCTGCAACTCCAGTACTTTGGCCACCTCATGCGAAGAGTCGACTCATTGGAAAAGACTTTGATGCTTGGAAGGATTGGGGGCAGGAGGGGAAGGGGACAACAGCGGATGAAATGGCTGGATGGCATCACTGACTCATTGAACGTGAATCTGAGTGAACTCCGGGAGTTGGTGATGGAGAGGGAGGCCTGGAGTGCTGCGATTCATGGGGTCGCAAAGAGTTGGACACTTGAGTGACTGAACTGAAGGGAAAAAAATCAATAACTGATAATCATTCATCTTAAGCCCATACATCTGGTCCAGTGTAAAATGGCCAGGGGGCATGAAAAAGGGTGGTGACCTAATCTGAAGATCAAGAGAAGCCATAAAGATGTTAAGCTAAGTATCTTGATCTTTAAACTGACTGGTTAGAAACAGTGATTTAAGAACAGGAGGCAACCAAAAATGTACAGGTTAATAATGGTAAAGATATAAAACTGCTATAATCCCTGCCTTTTGGGGGACTCTTTACCCACCCTCTGTGTCTTTGCTGAGGGCTTTGTACTTTCCTCCTCTGTACTATATCCTATTCGCTTGCTACTGTGAGTGCTTGCGTGTTCACGGATTCCATTCTTGGGCTCCGTGAATAAGAACTTGGATTCCCATTTCACTTGCAGAACTAAAGAACTTGGGATGTGGGTTCACCTTTCTACCCAGTAAATCTTTTTTCTCCTCTGGTGGTGGTGGTTTAGTCACTAAGGTGTCTGACTCTTGCAACCTCATGGACTGTAGCCTGCCAGGCTCCTCTGTCTATGGGGTTTTCCAGGCAAGAATATTGGAGTGGATTGCCATTTCCTTCTCCAGGGGATCTTTCCAGCGCAGGTATTGAACTTGGGTCTCCTTCATTGCAGGCAGATTCTTCATGTTTTCAACTTCTTATATTCAACATAGCCAGTGATTCATTTAGGTTAAATACCCTTTATCACATATTCTTGGAGTTTCCAGTGCTTATTTTTTAATTTTGTTTCATTTCTTTGTCCAATATTTGCTTCCCAGCTGACTGAGTGGTAAAGAATCTGCCTGCCAATGCAGGAGACATAGGAGATGTGGGTTCAATCCCTAGGTTAGGAAGACTCCCTGGAGGAGGAAAAGGCAACCCCCTCCAGTATTCTTGCCTGGAAAATCCCAAGAATAGAGGAGTCTGGCAGGCTACAGTCCATGGGGTCATAAAGACTTGGACAGGACCGAGCACTTATTCTTAATGTAGTTAGTTTTAAGTCACTTTGAAACAGGCATATAGAGGGCAGGGCACAAACTTTAAAAGAATAACATAGCCTGAGGACAAGATACAACCTGATTAGAACCAAATAAGTCCTTTATTTTCTTGGGCTTCAAAATCACTGCAGATAGTGACTGCAGCCATGAAATTAAAAGATATTTGCTTCTTGCAAGGAAAGCTATGATAAATCCAGACAGCATATTAAAAAGCAGAGGCACCACTTTGCTGACAAGCATCTGTCTAGTCAAAGTTATGATTTTTCCACTAGTCATGTGTTGATGTGAGAGTTGGACTATAGAGAAAGCTGAGTGCAGAAGAATTGATGCTTTTGAACTGTGGTGTCGGAGAAGACTCTTGATAGTCCCTTGGACTGCAAGGAGATCCAACTAGTCCATCCTAAAGGAGATCAACCCTGAATATTCATTGGAAGGACTGATGCTGAAGCTCCAATACTTTGGCCACCTGAGTTGAAGAACCAACTCATTGGAAAAGTCCCTGATGCTAGGAAAGACTGAGGGCAGGAGGAGAAGGGGATGACAGAGAATGAGATGGTTGGATGGTCTCATTGACTCAATGGACATGAGTTTGAGCAATCTCTGGGAGAGAGACAAGGACAGGGAAGCCAGGCTTCTGCAGTCCATAGCATTGTAAAGAATCAGACACAACTGAGCAACTGAATGACTGAACAACAGCAACAAAAAAATAAGCCCAAGATGGCTGTGTCAACTTCCGCTAGACCTTGAGCCTCAGTAGATGCTCACCATAACATATCAGCAAGTGAAGTGACATACCCGCACACTGTGGCAGTTTGGAGGTCAATCATTGAAGCCAAACTATGGGCGGTGGCCCAATGCTTGAAAATCCCCACTTCTCCTCCCAAAATGTGAGATAATCCTCTCACTCATTACCCTATGAAATTGTTGTTGTTCAGTCACACAGTTGCGTCTGACTCTTTGTGACACCATGGACTGAAGCACATCAGTCCTTTACTATCCCTGTCCTTTACTATCTCCTTGAGTTTACTCAAACTCATGTCCATTGAATCAGTGATGCCATCCAGCCATCTCCTCCTCTGTCTCTCCCTTCTGTTGCTGCTCTCAGCTTTTCCCAGCATTAAGGAGTTTTCCAGTGTTTGCCTCAGGTGACCAAAATACTGGAGCTTCAGCGTTAGCATCAGTCCTTCCAATGAGTATTCAGGGTTGATTTCCCTTAAGATTAAGTGGTTTGTTCTCCTTGCTGTCCAAGGGACTCTAGAGTCTTCTCCAGCACCACAGTTGGAGGGCATCGATTCTTTGGTGCTCTGCCTTCTTTAGAGTGGAGCTCTCACAACCGTATGTGACCACCTGGAAGACTATAGCCTTGACTACGTGGACCTTTGTCAGCAGAGTAATGTCTCTGCTTTTCAACACACTGCCTGCTTTTGTTGTAGCTTTCCTGCCGAGAAGCAATGGTCTTCTGATTTCATGGCTGCAGTCACCGTCCACAATGATTTTAGAGCCCAAGAAGAGGAAATTTGTCACTACTTCCATTTTTCCCCCTTCTATTTGCCATAAAGTAATGGGGCCAGCAGAGAAGGCAATGGCAACCCACTCCAGTACTCTTGCCTGGAAAATCCCATGGACGGAGAAGCCTGGTAGGCTGCAGTCCATGGGGTCACTAAGAGTTGGGCATGGCTAAGTGACTTCACTTTCACTTTACACTTTCATGCATTGGAGAAGGAAATGGCAACCCACTCCAATATTCTTGCCTGGAGAATCCTGGGAACAGAGGAGCCTGGTGGGCTGCCATCTATGGGGTCATAAAGAGTCGGACACGACTGAAGTGACTTAGCAGCAGCAGCAGCAGCAGCAATGGGGCCAGATGCCATGATCTTAGTTTTTTTTAATACTTAGTTTTAAGCTGGATCTTTCACTCTCCTCCTCCACACTCATCAAGAAGCTCTTTAGTTCCTCTTCACATTCTGCCACTAGTGTGGTATCATCCACATATCTGAGGTTGTTGATATTTCTCCCACCTATCCTGATTCCAGCTTGTAATTCATCCAGCCTGGCATTTCTCATGATGTGCTCAGCATATAGGTTAAATAAACAAGGTGACAGCATAAGAGCCTTATTGTACTCCTTTCTCAATCCTGAACCAATCAGTTGTTCCACACAGAGTTCTAACTGTTGCTTCTGATCACATGGACCACAGCCTTGTCTAACTCAATAAAACTATGAGCCATGCCGTGTAGTTCACGCAAGACAGACAGATCATGGTGGAGTGTTCTGACAAAATATGGTCCACTGGAGAAGGGAATGGCAAAGCACTTCAGTATTCTTGCCTTGAGAACACCATGAACAGTAGGAAAAGGAAAAAGGATATAACACTGAGAAATGAACTCCCCAGGTCAGTAGGTGCCCAATACGCTACTGGAGAAGAATGGAGAAATAACTTCAGAAAGAATGAAGAGCTGGAGCTACAGTCCATGGGGTCACAAAGAGTAGGACATGACTGAGCAACTAACACTTTCACTTTTCACTTTCAAAAAGAGAATAAGAAAGCAAAGGTAGAAGTTCAGAGATTGAGAAGCCAGAAAAATGTGCACCTTAAACTTATACACAGTATTATATGTCACCGTATGTCAATAAAATTTTTGACCTGAAAATGGTAATAAATAAATAATTTTTTAAAAAGGACAAAATTTAACTGAAATAGTTAGAAATAGCAGAATGCAGCAAGATAATGCACTGTGGAGCATCCTATCAAGTGGGCAGGGGGAACTGGGGATGTGGATGTGGGTTCTTCTTCATCTGGATGGTGAGGGACAGGAAAGCCTGGTGTGCTGCATTCCATGGGGTCACAAAGAGCTGGACAAGACTTGGCAACTGAACAACAACAACAAGCTTGGTCCTGGCTCCAACTCCAGGTATTCATTAAAGGCCAAGCCTGTGGGCTTTTTAACCTCAACTCCTACAGGCTGTCTTTGTCCTTGCCCCTCTTGAGGGTTATACAACCTCACTATTGCTCTATATGCAACAATGAGGGAATCTTCTTTTCTTACCTTTGAGACATGTATGCTTAAAATAGTTTGATCCCAAATATTTCAAATAATATTCTGTCTAGCATTTCTATATTTCAGGCATGGAAGGGGGTGTATTCAGTTCAGTTCAGTTGTTCAGTCGTGTCTGATTCTTTGCGACCCCATGAGTCGCAGCACGCCAGGCCTCCCTGTCCATCACCATCTCCTAGAGTTCATTCAAACTCATGTCCATCGAGTCGATGATGCCATCCAGCCATCTCATTCTCTGTCGTTCCCTTCTCCTCCTGCTCGCAATCCCTCCCAGCATCAGAGTCTCTTCCAATGAGTCAACTCTTCTCATGAGGTGGCCAAAGTACTGGAGTTTCAGCTTTAGCATCTTTCCTTCCAAAGAACACCCAGGGCTGATCTCCTTCAGAATGGACTGATTGGATCTCCTTGCAGTCCAAGGGACTCTCAAGAGTCTTCTCCAACACCACAGTTCAAAAGCATCAATTCTTCGGCGCTCAGCTTTCTTCACAGTCCAACTCTCGCATCCATACGTGACCACTGGAAAAGCCATAGCCTTGACTAGATGGACATTTGTTGGCAAAGTGATGTCTCTGCTTTTTAATATGCTATCTAGGTTGGTCATAACTTTCCTTCCAAGGAGTAAGCCTTTTTTTAATTTCATGGCTGCAATCACCACCTGCAGTGATTTTGGTGTATTAGATTATGCCAATCTATTATTTTGATCTAAAACTTTAATAGAAGTTATTTTTAGTAAAATACTACTTTTTAGTAATTTTTTAAATAATCTCTTTACTCGCCTCTTTTATTTATTTATTTTTTGAGCAGACTCAAGTTGTTTCTGGGGTTTGATTTTTTAATTTTTTTTAGATATATAGTCATATCAGTAAATAACGACAGTTTTGTAACCTCCTCTCTATAATTTACAAATTTTAATTAAATCCTTTTCTAACTGTATTGGCAGGAACTTCAGCTTCAGCACCAGTCCTTCCAATGAATATTCAGGATTGGTTTCCTTTAGGATTGACTGGTTTGATCTCCCAGGCTTCCCTGGTGGCTCAGAGGTTAAAGCGTCTGCCTCCAATGCAGGAGACCCGGGTTCAATCCCTGGGTCAGGAAGATCCCCTGGAGAAGGAAATGGCAATCCACTCCAGTATTCTTGCCTGGAGAATCCCATGGACGGAGAAGCCTAGTAGGTTACAGTCCACGGGATCACAAAGAGTTGGACACGACTGAGTGGCTTCACCTTACCTCACCTTACCTTACAGTCCAAGGGACTGTCAAGAGTCTTCTCCAACATCACAGTTCAAAAGCATCAACCCTTTGGGGCTCAGCTTTCTTTATAATCCAACTCTCACATGGATACATGACTACAGGAAAAACCATAGCTTTGACTAGATGGACTTTTGTCAGCAAAGTAATGTCCCTGCTTTTTAATACGCTGTCTAGGTTTGTCATAGCATTTCTTCCAAGGACCAAGCGTCATTTAATTTCATGGCTTCAGTCACTATCTGTCGTGATTTTGGAGCCCAAGAAAATAGAGTCTCTCACTGTTTTCATTGTTTCCTCATTTATTTGCCATGAAGTGATGAGACCAGATGCCATGATCTTAGTTTGCTGAATGCTGAGTTTTAAGCCAACTTTTTCACTCTCCTCTTTCACTTTCATCAAGATGCCCTTTAGTTCCTCATTGCTTTCTGCCATTAGGGTGGTGTCATCTGCATATCTGAAGTTATTGATATTTCTCCCAACAATCTTGATTCCAGCTTGTGCTTCATCCACCCCAGCATTTTGCATGATGTACTCTGCATTTAAGTTAAATAAGCTGGGTGGCAATATACAATCTTGCTGTACCCTTTTCCCAATTTTGAAACAGTTCATTGTTTCATGTCTGGTTCTAATATGGAACTACCATTAATCTCTTGATTCCAGAAATGAACCTCATTTGGTTTTGGCATGTTATTCTTTTAATGAATTTCTAGTTTGATTTGATACATATAATTTATATGTGGAGATATAATATTTTTAACCCTTTAAAAATCTTTATTTCTATTCACAAGTAAAATTAATTTATAGCTTGTCTTTATTATGTTTGTAGATTAATGATTTGTCAATTGCAAAAAATGGATTATTTCTATATTTTAATAAAAATAATTTAATTAAATAATCTAAATAGTTTTCTAATTATTTCTGTATTTCTCTGCTCTTGAAAAGTTTAAACAGTATCTTACATATATGTTAGTTCAATATTTTAAGGATTCACATGTGAAATGATCTGGGACAAGGTTTTTTGAAAATAATTTTCTTAATGTCTTCCATATTATTAACTTCTTCAGGTTTATCATCTCTTTCCAATTCAATTTGGTAATTTATAGAAGAAAGCATCAGTTTTATTTGGGTTTTCAAATATATTGTTATAATAGTATGTAATAGTCTCACGCCTATCAATATTTCCTCTGTATATGAGTCTTTCCCTTTATCCTAATTAGGTGTTTTTATGCTTTTCCTCCTTCTGCTTCCTCTTTAAAGGTAGCTACTGACAGCCATATAGTTCAGTAATCCAGCTTTTAGATTTACAAATCCACTTTTAATAATTAAATTCTTATTTTAACCTGGTTGCTTCCTTATTTTATTTTCTTTGGGTTTCTTTCTTTCTTTTTTTAAACCGTTTTTTTGACTTCTTAGAATAGATGATCTCCAAGCATTTTTTCTATAGTGGCAGTTATTGTAACTGGATTTTTCTCTGAGGTGGTAGATGTATGTATGTGTGTATTTAGTTGGTCAGTCATGTCTGACTCTTTGCAACCCCATGGACTGTAGCCCACCAGGCTCTTCTGTCCATGGGATTTCCCAGGCAAGAATACTGGAGTGAGTTACCGTTTCCTTCTCCAGGAGATCTCCCCAGCCCAAGGATCTAACCTGAGCCACCTGCATTGCAGGAGGATGCTTTACCATCCGGGCCACCAGGGAAGTAGGTGTGAGCCATCTATTGATTTTCCAAGATACTACATCCACTAGAGATGGCCTTTTTGAAATTTATTACATACATTTTCCAGGCTTCCCTGATGCCTCAGCAGTAAAAAAACAAAAAACAAAACTCTCCTGCAGTACAGGAGACTCAGGTTAGATCCCTGGTTTGGAAAGATCCCCTGGAGAAGGAAATGGAAACCCAGTCCATTATTCTTGCCTGGAAAATCCCATAGACAGAGGAGCCTGGCAGGCTATAATCCATGGGGTTTCAAAAAGTGTTTGACATGACTTAGCGACTAAACACAGCAATAATGTGTACTTTGCAAGATATTTTGGTACCTTAAACCCAAAACACTAGATAAGAACCCTGGGTGAGATCTGAATATGCAGAAATTGGGCATGAAAAGATTGTAATCACTGAGATAAAATTGTAAGATGGTCTCAGATGTGGGGGAAGTTTAGGGGTATTTTCTAGCTGGAGGGTTTGACCATAGGATGGTGGTAGACTTTCAGAATCCATACTGCACTGGATCTTGAATCCAAGGCTAAAGCTGAGTAGCATTTCTGTAGGCTGAGAGAAGTCTTTAATAGACTTTTTAAGGATAGAATTCTATGACTTTGAAGGGGTCTGGCAAATGCCAGGATGAGGGTGCCAGGCCTGGTGGACAGTGCAGAATGTTGGGGATGCCTGCATGATCATAATTCAAGTCAGAGGGGATGATTGAAGCTAGGGGTTGGGAGGGAGGTGCAGTAAGGGCAGAGAAGCAGAAAGTGGTTTGCATGGAAGTAATCACAGAAGTCCTGAGTGTTCTAAGGGGGTGGAGGGAAGAGAGGAAGAGTTGAAGATGAAACTGTATATAAAGGGATTTAAAGAGGAGAGCCCAAGATGTGGATCTGGAGGAGGAGACCATGGAGAGCAGTTATAGAAGCTGAGGGGCAGAGCTGCACTGAGCTACAAGGAGGCACCAAAGCGAAGCTGAACACCAGTTGGGGGGTGGGGGGAATGTTGGTGAAGACCTCTTGTTCTGATGGTGCCCTCACTGGTAGTACTAAACTAGTGAGCATTAGAGAGCAGAATGGAAGCACTGATAGGAAGTAAATTCTGGAGAGAATGGAATCTTCATCCCTCAGATTTTTTCACTTTATTCATAATTAACAAACAAAATACTAGAAAATAGTGGTTGCTGTTGCTTGGACTAGAAGGTCAAATTTCACCTTACCTATCTGGGTAGTGTGTATTCAGTGGAAAATATTAACTGATGTCTTCAGTCAAAGAGAAGTCAATTAGAGGAGAAAACAAAACAGAGGAGGTATCCTTCATTTTAGAAATTTGCTACAAATTTCTTTTAAACAGAGATCTGTCTTAGAGTACTGAAAATATTCAACTTACAAAGATTTCAGATTTGCTGAGCTTTTCCACGAAGTGAAGTGTGCAAAATGCCTTGTTGCTATTTAGTCACTAAGTCGCATCCAATTCTTTTGTAACTCCATGGACTGTAGCCCACCAGGCTCCTCTGTCCATGGGATTTTCCAAGCAAGAATTCTGGAGTGAGTTGCCACTTTCTCCTCCAGGGGATATTCCCAACCCAGAAATTGAACCCATGTCTCCTGTGTCTCTCACTCTAGCTGGTGGATTTTTTGTTTGTTTGTTTGTTTTGTTTTGTTTTGTTTTTACCAGTGAGCCATTTGTGAAGGCCCTCAATAAATGTTAGTTATCCGCCTCTTCCACTTCCCACTCCCAATACATATCTAGGCATCAGGCACGGTGCTCTGTTACAGGGAGCTATGTTCTTCCTGCTTAGAAATTAGATTAGTGCTTCTTATCTGGGGCCAGATGCCTCTTTGTCTCTCTTAACCAGAGGCTGTGTGCTCACCAGTGTTGACCTTTCCAACATGCATCAGCATTGACCCCTTCTAGGCCTGCTCATTTTGACTGATATCTGCAACAGGATAATCACTTTGGAAGCTTCTGGGCTGATCTCCTGCTCCTGGAGGGGTGTGGAAAATGTCACGTGTGCGGTCTTTTGTGACTTGGCTACCAGCAAATACTCACACTGGCTGTGGTGGCTCTGGGACAAAAGGGGAAGCCTAACCACTCAATATACCAGCAAATCTGGAAAACTCAACAATGGGCACGGGGCTGGAAAAGATCAGCTTTCATTCCAATCTCAAAGAAGGGCAATGTCAAAGAATGTTCAAACTACTGTGCAACTGCACTCATTTCACATGCTAGCAGGGTAATGCTCAACATCCTTCAAGCTAGGCTTTAACAGTACATAATCTGAGAACTTCCAGATGTACAAGCTGAATTTAAAAGAGGCCAAGAAACCAGAGATCAAATTGTCAACATCTGTTGGATCATAGAAAAAACAAGAGAATTCCAGAAAAAACATTTACTTCTGCCTCATTGACTAAGCTAATGAAGCTAATGAAGCTTTGATTGTGTGGATAACAACAAACATGCTAAATCTTAAAGAGACTAACTTACCTGCCTTATTTGCAGCCAAAGACGGAGAAGCTCTATACAGTCAGCAAAAACAAGACTGGGAGCTGACTGTGGCTCAGGTCATGAACTCCTTATTGCCAAATTCAGACTGAAATAGAAGAAAGTGGAGAAAACCACTAGACCATTCAGGTATGACCTAAATCTAATCCCTTATGATTATACAGTGGAAGTGAGAAATAGGTTTAAGGGACTAGATCTGATAGACAGAATGCCTGATGAACTATTGACGGACATTCATGACATTGTACAGGAGACAGGAATCAAGACCATCCCCAAGAAAAAGATGAAAAAAAGCAAAATGGCTGTCTGAGGAGGCCTTACAAATAGCTATGAAAAGAAGGGAAGCAAAAAACAAAGTAGAAAAGGAAAGATATACCTATTTGAATGCAGAGTTCCAAAGAATAGCAAGGACAGAGAAAAAAGCCTTCCAAACTGATCAATGCAAAGAAACAGAGGAAAACAACAGAATAGGAATGACTAGAGATCTCTTCACGAAAATGAGAGATACCAAGGGAACATTTTATGCAAAGATGGCCTCAATAAAGGACAGAAATGGTAGGGACCTAACAGAAGCAGAAGATATTAAGAGGTGGCAAGAATACACAGAAGAACTATACAAAAAAGATCTTCATGACCCAGATAATCATGATGGTGTGATCACTCACCTAGAGCCAGACATCCTGGAATGTGAAGTCAAGTGGGCCTTACAAAGCATCACTACAAACAAAGCTAGTGGAGGTGAAGGAATGCCAGTTGAGCTATTTCAAATCCTGGAAGATGATGCTGTGAAAGTGCTGCACTCAATATGCCAGCAAATTTGGAAAGCTCAGCAGTGGCCACAGGACTGGAAAAGGTCAGTTTTCATTCCAATCCCAAAGAAAGGCAATGACAAAGAATGCTCAAACTACCACACAATTGCACTCATCTCACATGCTAGTAAAGTAATGCTCAAAATTCTCCAAGCCAGGCCTCAGCAATACGTGAACCGTGAACTCCCAGATGTTCGAGCTGGTTTTAGAAAAGGCAGAGGAACCAGAGATCAAATTGCCAACATCTGCTGGATGATGGAAAAAGCAAGAGAGTTCCAGAAAAACATCTCTTTCTGCTTTATTGACTATGCCAAAGCCTTTGACTGTGTGGATCACAATAAACTGTAGAAAATTCTGAAAGAGATGGGAATACCAGACCACCTGACCTGCCTCTTGAGAAACCGATACACAAGTCAGGAAGCAACAGTTAGAACTGGACATGGAACAACAGACTGGTTCCAAATAGGAAAAGGAGTACGTCAAGGCTGTGTTTTGTCACCCTGCTTATTTGACTTATATGCAGAGTACATCATGAGGAACACTGGGCTGGAAGAAGCACAAGCTGGAATCAAGATTGCTGGGAGAAATATCAGTAACCTCAGACATGCAAATTTCACCATCCTTATGGTAGAAAGTAAAGAAGAACTAAAAAGCCTTTTGATGAAAGTGAAAGAGGAAGGTGAAAAAGTTGGCTTAAAGCCCAACATTCAGAAAATAAGATCATGGCATCTGGTCCCATCAGTTCAGTTCAGTTCAGTCACTCAATCATGTCTGACTCTTTATGATCTCATCAATTGCAGCTGCCAGGCCTCCCTGTCCATCACCAACTCCCGGAGTTCATCCAAACTCTTGCCCATCGAGTCAGTGATGCCATTCAGCCATCTCATCCTCTGTCATCCCCTTCTCTTCCTGCTCCCAATCCCTCCCAGCATCAGAGTCTTTTCCAAAGAGTCAACTCTTCATATGAGGTGGCCAAAGTATTGGGATTTCAGCTTTAGCATCAGTCCTTCCAAAGTACATCCAGGACTGATCTCCTTTAGAATGGACTGATGGGATCTCCTTGCAGTCTAAGGGACTCTCAGGCGTCTTCTCCAGCACCACAGTTTAAAAGCATCAGTTCTTCGGTGCTCAGGTTTCTTCACAGTCCAACTTTCACATCCATACATGTCCACTGGAAAAACCATAGCCTTGACTAGACGGACCTTAGTCGGCAAAGTAATGTCTCTGCTTTTGAATATGCTATCTAGGTTGCTCATAACTTTTCTTCCAAGGAGTAAGCGTCTTTCAATTTCATGGCTGCAGTCACCATCTGCAGTGGTTTTGGAGCCCCCCAAAATAAAGTGTCATCCCATCACTTCATGGCAAATAGATGAGGAAACAGTGGAAATAGTAGCTGACTGTTTTTCTGGGCTCCAAAATCACTGAAGATGGTAATTGCAGCCATGAAATTAAAAGACACTTACTCCTTGGAAAGAAAGTTATGGCTAACCTAGAGAGTATATTAAAAAGCAGAGACATCCTTTTGTCAAGAAAGTTTCATCTAGCCAAGGCTATGGTTTTTCCAGTGGTCATGTATGGATATGAGAGTTGGACTATAAAGAAAGCTGAGCACTGAGGAATTGATGCTTTTGAACTGTAGTGTTGGAGAAGACTCTTGAGAGTAACTTGGACTGCAAAAAGATCCAACCAGTCCATCCTAAAGGAGATCAGTCCTGGTGTTCATTGTAGAGACTGATGTTGAAGCTGAAGCTCCAATACTTTGGCCACCTGATGTATAGAGCTGACTCATTTGAAAAGAGCTTAATGCTGGGAAAGATTGAGGGAAGGAGGAGAAGGGCACAACAGAGGATGAGATGGTTGGATGGCATCACTGACTCAATGGACATGGGTTTGAGTGGACTCCGGGAATTGATGATGGACAGGGAGGCCTGATGTGCTGTTCATGGGGCCACAAAGAGTCGGACACAATTGAGCTACTGAACCGAACTGAACTGAACCTGCCTTCTGAGAAACTCGTATGCAGGTTAAGAAGCAATAGTTAGAATTGGACATGAAACAACAGATGGGTTCAAAATTAAGAAAGAAGTACGTCAAGGCTGTATATTGTCACCCTGTTTATTTAACTTCTATGCAGAGTATATCATGCGAAATGCCAGGCTAGAGCATGCTCAGGCTGGAATGAAGATTGCTGGGAGACATATCAACAACCTCAGATATGTAGATGATACCACACCAATGGGGAAAAGTGAAGAGGAATGAAACAGCCTCTTGATAATTTTGAAGAGGAAAGTGAAAAAGCTAGCTTGAAACTCAACATCCAAAAAACAAATATCATGGATTCTGGTCCCATCACTTCATATCAAATAGATGGGGAAATAATGGAAACAATGATAGATTCTCTTTCCTTGGGCTCCAAAATCACTACAGATGGTGACTACAGCCATGAAATTAAAAGACACTTGCTCCTTGGAAGAGGAGCTATGAAAAAGAAGGAGACTAGCTATGACAAAACTAGACAGTGTATTAAGAAGCAGAGACATCGCTTTGCTGACAAAGGTCCGTATAGTCAAAGCTATGGTTTTTTCAGTAGTCCTATAAGGATGTAAGAGTTGGACCGCAAAGAAGGTTGAGCACCAAAAAATTGATGCTTTCAAACTGTGGTGCTGGAGAAGACTCTTGACAGTCCCTTGGACTGCAAGGAGATCCAACCAGTCAATCCTAAAGGAAATCAACCCTGAATATCCATTGGAAGGACTGGTGCTGAAGCTGAAGTTCCAATACTTTGGCCACCTGATACAAAGAGATGACTCATTGGAAAATATCCTGGTGCTGGGAAAGACAGAGCAGGAGTAGAAGGGGCAGATAGAGGATGAAATGATTGATTGGCATTATTGAATCAATGGACATGAGTCTGAGCAAACACTGGGAGATAGTGAAGGGCAGAGAAGCCTGGTGTACTGCAGTCCATGGGATCCCAGAGAATTGGACATGGCTTAGTGACTGAATAACAACAAGCAGATTTGGGGCTTCCCCAGGTGGCACTAGTGATAAAGAACCCACTTGCCAATGCAGGACATGTAAGAGATACAGGTTTGATCCTTGAGTTGGCAAGATCCTGTGAAGGAGCCATGGAAATCCACTCCAGTATTCTTGCCTGGAAAATCCCATGGACATAGGAGCCTAGTTGGCCTGCAATCCATAGTATCGCAAAGAGTCTGACATGACTGGAGAGACTCAGCAGGCATGCACAATCAGATTTTAGACACCTATCTAGCCCTGTGATTGAGTCAAGGCTACACCATAACCAGAAGGAGAGGGAAAATGGAAGAGAAAGATCAAAGAGTTTCCCCTGGAAACAGCAGTGAAAACTCAATGCCAAGAGAACACTGAGCATACATTCATATGACATTATTGTGTTATGTGGTTATGAGGGACAAATATTTTTCACTGAAAGTATTTCTTTAGCATCATGGTAATCACTGCAGATGGCGATTGCAGCCATGAAATTAAAAGACGCTTACTCCTTGGAAAGAAAGTTATGACCAACTTAGGTAGTATATTTAAAAGCAGAGACATTAGTGTGCCAACAAAGGTCCATCTAGTCAAGGCTATGATTCTTCCAGAGGTCATGTATGGATGTGAGAGTTGGACTATAAAGAAAGCTGAGCACCAAAGAATTGATGCTTTTGAACTGTGGTGTTGGAGAAGACTCTTGAGAGTCCGTTAGACTACAAGGAGATCCAACCAGTCCATTCTAAAGGAGATCTTTGGAAGGACTGGTTTTTCTTTGGAAGGACTGATGCTAAAGCTGAAACTCCAATACTCTGGCCAATTCATGTGAAGAGTTGACTCATTGGAAAAAACTCTGAGGCTGGGAGAGATTGGGGGCAGGAGGAGAAGGGGACGACAGAGGATGAGATGGCTGGATGGCATCACTGACTCGATGCACACGAGTTTGGGTGAACTCCAGGAGTTGGTGATGGACAGGGAGGCCTGGTGTGCTGTGATTCATGGGGTCACAAAGAGTCAGACACGATTGAGCGACTGAACTGAACTGAAGCAACTGATCTTGTCTGGGCCCATCAGATCTGAACATTCTCCACCCTTTCCTGCCTCAGGTGGGTCACCTGACTCAAGGGAACTAAAACCATCTACACCCACATAGAGACTGTCTACAGTAACAAAATTTTCCTATTTCGCTCTTTGTGTCAACATAAGTTGACTCTTTCAGGGAACTCTTGCCCAGAAGGTGAAAGCTGAAGTAACTATTGTTTGTTCCTGGAAGTTTAAAAAAAAAAGGCTTAAACGATCATTCAGTTATTCAACTTTTTAACAGAAAACATCAACAGACAATTCACTTCCCAAGATTCTCTGAACCCTTGCTGCTTCTCTGGCTGTGGCCATCAGTCTCAAACTCCAATTTGTGATCCTTCACTTCAGTTCAGTCGCTAAGTTGTGTCCTACTCTTTGCGACCCCATGAACCGCAGCACACCAGGCCTCCCTGTCCATCACAAATTCCCGGAGTCCACCTAAACCCATGTCCATTGTGTCAGTGATGCCATTCCACCATCTCATCCTCTGTTGTCCCCTTCTCCCCCTTCCCTCAATCTTTCCCAGCATCAGGATGTTTTCCAATGAGTCAGCTCTTTGCATCAGATGGCCAAAGTATTGGAGTTTCAGCTTCAACATCAGTCCCTCCAATGAACACCCAGGACTGATCTCCTTTAGGATGGACTGGTTGGATCTCCTTGCTGTCCAAGGGACTTTCAAGAGTTTTCTCCAACACCACAGTTCAAAAGCATCAATTCTTCAGTGCTCAGCTTTCTTTATAGCCCAACTCTCACATCTATACATGACCACTGGAAAAACCATAGCCTTGACTAGATGGACCTTTGTTGGCAAAGTAATATCTCTGCTTTTTAATATGCTATCTAGGTTGGTCATAACTTTCCTTCCAAGGAACAAGGGTCTTTTAATTTCATGGCTGCAATCACCATCCATGATGATTTTGGAGCCCAGAAAAATAAAGTCAGCCACTGTAGCCACTCTTTCCACTCTTTCCCCATCTATTTGCCATGAAGTGATGGGACTGGATGCCATGATCTTCGTTTTCTGAATGTTGAGCTTTAAGCCAACTTTTTCACTCTTGTCTTTTACTTTCATCAAGAGGCTTTTTAGTTCTTCTTCGCTTTCTGCCATAAGGGTGGTGTCATCTGCATATCTGAGGTTATTGATATGTCTCCTGGCAATCTTGATTCCAGCTTCTGCTTCCTCCAGCCCAGCGTTTCTCTGACTTACTGTGCATATAACTTAAATAAGCGTGATCTTTACCCAATCTTAATCAAGCCCTTCCATGAAAGAGCTTTTGAAACCAGACTTCAAAACCTTATACACATCCTGACTTTGCCTTCTTCTGTCCAAGACTAAGATTCTGTCTCACTGAGAAAAGAATGAACTCAGTTCTGTCTTAACAACAGGTTTGTCCTGGTGCTATTTGGTGGGAAGGCAGCATTCGACAATCTCATCCGTCATCTCTATCTCCCTACAAGTTCTGAAAGCCATTTGAAACTCCAAGAAAGAGAATATGGGATATGGGTTCTGATTGAGCAGAAGGAAGACCTTAGTCTTATGTTCAGCATACAGGGCTCTAGGTGATCTGCTTGGCCTTACGGGTGTATTCAATGTATTATTGTCTACTGTTTGTCAGGTCAGATGCTAGACATGGGAATTTAAACCTGAAGATATACGGAGTAACCCTATCTGTCTTCAGTGTATAAACTATTAGTGGGAAGAGAGTCACTTAAAGGTAAAATACATTGTATTATGCGCAGTGATGTTATGCAGAATAGTGCTTCTTAAACAATGTGTGGTTAAAAAGAAATGCCCTTCCACCTCCAAATCCATTGTGGATCAGTGCTTTTGTAAAATGCCATTGTGTTCATTATCTATGGCTGCTACAACACATTAATACAAATTGAGTTACTTATATGAACAGAAATGCATTCTCTGGCAGTTCTAGAGCCCAGACATCTGAAATCAAGTTATTGGTAGGGATATACTCCTTTTGGGATGACCATTCAAGCCATAACATCCATAAACATGAATAAGTAGGAAAAGGAAATTAAAAAATAGACACAATAGAAACCCATTGACTGCACAGCATCAAGTTACTGTAAAGTACTAGCCACATTTTGAGTGGCACTGATGTGAAGCTTCTCAAGAGGCAGGTCAGGTGATCTGGTATTCTCATCTCTCTCAGAATTGTCCACAGTTTATTGTGATCCACACAGTCAAAGGCTTTGGCATAGTCAATAAAGCAGAAAGAGATGTTTTTCTGGAACTCTCTTGCTTTTTCCATGATCCAGCGGATGTTGGCAATTTGATCTCTGGTTCCTCTGCCTTTTCTAAAACCAGCTCGAACATCTGAAAGTTCATGGTTCATGTATTGCTGAGGCCTGGCTTGCAGAATTTTGAGCATTACTTTACTAGCATGTGAGATGAGTGCAATTGTGCGGTAGTCTGAGCATTCTTTGGCATTGCCTTTCTTTGGGATTGGAATGAAAACTGACCTTTTCCAGTCCTGTGGCCACTGCTGAGTTTTCCCAATTTGCTGGCATATTGAGTGCAGCACTTTCACAGCATCATCTTCCAGGATTTGAAATAGTTCAATGGGTATTCCATCACCTCCACTAGCTTTGTTCATAGTGATGCTTTCTAAGGCCCAGTTGACTTCACATTCTGGGATGTCTGGCTCTAGGTGAGTGATCACACCGTCGTGATTATCTTGGTTGTGAAGATCTTTTTTCTACAAATTCTTCTGTGTATTCTTGGCACCTCTTCTTAATATCTTCTGCTTCTGTTAGGTCCAGACCATTTCTGTCCTTTATCAAGCCCATCTTTGCATGAAATGTTCCCTTGATATCTCTAATTTTCTTGAAGAGACCTCTAGTCTTCCAATTCTGTTCTTTTCCTCTATTTCTTTGCATTGATCACTGGGGAAGGCTTTCTTATCTCTCCTTGCTATTCTTTGGAACTCTGCATTCAGATGCTTGTATCTTTCCTTTTCTCCTTTGCTTTTCACTTCTCTTCTTTTCACAGCTATTTGTAAGTCTCCCCAGACAGCCGTTTTGATTTTTTACATTTCTCTTCCATGGGGATGATCTTGATCCCTGTCTCCAGTACAATGTCACCAACCTCAGTCCATAGTTCATCAGGCACTCTGTCTATCAGATCTACTCCCTTAAATCTATTTCTTACTTCTACTGTGTAGTCATAAGGGATTGGATTTAGGTCATACTGAATGGTCTAGTGGTTTTCCTTACACTCTTCAATTTAAGTCTGAATTTGGCAATAAGGAGTTCACGATCTGAGCTACAGTTAGCTCCCAGTCTTGTTTTTGCTGACTATATAGAGCTTCTCCAACTTTGGCTGCAAAGAATATAATCAATCTGATTTTGGTGTCAACCATCTGGTGATGTCCACGTGCAGAGTCTTCTCTTGTGTTGTTGGAAGAAGGTGTTTGCTATGACCAGTGCGTTCTCTTGGCAAAACTCTGTTAGCCTTTGCCCTGCTTCATTCCGTACTCCAAGGCCAAATTTGCCTGTTACTCCAGGTGTTTCTTGACTTCCTACTTTTGCATTCCAGTCCCCTATAACGAAAAGGACATCTTTTTTGGGTGTTAGTTCTAAAAGTTCTTGTAAAAAACCTATGTGGTTTTGAGAAACCTATATGCAGGTTAGGAAGTAACAGTTAGAACTGGACATGGAACAACAGACTGGTTCCAAATAGGAAAAGGAGTACATCAAGGCTGTATATTGTCACCCTGCTTATTTAGCTTATATGCAGGGTACATACACCCCACTCCAATACTTTTGCCTGGAAAATCCCATGGACGGAGGAGCCTTGTGGGCTGCCATCTATGGGGTTACACAGAGTTGGACATGACTGAAGTGACTTAGCAGAAATGCTGGGCTGGAAGAAGCACAAGCTGGAATCAAGATTGCTGGGAGAAATATCAATAACCTCAGATATGCAGATGACACCACCCTTATGGCAGAAAGTGATGAGGAACTAAAGAGCCTCTTGATGAAAGTGAAAGAGGAGACTGAAAAAGTTGGCTTAAAGCTCAATGTTAAGAAAATGAAGATCATGGCATCTGGTCCCATCACTTCATGGGAAACAGATGGGGAAACAGTGTTAGACTTTATTTTCGGGGGGGACTCCAAAATCACTGCAGATGGTGATTGCAGCCATGAAAATAAAAGATGCTTACTCCTTGGGAGGAAAGTTATGACCAACTTTGATAGCATATTCAAAAGCAGAGACATTACTTTGCCAACAAAGGCCCATCTAGTCAATTCTATGGTTTTTCCAGTGATCATGGATGTGAGAGTTGGACTGTGAAGAAAGCTGAGTGCTGAAAAATTGATGCTTTTGAACTGTGGTGTTGGAGAAGACTCTTGCGAATCCCTTGGACTGCAAGGAGATCCAACCATTCTAAAGGAGTCCATTCTAAAGGAGATTAGTCCTGGGTGTTCATTGGAAGGACTGAAGCTAAATCTGAAACTCCAATACTTTGGCCACCTCATGAGAAGAGTTGACTCATTGGAAGAGTCCCTGATGCTGGGAGGGATTGGGGGCAGGAGGAGAATAGGATGACAGAGGATGAGATGGCTGGATGACATGACTGACTCGATGGACATGAGTTTGAATGAACTCCGGGAGTTGGTGATGGACAGGAAGGCCTGGAGTGCTGTGATTCATGGGGTCGCAAAGAGTCGGATACGAGTGAGCTACTGAACTGAACTGAACTGATGTGAAGCTTATGAGAGCTGCATGTCATCCCTCCAGATTTGTGAGTATCTGTGGTGGTCCTGGGGGCAAAGTCATGGAAATCTTCCTAGAGGAGGTCATGCTGAGGTACAATTTTAAGAAATGTTAGGCATTGCTGTGAGGAAAAGTGAGGGCTAAAGGGAAGAGCATGTTTAGAACAGAGGAACAAAAGCATATGTTATGTGTTGAATTGTGTCCCTCTCTTTCACCCAAAAGATATACTGAGTCCTAACCCCTAGCACCTCACAATGTGAACTTATTTGGAAACAGTTCTTTACAGAGATAATCCAGTTAAAATAAAATACTTAAGGTGGTCCCTGATCCAGTATGACTGGCACCCTTATAAAAGAAAACCTTTGTATGTAGAAATAGACACTCATGGGACTTCCCCAGTAGCACAGTGGTAAAGAATCCACCTGCCAATGCAGGGGATGAGGATTTGGGAAGATCCCCTGGAATAGGAAATGACAACCACTCCAGTATTCTTGTCTGGGAAATCCCAGGGTCAGAGGAGCCTGGCAAGCTACAGTCCACAGGGTCACAAAGGGTCAAACACAACTGAGCATGCCCATTCACAATAGACATGCACAGAAGGAAAATGACGTGATGACACACAAGGAAAATCAGTCCCATGAAGGAGGAGACAGAGACTGGAGTCATGCTGGCAGAGGCCAAGAGGCCCCTAGGGCCACCAGAACCTGGGAGAGAAGCCCTGGTTGAGCTGATCTCTTGGGTCCCGTGTCTGTTCCTTGTTAGGGCTATGACTGCTTTTAAGCCTAGATCGTGTCAACTGGGGGCAGCACTCAGGTGGCTTTAAAACCATGTCAGCCTGAATTCTCACCCTCCTTGCTCCCTGGCTGACAGCCCCCTTGGACCACTGACTCTCTCCTCCTGAGTCCTGGATGGACTTCTGATGTGTAAACCTTGCTCCTTTGTAGGGTCTTCATTACTTATATCTCAGTTCTGCACATCCTGACCAGATCTCTGAACTCTGAGACCCAGATACCCCAAATTACCCTCCAGTGAAGCTCTGTCCTACCTTACCCTGACTCAGAGCACCCTCTTCTAGCCATCTAGGGGAATCATTGTGTCATCTGTGAATGGCTCCTCCTGAAACACAGCAGCAGAATATGATGTTCACTGGTTGCACCTAGACAACACTCCCTGGAGTTGTGCAACAGAAGTGACTAGTAGCACTGTAGGCTCAAACATCCTTTGAGTGTGGCAGTGCCTCCTTCAGACAAGATTTCTTCATCTGCTCCTGGACCCCGCCCCTCTTTTCCACTCCACTTCACCAACTGTATCAGACTGGACCACATCCACAAGACCAATGTGCTGACCAGGGAGTGTGGGGGAACTTGGAGCAGGAATTTTGGGGCAATGCATTTTGTTAATTTTCACAGTTCCCAAGCTGGGAAACAACTGGGAAATGAGACACCAGAAATGTCAATTTTACAACTGATCACAACTGGAAAGAAGGACATAGCTTCCCGGTGGTTCCATGGTAAAGAATCAGCCTGCTGATGCAGAAGATGAGATGAGAAGATCCCCTGGAGAAGGAAATGACAACCCACTCCAGTATTCTTGCTTGAGGAACCCCATGGACAGAGGAGCCTGGTGGGCTACAGTCCATGGTATAGCAAGAGTCGGACATGACTTTAAACAACAATAGTTGGAAAGAAGGATGTGACTTACGTGTACACAGCGAGTATCTCACACTTGAACCCAGAATCCCATGTTCACTCTGGTCACAGGCAGAGCTGCAGTGCCCTTTCCGTTTCCCTGTGATATTGTGACTTTAATAAAAAATATATGTTGGACTTTGTTCCATTTGTGGCACAGGGCTACTAAAACCCTTGAATCTCTTAAGTGATGAGAGCTGTAAAGGGGTCTTTTGTATGTTAATGAACAACTTTTGGATGGCACCTAAGGGTGGAGATTGATTTTCAGGAGAACCAACCATATAATTTAAGGGTTGGAACATTCAGTCTTACTCCTCTGACCTCCTGACTTCTGAGGAGATGAGAGGGGCTGAAGACTGAGATCTATCACCATCGGCCAATGATTTGATCAGTCATGCCTATGTAGTGACATAACAACCCAAGGACCAAGATTCAGAGAGTTTCTCGGTTGGTGAACCTCTGTGGAGATGCAGAGAGCAGTGCGCTCGGAGAGAATAAGGAAGCTCTGTGCCCTTTCCCCATTCCCTACCCTACACTCTCTTCCATCTGGTTGTTCCTGAGTCCTTTTATGATAAATCTGTGATCTAGGAAGTAAATCTTTCTGTGAGTTCCTTAAGCTGCTCTAACAAGTTAATCGAACCCAAGGAGAAGGTCATGGGGACCTCTAAGCTATAGCCTGTCAGTCAAAAGAACAGGTGACAACCTGGGCTTGTGACTGGCATCTGAGGTGCAGGACAGTCCTATGGGACTGAACCCTTAACTTGTGATATCTGATTCCATTTGTAAGCACATAGTATCGTACAAGTTGAAAGGTAGGACACCCAGCTGGTGCCTAAGAACGGCTTGGATGAGGGAACACTCTACACACTGTAATTGGTGTTCAGAGTCTTAGTACCCTAGTGATGCATGGCTGGGCCTGTCTGCTGAGGCAGCAGTAGGTAGAAAACAGACATGCATTAATCCTCTCTGTGGGCAGGCAGAGCAGAAACAGGTCCTGGCCTTTGCTCCCACACTGCTCCTGATCCACAGTTCCCTGGGTTACACATAGAACCCTGTTGTTTATCTATCCTATAAATAATAGTTTGTATATGCTAATCACAAACTCTCAGTCCTTTCCTCCCCCACCACCTTGCAACCCCATGTTTATGAGTCTGTTTCTGTTTCATAGATAAGTCATTTGTGTAATATTTTAGATTCCACATAAAAGTGATATAACATGGTGTTTCTGTTTCATTGATAAGCTCCTTTGTGTCATATTTTAGATTCCACATGTAAGTGATACGGTATTTTTCTATTTCTGACTTTTTGCTTAGTGTGATAAACTCTAGGTCAATCCATGTTGCTGCAAATGGCATTATTCCATTCTTTTTATTGCTGACCAGTGTTTCTATATAACACATATATGTGTGTGTGTGTGTATATGTACACCTCATCTTCTTTGTTTGTCTTTCAATGTACATTTAGGTTGTTTCCATGTCTTGCCTATTGTAAATAGTGTTGCTAATGAACAAAGGGTGGATGTACCTTTGCACAGTATAATTTTATCTGGATAAACTCCTATAAATGGGATTGCTACATAATATGCCAATTCTATTCTGTTTTTTGAGGAAACTCCATATTGTCCTCCATAGTGGCTGTACCAATTTACATTCCCATCAACAGTGTAGGGGAGCTCCCCTTTCTCCATACTCTCTCCAGCATTTGTTATTTGTAGATTTTTAAATGATGACCATTCTGACTGGTGTGAGGTGGTACCTCTTGTAGTTTTGATTTGCATTTCTCTAATAATTAGTGATGATGAGCATTCATTCACATGCCTATTAGGCTTCTGTATGTCTTCATTGGAGAAATATCTATCTAGGTCTTCTGCCCATTTTTCAAAAGGGATTTGAGGGGTTTTGTTATTGACTTGTCTGAGCTGTTTGTATATTTTGGAAATTAAGACCTCAACAGTCGCATCATTTGCAACTATTTTCTCCCACTTGGTAAAACCTCAGCTTTAGACTGTTGAGACTGCCATGGGATTCTGAGTGCATTTTTCAAGTTCCTCCTACAACAGAGATCCCGAATGTGCAATGGAGTAAGCAATCTAAAGAATTATTTCTTGTTCACATATCAAGTGGGGAATAAACAGTCAGGAGCAGATTCAATGGCTTTACAATGTTGAGGGCCTAAACTTTATCTAACTTGTTATTCTATGATCCCTAGACTGTTGGCCTAATCATGGATCAAAATTTATCACTACCACATTCTAGCCAGTGGGTAGGGAGAAATGCATTTTCCTTCTTTAAATGCAGGAGGTAGAGTTTGCACACATACACAACGCTTCACTCACATCTTATCAGCAGGAGCTTAGTTACGTGGCTATATCAAGCTGTGAGGGAGATGTACAAGTGAGATGTGTCTACTAACCTTCTTCTCAAATCTCCTCTCTTGTCACTTGTCCTGTGCAACTTAAACTCAAGTCTTCCTGAAATGACTCTGAAAGAGTGGGCCCTGCTCTTTCACACTCCACGTCTTTATGCCTGCTGTTCTTACTGGAAGGCCTGAGCAAACTCTTTTGCATGTTCATGCGTAAGTGCGTACTTGGTGGCTTCAGTCATGTCCTACTCTTTGTGATTCTATCCACCAGGCTCCTCTGTCCATGGGATTTTCCAGCCAAGAATACTGGAGTGTGTTGCCATGCCTTCTTCCAGGGGATCTTACCAACCCAGGGATTGCACCTGTGTCTCCTGCTTCTTGCTAACCGTTCTGTTTCCCTTAGTAGATGAAATGGCTGTCTGAACTGTATCACTGTGATGTCTCTAATTCGAGCCCAGCAACTGCACACAGTGGGTGCTCTAGAAATATCTGTGCAATGAACTGTGCTATCTGGTCTTATTCTTTCCTATTAGCAAGTGTGTTTTGTTTTCCTAAAGCAGATTTCAAGGTCTGAAGGCAGAGAAGGAAGCTGAAATACGTGTAAATCTCTCTCCACCCTGTGCTTAATGCCTGTCTCCAGGAAGCCTGATTTATGCTGCTTGGAAATGGTGCTGTCAGGCACTTGACAAATGTATCAATCAGTGGAACCTTGGTTTAATGTCTGGTCAGCCTGGAATTGAGATCATGGTAACCCTAGACACTGAAAAGCCAGTACTGGAAACAATGTCAGGCATCTGGTCAGTCTCGGCAGGTATTTGTGAAGTGGGTTCTAGAGCAGTGACAGTGTAGGGAGGCAGGCTGTGCTTGTTCATCTCACCATGTTCTGGGCTCAGACATTCCAATGGAATGGCATGGTTATAAGGGCTGAGATCATATATTCACTTTCCAGACTCATGATGAAAAGAAACTTATTTAAAATCTCAGAAAGGGTGGACAAAGTCTTTTTGATAATGACTCAACTGCTTCAAGTTCTAGGAAAGCAATTTGCTTCTAGGGTAAATGGGGCTTCCCTGGTGGCTCAGATGGTAAAGAATCTGCCTGAATTGTGGGAGACCCAGGTTCAATCTCTGGGTTGGGAAGATCCCCTGGAGAAAGGAATGGCAACCTACTCCAGTATTCTTGCCTGGAGAATTCCATGGACAGAGGCTATAGCCTGTGGGACTTGCAAAGAGTTGTACATGACTGAGCAACAAACATTGTCACTTTCTATGGTAAACAAGCCATATTTAACAGCTGGACTCCAATGAGATAACTTTTAAAAATGTGATCAAATACAAGCTGCCACCCAACAAGGTGTGGAAACAGACTCTAAATAGGCAACATGGGACACGTTGCCTACTGCCCTCTGCAGAACCACAACAGAAGACCCACATTACAAATTCTCTAGAGCTGAAACCAGAGAAATGCAAAAAAACTGGAGACAAAATGCAGAGAAGCAATGGAGAAATGTCTATTTATTTCTTTGGCCCAGTTTTTTGATTGGGTCATTTATTTTTCTGGAATTGAGCTGCATAAGTTGCTTGTATATTTTTGAGATTAGTTGTTTGTCAGTTGCTATTATTTTCTCCCACTCAGAAGGCTGTCTTTTCACCTTGCTTATATTTTCCTTTGTTGTGCAGAAGCTTTTAATTTTAATTAGATCCCATTTGTTTACTTTTGCTTTTATTTCCAGAATTCTGGGAGGTGGATCAAGAAGATCCTGCTGTGATTTATGTCAGAGAGTGTTTTGCCTATGTTCTCCTCTAGGAGTTTTATAGTTTCTGGTCTTACGTTTAGATCTTTTATCCATTTTGAGTTTATTTTTGTGTGTGGTGTTAGAAAGTGATCTAGTTTCATTCTTTTACAAGTGGTTGACCAGTTTTCCCAGCACCACTTGTTAAAGAGATTGTCTTACTCCATTGCATATTCTTGCCTCCTTTGTCAAAGATAAGGTGTCCATATGTGTTTGGATTTATCTTTGGGCTTTCTATTTTGTTCCATTGATCTATATTTCTGTCTTTGCGCCAGTACCATACTGTCTTGATGACTGTGGCTTTGTAGTAGAGCCTGAAGTCAGGCAAGTTGATTCCTCCAGTTCCATTCTTCTTTCTCAAGATTGCTTTGGCTATTCGAGGTTTTTTGTATTTCCATACAAATCTTGAAACTATTTGTTCTAGTTCTGTGAAAAATATCGTTGGTAGCTTGATAGGGATTGCATTGAATTTGTAAATTGCTTGGGTAGTATACTCATTTTCACTATATTGATTCTTCCAATCCATGAACATGGTATATTTCTCCATCTATTAGTGTCCTCTTTGATTTCTTTCATCAGTGTTTTATAGTTTTCTATATATAGGTCTTTAGTTTCTTTAGGTAGATATATTCCTAAGTATTTTATTCTTTTCGTTGCAATGGTGAATGGAATTGTTTCCTTAACTTCTTTTTCTACTTTCTCATTATTAGTGTATAGGAATGTCTGATGCAGGATACAGCATGCTTGGGGCTGGTGCATGGGGATGACCCAGAGAGATATTATGGAGAGGGAGGTAGGAGGGGGGTTCATGTTTGGGAATGCATGTACACCCGTGGTGGATTCATGTCAATGTATGGCAAAACCAATACAGTATTGTAAAGTAAAATAAAGTAAAAATAAAAAAATTTTTTAAAAAGGGCAGAGAAGCAGCATTTTAATATATAAACAGTCAGGATAGGCCAGAGTCTTGCTGCTCCAGACGTGGTGTGGCCCAGCAGTGTCAGCATCCCCTGAGAACTGGTTAGAAAGTTCTAACAGACTCTCCAGCCCCCTTCCCTCCTAGACTGACTGAATCTTCCAACAAGATCTCCAGGTGATTCGTACGTACATCAAAGTTTGAGAAACACTAAGCTAGAACATTAGTAATGTGGGATTCTGCTCTTAAAATGTGCTTTGAAATCAAAGTAAACCCACTTAAAGCATTTTAGATCACTCTTTGCTCCATTCTCTGAGCAACACCATCGCACATCAGTGTCCTGCTCTGGGACTTTGAGCCTTTCTTATGTATGAGTCACAGAGTTGTTATGACATTGGCTGTGCCATTTCTGTAAGACAGTCTGCATGGTTTACAAATTGGATTCCAAGACTTTCTTCAGCTATTCCTTGCCCAACACCCCAAGGAGGTAGGTTATATGATGATCTCCATTTTTAGAGATGATGAAATGGGCCCAGGGAGGTTCCATGACTCACCCAAGGGGCACTAAACTCTTGGTATCTGAATCACAAGAGAACTCAAGCTTTTGAGTTGCCAACTCGAGGTTCACTCAAATTTGATGTCTTTACTTTTTGTATAAAAGGAATAATTTTGTGTGAGAGATTTTTGAGAAAGAACAAATTCATAGATTAAAATCATGCATATTTGGGCCCCTGGGATTGTGGAAGTTTTAGAACAAATTTCCAGGTAGAGAGACATGTCAGTGCAGAGCAGGCCCTGCCCAGCCCAGCTTCCCCATTCCTGTATCAGCCCAGGAATGCTCTGTCTCCAGAACCACCAGCCTGGTCCAGGGAACCATCATTTCCTGCCTGGAGCTACTTCTAATTGCTCATTCAGTTTTCAGTCTTTCAACCTTCAATTCATACTGCGTTGAATTGAATAACTTTTTGAAATGTTCACAGGCCCTTGTAACTTCTTCCCCACCCTTGCTTCAAACCCTTCATTGACGTTAGGATAAATTCAGCTTCTCTTAATGTGGCCTAGAATGATCTGTTCTCACCAGCATTTCCCCTGCTGTTGCAACCACTCTTTCAGTTCCTCTTGACCCAAGCTCCTGACTCATAACCTACACTCAAAGTCTTCTTGTCATTTTTGTGCCTGACTAACTCTTCCTCTTTCTTTAATTCCAGAAGTTACATCTCCTCAGATGGGTCATTCATGACACCAGCATAATCTCCTTATCCTGGTATTTTTATATCAACCCTTAGCTCCTTGTCTTTAGTGTGTGCATGTGTGCTCAGTCGCTTCAGTCATGTCTGCCTCTTTGTACTCCTATGGATTGTGGCCTGCTAGGCTCCTCTGTCCATGGGACTCTCCAGCCAAGAATACTGGAGTCAGTGGCCATGCCCTCCTCCAGGGGATCTGCTTGACCCAGAGATCGAAGCCATGTCTCCTGCATCTCCTGCACTGTAGGCGGATTCTTTATCACTGAGCTACCAGGGAAGATCCTCTTTGTCTTCAGTACACTTAGGCAATTGGGCATTCATTTGTGTTTTTATGGGTTTACTGTATGGCTCTCCCACTAGATTGTGTAGTGTAAAACAAAGAGTGTTGCCCATTTTCTATTTCTACAGGGATAAAATCATTAGCTACTACAGTCAATGACCAACAATGCACCCTGAAGGGAATTCAGGATGAAGAAAAGAATGAGTCACTCTGTATTACCAAATTCAGATTCAAATTGAAGAAAGTAGGGAAAACCGCTAGACCATTCAGGTATGACCTAAATCAAATCCCTTGTGATTATACAGTGGAAGTGAGAAATAGATTTAAGGGCCTAGATCTGATAGATAGAGTGCCTGATGAACTATGGAATAAGGTTTGTGACATTGTGCAGGAAACAGGGATCAAGACCATCCCCATGGAAAATAAATGCGAAAAAACAAAATGGCTGTCTGGGGAGGCCTTACAAATAGCTGTGAAAAGAAGAGAGGCAAAAAGCAAAGGAGAAAAGGAAAGATATAAGCATCTGAATGCAGAGTTCCAGAGAATAGCAAGAAGAGATAATAAAGCCTTTTTCAGCCATCAATGCAAAGAAATAGAGGAAAACAACAGAATGGGAAAGACTAGAGAGCTCTTCAAGAAGATTAGAGATACCAAGGGAATATTTCATGCAAAGATGGCCTCAATAAAGGACAGAAATGGTCTGGACCTAACAGAAGAAGAAGATATTCAAAAGAGGTGGCAAGAATACACAGAAGAACTGTACAAAAAAGATCTTCATGACCCAGATAATTATGATGGTGTGATCACTCACCTAGAGCCAGACATCCAAGAATGTGAAGTCAAGTGGGCCTTAGAAAGCATCACTACAAACAAAGCTAGTGGAGGTGATAGAATCCCAGTTGAGCTGTTTCAAATCCTATCAAAGGATGATGCTGTGAAAGTGCTGCACTCAATATGCCAGCAAATTTGGAAAACTCAGCAGTGGCCACAGGACTGGAAAAGGTCAGTTTTCATTCCAATCCCAAAGAAAGGCAATGACAAAGAATGCTCAAACTGCCACACAATTGCACTCACCTCACATGCTAGTAAAGTAATGCTCAAAATTCTCCAAGCCAGGCTTCAGTAATACGTGAACCATGAACTTTCTGATGTTCAAGCAGGTTTTAGAAAAGGCAGAGGAACCAGAGATCAAATTGCCAACATCTGCTGGATCATGGAAAAAGCAAGAGTTCCAGAGAAACATCTATTTTTGTTTTATAGACTATGCCAAAGCCTTTGACTGTGTGGATCACAATAAACTGTGGACAATTCTGAAAGAGATGGGAATACCAGACCACCTGTCCTGCTTCTTGAGAAATCTGTATGCAGGTCAGGAAGCAACAGTTAGAACTGGACATGGAACAACAGACTGGTTCCAAATATGAGAAGGAATATGTCAAGGCTGTATATTGTCATCCTGCTTATTTAACTTCTATGCAGAGTACATCATGAGAAACGCTGGACTGGAAGAAACACAAGCTGGAATCAAGATTGCTGGGAGAAATATAAGTAACCTCAGATATGCAGGTGACACCACCCTTGTGGCAGAAAGTGAAGAAGAACTAGAAAGTCTCTTGATGAAAGTCAAAGAGGAGAGCGAAGAAGTTGGCTTAAAGCTCAACATTCAGAAAATGAAGATCATGGCATCTGGTTCCATCACTTCATGGGAAATAGATGAGGAAACAGTGGAAACAGTGTCCGACTTTATTTTGGGGGGCTCCAAAATCACTGCGGATGGTGATTGCAGCCATGAAATTAAAAGACGCTTACTCCTTGGAAGAAAAGTTATGACCAACCTTGATAGTATATTGAAAAGCAGAGACATTACTTTGCTAAGGTCCATCTAGTCAAGGTTATGGTTTTTCCTGTGGTCATGTATGGATGTGAGAGTTGGACTGTGAAGAAGGCTGAGCACCGAAGAATTGTTGCTTTTGAATGTGGTGTTGGAGAAGACTCTTGAGAGTCCCTTGGCCTGCAAGGAGATCCAACCAGTCCATTCTGAAGGAGATCACCCCTGGGATTTCTTTGGAAAGAATGATGCTGAAGCTGAAACTCCAGTACTTTGGCCACCTCATGCAAAGAGTTGACTCATTGGAAAAGACTCTGATGCTGGGAGGGATTGGGGGCAGGAAGAGAAGGGGACGATAGAGGATGAGATGGCTGGATGGCATCACTGACTCGATGGACGTGAGTCTGAGTGAAGCCTGGGAGTTGCTGATGGAGAGGGAGGCCTGACGCCCTGCGATTCATAGGGTCACAAAGAGTCGGACACGACTGAGCGACTGAACTGAACTGAACTGAACTGTGCTTTGGAAACAAGACTGTAGAAAGTTAAAATATATGCATGTTTGTGTGCTAAGTTGCTTCAGTCATGTCCAGTTCTTTGTGACTCTATGGACTGTAGCCCACCAGGCTTCTCTGTCCATGGGATTATCCAAGCAAATATAACATGTATATTATTAACATTGTTATAAATTTTTTATGGATTCTCGTACCATTCCAAGCCTGCAAAAGCACTGAAATCATTTACTGAGATACTGTCCAGCACAACTGGCAGTGACCTGTTGTTGAGATCTATGCTTGACTTCATGTGTTCTCTATCCAAAACTTTATTTATACTGACTTCTCCCCCTTCCTCTTTGGAGCAGTTTTCTCAGTGCTGTATGAGGAACTCTTCTCAGGCTATAGTTCTCAGTAAGGTCCCAGAATAAAACTGAAACTCAAAACTCTCATGTTGTGCCTCTTTCTTTAAGTTGACACAAACTTCATGAAGACAGGAACCATGACTATCTTTTTCAGTATTGTATATTCACCCAGCTCTTTGCACTTTGCTTGCCAAGTAGTAGTTACTCAATTAATATTTTTGAAAATATTAATTTTTAAAATAATTCTTGATCTTCCAGAGTTATCATGCTCCTTTTGTTACTGAGTCCAAGCTTGCTCTGCTCATGAAAAACCGGCCAATAAATCTGAGATAAGATGTTAAGGAAGTGTCGTCACTCAGGGAGCCGACAGATGGAAAAGATGTCGGTGTAGCACCTCAAAATAACCATCTTGTAGGGGCCTGGATGCCAGATTATTTAACAGGTCAGAGATGGGAGGGAGGTGAAGAAACAAAGTAAAAGAAACCATCGCATTCTTCCAAATGTCTCCTAAAGTGGCAAGTTTCAGGCAGCAGAATGTGTTTCACTTCCTTACAGCACTTTGCAGGTGGACAGGGTCAGGCTATCTCCCCGAGGCAGGTCATTATGTATGCCTACAGTTACGAAAGGGGCAAGATAAAGGATAAATTCACAGAAACAGATCCAATATGGATGAACAATTATCTGTCCCTAGTTGCACTGTGCTGCTACAGAGAGACGGGGCTCTTCGGTGGTCATGTGCATGGACTCAAGGAGAGGGACGTCTAGACTCATACCCAGGCTCTTACAGTTTTGAGCGAGCTCCCTGCCTGGCGTTCCCATCTGTAAAGTCGGGAAGATGATGATGATAATGATAACAATAACTACTTTATAAGATAACATAGGCTCTAGTGGTAAAGAGCCTGCTCAGGAGATCTAAGAGATGTGGGTTCAATCCCTGGGTCAGGAAGATCCTCTGGAGGAGAGTGTGGCGACTCTCTCCAGTACTCTTGGCTAGAGAATTCCATCAATGTACAGAGGAAACTGGAGGTTCTATGGTCCATAGGGTCACAAAGAGTCGAACATGACTGAAGCAATTTAATACACACAAGATAACAGAGAATAATTAAGAGAGTTGACATAGATGTAAAAACAGCAGTTCTTGGTTCATAGTAAAATTAACTATTATTGCAATATCTGTACCTTGTTCATTGCTTTAATAGTGCATGCATCACTTCCTTTTGTAATTATTTTCATACCTATGTCATTCTCTAGGTCATGAATTAGATTGTTGTTCAGTTCATATTCAAGAAGTCTCATACAGTGCCTGGTCAATTAAGCACTCAATAAAATTGAACTTAACTTGGTATAGTATATAACATTCAATTATGAAAAATGTATATCTTTTTCTCACTATATGTATGCTTAGTTGCTCAGTTGTGTCCGACTCTTTGTGGCCCCATGGACTGTAGCCTGCCAAGCTCCTCTATCCATGGGGATTCTTCAGGCATGAATTCAGAGTGGGTTAGCATGCTCTCCTCCAGGGGATCTTCCCAACCCAGGGATCGAATCCAGGTCTGCCACATTGCAGGTGGATTCTTTACTGTTTGAGCCACCATGGAAACTATACTCTCCTGTTACTAAACCTCTTCATTAAAATTAGGGTTATAATGAATAACAATCAAAATGCAAGATGTTTTTTACATTGTGGAAAAGAAAAAAGGGGAAAACAAGAGCACAAGTAAAAAGAGATACATGAGAAGGAAAAATAGCTCTTGGATTGCAAAATTCCATTAAACATTTTGAAGGACAGGCTTTATGATTCTAATTAAAGATCGTTGTGCTTGTAGAGGAACTGACTCCTTTCATTTATGCAATTCCATGTTTTTTACATTCTGCCTAATGTATTAAACCTGGAAACAATGAGCTGACAATATTATCAAGAATCAATCTGTACCATAGTCTTTCCTAGTGTACCCTAAGAAAGTGAAGGGAAGTCACTCAGTTGTGTCCGACTCTTTGCGACCCCATGGTCTGTAGCCTACCAGGCTCCTCAGTCCATGGAATTTTCCAGGCAAGAGTAGTGGAGTGGGTTGCCATTTCCTTCTCCAGGGGATCTTCCCAATCCAGGGATTAAACCCGGGTCTCCTGCACTGCAGGCAGATTCTTTTCCATCTGAGCCACCAGGGAAGCCACTGGTGTACCCTAGGTTTAGTGTACCCTAAATAAGTAATCAAAGTTGTACACAAAGATTAACGTAAATGGATGGTCATACAAATACTATACTATGATTTCTAACAGAGAAATCAGCCTAAAGATCTTCCATAACCCAAGTGGGAACAGTTAAACATGACGTGGCACAAAGTCACCAGCAGAAAATGATGCAGTTAGTTCAAACCATATTTTCAAAGGAATTTTTGTTTCAGATGCAAAATTAAATGGAACAAAAATTGAATTATAAAGTGATACTTTTATCTGGTGTTTATGTGATTTTAATTTTCATCTTTAATGTTCCTGCACCTAAAAAAGTGTGTTTTTATTGTTTGATTTTTTGTTTTGCCACGCAATGCAACTTGTGGGAACTTAGTTCCCCCATCAGGGATCAAATCTAAGCCCACAGCAATGTAAACACTAAATCATAACCACTGGATAAACAGGAAATTCCCCCAAAAAGTCATTTCTTTTTTCATCATAAAATATTTTTAAAAATCCATAATCATTTACATTTTGACATTTGACCCATTATTTTTACTGTTTCTCAAGAGTGTTGTCCATGAACAGCTTACATCAGATCAGGATCCTGGTGCAGGCAGGTGTACACTTAGGGATCAGAATCTGACTTTTCACCTAACTCAGGTAAGTATTCACTGAATACATGTTGAAGTTCACAAAACTTTAGATTTAGCAACTAGAAAAGAGAAACCTGTATTTAATATTAAAGAACTATAAATGGAGTATAAACTTTAAAAATGTGAATCACTATACTGTACACCTGTAACTTATCTAACATTATACACCAAATATATTTCAGGTATGGCAAAACCAATACAGTATTGTAAAGTAAAATAAAGTAAAAATAAAAATTAAAAAAAAAAAGATTATTTGGGTAAATAAAGCTAGACTTTGAACCTTCCCTCCCCCCCGCCCCTGCTCCACACGCACACAAAAAAGAACTTTTCTAGACACCTACTCACACACATGGCCAGAAGATGGCGCAGGTTTTCCATTACCTGATTCACATCATCAGAATGAAATCTCCTTCAAAAGAAATTGATCTCAAATACAGGAAAGAGTCCTCACTCTGAAATGAGAACTAGAATTTTTAATACATGATGGAATTAGGCATCCTTTCTTCAGAGAAACCACTTTCCTCTAGAGAAAGATTACTAGGTTAGGATATGTCCTCTGGGCTAAAACAGTGCTACACCCCAAAGGAAAGCCCTATGTTAGCTGCAAATCTCTGTGGAATTTAGGAGCAACAGGAGTGAAAAGCAAAGGAACAGGGTATCGAGTCCCAGGGCGGGTAGAGATGAATGCAGCAGACGCTCTAACTTTTCTCTTCTTTTGCCTCCACTTTGACTCCTGGCAACAGTGGTAGAACCCACCTCCTTGGCACATCCACTGAACAGGAGTTAGGCAGTGATGGGAGCACAGTACCAACAACAGGTGCAAAAGGCTTTGACCTTGAGGACCCAGCCCCCTTTGACTGCTTCCAAGAAACTTGCTCAGACAACCTCTGGAAGTGTGGCTGACAGCCTTCTCTGCCATTCACAGAACCCATTCACAGTAAGCTTGCCTTTACTTTTTCAATTAACCTGTTGTGATAAAATTAATCTGTTTCCAAGATCTATCTTTCCCAGGAGATGTCAGAGTGTGCACTACTAGCCACAGGCTGTCAGCTACTGCTTTCCAATTTGTCAGTCATAGACTGAGGGTGGAGAGTGCAATATCATTTACAATGGTGGTGAAAATAATTATTACCCAGGAATCAGTTCAGCTTAGTTGCTCAGTCGTCTCCAACTCTTTGCGACCCCATGAATCGCAGCACGCCAGGCCTCCCTGTCTATCACCAACTCCCAGACTTCACTCAGACTCACGTCCATCGAGTCAGTGATGCCATCCAGCCATCTCATCCTCTGTCGTCCCCTTCTCCTCCTGACCCCAATCCCTCCCAGCAATAGAGTCTTTTCCAATGAGTCAACTCTTCGCATGAGGTGGCCAAAGTACTGGAGTTTCAGCTTTAGCATCATTCCTTCCAAAGAAATCCCAGGGCTGATCTCCTTCAGAATGGACTGGTTGGATCTCCTTGCAGTCCAAGGGACTCTCAAGAGTCTTCTCCAACACCACAGTTCAAAAGCATCAATTCATCAGCGCTCAGCCTTCTTCACAGTCCAACTCTCACATCCATACATGACCACAGGAAAAACCATAGCCTTGACTAGATGGACCTTAGTTGGCATATAATGTCTCTGCTTTTGAATATGCTATCAAGGTTGGTCATAACTTTTCTTCCAAGGAATAAGCGTCTTTTACTTTCATGGCTGCAGTCACCATCTGCAGTGATTTTGGAGACCCCCAAAATAAAGTCTGACACTGTTTCCACTGTTTCCCCATCTACTTGCCACGAAGTGTCGGGACCAGATGCCATGATCTTCGTTTTCTGAATGTTGACGGTTAAGCCAACTTTTTCCACTCTCCTCCTTCACTTTCATGAAGAGACTTTTTAGTTCCTCTTCACTTTCTGCCATAAGGGTGGTGTCATCTGCATATCTGAGGTTACTGATATTTCTCCCAGTAATCCAGATTCCAGCTTGTGTTTCTTCCAGTCCATTGTTTCTCATGATGTACTCTGCATGTAAGTTAAATAAGCAAGGTGACAACACACAGCCTTGACGTACTCCTTTTCCTATTTGGAACCAGTCTGTTGTTCCATGTCCAGTTCTAATTGTTGCTTCCTGACCTGCATACATATTTTTGAAGAGGCAGGTCAGATGGTCTGGTATACCCATCTCTTCCAGAATTTTCCACAGTTTATTGTGATCCACACAGTCAAAGGCTTTGGCATAGTCAATAAAGCAGAAAGAGATGTTTTTCTGGAACTCTCTCGCTTTTTCCATGATCCAGCGGATGTTGGCAATTTGATCTCTGGTTCCTCTGCCTTTTCTAAAACCAGATTGAATATCAGGAAGTTCACAGTTCATGTATTGCTGAAGCCTGGCTTGGAGAATTTTGAGCATTACTTTACTAGTGTGTGAGATGAGTGCAATTGTGCAGTAGTTTGAGCATTCTTTGGTATTGCTTTTCTTTGGGGTTGGAATGAAAACTGACCTTTTCCAGTCCTGTGGTCACTGCTGAGTTTTCCCAATTTGCTGGCATATTGAGTGCTGCACTTTCACAGAATATCTTTCAGAATTTGAAACAGCTCAACTGGAATTCCATCACCTCCACTAGTTTTGTTCGTAGTGATGCTTTCTAAAGCCCACTTGACTTCACATTCCAGGATGTCTGGTCCTAGGTGAGTGAATACACCATCGTGAATATCCGGGTTGTGAAGATCTTTTTTGTACAGTTCTTCTGTGTATTCTTGCCACCTCTTTTGAATATCTTCTGCTTCTGTTAGGTCCAGACCATTTCTGTCCTTTATTGAGGCCATCTTTGCATGAAATGTTCCCTTGGTATCTCTAATCTTCTTGAAGAGCTCTCTAGTCTTTCCCATTCTGTTGTTTTCCTCTATTTCTTTGCATTGATTGCTGAAGAAGGCTTTCTTATCTCTTCTTGCTATTCTTTGGAACTCTGCATTCAGATGCTTATATCTTTCCTTTTCTCCTTTGCTTTTTGCCTCTCTTCTTTTCACAGCTATTTGTAAGGCCTCCCCAGACAGCCATTTTGCTTTTTTGCATTTCTTTTCCATGGGGATGGTCTTGATCCCTGTCTCCTGTACAATATCATGAACCTCCGTCCATAGTTCATCAGGCACTCTGTCTATCAGATCTAGGCCCTTAAATCTATTTCTCACTTCCACTGTATAATCATAAGGGATTAGATTTAGGTCATACCTATATGGTCTAGTGGTTTTCCCCACTTTCTTCAATTCAAGTCTGAATTTGGTAATAAGGAGTTCATGATCTGAGCCACAGTCAGCTCCTGGTCTTCTTTTGCTGACTGTATAGACCTTCTCCATCTTTGGCTGCAAAGAATATAATCAATCTAATATCGGTGTTGAACATCTGGTGATGTCCATGTGTAGTCTTCTCTTGTGTTGTTGGAAGAGGGAATTTGCTATGATCAGTGCATTTTCTTGGCAAAACTCTATTAGCCTCTGCCCTGCTTCATTCTGTATTCCAAGGCCAAACTTGCCTGTTACTCCAGGTGTTTCTTGACTTCCTACTTTTACATTCCAGTCCCCTATAATGAAAAGGATATCCTTTTTGGGTGTTAGTTCTAAAAGGTCTTGTAGGTCTTCACAGAACCGTTCAACTTCAGCTTCTTCAGTGTTACTGCTTGGGGCATAGACTTGGATTACTATAATATTGAATGGTTTACCTTGGAAACGAACAGAGATCATTCTGTCGTTTTTGAGATTGCATCCAAGTACTGCATTTCGGACTCTTTTGTTGACCATGATGGCTACTCCATTTCTTCTGAGGGATTCCTGTCCGCAGCAGTAGATATAAGGGTCATCTGAGTTAAATTCCCCAATTCCAGTCCATTTTAGTTAGCTGATTCCTAGAATGTCAACGTTCACTCTTGCCATCTCTTGTTTGAACACTTCCAATTTGGCTTGATTCATGGACCTGACATTCCAGGTTCCTATGCAATATTGCTCTTTACAGCATCGGACCTTGCTTCTATCACCAGTCACATCCACAGCTGGGTATTGTTTTTGCTTTGGCTCCATCCCTTCATTCTTTCTGGAGTTATTTCTCCACTGATCTCCAGTAGTACGTTGGGCACCTACTGACCTGGAGAGTTCCTCGTTCAGTATCCTATCATTTTGCCTTTTCATACTGTTCATGGGGTTCTCAAGGAAAGAATACTGAAGTGGCTTGCCATTCCCTTCTCCAGTGGACCACATTCTGTCAGACCTCTCCACCATACCCGCCCATCTTGAGTTGCCCCACGGGCATGGCTTAGTTTCATTGAATTAGACAAGGCTGTGGTCCTAGTGTGATTAGATTGACTAGTTTTCTGTGAGTATGGTTTCAGTGTGTCTGCCCTCTGATGCCCTCTTGCAACACCTACCATCTTATTTCGGTTTCTCTTACCTTGGGCGTGGGGTATCTCTTCATGGCTGCTCCAGCAAACTGCAGCCACTGCTCCTTACCTTGGATGAGGGGTATCTCCTCACTGCCACCCTCCTGACCTTCAACGTGGGATAGCTCCTCTAGGCCCTCCTGTGCCTGCACAGCAACCGCTCCTTGGACGCTCCTTGGACGTGGGGTGGCACCTCTTGGCTGCAGCTCCTGGCCTCGGAGTCGTGGTGGTTCCTCCCTGCCGCTGCCTTTGACCTTGGATGCGGGGTAGCTCCTCTCAGCTGCTCCTGCGCCGTTGCAGCCTGGCACTCTCAGCTGCTGCCCCTGACCTCAGACGTTGGGTTTCTACTCTTGGCCTCTACCCTTCGGACATGGGGTCCTCCTGGCTTCTGCCCTGACCTCGGATGTGGGGTAGCTCCTCTCGGCCACAGTTAGTGCGCTGGTCACAAAAAAAAAAAAAAAAAGAAAGAAAGAAAGAAAATAGGTGAGAATTATTTGAGAAAAAATACAGCCAAGTTTAAACAAATGATAGTAGCAATATAACAGTAAACAATTATAGGAGGCTTACATCTCACTGGAGAAGGCAACGGCAACCTACTCCAGTACTCTTGCCTGGAAAATTCCATGGATGGAGGAGCCTGGTAGGCTGCAGTCCATGAGGTCGTAAAGAGTCGGACATGACTGAGCAACTTCACTTTCACTTTTCACTCTTATGCACTGGAGAAGGAAATGGCAACACACTCCAATATTCTTGCCTGGAGAATCCTAGGGACAAGGGAGCCTGGTGGGCTGCTGTCTATGGGGTTGCACAGAGTCGAACACAACTGAAGCAACTTAGCAGCAGCAGCAGCTACATCTCACTATTCTAGCATTTTTTTCATATTTTACCTCATTTAATCAACAATCTATGAGGTAGGTAGCACAGAATTTCTCATTTTATAGGAAATGGAGGTAAAAAGAGCTTAAGTAACTTGCTGGATGAGATTTCATCTTCACTGTTGGAAAGCTTGAATTATATCTTACACTTCCCCAATTGTTTTTTATATTTCACTGAAGTCTCATGAAAATCCCTAAAGAAGGAAAGTTCACTGTTATAAGAGGTTCATATTTTATGTAAGCAACATAAGTTCTAGGAAAAAATCCAAAAGAACGTGCATCAAATGTTGAAGGTATCTTTGATTCTTTTTACTTTCACGTATATAACAAACTTGTTGCAATATGCATGTATTACTGAATTCTAAGCATCATGAAGGATATTTTACCTGAATTTTCTCTAAGTTCTGCCAACAACATGAGGTAGGTACTACTTTGCCTGCTTCATTTATTTTAGAAATGGAATCACAGAGAGGTTTCCTAACTTACTGTATTAGGTTGCACAGCTAGCTGGTAGAGCCTGAATCTGGATGGATGAGTGCCTTAATAGCAGAAGTCCAGGGTGCTGGGACTCAGAAGAATTGAAATGTATGGAACCTGAGATCCTGGAAACTGAGCCTCTTAAACTCTTTGGGGGCCATAGCACAGGGGCGGGGGCCCATAGCATAGGGTGTGGGCCAGAGAATAGGGGTGGGGGGCCTTGGCTCCACAGTCTTTCCCTCAGTTTTCCTCCCTCATGCTCTTGCATAGACTCAAAACTGAGAATGTACAAAACCAAGGAGGAAGTAGAACATTCACTGTGGCTGTTGCTAGAAAGAGCAAGTCATTAGTGCTCTGTGCTTTTACCTTTCTTTAACCTTCTACCTGTTCTTTAGCCTTCTACCTGCTCTTTAAGCTTCTAGTTTGGCACCATACTATAACTTGTGAAGGCTTTTTATCCCTGAATGCTGGTTAAACTTCATAGGCTTAATCTACCGGCCTCAAAAATATTGGGCAGTTGCATTACCTGTCTACCTGTCTATTAATTAATTATAATAATTGGCTGTGTGCATTTTTAAAAATTAACATGATAAGTACCTCACCACTCAATACCATTCGTATAATCACAGAACAAATACCAAGAAAAAGCCATCTCAGCATTAATAGCTGATTCCTATCAAAAGAGTGAACTAAATGTTCTTTCTTATAGTCAAGGAACTTTACAATGAAAACTGAATGCAGATATACGAACATTAGCATTTATAAATTTTGGCATTATATGTTTGACCATAATTAATTTGACTGTCTTCTTGAGATGTATTGAGATGTGAAACAAAATGTAAATTGAACGTCTTAGAGTAAATACCATTAAAAATATAAATGTTCTCAAATATTAGTTATAAATTATGTCATGATATAATTTCTTTTGTGTTGTAATTTCTATTCATCTTGTGTGAAACTTGTTAGACTTTAAGCTAAGTTAAGGGTTTTAAGCCTCAGTAGCCAGGGTGAAATTCCACTTTTTTTTTTTTTGGTCTTGAAAAGTCGGCTGGAAGACTGAGGGATAAACTGAGGGAAGTTTGATGGGTGACACAAGTCACTGGAGCAGGAGAAGCAACTGACGAGTAAGGTCCCGTCCCCAGGGGTAAATGTTATTCCTTAAAATGAGACGCGTCACTGAGGACCTGACCACCTGCTGAGAGCTGCTGCAGAGGGACACTGCCAGAGGCCCTGGGAGCGGAGGCTCGCTTCCCGCTCACACTGTCTGCAGACCCACTGCAGACAGCAGACCACTGCTCCTGCCGACATGTCTCCTGCCCAGATTTCTCCTTGAAGAGGTTCCTTACCCTCTTTTCTATATTCCCAAATTTGACTAATGTGTCTGGCAAGCTAATTGCTTGTAATAAACCAAGTGATTTGTGAACTGAATACTGGCCATGTTTTTTCTGTCTCCAAGCCATGATGCTTGCCTGTCCTTACTGCTGGGCCTTGTGACAACCACTGGGAGCTGTTACTGAACCAAACTTGGGTCTGCCTCGCCTGCATGCAGTGAAGCCAATTTACTGACACCTGGTTGTGGTGAAGGAAAGTGCAGAGCATCAGGCAAGAGTCCAAGGCAGCTAGTGCTCAAAATACTTCAACTCCCTGATGGATTTCCAGAAAGCACTCTTTTTAGAGTAGGTAGCATTTCTAAAGGCCATGTTGGGGGATGGGAGGGGGCGAGTGGTCACAGGGAATGTAATCAGGTTGTTTATAATTCTCTGATTTGTTGGCGGTAAGGTGACAGGACAGTATCACTTTGTCAATCCTCTGGCTCCAGTAGGTCTGGGGGGCTGTGTGTTCATGGTCTTCAAGTGGTTAATTTTGGCAGCTACCAATTGACACTTGCCATCTACCTCTACAAGAGTTAGATCATGTGCTGCTGCAGCTGTTGACTTTCAACACTCCACGAAAGGAGTTCTGGGTGGAGCGCTGAATGAGGCACTCTGTGCTCTGGAAAGAACTGACAGGTTTTTAGACAGATGTTTTCAGAAGATGGCCTTATGAGCCCAGTTCTTGCATCTTCCCATATCTAGAAGCTTTCACGAGACTAGCAGAAAACTTCTACAAAAATGATGCAGTTGATTGCATGGACTTCCCCTTCACCAAAATCACATCTGTGCTGACCTTCCCCACTACCTCTGTGGAGCAGTTTATCATCAGAGCTATCTAAGGTGCTGTCTCCCAGGCTACAGTCCTCATTTTGCTCCCAATAAAACTTAACTTACAACTTTCACATACATTTTTTAAAAACAATAACTTTCATTATGTGGGGATTTTAGCATCTGTACAACAGTTCTGGAAATATGCATCAAATATTGTTTTCTGGGGACCTCAGAGAAGAGTTAAAACAGAATACATAGTAGGACTCTGCCCCAGGAAGGCTGCATAGAGTCATATGTAACTACAGAACCATGGAGGGAGAAAGAAGTGGACAAATTCAAAGGTTTGAGCATGATTAAATGTGGGGATTGAAGAAAAGGGAGAAGTCAAGGTTGACTCTTGGGGCTGTAGCTGAATAATTTGGTAATTAGTGTTGCCTTTATTGCCTTGAGGGGTCTTCCCAGTAAAGAATCCAGCTGCAATGCAGGAAACCCAGGTTCATTTCTAGGGTCAGGAAGATTCCCTAGGAGAAGGGAATGGCTACCCACTCCAGTGCTTTTGCCTAAATTCCATGGACAGAGAAGCCTAGTGGGCTGTGTAGTCCATGAGGTCATAAAGCATCAGACACAAATAAGGGATGGACAGTTTCCTTTTTTTTTTTTCTCTCCCTCATTTTTATTTCCTTGAAAGCCTGGAATCCTGGCAGTTGGGGAGTGGAGAATCAGCAATGCCCAAGAATTGGACCTGAAGGTGGAGCTCGGTGGTTATGGGTAGAAAGTCAAGCTTGGAAGTCAGAAGTGGCTTCATGGTTCATGAGATGTCAGGAGATAAGGTAGGGAAGGGGTGGGATTTAGAAGGGGTTGGGCCTAGAGATTTACAAACTCTGCAAGGGGATGGAGGAGACAACATAAGATCAGCCTGGATCAGCTGGTTATCTGGCTCAGCCCTCTAGCCTCTTTCCTCCCTCTGCTCCGGGTTGAGTCCTAGGGCTGGAACCCCTCTCCAGGTAAGACTGACAGAAATATGGGGCATGGGGCAGATGCTGTCCTGGGCTCCCCTAGCTTTATATCTGCTCTGTCTTTCACTGGACCGTGAGAAAGGCACCTTCCTAGGTGTGTCTTATTAGGAAATTGGGAATATGAAAATAGTAGTGCCATGAGAGGAGAAAATGAAGACCAGGAGGAAATGAGGAAGGACTAAAGTATTTGCTTTAAAAACATGGTTGGGAGGTGAAATTGACAGTGTCTTTGGAGGCAGTGGTACAAGCGAGAGCTTCAGAACTTAGGGAACCCGGAATTTGATTCTTTCTCCGCCATTCCCTAGACATGAGGCCTGAACTTTATCTCCAACCTATATCTTCAGATTTTTTTCTGACTGGGGATAGAGTTGGAAGTAGTAACTCTTTCTACATTTCCTTCATTGTTAGAAAATTGAGCTCTTTTTCTAAAAACAAAAGGAAAAACACGTTTACTATTACAGTCATAAAAATTTAAGCAAATGCATATCTAGAAAAATACCTTTTTTTATTTTCTGAGTACAAAATGGAGGTACTCATCTGCATCTTGCTGCTGCTGCCAAGTCACTTCAGTCGTGTCCAACTCTGTGCAACCCCATAGATGGCAGCCCAGCAGTGTCCTCTGTCCCTGGGATTCTCCAGGCAAGAACACTGGAGTGGGTTGCCATTTCCTTCTCCAGTGCATGAAAGTGGAAAGTGAAAAGTGAAAGTGAAGTCGCTCAGTCGTATCTGACTCTTCACGACCCCATGGACTGCAGCCTACAAGGCTCCTCCGCCCATGGGATTTTCCAGGCAAGAGTAGTGGAGTGGGTTGCCATTGCCTTCTCCACTTATCTGCATACTAAACCTTAAACTTTGAATTCTGTTTCAATGGCTTTTCTTGAATTCTAGCTCCGAGTCACAGCTGCACAGGAGACCAAGTCCTGCTCTGCAGAGAACTCATCCTTCTTCCAGAACAAGGACCTCCATAGGTGAGCAGAGGTGTAAAACAAAACTCAATCAATTTGAAGGTCACATTGGGGAGTATCCCCACTAGCCTTTAGGGAAATAAAAGATTATTTTTTGGCCAGGACATCTTTTGAGGGAAAAGAATGGCAGCTTCATCATGTAGACAGCTTCTTGCTCTGGGGGCAGGCTATGGAGAGGGCCCACAGAACAGATAACCTCTTCAGTGCCAATCTGAAAATTCCGATCTGGCTGGCTAAGGTTATATTTCTGGGGAAGGTGAAAACTGAAAGTGAGTTAAGTGCAATGTCTTGCTGGATATCATATGTTCCATCTAGATTTTTTCTTTATTACCATACATTTGCTGATGTATCTTTTAAAATCCTCACACTGGCTCACTTTATTTTTAAATTTAAATTTATTTATTTCAATTGGAGGCTAATTACTGTATAATATTGTATTAGTTCTGCCACACATCCACATGAATCTGCCACGGGCACACACGTGTTCCCCATCCTGAACACCCCTCCCACCTCCCTCCCCATACCACCCCTCCAGGTCATCCCAGTGCACCAGCCCCAAGCATCCTGTATTGAGCCTGGACTGGTGGTTCATTTCTTATATGATATTATACATGGCTCACTTTTTATGCTTAATTTTGCACATGGTTATTTTTTCTCTTTAAGGAAAATCCTTACTTGGCTTTTGCTTTTATTCTTATAGTTTTCTCTGAAATTTCTACTTTTAGATCAGCATTTTGTCTTTTCTTGGTTTTGTCTTAGCCATGTTTTTTGGAGCACAAAATATTTTATACTTCTGGATTGCAATAACTGAAAATGTTTCTTTGTTTTATTTCTTTATTTTGACTTGGATTATGCTATATTAGTCAGTGCTTTAATTTTGTAAGCATTTGTCCTTGTTTTCAGTTTTCCTGGATATTTGCTTTAATGGTATTTGTAGGACATACAGGGCAGTTTTGTTACTGACCTGAACTTGGGTTCACTCACCTGATGCGCAGCAGTCAATCTACTGACAGTGGGTCATGCTAAAGGAAAGTACAGCGTTTATTGGCAGGGCACCAAGCAAGGACAATAGGCACCTAATGCTCAGAGGACCTGAACTCCTTGCTTGATGACCTGCAAATTAACACTGTATGGTGGGCAGAATGGGGAAGAGGGGCAGGGCCGTAGACCCCATAGCAACAAATGCACCTTCACCTGCTCAGGTAGAAGCTGAGGAAGGAGGAATTGTCTCGCTCTTATATCGGACAGAGCACCCATATTGGTCAGAGAACCGCTTATGTTCAGGCCAGGCATTCACACTGCGGCAGATTCTCATTGGAGGAATGCATGCCCGAGATCAGCCAGCAGGATTCATGTGGACATGCTCTCCCTTTTCAAATTCAGACTTGTTTAATTGGAAAATTAATATACCAACCTATTGGGATGACCGTACCAGGATGGAAAATGCATTCTCCTCCATCTTTGGCACCCACAGTCCAAACTGGGTCAGAGCTTCCTAACTACTCCATTGGCTGAGGAAGAGATAAGGATGGTAATAGAAAACACTTGCGAAGAGGCAGGTAGAATGCATGTTGCTGTCTCGGGCAATCCTCTCCCAGCACCAGCAGCAAAAGCAATTCCCACCACAGATCCAGACTGGGAGGAGAATGACCTAGGAGATAAAGCTGGCATTGAGCATCACAAGGAGTGCATCATGGTAGGGCTCCAAAAGGGAGAACCAATACAGGAGTTTTCATAAGGTGCAAGGAATGTGCAAACAGCCACAGTAAAACCCCTGAGTTTGGGGAGAGAATGTACAGGGCGTATCACCAATATACAGACGTGAGTCTAGATAATCTGGAGAATTTCAAGTTAATTAACCAGACCCTGTGGCTCAGAGTGCCCCAGATATCTAGAAATTGTGCAAAAGGTAGAAGGTCTTTTTCTGCTTCTGATACCTCCTTTGGTGTAATAGAAACTGCTTTCGGTTTCTCCCAGTCAGGAGGGCATACAAGAACAAAAAAGACCCTTTAAATGAAGCAGCAGATGCCCATTTTGGCAGCGAAACTCACTGGGCAGAGAAACGGGGAGACAAGAAATCTGAGCAGAGGATAAGATTCCAGGGACCCAAGAGAGTGAAGGGTAGCCCTCAGAAAAGAGACCCCTAAAAGGGACATGTTAAAGTGCATCCCCAGCAGTGCTTATTGAAAGCCAAGAAAGCCACTGAAAAAAAAATCTGTCCCAACTTAAAAACAGAAACCAGAAGAGGAGGAGAAATCATTCTTCATGCTGGAGACAAGAGAGAGTGAGGAAAGCCAGGGAGTTCACTTGGGGAAATAGGCCCCATCCCACCTCCCACCAGGAGTGCCAGGTCACCCTTTTTTGGGAAACAGACAACTGACTTTCTGATTGGTACTGGAGCCACTAGCTCAGTTTTGAACACGAGTTAACCCCATAACAAGAGCCATGTCAAGCGGAATCTACAGAATGCCTCTCCCAAAACTGCTTTGCAGCCCCTAGATTGAGGTGCTTAACTTAAAACACACTCTTATATACATGCCAGAGAGCCCAGTCTCCTTGTTGAGGTGAGATTTATTATACTAAAATGACTTTCACTCCTAGAAGACTGAATATAGAGGGAATACCAGAACAAGCCTGTGCCTTGCAGGCAGCCATCCCATCAAGGGATGGAGCCACTAGCACCCCTGAAGACATCCTGTGCCAGGGAAGCCTGAGAGCATAGGCTGATTAGGGGGCAGGTACAGCAAGGAAGGCCATAGCAGTGAAGGTGAAACTGAAACCAGACACTCAGGCTCTGAGCTTAAGGCAATACCCTTTAAAGGAGCAAGCAAGACAGGGATGCAGACTTTGATAAACTGGATTTTAAAAATACCTGCTTGTTTTCCTCCCGCAGTCAACTTATGGGCTTCCCATGTGTCAGTAGCGGTTAATCTGCCTGCCAGTGCAGGTGATGTGAGAGACATGGGCTCGATCCTGTGTTGGGAAGATCCCCAGGTGTCGGGCTCAGCAACCCACTCGCATATACTTGCTTGGAGAATCCCATGGACAGAGGAGCCTGGTGGGCTACAGTCCATAGGGTCGCAAAGAGATGGACATGACTAAAAGCAACTCTTCGAAGAGTTGACTCATTGGAAAAGACTCTGATGCTCAGAGGGATTGTGGGGAGGAGGAAAAGGGGATGACAGAGGATGAGATGGCTGGATGGCATCACCAACTCCATGGAGGTGAGTCTGAGTGAACTCCGGGAGATGGTGATGGACAGGGAGGCCTGGCGTGCTGCGATTCATGGGGTCGCAGAGTCAGACACGACTGAGTGACTGAACTGAACTGAACTAAACTGAAAAGCAACTCAGCATGCATGCGTGCCTTCACCGTATAATACTCGCATCCTGAATTTACGAAGCCAGGCACTGAAGAACACTGATTCATTCAGGACATAAGAGCATAAATCAGATAGTGAAAGATACCCAAACTGTATTTGAGTACTTATATTCAAATTGACTATATTAACCTGAAGATTATTGTTAGATTTAGCAGAGGTCTTTTTCTATATAACTTTGAGTCTTGAATCCCAAGTATTATTTGCATTTGTAAGGAAGATCTGAAAATCAAAGCAATCAACAGTCTCAACTCTCTGGCCAAATGAAGCTCTAAACTCTCTCGGAAAAAGGCCAAAATTTCACAACTCTCAGTGAAATATCTAGGAATCAAACTGACCAAAGGCCAGAGGAATTGCTCCAGGACTGCCTGGAGACAGTAGCCAGAGTAACAGTGTCTAACACCAAAGACAGTAGCCTCAGTTCCTGGAATGGCAAGATTCTGTTGCACATGAGTGCCCAACTTAAGCTAATAGTTGGACAGTTACATGAGGCCCTAAAGTAAGTCTGACAATAAGCCCTCAAGGGGAGCAGAGAATGTGAAAAACCTTCCAGTCAATGAAGGGAAAACTACTGACTGCCCCTGTTCTGGGTTTGCCACATTTGAAAAAGTCATTTGATCCCTTTAAGCATAAAAGACAGGTAGTGAGACTGGAGGTATTGACCTACAATCTGAGAGCACAAAATGCCCAGTATCCTATTTCACAAAGGCTTTGGACATTATAATCCAGGGTTGGTCAATGTATCTGAGCATCATAGCTGATGTTCTGGATTGGTGCAAGAAGCAGAATTTGCTCCAGGACAGCCAACTCTGGTGTTTACATCCCACTATTGCTGCTGTTGGAACTAAAGGGTGGATATTGGCTCACTTCAGACAACCTAGGAGGGTATCAGTCACTTTTATTTGATAATCCTAACTTGACCCCAAAGACTATGTCCTTTGTGAATCTGGTCTCATAGCTCCCCACCTCTTTGGGTGGCCCACGCGTCCAGGTTCATGCATTATTATTTGCAGATTGTTGAGCAGCTGTTTGGGCCTGATTAATGATTCCTTGGGAGGTCTAGGCATTAAGAACTTCTCAAATGGAAATAGTTTCACGGACCATGGAAACTGAAAGAGCAGATACACAGTGATAACCTTGCAGGAGATCCTAGGAATGGAAGCTTTGCCATCACATACTTGGCCCAAAAGGTTAAATTATTGTTCTCACTTGACTTTTCTGTCTCTGTGAGGTTAAGATAGTTAACACCTATACTGACTCAAAATATGCCTTTTCAGTTGTGAATGCATATGGGGCAATTTGGAAAGATAGATTGCTCACTCCTGAAGAAAACAAAATCAAACGTGCCCTCAGGAAGTTTTGAAACTGCTAGACACAGTGCTCAAGCCAAAGGAGGTGGGAGTTGTGCGTTGCCCAGGACAGTCAGCCAAAAACTCTAGTTATAGCATGGATTCTAAGTATAAGCCTGACCGAATTTAACCTGACATACTGAGAACCTTGAAAGGTCATGAGAATAAGTACTAAGTCTTATGTATCTAGGAGCAAGTGGAAAATAACCAAGCAGTGTTTTAATTCATGTATATCTTATGGAAGAGGTTATTGGATCAGTATACCTGAGCACCCATCATGGACAATAGATATAGGATTACATTAAAAGATCAATATGCAAAGGACACTTTAAAGAATATTATGAAAATGTATCTTTTGTGCCAAAATTAATTCTAGACTGGAACTCCCCCACCCTGTATGGAGTCTAAGATGGAGGGGAGAGCCTGAGTGAAGATTGGCGAGTAGATTTTACAGTGATGCCCAAAGTAAAAGGAGAATTTCACTACCTACTAGTGATGGCTGACCTTAACAGGCTGCTTAGAAACATTTCCTTGCTGGATGAAAACCCTTCAGAAGTAGTGATGGTCTTGACCTAGGAGATAATTGTTAGATTTGGGCTACCCAGCTCAATCCAGAGCAATACTGGAGATGTCTTCATTGCTAATATGATTCAGGAGGAATCATAAATGATTCATGATTCAGGAGGAATCATCTAAAATATGGGGAATAAAAAAGAGTTTGCATGCATCTTAGAACCTGTGACCAACCAGAACCATTCATTAAAGAAGACAATGGCTAGAATCTGTCAAGAAACCGACTTAGCGTGGGCTAAGTTGCCAGTTGCATTGCTTAGAGTTAGAATGTGTCCTAGAAGTAGACGCCAACTGAGTCCTTATGAAATGTGTGTGGGAGATCCTTCCTCTATTCTGAGCAGTTAAGTGGTCAGACATGTGATTGAAAGGTGAAAGAATTAGACACTGTGAGATGTGTGTGAACACTGGGGTAAGTTTGAAATACTATTTATAAATTCGGTACTAATAGAAAATGGTTCCCATAGATGTCCTCTTCCAGTGTTTTTGAACTGGAGACTGAGTGCTCCTAATAATGAGGAAGAATATACAGCAAAGAACGAACTCCAGCCTCGGAGGGTGAAGGCTTCCCATGTTTTACTGCTAACTAGCTCTTCTGTTCAATTGACAGGAGTCAAGTTGTGGATCTGATACACGTGGATGAAGCTCGCTTCTGACCCAACTACAAATCTACAGTCCTCAGCAGTTACAGAAAAGACACACACAAAGCTGAACAAAGTCAGTCTGCCTTCCTACAAGTCCACAGTGGGACTTCAGTTAAATCAAAGAAAGTATCTTTTATAAGTTGTGAATGACTTGTGACCATTTATCATAACATTTATAATTGGCTGGAGCATTTTTCTGTTTTATTATTTGCTTACAGTTTTTCCTTTGCTTCTGGATTCATCTAATCATTTTACCTGTGATTATATTGTAGACAATCAAGCCCATCATTTGCTGTGATATTGATAATAAGGGATATTTAACTGTTGCTCTATTTTAACATAAACCTTGTGATAATACAGTTGTACCAAAGTTTAGGGCCATTGCTATTTTCCCACATAAGAGCTTGGCCCCAGGTATAATGATAGCTCTTACTTTTCTTTACTGCCTCATCCCACTGGTGTCTGCTGCTTCCTGGAGGGAAAATTCTCTAATTATGTTATCTCAGAGTATAGTCACAGGTTAGAATGTAAGTAATTGTTGGATATGCCATTTGGCATCTGAAGTCATCCAAAGAGACTATGTCCCACTTATAGTCCCCGTAACTAACTTTAGTACTGTTCCGAACCCCATGACCTACTATCATCTTCCTCCTCCAGGCCGCACATTCAAAGTTAGGCTAACCAGATTACCTAAGAGCGCCCATACCCCTTGTTTCTCCTTGTCTGAGGAAGTTTTCACTGGATCGAGAGTTAAGACTGGTCCACCGTGGTCTCTTGACTTTCTCCTGAAAAAATGTGATGAAGAAAACCCCCTGATATGTACTCATGACAAATGTGAAAGAGCAAAACATGACACTGATTCATGCCAGAGAGTCAGAAAAGTTCAATATAATGTAACAGGAATATGGAGGGCTTGCACTGGTAGTGATCCCTGGCTAGGGAACATACTGTCCGTGCTCCCCCAAAAGGACAGTATCAATTTCACTACCCTGGGAGGTATAACTTGTGCCCCTCCAGGATATTACTTTGTCTGTGGCACAGGGAATACCCCAAGAAGGGAAGGGAGGGCATATCGCTGCTTAGACAGCTGGCAAATAGAAGGGTCATGCCTACTGGGATATATAAAGATGCCTTTCACCTTGTATAACCTGGAGAACATCTCTTCCCTCGCTAAATCAAACGCCTATAATAAAAGAATGATATTGGCAGTGTATGAGGACAATATAGGACAAAGCTCTTTTGGCAACCTCACACCAACTGCCAGAGTTTATGTCAATAGAGATACGATTCATAACCTCTCTGCCACAATTGGACAAATTGCTGAGGACACAGCTGAAAGTATTGCAGCCCAACACACATCTTTGTATTCATTGCCTCGAGTGTTCCCTGGCAATAGAATAGTCCATGATTTCTTATTAGCAAAAGAAGGAGGAGTGTGTGTAATGGCTAATACCACATGCTGCATATACATCAATTCCTCTGGAGAAGTTGAAACCCGAGTAAACACAATACTTCAAAAGGCTACCTGGTTATAGGATGTACATAAAGAGGATTCACATCAGGACTTATTTCAGAACACATCTGAAATAGGGGGAGGTTTTTGAGTACTGTTACAAGGCTCCATTTGATCATCATCTTTCTAATGTGTTTCTTAATTTTCAATTATTTGTTCAGATGCTATGATAAAGTGGCCAAAGAGAGAAATCATGTTTTCATAATTCAAAGGACGATGCTAGACTTGGGGATTGAGAATCCTTTCAAAAGAAGATCCAAAATTTTTGCTCCTCTAATTCTGAAGAATTATCATCGCCCCTGTTCAGCAGGAAGTAGCCAGAGCGGTCATCGCCCCTGTTCCCCTCAGGATGAGGAGTATCAAAGAGCAGAGGGACCTGAAATGGAGCAGGACCCTGCAGGGTCTTCCTGGATACAATCTCCTATTGTCCCCCTTCTTGTTTGTAGAAAAAAGTTGAGATTTTTAAGTCTTCGCAGAGTTCCAAAGAGTAGACTCAAGCATTTAATGATTACAGAAGTGAGGAAATGCAGGAACAAAGGAAAAGCAATCAAGCAATAAATGTTTAGCTGTAAAACAGAGTCACAAGATTCCTAGGTCTTTTTCAAGGAATATAGATAATAAACTGATGCAACATATCTTTGAGCTGTTTTCCAGAAACCAGCATCTCATGATGAAACCCACTGATCACAGCCAAACAAGTTAGAACCAGAAGAATGATGATCAAGATGCCAGATATCACTCTGTTGATTAAAACCCCATCAATCAGAAGAATCTATGAGATGATCTCACACTTAAGCTCCTTACCCTTGTTTTTAATCTAAAAATCTCCTGTCTGAAAGTCACTGGGGAGTTCAGATCCTTTAAACATTTACTGCCCATTCTCCTTGCTTGGCACCCTGCAAATAAATGCTGTACTTTCTTTCACCACAACCCTGTCAGTAGATTGATTTTGCTTATTTGGGTAAACAAACTCAAGTTTGGTTCAAAAACAACCTGTGTTTTGATTAGGAGAGCTCAGTGGTTTTTCTTAATGAGTTATCAGTTTATTGAATGTTAGGAGCACTTTCAAGCATACAAAAGTATAAACTGATATCTATCACTCAGATTCAAGAAGAATTGTATTCCTCATTTGTCTAAACTGTTATTCTTTTTTGTTCAAATATTTTAAAGCAAATCACAGACACCATGTCATTTCACCCTTAGAAACTTCAGTATCTATCTTAAAATATGAGTGTTTTCTTAAATAACCACAATATAATTGCCCCAGCTATTAAATTTCATATTCTATAATATTGAGTACTCAGTCTATATTGAAAATTTCCTAATCTTCCTCAATTGATTTATTCAAGCCAGGATCTAAATTAGGGGCACATAATTATCTCACTCTGCTAACCTAGAAAAGCACTTTATTCCCCAAGTTATTAAAGTATTGGAATCCTATTGAAGGTCCTACCTGGTGGATATTTCTCATTACTCCTTCATAGTCATCTTGATAGCTTCAAGTACAACAAATTTTTTCCATCCTTCAAAACTGACACTCTACTCATTAAACACTATTTCTCTATTCCCCTCCCTTTGCCTTCCCCACCCCAGCCCTTGGAAATACCTGTCTACATTGTTTCTCTCTGAATCTGACTATTTTAGGTACCTCATATAAGTGGATTCAGACAATACTGGTCTTTTTGTGACTGACTTTTTTCACTTAGCATGATATCTTCAAGGTTCATCCATGTGGTAATGTGTTATATTTTCCTTCCTTTTTAAGGCTGAATCCTGGAGTAGGAAATGGCACCCTATTCCAGTATTCTTGCCTGGAAAACTTTTTGGACAGAGGAACTCAATGGACTACAGTCCTTGGGACCACAAAGAGTCAGACATGAATGAGCAATTGAGCACAAAGCTGAATAATCTCTTGTGTGTGTGTATATATCTCTCATATTTTTTTATCCACTCATCCTTTGAAGGACACTTGATTGGTTCCATTTTTTGACTACTGTGAATAATGCTGCTTTGAATATGATTGCATAAATAAATAACTTTTGTCCCTGCTTTTAGTTCTTGTGTGTATGTACCCAGAAGTGGAATTGCTGGACCACATGGTAATTCTATAGTTAATTTTTTGAGGACCTTCCCTTCTTTTTCACAGTGACTTTCATTGCACTCTTGAATAAATCAAGTTGATCTTGGTGTATCTGTTTAAATAACTTGAATTTGATTTATTGCTTTTTTTTTCTTTAAGATTGTGCCACCTCTATATATTTAGGAGTTTGAGAAAATCACTTTTATTCTTATTGTCCTCTGCATTGTTATTGAATAGCCTCCTGGAGCATACTGAAATACTTCCTTTTTTCTGTTCTGTAGAAGAGTCTCAGTTCAGTTCAGTCGCTCAGTTGTGTCTGACTCTTTGCAACCCCATGGACTGCAGCTCGCCAAGCTTCCCTGTCCAACACCAACTCCGAGAGTTCACTCATACTCACGTCCATCGAGTCAGTGATGCCATCCAGCCATCTCATCCTCTGTCGTCCCCTTCTCTTCCTGCCCCCAATCCCTCCCAGCATCAGAGTCTTTTCCAAAGAGTCAACCCTTCGCATGAGGTGGCCAAAGTACTGGAGTTTCAGCTTTAGCATCATTCCTTCCAAAGAAATCCCAGGGCTCATCTCCTTCAGAATGGACTGGTTGGATCTCCTTGCAGTCCAAGGGACTCTCGAGAGTCTTCTCCAACACCACAGTTCAAAAGCATCAATTCTTCAGCACTCAGCCTTCTTCACAGTCCAACTCTCACATCCATACCTGACCACAGGAAAAACCATAGCCTTGACTAAACGGACCTTAGTCGGCAAAGTAATGTCCCTGCTTTTGAATATACTATCTAGGTTGGTGATAACTTTACTTCCAAGGAGTAAGTGTCTTTTAATTTCATGGCTGCAATCACCATCTACAGTGATTTTGGAGCCCCCCAAAATAAAGTCTGACACTGTTTCCACTGTTTCCACATCTATTTCCCATGAAGTGATGGGACTGGATGCCATGATCTTCGTTTTCTGAATGTTGAGCTTTAAGCCAACTTTTTCACTCTCCTCTTTCACTTTCATCAAGAGGCTTTTTAGCGCCTCTTCACTTTCTGCCATAAGGGTGGTGTCATTTGCATATCTGAGGTTATTGATATTTCTCCCGGCAATCTTGATTCCAGCTCGTGCTTCTTCCAGTCCAGCGTTTCTCATGATGTACTCTGCATAGAAGTTAAATAAGCAGGGTGACAATACACAGCCTTGACATACTCCTTTTCCTATTTGGAACCAGTCTGTTGTTCCATGTCCAGTTCTAACTGTTGCTTTCTGACCTGCATACAGATTTCTCAAGAGGAGTTAGGTATACCAAAATAAAAGTTGTGTCTCAATTTTCAAATTTAATTGCGAAAGTTCAATAATATTCGCTTTTATTTATCTGTCACTGTACTCTCTTTCTGTTTGCTCTTTTCTTTGTACCTTTTCTTCCAGATAAGTCCATGTAACCAAAAGTATCAATGTTGTGAACTTTCTGGGTCCATTTGGTTTATCTTGCAATTTATCTCAATTTTCACCTATTCTAGTTTTCTACTATTTTAAGTCTGTAAATTTCCCTCAATTCTCCACTTTTACAAGAGACAGTTATTATTATTGATATCTAATAGTTTCAATTTTCCCTTGGTTTTGGCTGATGAGTGTTTTTAGAATTTAAATAAATATCTTTTAGTATTTAAATGCCAAACATAGAAATCATATCTTTTAATTTTATGCTATCTTAATTTTTCTTTATATTATATTATTATAGTTTAGTTTATATGTAATGGAAAAGTTTGAACTTCTTGATTCTAAGTATAATTCTTTCCTTAACCTTGACATTAATGCTGTGTTAGGTGTTCATATGAATCTTACATCACAGTCATTTTAAAAAATAATTTTATTTATTAATTTTTTTGTAGCTTCACTTGGTCTTTTTTTTGCAGTATGTACGTTTTCATTGCAGCAGCTTCTCTTGTTGCAGAGTACAGGCTCTAGCGCTACAGGCTTCAGTAGTTGAAGCACATAGACTTGATTGTTGTGGCTTGTGGCCTCAATAGCACAGGCTCAGTAGTGATGGCATGGGGATTTAGTGACTGCATGGCATTTGGAATCTTCCTAGACCAGGGATCAAATCTGTGTCCCCTGCAAGTGGATTCTTATCCACTGCACCACCAGGGAAGTCCCATCACAATCTTTTTGTAATACAGTAAGTCCCCTCCATATGAACGTGTTCTATTCTAAAAGCAAGTTCCCAAGTCCAATTTGTTTGAAAGTCCAAGAACGTTAGCCTACGTACCCAACAAACACAATTAGCTATCTAGTACTGAACTGTGAAAGTGAAGTCGTTCAGTCGTGTCTGACTCTTTGTGACCCCATGGACTGTAGACTACCAGGCTCCTCAGCCCATGGAATTTTCCAGGCAAGAGTACTGGAGTGTGTTGCCATTTCTTTCTCCAGGGGATCTTCCCAACCCAGGGATCAAACCCAGGTCTCCCGCATTGAAGGCAGATGCTTTTTACTGTACTGAAGTAGGTTTATAATAGTTTTCGCACAAATAACATATTTTTAAAAGCAAACACACAAAAATAAAACATTTTTAATATTACAGTACAATACCTTGAGATGTATAGTCGTATATAGTACAACAGCTGGCATACAGGGGCTGGCATCAAGTGAAAAAGGCAGAAGAATTACTGACTGGAGAAGGGAGAGGGAGGGAGAGAAGCAAATGCTGAAGGGTCATGAGAAGTAGAAGTTTGAGGGAGAGCTGCAATTTCACTCATGTCTGACATTGATGTCTCAGGTCCTGGTTCTTTTCTGGATTCAATTCTATCTACCCTCTTAAAATACGTCCAGTGACTTCTGGGTAGTAGCTCTGTTTTTCTCATCATAGACGCTATAATAGTGCTGGATTACATTCTGAACAGCTCCTGCAACCTTCCTATACCATCCTAATTTCAGGTCCCATACCGTAAAAACTAACAGTGCCTTCTCAAAGAAATAAAATCCCCTCTCCATTTCCTGCATCCCGAATCTATGGTTCTTCAGTTACTTCTTCTTCTTGTCTCTTTTTGTCCTTTCTCTGAGCCTCCAGTTCCATCAAGTCTTCGTTAGTAAGCTCCTCGTGTTGCACAGCGAGGAGTTCAATGAAGTGTCCCTCTTGCAGTTCTAGCTTGAAATATAGATGTTGGGATGCACATTCATGAAAATGTAGGCCAGACTCATGGACTATAATAACTCATGTGATTGGACATGCAAACCCACATTTGCATCTTTTAAAGTTGACAACTTCAAGGTTCATATGTAGGGGACTTCCTGTAGTCTCTAGTGTTCTAGGTTTTAGACTTCGCATCAGAGGCAATATGTCTTCTGCTCAATCGTAAAAAATCAAAAGTTAACGTTTTTTTGAGCAGCTTATGTTTACAACCAATTGAGTGAAAAGTACAGAGAATTCCCACACACTCCAAGCCCTTACACAAGCACACTCTCCTCCTCCTCATCTCACACCAGAATCACAGTTGTTACAGTCCATGAACGTACATGATACATCTTATCACCCAATGTCTATAGTTTACAGTAGGGCTCACTCTTCATGTTGTACTTTCTGGGTTTGGACAAATGTGGGACTTGTATCCACCATTGTATCATATGGACTCATTCCACTGTCCTAAAAATCGTCTGTGCTCTGCCTAGTCATCCCTCTTTCCCAGTCCCTGTGAAGGACTGATCCTTTCACTGTCTCCACAGTTTTGCCTTTTCAGGAATGTCATATATTGGAATCTACAGTATGTAGCTTTTTCAGATTGGCTCCTTTCACTTAGTAATGTGTATTTCAGTTTCCTCCCTGTAATGTAGGTTGTTTTCTATAACATGGCCTCCAATCCAGTGACTGGTGTCTTTATAAGAAAACAACACAGAGGACATAAGCACACACACAGTGGGGAGGCAGTGTGAAGAGAAGGCAGAGGCTGGAGTGATGGACCTGCATGCCAAGAAAGCCCACGTGCTTCGGGCACCCCCAGAAGCTGGAAGAGACAAGGAAGGGTTCTTCCCTGGTCCTTTGAAGGGGAGCGTGATCCTGCCTATACCTTGATTTCAGACATCTACCCTGGAGAGTTGGGAGACAATGTTTTTGTTTTAAGCCACCTAGTTGGTGGTACTAGGAAACTTAATACAATGGTCATGAACTCATGTCGGCTTCGGAGCCAGTGCTATTATTCTCGAGAATAATAACCCATTCCTGCCTAGATACAAGAGGAGAAGGACTGGTGCAGGTCAAGCTGTAAGAGTCTGCTGACACATTTAGTTGCAGTAACCAAACTGAGAGACAAGCCTTGTGCAGAACCCTCCATAGGGATGTTTACATTGACATAGCCGCACAAACCCAAGACTCCTTGTCCTGTGAGATTTACTTGGGGATAGTTAGTAAATTTCTTCTCCAAGACTTGGAGAGAGGTAAGAATTTCAACTAAAAAGTAAACAGCTGATAATATCCTTATAATACTTTTTAGCCTCTGCTCCTCTATCATCAAGTATACAAAAGATCCCTCTCCAATTTTATTTTCATCCTCTATCCTCACTTGCACTTCCCATTCCCCAGTATTCGTCCACACTAATGTGTGTTGTGTAAGTCCTTGGATTTATGTGTTTCTACTAAAAGATGTCATTCTGTGAATGACTGTGTCTTTAGTTTATGTAGATCTAATTATGCTTTACATCTCAATTATACTCAGCATTCTTTTTAAAAGATCTATGTAGGTTTTCATGCACATACAATTCATTGTTTATAACTTGAATTTTACTGTCTGTATCCACCAGATTTTATTTATCAGTTTCTCTAGTGATAAACACCAAGCTGCCTCTGACACTTCCCACCACTGCAACAATGCTACCTACGAAGAGGATTTAGGGATCAGGGTGAGAGTCCCTTTGTTGGCTCCTAAAGTAATTGTATGTTTAATTCTGCTGTGTATTGCCAATTTGTTCAGGGTGACTCTGGCATTGTGAAAATGGAGAATCATCCAAATAATTTCTATTTGTTCCATCTTGCGGAGAGGCCTCTGTCTGCCAGGTCTAAGTCACACACAGCCCAGTTCCACAGGCTTGAAACATTCAGGGAAACAGAAAGTCCCTCACCTTTTTTGTTTTTGTGTGTAGCTGAAGCATGTGGAGACTCAGAGAGATAGTTATATTTATGACCTAGAAGGTTGTCAGTTTAAATACAACACTACATTTCTCAAAAAAAAAATATATATATATATATATTTGAACTAATACACCACATATTCTTTATCCATCTGTCTGAACATTGGGGATTTTTACATCTCTTGGCTGTTGCAAATAAGGTTGCAATAAATGTGTGCGTGCTTTTTTGCTCAGTCATGTCTGACTCTTTTTTACCCTGTGGATTGTATCCTGCCAGGCTCCTCTGTCCATGGGATTCTCTAGGCAAGAATACTGTGTGGGTTGCTATTCCCTTCTCCAGGGGATCGTCCCAACTCAAGGATTGAACCTGGGTCTCCTGCATTGCAGGTAGATACTTTACTGCCTGAGCCACTGTGAAAATTTACAGTGCAAATACCTCTTTGAGATATTGCTATGAATTCTTTTGGATATCTACCTAGGAGTGAGGTTGTTGGATCATACAGTACTTGCATTAAAAAAAAAGTTCAGGAAGCCTGGTGCTGTTTGACATAGCAGCTGTACCATTTTACATTCCCAACTACTTTCAGATTTTTTAAGAAATATGAACACCCTAGGGACTAAATCCTTACCCACATAGTGTCCTTGTCTTTACAGACAGGATATGAAGAGACCAGAAGGCATCTGTGGTTCTGACAGTCATTAAATGGTTTGCATCCATTCTCAGAATTTAATTGCTCCATGCATAGGTGCATAGTCTGGTGAGTCAAAACCTTGTTGTTCTCGTTCAGTCACTCAGTCATGCCCAGCTCTGAGACCCCATAGACTGCAGCACGTCAGGCTTCCCTGTCCTTCACTGTTTCCTGGAGTTTGTTCAAATTCATGTCCATGGAGTCAGTGATACCATCAAACCATCTCATTCTCTGTTGCTCTCTTCTGCCCTCAATCTTTCCCAGCATCAGGATTTTTCTGTTGAGCCAGGTCTTTAAATCAGGTGGCCAAAGTACTGGAGTTTCAGCTTCAGTATCAGCCCTTCCAATGAATATTCAGGGTTGATTTCATTTAGTATTGAGTGGTTTGATTTCCTTGCTATCCAAGGGACTCTCAAGAGTCTTCTCTAGCACCACAATTTAAAAACATCCATTCTTTGGCCTTCAGCCTTCTTTATGGTCCAACTCTCTCCTGTATACATGACTAGTGGAAAAACCATACCTTTGACTATACCAACCTTTGACAGCAAAGTGATGTCTCTGCTTGTTAACATACTGTCTATGTTGATCATAGCTTTCCTCTGAAGGAGAAAGCATCTTTTAATTTTGTGGCTGAAATCACCGTCCACAGTGATTTTGGAACCCAAGAAAATAAAATATGTCATTGTTTTCACTTTTTCCCTTTCTATTTGATAGGAAGTGATGCTACTTAATGCCATGATCTTAGTTATTTGAATGTTAAATTTAAAGTTAAGTTAAAGACAGCTTTTTCACTCTCCTCTTTCACCTTCAACAAGAGGCTCTTCAGTTCCACGTTGATTTCTCCTGTTAAGGTGGTATCATCTGCATATCTGAGATTGTTGATATTTCTCCTAGCAGTCTTGATTTCAGCTTGTGTTTCATCCAGCATGACATTGCATATGAAGAAGTCTAAAAGGTGGTGTTATCCACACTAAGCCTTGAAAGGTCCTAGAAGTTAGCTGGAGCAAGACAGCAAGAAGGGCTTCCAGGTTGATAAGGCAGCCTGGAAAAACACAGAGAAGAGAGAATTTGACTCATACAGAGATTTCCTGATTCTTCAGTATGACTGGGGCTTAGAAATCTTATTAAAATCTGCAATTTTGATTTTCTATTTAATCATTAGCTTTTCTGTGGCATATGTAGATGTTTAAACTTTTTATGTACTAATCTCCCTAGTCAGTCAGCAAAGGCTGGGCTGCGATGTCCATCTTTCTTTTCATTGTAACAGCAGAAGTTGCTAACTGAATACCAAAGGTATGAATATCTTCATTACACTAAGAGACACTCCTTGACTTCATATAGTTTATGGTCTTGGTGGGAAAAGGTAGTGAAAGTGTTGGTCACTCAGTCGTGTCCAACTTTTGTGACCCCATGGACTGTAGCCTGCCAGGTTCCTCTGTCCTTGGAATCCTCCAGGCAGGATCCCCTTTTCCAGGGGATCTTTTGAACCCAGGGATCAAAGCTAGGTCTCGCACTTTGCAGGCAGATTCTTGACCATCGGAGCCACGAGGGAAGCCCCTTAGTGGGAAAGCCAGGCTTTAAAGAAGGATTTGTAAATTTTATAAATAAGAACTGTATGCTGTACACTGTATGCTCTGGGAACCTGTAGAAAACGAATGGAGGAGGCTCAGAAGGTTTATCTGATGAAATGGAAGCAGATAGGCTAGATGGTCTTCAGAGGAAAAGAGTCAGGTAATTTTAGTGTAGGAGAAGCCATTTTAGGCTGTAAGCTATTTTATGATCTAAGCCTGGCCACAAAGCTCACCCTTGAACAGGCCTTAGTAATAATGTTCATAAGAGAATAATATTACTGTTATCAAACAAGAAAAGCAACAATAGAAAATATAGCAAATTAATGTTTGCTAATTGAAGTCACAAAATTCAGGAAAGGTCAACATCATCATCCCTTTATTATAGTACTTCAGTCACTAAGTCATACCTGACTCTTTGTAACACCAAGGACTGTACATACCAGGCTTCCTGTCATTCGCCCTCTTGATAAAATGGCAAATTGAAAAAAGAGTTCCAATTCTGTTTCAATGATATAGGTTAGCATAAAGCACTTTCTTGAGGTTTATTGCAGAATTTTGACCCTTCCTCAAGCACTCAATCATTAGATCAACAGAAACCTAAGGGATGATGACTCTTGAAAGTTTCTTGGTCAGAAAGGAGATCAAGCAAATCAATCCTCGGTGAAATCAACCCTGAATATTCACTGGAAGGCCTGATAATGAAGCTGAAGCTCCAATACTTTGGCCATCTCACACAAAGAGCTGACTCTTTGGAAAAGACCCTGATACTGGGAAAGACTGAGGGCAGGTGGACAAGGAGGTCAACAGAGAATGAGATGGCCGGGTGGCATCACTGACTCAACGGACATGAGTTTGAGCAAGCTCCAGAGGAGGGCAAATGACAGGAAGCCTGGCATACTACAGTCCTTGGTGTTACAAAGAGTCAGGTATGACTTAGTGACTGAAATACCACAATAAAGGGATGATGATGTTGACCTTTCCTGAATTTTGTGACTTCAGTCTACTAGAGCTTGGGACTTTGTCAACCTTTGCCCAAATTCTCTGCTGACTTCTCTCTGCTCAGGTCCCTTAATGAGTATGCATATACACTTTTAGCTTAAAACTTCCCCAATTTTGCTGTTCCTGGAGACACTGCTTTGGGAAAGAGCTCCAATGGTCTCCTTACTTGCTGCAAGTAACAAACCCTTCCTTCTCCTTATCTCTGGTTTGGTTGACATCCATCAAGAAATGAACCCAGTTTGGGGATAACAAAGGGAAGAAGAATAACGCCTAATTTACTGCTGAAACATCATAGCTGTTATTAGAACATGAATGAGGAGTTATATCCCTCACATAATTTTAGAGCACAATGAATTTTATTTTCAGCATAAGTCTCCTAGTAAATTGTCAGCAAGCATTTAACAGAAGGCTTCCTGTGTACTGTTTTGGATCTGTCAGGAATTCTCTGTTCCTTATTAATTCCTGAATATTCAGGTATTAAGAGGAGAGGTAGGCCTCTCCCGGGGCTGAGAAATCTAGGCATGTCCTTCGTTTTTCTATACAGTGATAAGTACCCTCTTCCTTTTTATGAACCATATGGTAAAAGTGATTATTCACAACTCTCTCTTTAATATGGATCGCCTATGTTTTGTAAGTCTGGAATTTTAATCTTTATCTTTGCTGAAAATAACTACAGTATATACGCCCACACCATGTTGATTAGAACACCTTTGCTCCATCAGAGTTTTGGTCCCCCTGTCTTGCTTTCTCTCTCTCTCTCTCTCTCTCTCTCTCGCTCTCGCTCTCGCTCTCGCTCTCGCTCTCTCTCTCTCAGGCTATTTCTTTGGAATGCAGAGGTCCTCTGGGTTCACTTTCTTGCCCGGGCTTCTAAGACCCTCTCTAGCAGGCGCCCTGCACCTTCACCCCATTGAGAGGGCGCCTGAGGCCTTCATGAACAGAGCAAGCCCTGTGCAGGGGCTTTATTGGCTTTCTGTGTAAACCAAGGAATATCAGCCTCTTTTTCTCTCCTTTACTTTCTTATCGGTTGACTCCAGACCACCAGGTTCCAGTCCATTAAGGGACCTCAGCAAGTGGCGCCCAGAACAGGAGCTTGGTACACGTAGGCAGATTTGGACGGAGTGACCCCAGGGCTTATTAAGGCCAGTGAGTACTAAGACATGGGTGCAATGGCTGGAAAGCCCCATCACTTTTCTGTTTTACTGCATCACTTGTTTAAAGTTCAGGGACTGAATGAACGTACGCTGATCTTTAGCTAGATTACAAACTGCTATTTCCCGTACTGTAATTGGAGAAGAAGCCAAAAGGCAACTAGAGAAATTACTTGATTATGAAAATGCAAATCAGGAATGTCAAAAAGCTATAGCTCCAATTCGTGAGACAGGACTATTATTGATTTTTTGAGGGCTTGTCACAATCTAGGGTTAGAAACTCAAAAGACGCAAATGCTAGTTAAAACAATGGTTGCTGCTAAGAAAGGGAAATGAAAGATGCTTTATATGTGGAAATAAGAACCATTTAAAAAGGGACTGCCCTAAAAAAGCTGGAAAAAATGAAAATAAAAAACCTCCAAAAATCTGCCCTCGCTGCCATAGAGGAATACGTTGGGCCAAAGATTGTAAATATAGTTTTGACATTAAAGGGAAACCTATTCCAAGAAACTCCAAACGGGGATGCCCAGGTCCCCTTCAACAAATACCTGGGGCAAATTCCAATGTTTTTCCTCAAACTCTCAATATCCAGCAATGCTGCCATTGATATACCAGCTTTGTTTTTAGGCAATATGTAGTTAATGAGCTCTATTTAAATTCAAATTCATGTAAACTAAAAAATATTTAATATTAAATATGTTTATTTAAGTATAAATACAATTTAAATATAATTTTTTGCTAATCTAATTAGAACTTGTCTTAAGTCATCAACATTATATAATATTGTTAGGTCTAAGGTAAACCAATTTGTCAACAAAAAGGTAACTCTTTATATATATATATATATATATATATATATATATATAAATGAGATAAAAACTTTTAGATAAACTCTCTACTTCAGTATTCTTGCCTTGAGAACCCCATGAACAGTATGAAAAGACAAAATGACAGGATACCAAAAGAGGAACAGCCACAGGTCATTAGGTGCCCAATATGCTACTGGAGATCAGTGGAGAAATAACTCCAGAAAGAATGAAGGGATGGAGCCAAAGCAAAAACAATACCCAGTTGTGAATGTGATTGGTGATAGAAGCAAGATCCGATGCTGTAAAGAGCAATATTGCATAGGAACCTGGAATGCCAGGTCCATGAATCAAGGCAAATTGGAAGTGGTCAAACAGGAGATGGCAAGGGTGAACGTTGACATTCTAGGAATCAGTGAACTAAAATGGACTGGAATGGGGGAATTTAGCTCAGATGACCATTAAATCTACTACTGTGGGCAGGAATCACCCAGAAGAAATGGAGTAGCCATCATGGTCAACAAAAGAGTTCGAAATGCAGTACTTGGATGCAATCTCAAAAACGACAGAATGATCTCTGTTCATCTCCAAGGCAAACCATTCAATATCACAGTTATCCAAGTCTATGCCCCAACCAGTAACGCTGAAGAAACTGAAGTTGAATGGTTTTATGAAGACCTACAAGATCTTTTAGAACTAACACCCATAAAGGATATCCTTTTCATTCTAGGGGACTGGAATGCAAAAGTAGAAGACAAGAAACACCTGAAGTAACAGGCAAGTTTGGCCTTGGAATGCGGAATGAAGCAGGGCAAAGACTAATAGAGTTTTGCCAAGAAAATGCACTGGTCCTAGCAAACACCCTCTTCCAACAATACAAGAGAAGACTCTACACATGGACATCACCAGATGATCGACACCGAAATCAGAGAAGATGGAGAAGATGGAGAAGATGGAGAAGCTGTATACAGTCAACAAAAAGAAGACCAGGAGCTGACTGTGGCACAGATCATGAACTCCTTATTGCCAAATTCAGACTCAAATTGAAGAAAGTAGGGAAAACCCCTGGACCATTCAGGTATGACCTAAATCAAATCCCTTATGATTATACCGTGGAAGTGAGAAATAGATTTAAGGGCCTAGATCTGATAGATAGAGTGCCTGATGAACTATGGATGGAGGTGCGTGACATTGTACAGGAGACAGGGATCAAGAACATCCCCATGGAAAAGAAATGCAAAAAACAAAATGGCTGTCTGGGGAGGCCTTACAAATAGCTGTGAAAAGAGGAGAGGCAAAAAGCAAAGGAGAAAAGGAAAGATATAAGCATCTGAATGCAGAGTTCCAAAGAATAGCAAGAAGAGATAAGAAAGCCTTCCTCAGTGATCAATGCAAAGAAATAGAGGAAAACAACAGAATGGGAAAGACTAGAGATCTCTTCAAGACAATTAGAGATACCAAGGGAATATTTCATGCAAAGTTGGGCTTGATAAAGGACAGAAATGGTATGGACCTAACAGAAGCAGAAGACATTAAGAAGAGGTGGCAAGAATACACAGAAGAACTGTACAAAAAGATCTTCACCACCCAGATAATCGTGATGAAGTGATCACTAATATAGAGCCAGACATCTTGGAATGTGAAATAAAGTGGGCCTTACAAAGCATCACTACGAACAAAGCTAGTGGAGATGATGGAATTCCAGTTGAGCTGTTTTAAATCCTGAAAGATGATGCTGTGAAAGTGCTGCACTCAATATGCTAGCAAACTTGGAAAACTCAGCAGTGGCCACAGGACTGGAAAAGGTCAGTTTTCATTCCAATCCCAAAGAAAGTCAATGCTAAAGAATGCTCCAACTACCGCATAATTGCACTCATCTCACACGCTAGTAAAGTAATGATCAAAATTCTGCAAGCCAGGCTTCTGCAATACGTGAACCATGAACTCCCTGATGCTCAAGCTGGTTTATAAAAGGCAGTGGAACCAGAGATCTAATTGCCAACATCTGTTGGATCATGGAAAAAGCAAGAGAGCTCCAGAAAAACATCTATTTCTCCTTTATTGACTATGCCAAAGCCTTTGACTGTGTGGATCACAATAAACTGTGGACATTTCTGAGAGAGATGGGAATACCAGACCACCTGACCTGCCTCTTGAGAAATCTGTATGCAGGTCAGGAAGCAACAGTTAGAAATGGACATGGAGCAACAGACTGGTTCCAAATAGGAAAAGGAGTACGTCAAGGCTGTATATTGTCACCCTGCTTATTTAACTTCTATGCAGAGTACATCATGAGAAACACTGGACTGGAAGAAACACAAGCTGAAATCAAGATTGCCAGGAGAAATATCAGTAACCTCAGATATGCAGATGACACCACCCTTATGGCAGAAAGTGAAGAGGAGCTAAAAAGCCTCTTGATGAAAGTGAAAGAGGAGAGTGAAGAAGTTGGCTTAAAGGTCAACATTCAGAAAACGAAGATCATGGCATCCAGTCCCATCTCTTCATGGGAAATAGATGCAGAAACAATGTCAGACCTTAATTTTTTGGGCTCCAAAATCATTGCAGATAGTGACTGCAGCCATAAAATTAAAAGACACTTACTCCTTGGAATAAAGATTATGACCAACCTAGACAGTATATTCAAAGCAGAAACATTCCTCTGCCAACTAAGGTCCATCTAGCCAAGGCTATGGTTTTTCCTGTGGTCATGTATGGATGTGAGAGTTGGACTGTGAAGAAAGCTGAGCGCCGAAGAATTAATGTTTTTGAACTGTGGTGTTGGAGAAGACTCTTGAGAGTCCCTTGGACTGCAAGGAGATCCAACCAGTCCATTCTGAAGGAAATCAACCCTGGGATTTCTTTGGAAGGAATGATGCTAAAGCTGAAACTCCAGTACTTTGGTCACCTTATGCAAAGAGTTGACTCATTGGAAAAGCCTCTGATGGTGGGAGGGATTGGGGGCAGGAGGAGAAGGGGATGACCGAAGATGAGATGGCTGGATTGCATCACGGACTTGATGGACGTAAGTCTGAGTGAACTCTGGGAGATGGTGATGGACAGGGAAGCCTGGCGTGCTGCGATTCATGGGGTCGCAAGGAGTTGGACATGACTGAGTGACTGAACTGAACCGAACTGTGGTAGTTTGAGCATTCTTTGGCATTGCCTTTCTTTGGGATTGGAATGAAAACTGACCTCTTCCAGTCCTGTGGCCACTGCTGAGTTTTCCAAATTTACTGGCATATTGAGTGCAGCACTTTCACAAGATCATCTTCCAGGATTTGAAATACCTCAACTGCAGTTCCATCCCCTCCACTAGCTTTGTTCGTAGTGATGCTTTCTAAGGCTCACTTGACACACATTCCAGGATATCTGGCTCCAGGTGAGTGATCACACCATCGTGATTATCTTGGTCGTGAAGATCTTTTTTGTACACCTCTCCTGTGTATTCTTGCCACCTCTTCTTAATATTTTCTGCTTTTCTTAGGTCCATACCATTTCTGTCCTTATTGAGGCCATCTTGCATGAAATGTTCCCTTGGTATCTCTAATTTTCTTGAAGAGGTCTCTAGTCTTTCCCATTCTGTTGTTTTCCTCTATTTCTTTGCATTGATCACTGAGGAAGGCTTTCTTATCTCTCCTTGCTATTCTTTGGAACTCTGCATTCAGATGCTTATATCTTTCCTTTTCTCCTTTGCCTTTCACTTCTCTTCTTTTCAGAGCTATTTGTAAGGCCTCCCCAGACAGCCATTTTGTTTTTTTGCATTTCTTTTCCATGGGGATGTTCTTGATCCCTGTCTCCTGTACAATGTCGCGCACCTCCATCCATAGTTCATCAGGCACTCTATCTATCAGATCTAGGCCCTTAAATCTATTTCTCACTTCCACGGTATAATCATAAGGGATTTGATTTAGGTCATACCTGAATGGTCTAGTGGTTTTCCCTACTTTCTTCAATTTGAGTCTGAATTTGGCAATAAGAAGTTCATGATCTGAGCCACAGTCAGCTCCCAATCTTGTTTTTGCTGACTGTATAGAGCTTCTGCATCTTTGTCTGCAAAGATGGACATAATCAATCTGATTTCGGTGTCAATCATCTGGTGATGTCCGTGTGTAGAGTCTTCTCTTGTATTGTTGGAAGAGGGTGTTTGCTATGACAAGTGCATTCTCTTGGCAAAACTATAGATGAGACTAAAAATGCCAAAGCTTCATTCTGGTATCTTAAGGAATATAAACTCTTTTATGCTAAATTTCATTCTGGCCAACAAAATGAATTATATGCTCTTATTTCATTTATTTGCCTACATTCTTCTAGGCTATCGTCCATGGGGTCGCTAAGAGTTGGACACCACTGAGCGACTTCACTTTCACCTTATCCCATTAATATAGTCTCTGAGTCTATACAGTCTGCTTGTGTGTTTAAAAATATAGAAACCTTCATCATAAACTGCAATCAACCTATTATTCAACAATTCTTTTTGAAACTACAATCTGTTGTTTGAAATGGTAATTCTCCCATTTATATTATACATATTGGAACATATTCTTATATTCAGGGCCCAATGACTTATGATAATGAACAAGCTGATAAACTGGTTTCCTTTGCTACTCCGGAGGAACAGCATGTTCTGTTGCACAATATTGCTGGCTCCCTACACCAGCTATGGAAAATCCCATACCACCAGGCTAAAGAAATTATTAGTAATTGCTCTACTTGTAGACCCATAATCTTTGACCCATCGCACAAGGTATTAAACCTCACGGTTTGCAACCTAATGAACTATGGCAAACGGATGTAACTCAGTGCCCCGAGCTTCCTCCATTTTATTTCCTACATGTCTGTATAGACACAAATACCTCTTTTATCTGGGCCACACCTCTTTGCAGTGTGGCTACACAACATGTTATACCCTGCTTATATTTCTAGACACTTTAAACAATTTTTACAATCTTTATCCATTAAACATATTGCAGGTATTATAGTCCACAGACACAAGATATAGTGAAATGAACACATCATACACTAAAGTGGCAAAAAAAAATTTTTTTAAGGACTGGAAATGGTCAGTTTTCATTCCAATCCCAAAGAAAGGCAATGCCAAAGAATGCTCAAACTACCGCACAATAGCACTCATCTCACATGCTAGTAAAGTAATGATCAAAATTCTCCAAGCTGGGCTTCAACAATACATGAACTGTGAACTTCCTGGGGTTCAAGCTAGTTTTAGAAAAGGCAGAGGAACCAAAGATCAAATTGCCAACATCTGCTGGATCAAGGAAAAAGCAAGAGAGTTCCAGAAAAACATCTATTTCTGCTTTATTGACTATGCCAAAGCCTTTGACTGTGTGGATCACAATAAACTGTGGACATTTCTGAGAGAGATGGGAATACCAGACCACCTGACCTGCCTCTTGAGAAATCTGTATGCAGGTCAGGAAGCAACAGTTAGAAATGGACATGGAGCAACAGACTGGTTCCAAATAGGAAAAGGAGTCCGTCAAGGCTGTATATTGTCATCCTGCTTATTTAACTTCTATGCAGAGTACATCATGAAAAACGCTGGACTGGAAGAAACACAAGCTGAAATCAAGATTGCCAGGAGAAATATCAGTAACCTCAGATATGCAGATGACACCACCCTTATGGCAGAAAGTGAAGAGGAGCTAAAAAGCCTCTTGATGAAAGTTAAAGAGGAGAGTGAAGAAGTTGGCTTAAAGCTCAACATTCAGAAAAAGAAGATCATGGCATCCGGTCCCATCACTTCATGGGAAATAGATGGGTAAATAGTGGAAACAGTGTCAGACTTTATTTTGGGGGGCTCCAAAATCACTGCAGATGGTGACTGCAGCCAAGAAATTAAAAGATGCTTACTCCTTGGAAGAAAAGTTATGAGCAACCTAGATAGCATATTGAAAAGCAGAGACATTACTTTGCCAACTAAGGTCTGTCTAGTCAAGGCTATGGTTTTTCCTGTGGTCATGTATGGATGTGAGAGCTGGACTGTGAAGAAGGCTGAGTGCCAAAGAGTTGATGCGTTTGAACTGTGGTGTTGGAGAAGACTTTTGAGAGTCCCTTGGACTGCAAGGAGATCGAACCAGTCCATTCTGAAGGAGATCAGCCCTGGGATTTCTTTGGAACGAATGATGCTAAAGCTGAAACTCCAGTACTTCAGCCACCTCCTGAGAAGAGTTGACTCATTGGAAAAGACTGTGATGCCTGCAGGGATTGGGGGCAGTCGGAGAAGGGGACGACCAAGGATGAGATGGCTGGATGGCATCACTGACTCGATGGATGTGAGTCTGAGTGATCTCCGGGAACTGGTGATGGACAGGGAGGCCTGGCGTGCTTTTATTCACGGGGTCGCAAAGAGTCGGACATGAATGAGTGACTGAACTCAACTGAATTGATGTTTACACTATTGAAACTTTAGGGAAAGAACAAAAATATTATGTAAATAGTTACTAATGCATTATTACCTTGACAAAGGACTTCTTGGCTGGCTTGAGGTTGGAATGGTACCCACTCCTCTTCTTTGAATCGTCCTCTATAAACAAATTGGGCCTGAACAATGGGACATTTGGAAACTTGCTGCAAACAAGGAAAAATTTGGAACTTGGACTGGACATTTCACAGAGACCTTTTGTGGCCATAGTAACTATTTCTTTTGCTATAATTGTTGCAGGAAGAGGGACCCCTTCCAGGGCCTGAGACTAGGCTCTTGTCTAACACTCAGAAATTAATTGTCTGAGGAGACACATGTACTGACAAAGCAAGTGATTTTATTGGGAAAGGGCACCCGGGTGGAAAGCAGTAGGGTAAGGAAACCCAGGAGAAGTGCTCTGCCGCGTGGCTCACAATGTCAGGTTTTATGGTGATGGGATTAGTTTCCGGGTGGTCTTTGGCCAATCATTCTAATTCAGAGTCTTTCCTGGTGGCGCACACATCGCTCAGCCAAGATGGATGCTAGCGAGAGGGATTCTGGGAAGTGGACGGACATGCAGTGTCTCCTTTAGACCTTTCCCGAACTCTTCCGGTTTGTGGTGGCTTATTAGTTCCATATTCCTTATCAGGATCTCCTGTCATAAAACAACTCATGCAAATGGTTACTATGGTGCCTGGCCAGGGTGGGCGGTTTCAATCAGTGTGCTTCCCCTAACAACTCCCCCTTGAGAGACTTCATACTCAAGATACTTCTTGGGAATTGGGGCAGAGGTCTCTTTCTTCTGTAACTTCTTCCTGCTGTGCATGGGCATAGGTCTGCCTAGCAGAGCAGAAGTCTCTCTCCACCTGATCTAAGTTGAGGTGTTCCACATCTGAAACCAGCTTCTACCCTTGTAGTAACAGCAATTTAGTTGGCCCCTCTCAGAGATGAAATAGACAAGGGCCAAACAGGAGACCTAACAGGATGGTCATCTCTGGTCCCCAGAAACAGAAGGCAACATTTGGAGTGGGGGTTACAGGGTTTGTGACCCTTTTTGATTGGTTGGTGGTAAGGCAACAGAGCTGTGCTCTAGGAATCTTGTGTTCATTCTGAAGTTACCATCCTCCACCTGGGTGAGGGCTCAAAGACATTGTTATGCATATCTCTTTGAGTAGGAACAAGGACTCTGTCTGGAGGCTGTACCAACCTTTGATTATTTCTCCTGTTTCTGTATCCCCTCCCTTCCCTGATTGGCAGTTGTTTGAATCCACGCTTTGGAACTCAGGGAAGGTCAAGGAGGCTGAATGAAGCCTATATCCTACAGATAAGAGAGAACACAGAACAGATCTGTACTCCACAGCCACAGAGTCCCACTCACTTTTAATTTAGAGAACTAGGCAACTATGACTGTGATAACTTCCTGTCAAAATGGGGCATAGGACTGCCTCAGCTTGGAGTATAGACACTGAATTGGAAGTATTTCTGAGTTCCAAGCTCTAGATCTGAGTCTTGTATGATTAAAATCCTAATCCCTTGGTCTGCCATTTTGGTGTAACAGACCCAATTAGAAGTAGTTGGAGGAGTGATAACTGGAATTTAGTAGACAAAATAAATCTCATTTCTTTTTAGAAGAATAGGCCTGAAACCCAGTCTGGACCTGGCACTTCAGGGAGACTTGTAGCCAGGTAGCCAGTTGCCTAGTTTTATATAAAGTAAGGTTACTAGCTTCCAGCAGATATTGTTTTGAGAATGGTGGCATCCAAGCCTGAAACAAGAAAACTCAAGTGTTTAGCAATACAAGGTCTAATCTGAAAGTATACCCACAGCATCACCTAGTTATTTCCCAGGATATCTGAACCATAGCTACTCTATTTTGACTTTTAACTGTAAACTTTTCCTTAATAGCCAAAGCAGATTTCACCATTAATGAAGTCAGTGTTTCTCTAGGTATGAGAAGATGCAAGAATTGGGACTCATAAAATCTTCTGAAAAGATCTATTTGAAGGCCTGTTCTGCCAGATTTTCCCAGAGAACAGAGTGCCTCATTCCTGATTTTCACCCTGAACTCCTTTCAGGGGAGTTGAAGGTCAGCAGTTGCAGTGGCCATGATTTAATCTTTGTAGATGCAGATGGAAAGTGTCAGTCTTCAGTTGGCAGAGCCCCCTTTTGCTCATAAACTTGACCGTGATTTAGAGGGGGTAAAATTTCATGACCATTTTATCCCATGGTGCTGAGAATGTCCATTCTCAGGTTTGACAAAGATTTTGTTGACAGGCCACTCAAAGTGCTGTTACTGGACTAGGCCATAAAACAGTATCCAAAATTCTCTGGACCACCTGTCTTACTAGCCTCTTGGTCCAGGAAAATATTTCCTCTTGTTGCTTCTTTCCATATCTAGAGTTACTCTCTTACCATCATCGATCTCATATGGGACTATATATTATTCTATTAGAGCCCTCAGATACACATTTGACAGTGTAAGAAACAGCAAGTTTGTAAAACAGGTGAAATACAAATAACATAGCCAGCAGTATTAGTAAAGTCACAAGTAAGACTTAAGTTAAGAGCTTCCATTAGATGTAGCCCAGTATATCTCAAGTCATCTGACTTAGTCTGCTCTGTTGAATCTTTATCTTCCAGGGAAATTATGTATTGGCACCATCTATAAGGCACATAGCCCAGTTTTCTAGTGTTACTAGACTGATTATCCTTAGTATGATTTAATTGTTTCCAACACAGAGACTTTAAACCTAAATTACTATAGCCTGGTGTTATCTATATAAATCCATCCCATATTTGTGGGAGATTTTTCCCTCCTTTGTGTGGAAACTTTGCTTGTTCTGATAGAGCTTGGGTAATAGAAGGAAGCTCAAATTTATGGCCAGAGTCAAAGGAGGCATTATTAATTGGCCCGGTGAGGGGATCCTATCTAGTAATATCACAGTGACCTGAATATGACTATAATTTTTTTTTTAAGTAAATTTTCTCAGGTCCAACCAGTTAGAGTCTGGTAGTAGAGAAATTTACCAAAGTAACCCAGAATTGGCCACAAACCCAACAAATAGATTGATTTTTAAAACTAGCATAGGATCAGGCCTCTGCTAGAAAAGCATTTGATTTATATGCAAAGGTCTAAGAAGTCAAGAAAACATAAATGATCATACGAATCAGGTCCATCATCTTGGGGAAGCTGTCCACCTCTGATGTCGTCATCTTCTCATCCTGGTGTAGTGTACTTTCTCCTGATAAAAAAAAGTCCTTCCATCCAGGTTGGAGACAGCCCCTTAAATTACGTCTTTTTCTAGTCCTGGTTGCAGGTCATGAGGCATCTGCTCTTCATCCGAAGATAGATTACTGAGATAAGCTTCAGAAACAAACTTAGGGTGTTCTTTAAGATTTCAATTAAATTTTGCATTAATATCACATAACATCAAAGAACTATCTAAGAATGAGTCTTACTAGATGCAGACCTCCATTAACAAATTGGGATTTAACATTTTTTGAAATATCTTTTTCTCCCTAAATTTACCCTCATTTTTATCAAATATAACCAAATTAAGGTTAGTTTGTTTGCAAAATAGGTCTGTTCTCACTAATTTTGGTCTGATGATTTATATAACCATAATTGATTATAGACTTTTTATTTTGCTAAAACGTTTATAGAGTCTCAGACTGAACTTTTAAAATCAAACAGGGCTGGGAAACTCACACCAAAGGCTTAGCACAGATTTTGCCTAACAAATCTAGGTGAATTCTTCCCTTTTTAAGGTCTCAAAAATTTCTTGAGATTTTTGTACCCGTGAGATAATCTTCCTAACTCATTTGATAAACTTACTGGAAACCTAAGAATTTCCAATTTTTGGAGGAGTCAGATAGAGAGAAAATATATTGTTTAGTATATAACGTTTAATTTTACCAAAGTATTGTCATAATTAGTCTAAGAAGAAGGTTTTGTCTACTCCCTGAAAACATAAGATTCAAATCTGTAATTTTTCAGATAGAAACCATTTAAGTTATAAGCATATTCGCTGGTTCATTCACTCCTTCTGCTAACTTTTGTGAAGTCATCAGGTTTTCCAATAGAATACCAGGACATATCAGAATGTTAAGAAACCCATATAATTTCTAGGATATCTGTATTAGTAATTTTACCATACATTATAACATGAGTGGATTTATTACTCATTAGAAAATCTTTTTCATGTAATTTAACCAAACAAACAAACACAGTGTAATATCTTTCTTTGGGATGTTTCAGGGGCCCTCTGAAGCACCCCAAAGTTAGCTAGAGGTCAAAGGAACTTCAAAAGAACTCGATTTAGGAAATATTATCAAAAAGATCAATTAAAAGCATTTAGAACATTTGGTCAGATTTAGTCAGTGTTGATGCTATCCAGGTTGGTCATAACTTTTCTTCCAAGGAGCAAGTGTCTTTTAATTTCATTGCTGCAATCACCATCTGCAGTGATTTTGGAGCCCCCAAAAATAAAGTCTGACACTGTTTCCCTGTCTATTTCCCATGAAGTGGTGAGACTGGATGCCATGATCTTCGTTTTCTGAATGTTGAGCTTTAAGCCAACTTCTTCACTCTCCTCTTTCACTTTCATCAAGAAGCTTTTTAGTTCCTCTTCACTTTCTGCCATAAGAGTGGTGTCATCTGCATATCTGAGGTAATTGATATTTCTCCTGGCAATCTTGATTCCAGCTTGTGTTTCTTCCAGTCCAGCGTTTCTAGTGATGTACTCTGCATATAAGTTAAATAAGCAGGGTGACAGTATACAGCCTTGACGGACTCCTTTTCCTATTTGAAACCAGTCTGTTGTTCCATGTCCAGTTCTAACTGTGGCTTCCTGACCTGCATGCAGATTTCTCAAGAGGCAAGTCAGGTGGTCTGGTATTCCCATTATTGTGATCCACACAGTCAAAGGCTTAACTGTGCTGACTAAGGTCCATTTAGTCAAGGCTATGGTTTTTCCTGTGGTCATGTATGGATGTGAGAGTTGGACTGTGAAGAAGGCTGAGCGCTGATGAATTGATGCTTTTGAACTGTGGTGTTGGAGAAGACTCTTGAGAGTCCCTTGGACTGCAAGGAGATCCAACCAGTCCATTCTGAAGGAGACGAGCCCTGGGATTTCTTTGGAAGGAATGATGCTAAAGCTGAACTCCAGTACTTTGGCCACCTCATGCGAAGAGTTGACTCATTGGAAAAGACTCTGATGCTGGGAAGATTGGAGGCAGGAGGAGAAGGGGACGACCGAGGAGGAGATGGCTGGATGGCATCACTGACTCGATGGATGCGAGTCTGAGTGAACTCCAGGAGTTGGTGATGGACAGGGAGGCCTGGCGTGCTGTGATTTATGGGGTTGCAAAGAGTCGGACACGACTGAGTGACTGAACTGAACTGAGTCAATGTTGATGGGTGTATCATTTAGCTTGTTGGTATGTCTCAATGGCCGTAAATACCAAGGCTCAAGGTCTAGTGAAAGTCAGCTCCACCATCTTGGACCTAACTGGCTTTGACCAGTTTTCTTATGGCTGTGTCATTCCTAACAAAATCAATTTATCTAACTCATTGTAATCCAATTTTAGAAAATCCTCATCATGCATAACTCTTTTTAGTATTTTTCATACCCTTTTTTTTTTAAACTGAAAACACACTTCCTACTTTCCTTTAGCAACCAAGAACTAACATTTATATTAGCATTTTATAGATTGGTGAGCATAAATACCAGTGATAATTTCTAAAACCCTTGCTTTCATAGAACATCTTAGGATGACACCAAAGACTATTCATTTATAGTTCCAAATCTCTTTAGTTTATATGTAAAAGGAAATTATTGTTTAGTAGTAAATGTTTCAAAATCTTATTTTATTTGGAAATGACCTAACTATTCAATAGACTTCCAACCCTTAGCACACTTAGCACAACTCTTAGAAATTTAAGTTATGCCAATTGGGAAAGACTATTTTAGACAGATATTTCTAAAGAATAATCATTCTTAATAGAGTTTATATAAAAGCTCATATCTCATTTACATTTTTTAGAAGTTTCTTCACTCGAGGTAATTTCCTTGTTGACAAACTTGTAACAGATATAATATTTAAGTTATATTAAACCTAGGTACAATGAAAATATTCTATTTAATGTTAATTACTCTAAGATATGTCTATATTAGATAGGTCAACAAATAAACATTAATATCAGGTATTTAATATTGAATATTTCCCAGTTCACATGAACCTGGAAATTATTGTTTAACTTAGAATTACTTGATTTGTAAGTGCTTACCTTTTTAAAGCCAAATAAATAGAGCTCATTTACAAATTAACCTCAAAAATATTACCCAGAGACAAAGACATACCAAGACATATTTAGACAGACACAGTGCAAGATCTAGCTTCAAGTCTTTTTTCCCTTTTTCCTCAGTGTCAGGAGTTAGAGATGGTCTAGATAATGTTCCTGAGAGCCCTGGTCTCAAGGCACAGGGAAAGAAAATCAAGCTCTAACAAAATGGTGGCAGGTCTAAACCAAATGGTGGCCAGACAAAGCAAAATGGCCATCAAAAATCACAACACACAACAGAGTTAAAACATACACATATAGACCTGGCAATCCTCATCAAAGTGAAAGTGAAAGTGAAGTCACTCAGTCGTGTCTGACTCTTTGCGACCCGTGGACTCTAGCCCACCAAGCTCCTCCATCCACGGGATTCTCCAGGCAAGAATACTGGAGTGGGTTCCCATTTCCTTCTCCAGGTGATCTTCCCAACCCAGGGATTGAACTCAGGTCTCCCACATTGCAGGCATGACATGGGCAGGAATGATGCTAAAGCTGAAACTCCAGTACTTTGGCCACCTCATGCGAAGAGTTGACTCATTGGAAAAGACTCTGATGCTGGAAGGGATTGGGGGCAGGAGGAGAAGGGGACGACTGAGGATGCGATGGCTGGATGGCATCACTGACTCCATGGACGTGAGTCTGAGTGAACTCCGGGAGTTGGTGATGGACAGGGAGGTCTGGCGTGCTGCGATTCATGGGGTCGCAAAGAGTCAGACATGACCAAGTGACTAAACTGAACTGAACTGATGTATTTGTTTTAACTCCTCTATTTCTTTAAGCTACTCAATTTTGTGTTGCTCTTGTTCAATTCAATCATAGTGCCTACAACTGGGAACAAATCAAATTTCATTTACAAAATATACATGAAAATGCCTCTCTAATGTACATTTACTGCAAAAGGAAATCTTTAAAACTTTTTGTAAAAATCTTCCCTCTTCCCCTAATTTGGAAACTTTAGCTGAACGAATTATCCAGGCTAGACCCACGAGGATGGTTTCAAAGTATTACCCACAGAATCGGATCTAGAACTGTAACTTTGGTGATTGTCTTGATAATTATATTTGTTGTTCACTGTCGCGTTTCTATAATGTTGGTTAATACTAACCAAACTCATTTGGTCAGGGCCTTTTTTTTTTATTTTTTATTTTAACAAATATAATAAAATAAGGGGAATTGTCAGGAAGCATTTAACAGGAGACGTCCTGTGTACTGTTTTGGATCGATCAGGAATTCTCTGTTCCTTATTAATTCCTGAATATTCAGGTAATAAGAGGAGAGGCAAGCCTCTCCCAGGGGCTGAGGAATCCAGGCATTTCCTTCATTAGTTTTTCTATATGGTGATAAGTAGCCTCTTCCTTTTTATGAACCATATGGTAAAAGTGATTATTTACAACTCTCTCTCTCTTTAATATGGATCACCTATGTTTTGTAAGTCTGGAATTTTAATCTTTATCTTTGCTGAGAATAACTACAGTATATATGCCCGCACCATGTTGATTAAAACACCTTTGCTCCATCAGAGCTTTGGTCCCCCTGTCTTGCTTTCTTTCTCTCTCTCCCTTTTTCTCTCTCAGGCTATTTGTTTGGAACGCAGAGGTCCTCTGGGTTCACTTTCTTGCCTGGGCTTCTATGACCCTCTCGACAAGTCGCTCTGTGCCTTCACCCCATCGAGAGGGCGCCTGAGGCCTTTCTGAACAGAGCAAGCCCCATGCAGGGACTTTATTGGCTTTCTGCGTAAACCAAGGAATATCAGCCTCTTTCTTCTTTACTTTCTTATCGGTCGATTCCAGACTGCTAGGTCCGGTCCATTAAAGGACCTCAACAGTAAATGATATATTTTCATTAAAAGGCTTTATAACCATTATGTTAATTGCCCACTCACGTATTCCTCCTTGGAAAATTCCATGGGCAGAGGAGCCTGGCAGGCTACAGTCCATGGGGTCGCAAAGAGTCAGACAAGACCTGAGTGACTGAGGCATATCACCAGCAACAATATGTTGAATATACATGTAGGGCCAGCTGGATCACCTAGGGTTATGTATGTTGAAGATAGAATAAGGTCTTTGTCCTGCTTGACCAAAGCACCTCTAACCCATATCACCTTTGTCTGAATTCTAAATAGCTTTCAGAACTTGTGGGGAGGTGGAGAAGTCAGATGAAATTATCAGATGCTGCCTTTCCCCCAAAGAGCAGCGGGACAGTTTGTTGTTAAGACAAGACTGAGTTCTTTTTTTTTTTTTCCCCAGTAAGACAGAATCTTCATAGTGTCTTGAGAGGAGAAGGCAAAGTTGGGATGTCTAAAAGGTTTTGGAGTCTAGTTTCGGAAGGGTTTTTAAGGAAAGGCTTGATTAGGATTGGTTAAGGATCATGAAATAAGAGTTTAAGATTGCTGGTCACAACAAGAGAAGCAGCAAGTGTTCAGAGAATCTTGGGAAGTATATTGTCAGCTGACATTTTCTGTTGAAAAACTGAATGATCATTTAAATCACTTTTCTTGAAACTTTTAGAATAAGCAATAGTTTCACCTTTCATCTTCTGGGCACGAGTTCCCTGAAATAGTCGACTATTGTTGATGCAGAGAGTGGAATAGGATAATTCTGTTCCTGTAGACACTGTGTGGTTTTACATGCTTTTGGTTCTCTCAAGTCAGGTGGCCCACCTGAGACAGGAGACAGTGGGGGATACACCGAGCTGGTGGACCCAGACAGGATCAGTTGCTTATCAGGATGCTAAAAAATAATCTTGCAATGGGAAACGTTTGTTCTCATAACCATATATCACAATAATGTCATTTGAATGTATGCACACTGTTCTCTTGTAATTGATTTTTCATCACTGGCCCCATAGGAAGCCCGTTGGTCTTATTCCTCCACCTTCCCTCTCCTCTGACCATGGCATAGCCTTGACTCAATTATGGGGTTTCATAGGGGTCTGAAATCTAGTTAGGCCTCCCCTTTTTGTCACAGAGCCCACCACAGCCAGTGTGAACATTTCCTGGTAGTCAAGTCACAAAAGAATGCACAGGGGATCTTTTCTACAGCCCTCCAGAAGCAGAAGATCTGCCCAGAAGCTCCCTCTGAACAAACACCAGGCCTTATTTGCATAGATATGTATTGGGAGTGGGAGGTATTTGGGGGGAATAACAAACATTTATTGAGGGACTGTAAGGCATCTTTTGCACATCATATCATGAAAAAGTTCAGCATATCCACAGTCTTTGAAATTAAATATTATTTTAGGACTCTGACAAACCTCTGATTAAAAGAAATTTGTAGCAAATCATTTCTAAAACTAGGACATCTCCTTCGTTTTATTTACTTATTTTTTCAGGTCGACTTCTCTTTGACAAAAGACATCATTTAATATCTTCCACTGAACACATGCTATCCAGACAGGTAAGATGAAGTTTGACCTCCTAGTCCCAACAACAGCAACAACAATTTTCTAATTAATTTTGTTTGTTAATTGTGAATAAAATGAAAAGGTCTGAAGGGTGAAGGGCCCATTCTCTTCAGAATTTACTTCCCACCAGTGTTTCCATTCTGCTCTCTAACCCTCACTAGTTTAGTGTTAGCAGTGAGAGCATCCTCTGGAAAGGGACGTCTTCACCTCCACCCCACCCTCCTTCACCCGTGTTCAGCTTTGCTTCCTTGTATCTCAGCACAGCTCTGTCCCTCAGCTTCCATGACTGCTCTCCATGGTCTCCTCCTCCAGACCCCCTTCTCAGGCTCCTCTCTTTAAATCCCTTTATATACAGTTTCATACTTGACTCTTCCTCTCTTCCCTCCACTCCCTTAGAACATTGAGGACTTCTGTGATTTACTTTCATGTATACCACTTCAATCCTGCTTCTCTGCCCTGATCTTCTGAGCCCCGTTCATCCATTCATGCCACCTGGCTTGATCTCTGATCATGCAGGCGTCCCTGGCATCCTGCCCTGTCTACTGCATCTGGCACCCTAGTCCTAGCATCTGCCAGAACTCGTTCTGAGTTTGTGGCTCTTAAGAAGCCCACCATCAAGGACCTCCCTCAGCCTAGAGAAATCTGTCAACTTTAGCCTTGGATTCAAGATCCAGTTGGTCTGGCTTCCAAATGTCTACATGCATGCTAAGTTGCTTCAGTCGTGTGCAACTCTTTGCAACTCTGTGGACTGTAGCTCATCAGGCTCTTCTATCCATGGCATTCTCCAGGCCAGAATACTGGAGTGGGTTTCTGATGCCCTCCTCCAGCGGATCTTCTCAACCCAGGGATCCAACCTGTTTCTCCTGCAGCCCTTGCATTGCAAGCGGGTTCTTTACTGCTGAGCCACCAAGGAAGGCCCTCCAAACATCTGCCACCTGCCTATTGCCATACCTTCCACCTAGACAATACCCCTAGACTTTCCCTACACCTGAGAATTTCTTACAATTTTTTCTCAGTTATTACAACATTTTCGTGTCCAGTTTCTGCATATTCAAATCTCACTGAGTGTTCTTAATCTAGTCCCTTGGGTCTGAGGTACCAAGGTCTCTTGGAAAGTGCTTATCCCAAAGGCTATATCCAGTGAGTGTAACATCCTAGAAGTTCAACAGAAGGTACTTCACAGAAAAACCTAGTTATATTACTGCCATTAAAGAAAAAAAAAAAATACATGAAGGAGAATCTCCTGGCAGTCCAGTGGTTAAAACCCTGTGCTTCCAAAGCAGGGATCATGAGTTTGACCTCTGGTTGGAGAACTAAGGTCCTGCATGCCCCATGGTGCGACCAAAGCAAATAATAATAATAATAATAATAATAATAATAATAAATAAAGCATACATACTCACCTATTACTATTTCAAGAAGTTAGAAAAAGTCAAATAAATCTCTAAAAGGCAGAATAAGGAGACAGTAAGGTAAGAGCAGAAATTAATGATCAAGAAAACAAAAACACAACTCTAAAAGCTATAACTTTGTAATTTTAAAATCTGGATTGCTGAAAAATGTGGATGTTGGTACTTTCTTTAAAGGAGATACAGGAGGAAAAAGCACAACAATACAAAATTATGCCAAAGAGAGTTGTCCCATGTACAGAAGAAGGATAGATACATGGGAGACTATCATGTACCATTATAATTAGTTTATTTGAAACAAATAAAATTTATGCTCTTTTATGAAAATATATCTTACCAAAATTAGATTAGAAAGACATGGAAAACCTAAAGAAATTAATGACATAGAAGAAATTAAGAAAATTCTTCTCAAAAACCCTCTTCCCAGATCATTTCATGTGAATCTTTCAAATACTGAACAAACAGATATTTCTGATGCTGTTTAAACTATTCAAGAACAGAGACATTTATGAAATATCTTAATTCCTAATTTAAAATTGGTAAATCTTTAATAACCTAACTTTGAAAAAAGCTACCAAACTAATTTTGCTTCTAAATAGAAATGAAAAAAAAAGTTTAAAAATATATATCTCCACATACACATTATATATATACATATTTCAAATGAAGCCAGAAATACATTAAAAGAGTAACACACCAAGACCAAGTGAGGTTCATTTCATGAATCAAGAAATTAAGGGTGGTTCCATATTGGGAAATTTAACAATATAAACTAATTTTCTTTTTTTTTTTTTTTTTTTTTTTTTTTTAGTAATACAAGGTTTAATCTGAAAGTACACCCATAGCATCACCTAGTTATTTCCCAGGATATCTGAACCATAGCTACTCTATTTTGACTTTTAATTGTAAACTTTTCCTTAATAGCCAAAGCAGATTTCATAGTTAATGACATCAGTGTTTCTCTAGGTATGAGAAGATGCAAGAATTGGGACTCATAAAATCTCCTGAAAAGATCTAACTATCTGAAGGCCTGTTCTGCCAGGTTTTCCCAGAGCACAGAGTGCCTCATTCCTGATTTTCACCCTGAACTCCTTTCAGGGGCGTTCAAAGTCAGCAGTTGCAGCGGCCATGATTTAATCTTCGTAGATGTAGATGGCAAGTGTCAGTCTTCAGTTGGAAGAGCCCCTTTTTGCTCATAAACTTGACCATGATTATGAGGGGGGCACTTCATGACCATTTTATCCCATGGTGCTGAGAATGTCCATTCTCAGGTTTGGTAAAGATTCTGTTGACAGGCCACTCAATGTGCTGTTACTGGACTAGGCCATAAAACAGTATCCAAAATTCTCTGGACCACCTGTCTTAGTAGCTTTTTGGTCCAGGAAAATATTCCCTCTTGTTGCTTCTTGCCATATCTAGAGTTACACCGTTACCATCATCAATCTCATATGGGACTATATATTATTCTATTAGAGGCCTCACACACATATTTGACAGTGTAAGAAACAGCAATTTTGTAAGACAGGGGAAATACAAATAACATAGCCAGCAGAATTAGTAAAGCCACAAGTAAGACTTATGTTAAGAACTTCCATTAGATGTAGCCCAGTATATCCTCAGGTCATCTGACTTAGTCTGCCCTGTAGAATCTTTTATCTTCCAGGGTAATTATATATTGGCACCATCTATAAGGCACATAGCCCAGTTTTCTACTGTTACTGGACTGATTATCTTTAGTATGATTTAATTTTTTAAGTAAATTTTCTCAGGGCCAACCAGTTAGTCTGGTAGTAGAGAAATTTACCAAAGTAACCCAGAACTAGACACAGGTAATTGGCCACAAACCCAACAATTGGATTGATTTTTAAAACTAGCATAGGATCAGGCCTATGATAGAAAATCATTTGACTTATATGCAAATGTCTAAGAAGTTAAGAAAACATAAATGATCATGCAAATCAGGTCCAGCATCTTGGGGAAGCTGTCTACCTCTGATGTCGTCTTCTCATCCTGGTCTAGTGTAGTTTCTCCTGATAAAAAAGTCCTTCCATCCATGTTGGAGACAGTCCCTTAAATTATGTCTTTTTCCAGTCCTGGTTGCAGGTCATGAGGCATCTGATCTTCATCCAAAGACAGATTACTGAGATAAGCTTCAGAAACAAACTTAGGGTGTTCTTCAAGAATTCAATTAAAATTTACATTAACATCACTTAACAGCAAAGAACTATCTAAGATATGAGTCTTACTAGGTGCAGACCTCCATTAACAAACTTGTATTTAACATTTTGAATTATCTTTTTCTCCTTAAAGTTACCCTTATTTTTATTAAATATAACCAAATTAAGGCTAGTTTGTTTGCAAAATAGGTCCGTTCTCACTGATTTTGGTCTGATGATTTTTATAACCATAATTGATTATAAGCTTTTTATTTTGCTGAAACATTTACAGAGTCTCAGACTGAACTTTAAAAATAAAACAGAGCTGGGAAACTCACACCAAAGGCTTATCACAGATTTTGCCTAACAAATCTAGATGAATTTTTCCCTTTTTAAGGTCTCAAAAATTTCTTGAGATTTTTGTACCCATGAGATAACCTTCCTAACTCATTTGATAAACTTACTGGAAACCTAAGAACTTCCAATTTTTGGAGGAGTCAGATTAAAAATATAATTGTTTTGTTTATAACATTTAATTTTATCAAAGTATTGTCATAATTAGTTTGAGAGGAAGATTTTCCCTACTCCCTGAAAACATAAGATTCAACCCCATAATTTTTCAGATAGAAACCATAAAAGTTATAAGCATATTTGCTTGTTCATTCAGTCCTTTTGTTAACTTTTGTGAAGTCATCAGGTTTTCCATTAAAATACTAGGACATATCAATGTTAAAAACTCCATATAATTTCTAGGATATCTGTATTAGTTATTTTACCATACATTATAACATGAGCAGATTTATTACTCATTTGATAACCTTTTCCATGTAATTTAACCAACCAAATAAGCACAGTTTAATATCTCTCTTTGGGATGTTCCAAGGGCCCTCTGAAGCACCCCAAAGTTAGCTAGAGATCAAAAGAACTTCAAAAGAGTTCTATTTAGGAAGTGTTTTTTTTTTTTTTTTTCACTTGAGGTAATGTCCTTTTTGACAAACTTGTAACAGATATAATATTTAACTTACATTAAACCTAGGTACAATGAAAATATTCTACTTAACGTTAATTACTCTAAGACATGTCTATATTAGATAGGTCAACAAACAAACATTAATATCAGGTATTTAACATTGAATATTTCCCAGTTCACATAAACGTGGAATTCATTGTTTAATTCAAAATTACTTGATTTGTAAGCGCTCACATTTTTTAAGCCAAATAAATAGAGCTCATATGCAAATTAACCTCAAAAATATTACCTAGTGACAAAGACATACCAAGACATATTTAGACAGACACAGTGCAAGATCTAGCTTTAAGTCTTTCTTTTTCCTTTTTCCTCAGTGTCAGGAGTTAGAGATGGTCTAGATAAGTGTTCCTGAGAGCCCTGGTCTCAAGGCACAGGGAAGGAAAATCAAGTTCTAACAAAATGGCGGCAGGTCTAAACCAAATGGTGGCCGGACAAAGCAAAATGGCCATCAAAAATCACAACACAGAACACAGAATTAAAACACACACATATAAACCTGGCAGCCCTCATAAAAGTGAAAGTGAAGTCGCTCAGTCATATCCGACTGTTTGCGACCCGTGGACTGTAGCCCACCAACCCTCTCTGTCCATGGGATTCTCTAGGCAAGAATACTGGAGTGGTTTGCCATTTCCTTCTCCATAAACTAATTTTCAATAAGTCAAAAGACAAGAACCATCTGATTGCCTTTAAGAATGTTGAAAATTCATTCCATAAAATTCCTCCACTCATTTCTTATAAGCCTCTTAATAACATGAAACTGTAGGGGTGTTCCCTTATCATAAAGAAAACATTTCTCAAAACCAAAACTGCCTCCCAGGCTCCTCTGTCCATGGGATTCTCCAGGCAAGAACACTGGAGTGGGTTGCCATTTCCTTCTCCAAAAACCAAAGCCAGGATGTGTTTAATGCTAAAACACTAAAGATGTTTCTAACAAAGTCAGATACAACGGGGGGTCTGATAGCACCATTATTATTGGATATTGCTCTAGAACTTCCTGCCAGTGCAATTAGAAAAGGATGGGATTTAAACATGTAATTAATAAACAAAGCAAAGAAGACAAAGAAACATCTTGAATCTGCTAGAAAAATAAAAGACGGAGTAAAGAAATATTTAGAAAATTAACATTAAAAATGTATTTTACTAAAAATAACTTTTATTAAAGTTTTAGGTCAAGATGATAGATGAAGCATGTTCTAAAATACTCCCTCCCATGCCTAAAACATAGTAATGCTAGACAGAATGTTATTTACAATATTTGAGTATTCAAATAGTTTAAGAATACATATCTCAAAGGCAAGAAAAAGGGAATTCCCTATGTGTTCCAGTGATTAGGAATTCGCCTTCCAGTGCAGAGGACTTGCGTTCAGTCCCTGGTCAGGGAGCTAGGTACCCACATGCCACAGGACAACTAAGCCCATTGTCCTCAACTAGAGAAAAGCCCAAAACCACAATGCAAGATCCTGTGTGTCCCAAATAAGGCCAAAAGTAAATAAATAATAACATTTTTTTTAGACAGGAAGAGGGAATTTCCTAGGTGTTGGATATAGAGCAGTAGCTAAGGTTAGGTGGCCTTCAAGAGGAAGAGAGATGGGCTGTAGAAGCTGGTGTTTAAAAGCCCACAGGCCTGGCATTTAATGAAGACCTGGAGCTGGGGCCAGGACTTAGCTGCCATCTACAAACAGGAATCTGAGTGTCCTTCCACTCTCCCAGGTTCTCAGCAAGAAGAGAGACAGTCCTCCCAGGCTGGAATCATATAATTGGAATCTTAGGTCAGTACCATATACATGTGGGACCTGCATTCTGAAAGTAGCAAAATCCAAGCCAATCCACAAACACAAAAAATGGTCTTATCTGAGTCAGGGGACTCAGAAGAGTACCTGAGAAGAGGCAACCAAGTAGAGTTTCCCTACATCGAGACTCACTACAAGCCAAGTCACATGAGCAGAAATCCCTTGAGCAAGAATTATACATGTGAGGAAAGCCAATGCCATTTAAGTACCATCTACACACTCCTGAGTGAAAAAGTTGGCTTAAAGCTCAACATTCACAAAACTAAGATCATGGCATCTGGTCCCATCACTTCATGGCAAATAGTTAGGGAAACAGTGGAAACAGTGTCAAACTTTAATTTTTTGGGCTCCAAAATCACTGCAGATGGTGATTGCAGTCATGAAATTGAAAGGCACTTACTCCTTGGAAGGAAAGTTAAGACCAACCTAGATGGCATATTGAAAAGCAGAGATATTACCTTGCCAACAAAGGTCCGTCTAGTCAAGGCTATGGTTTTCCCAGTGGTCATGTATGGATGTGAGAGTTGGACTGTGAAGAAACCTGAGCACCAAAGAATTGATGCTTTTGAACTGTGGTGTTGGAGAAGACTCTTGAGAATCCCTTGGATTGCAAGGAGATCCAACCAGTCCATCATAAAGTCAACTTCCATTAGAACTTGAGCCACAGTATACACTCATTGTAATATATCATCTGGTAAATGACACACCCACAGGCACCATTGCATTTCCAAGGGTGACCATGAAGGTCAAAGAGAGGACATTGGCCACAATTCCTGGCAATCCCTGCCCCTAAGTTAACTGGAATACTCCTCCCACTCATTAACCTATGGAATCACCCGCCCTATAAAGAACTGACAACCCTGCCCTCTGGTACCTCTTGCCATCTGAGGTGGCCCACTGTCTGTCTATGAGATGCATGTCTCCCTGAATAAACCTTCTTTTGTTTTCCTTAGCTCACTCTTGAATTCTTTTCTGTATGAAGCTACAACACACACTTGGGATGTGCCCAAGGATGTCCCTGAGACCAGGGATGTGACCAACCTCTCACATCCCCTTTGTTTGCTGTTACAGTTGGACGGAGAAGTACAGGAAACAAAGAAAGACACCAGGTTGTCTTTTAAAGTCTCTGTTGTCTTCAGTTTTACATTTGTTTTCGCTGTCTTGCCAGCACATGTAATTTTTAAAGACTGATGGTGAAGAAGAGCGAAGGCAGGAAAAGAAGAGGATAGCAGAGGATAAGATGATTAGATGGTACCACCAACTCAATGGACATGAGTTTGAGCCATCTCTGGGAGACGGTGAAGGACAGGGAAGCCTGACTTGCTGCAGTCCATGGGGTTGCAGAGTCAGACACGACTGAGTGACTGAACAAATTTTCAACCCACACCGTCATAAACATGAAGACGTAGGAAAATGAAATTAAAAACAAACACAAGCACACTCTGAAGATGGCAGAGGAATAGGACGGGGAGACCACTTTCTCCCTCACAAATTCATCAAAAGAACATTTGAATGCTGAGTAAACTCCACAAAACAACTTCTGGATGCTGGCAGAGGACATCAGGCACCCAGAAGAGCAGCCCATTGTGTTCAAAATGAGGTAGGAGGTAATATAAAAGATTAAAAGGGAGACAAAGGAAGTTGGGATGGAGATCCATCCCAGGAAGGGAGTCTTAAAAAAGAGAAGTTTCCAAACAGGAAACATTCTCACTGGAGAGTCTGTGGTGAGCCTTGGAACCTAAGAGGGCAACAGAACTGGGAGGAAAAATAAATAAATAATTAAAACCCACAGATTACGTGCTCAACGGTAACTCCCGGTGGAGAAGCAGCACAGATGCCTGCATCCGCCACTAGTAAGTGGGGGCTGGGCAGTGAGGCATGGGCTGCATTGCTTAGAGTAAGGACTGGGCCTGAATGCCCCAAGGGCAAACTGAGGGAACTATCTTGAGATAGCAAACCAGACTGTGGGATAGCTATCCCACGAAAAGCCCTAACCTAAGACACCACCAGGCCCGCTCACAGAACAAAGGACTGAGCAGAGCTAGCCGGCTGCGGACCAGCCCATCCCCCACCGGAAACAGGCAGGGGAGGGCAGGCAGAGCTGGAAGGGGGCAAACGTGGCCCTAGAGAGGCATCATCTACCAAACTGCAAGCAGGCTTCATTGCTAACCAAGACTTCTTGGGATTCTGGATGGTCGACATATGCCGGGAAGGTCCCAGCCAGAGATCAGCTCCCCAGAAGAGACACATGGCCCACCTGAGAAGGTGCACCAGTTGTACACCCAGAAAACCAAGCAGCAGGGATAGAGGAGGTGATAAGTCACAGAGACTGCGCTCGCCAAGCACCTGGTCACCTGAGCTGCTTGGACCTGAGAAGGGCACAAAATGCAGGCCCAACTGAGTCTGCGCCTTTGTGGAGTACCCAAGAACCTAAACCTGAGCGACTTAGACCTGGGAAGTGCCTACCACCCAGGGCCGGCCCCAGACAGTTCCCAGCAGAGCAACCTAAAGACTACGCAGTGTAGACAGGGAAAGCACACATGCGGTGAACGGGGGAAATGCCAGTGTGGCCAAGACACTGTGATCACAGGCCACCCTTATTTGTTTGCAGTGTTCCTCCCTCCCCACAGCACGACTGAACAAGTGAGCATAAAAAAGTGTCCACCACTGCCCCCTTGTGTCAGAGTGGGAATTAGACACTGAAGAGACCAGGGAACAGAAGAAGCTAAAACAAATAGAGGGAACTGCCTTGGAAGTGACAGGTGCAGTAGATTAAAATCCTATAGTTAGGATTACCGACTACATAAGAAGGGGCCTATAGATCTTGAGAAGTAAAACCCAGATCAAGGAACTATCTGAAAATGAACTGACTCCATACTGTCCACAACAACATCAGAGAAAGTCCTAGATATATTTTTACTATTATAATTTGTTAAATTAAAAACAATTTTTTTCAAATTTTTAAGTCCTCTATTACTCCTTTAATTTTCATTTTTATAACCTATTTCTTTGCATATTCAAAAGCAGAGACATTACTTTGCCAACAAAGTTTTGTGTAGTCAAGGCTATGGATTTTCCAGTAGTCATGTATGGATGTGAGAGTTGGACTGTGAAAAAAGCTGAGCACCAAAGAATTGATGCTTTTGAAATGTGGTGTTGGAGAAGACTCTTGAGAGTCCCTTGGACTGCAAGGAGATCCAACCAGTCCATCCTAAAGGAGATCAGCCCTGGGTGTTCTTTGGAAGGAATGATGCTAAAGCTGAAACTCCAGTACTTTGGCCACTTCATGTGAAGAGTTGACTCATTAGAAAAGTCCCTGATACTGGAAGGTATTGGGGGCAGGAGGAGAAGGGGACAATGGAAGATGAGATGGCTGGATGGCATCACTGACTCCATGGACGTGAGTTTGAGTGAATTCCAGGAGTTAGTGATGGACAGGGAGGCCTGGTGTGCTGTGATTCATGGGGTCACAGAGAGTTAGACATGACTGATCGACTGAACTGAACCAAACACTTTACTTAAAAAAAAAAAAAGACCCTACTTTTTAAAGCAATCTTCATATATATGTATTTTATAACTTTTGTGACTTTGTTTTTTTCTTTAATATTCTATTTTTGAGAATCCAACCACTACTCTAGATTTTTAATCTTTACTTTTTGGTATTTATTATCAATTTTGTACCTTTAAGAACACAATCTTTAGTACCCATTTTACTTGGGAGTGAGATTACTGGCTTGATTGCTCTCTCCCCCTTTGGACTCTCCTTTTCCTCTACCAGGTCGCCTCTATCTCCTCCCTTCCCCTTCTCTACTCTTCGCAACTCTGAATCTCTTTGTGTGTTCTGGACTTTGGAGAACACTTAGGGAACTGATTACTGTCTGGATCTGTCTCTCTCCTTTTGATTCCCCCCTTTACCCTCCTGGTCACTTCTGTCTCTTTCCTCCCTCTTCTCTTCTCTGTAAAACTCTGTGAACATCTCTGAGGGATGCAGACTGTGGAGAGCACATAAGGAAGTGATTACTGGCTAGGTTGTTCTCTCCTCTTTGATTCCCCTTCTTCTCCTCCTAGTCATCTCTATCTCCCTCCTCCTACATCTCTTCTCCATGTAACTCTGTGAACCTCTCTGGGTGTCCCTCACTGTGAAGAAACTTTTCATCTTTAACCTAGATGTTTTATCATCGGTGCTGTATAGATGGAGAAGTCTTGAAGGTACTGTAAGAATAAGACTGAAAACGAGAGGCAGAAGGCTTAAGTCCAAAACCTGAGAACACCAGAGAACTCCTGACTCCAGGGAATATTAATCGATAGGAGCTCATCAAACGCCTCCATACCTGCACTGAAACCGAGCACCACCCAAGGCCAACAAGTTCCAGAGCAAGACATACCATGCAATTCTCCAGCAACACAGGAACATAGCCCTGAGCTTCAATATACAGGCTGCCCAAAGTCACACCAAACCCTTTGACATCTCATAACTCCTTACTGGACACTTCACTGTGCTCCAGAGAGAAGAAATCCAGCTCCATCCACCAGAACACTGACACAAGCTTCCTTAACCAGGAAACCTCGACAAGCCGCCTGTCCAACCCCACCCAGAGTGAGAAAACTCCACAATAAAGAGAACTCCACAAACTGCCAGAATACAGAAAGGCCTCCTCAAACACAACAATATAAACAAGATGAAGAGACAGGGGAATACCCAGCAGGTAAAGGAACAGGATAAATGCCCACCAAACCAAACAAAAGAGGAAGAGATAGGGAATCTACCTGATAAAGAATTCTGAATAACGATAGTGAAATTGATCCAAAATCATGAAAACAAAATGGAGTTACAGATAAATATCCTGGAGACAAGGATTGAGAAGATGCAAGAAAGGTTTAACAAGGACCTAGAAGAAATAAAAAAGAGTCAATATATAATGAATAATGCAATAAATGAGATAAAAAACACTGTGGAGGGAACTAACAGTAGAATTATGGAGGCAGAGGATAGGATAAGTGTGGTAGAAGATAGAATGGTAGAAATAAATGAAACAGACAGGAAAAAAGAGAAACGAATTAAATGAACCGAGGACAATCTCAGAGACCTCTAGGACAATGTGAAATGCCCCAACATTCGAATCATAAAGTCCCAGAAGAAGAAGACTAAAAGAAAGACCATGAGAAAATACTTGAGGCGATAATAATTGAAAACTTCCCTAAAATGGGAAAGGAAATAGTCATCCAAGTCCAAGAAACCCAGACAGTCCCAAACAGGATAAACCCAAGGCGAAACACCCCATGACACACATTAATCAAATTAACAAAGATCAAACACAAAGAACCAATATTAAAAGCAGCAAGGGAAAAACAAATCACACACAAGGGGATTCCCATAAGGATAACAGTTGACCTTTCAATAGAAACTCTTCAGGCCAGGAGGGAATGGCAGGACATACTCAAAGTGATGGAAGAAAATAACCTACAGCCCAGATTACTGTACCCAGCAAGGATCTCATTCAAATATGAAGGAAAAATCAAAATCTTTACAGACAAGTAAAAGCTGAGAGAATTCAGCACCATCAAACCAGCTCTCCAACAAATGCTAAAGGATCTTCTCTAGACAGGAAACACAGAAAGGGTGTATAAACTCGAACCCAAGACAATAAAGTAAATGGCAACAGGATCATACTTATCAATAATTACCTTAAATGTAAATGGGTTGAACGTCCCAATCAAAAGACAAAGACTGGCTGAATGGATACAAAAACAAGACACCTATATATGTTGTCTACAAGAGACCCACCTCAAAACAAGGGACACATACAGACTGAAAGTAAAGGGCTGGAAAAAGATATTTCACGCAAATAGAGACCAAAAGAAAGCAGGAGTAGCAATACTCATATCAGATAAAATAGACTTTAAAACAAAGGCTGTGCAAAGAGACAAAGACTACACTTAATGATCATTAAGACACTACTTAATGATCAAAGGAACAATCCAAGAAGGAGATATAACAATTATTAATACACATGCAACCAACACAGTGTCAGACTTTATTTTTTGGGGGCTCCAAAATCACTGCAGATGGTGATTGCAGCGATGAAATTAAAAGACGCTTACTCCCTGGAAGAAAAGTTATGACCAACTTAGATAGTATATTCAAAAGCAGAGACATTACTTTGCCAACTAAGGTCCGTCTAGTCAAGGCTATGGTTTTTCCAGTAGTCATGTATGGATGTGAGAGTTGGACTGTGAAGAAGGCTGAGCACTGAAGAACTGATGCTTTTGAACTGTGTGTTGGAGAAGACTCTTGAGAGTCCCTTGGACTGCAAGGAGATCCAACCAGTCCATTCTGAAGGAGATCAGCCCTGGGATTTCTTTGGAAGGAATGATGCTAAAGCTGAAACTCCAGTACTATGGCCACCTCATGCAAAGAGTTGACTCATTGGAGAAGACTCTGATGCTGGGAGAGACTGGGGGCAGGAGGAGAAGGGGACGACAGAGGATGAGATGGCTGGATGGCATCACTGACTCAATGGACGTGAGTCTGGGTGAAGTCCAGCAGTTCATGATGGACAGGGAGGCCTGGCGTGCTGCGATTCATGGGGTCGCAAAGAGTTGGGCATGACTGAGCGACTGAACTGAACTGACCTGATGCACCCAACAGAGGAGCACCACAATGTGTAAGACAGATGCTAACAATATGAAAGGGGAAATTAACAATAACACAATAATAGTGGGAGAATTTAATACCCCACTTACACCTATGGATAGATCAACTAAACAGAAAAGCAACAAGGAAACACAAACTTTAAATGATACAATAGACCAGTTAGACCTAATTGATATCTATAGCACATTTCTCCCCAAAACAATGAATTTCACCTTTTTCTCAAGTGCACAAGGAACCTTCTCCAGGATAGATCACACCCTGGGCCATAAATCTAGCCTTGGTAAATTCAAAACAATTGAAATCATTCCAAGCATCTTTTCTGACCACAATGCAGTAAGATTAGATCTCAATTACAGGAGAAAAACTATTAAATATTCCAACATATGGAGGCTGAAAAACACGCTGCTGAATAACCAATCAAAGAAGAAATCAAAATATGCATAGAAATGAATGAAAATGAAAACACAACAACCCCAAACCTGTGGGTCACTGTAAAAGTAGTGCTAAGGGGAAGGTTCATAGCAATACAGGTATACCTCAAGAAACAAGAAAAAAGTCAAATAAACAACCTAACTCTACACTTAAAGCAACTAGAAAAGGAAGGAATGAAAACCCCAGTGTTAGTAGAAGGAAAGAAATCTTAAAAATTAGGGCAGAAATACATGCAAAAAAATGAAAGAGACCATAGCAAAAATCAACAAAGCCAAAAGCTGAGTCTTTGAAAGGATAAATAAAATTGACAAACCATTAGGCAGACTCATCAAGAAACAAAGGGAGAAAAATCAAATCAATAAAATTAGAAATGAAAATGGAGAGATTACAACAGACAACACAGAAATACAAAGGATCATAAAAGACTACTTTCAGCAACTATATGCCAATAAAATGGACAACTTGGAAGAAATGGACACATTCTCAGAAAAGTACAACTTTCCAAACCTGAACCAGGAAGAAATAGAAAATCTTAACAGACCCATCACAAGCACAGAAATTGAAACTGTAATCAGAAATCTTCAAGCAAACAAAAGCCCAGGTCCAGACAGCTTCACAGCTGAATTCTACCAAAAATTTAGAGAAGAGGTAACATCTATCCTACTCAAACTCTTCCAGAAAATTGCAGAGGAAGGTAAACTTTCAAACACATTCTATGGGGCTACCATCACCCTAATACCAAAACCTGACAAAGATGCCACACACACAAAAAAAAATAAGAAAACTACAGGCCAATATCACTGATGAACATAGATGCAAAAATCCTTAACAAAACTCTAGCAAACAGAATCCAGCAACACATTAAAAAGATCATACATCATGACCAAGTGGGCTTTATCCCAGAGATGCAAGGATTCTTCAATATCCACAAATCAATCAATGTAATACACCACATTAACAAATTGAAAAATAAAAACCATATGATTATCTCAATATGTGCAGAGAAAGCCTTTGACAAAATTCAGCATCCATTTATAATAAAATCCCTCCAGAAAGCAGGAATAGAAGGAACATACCTCAACATAATAAAAGCTATATATGAAAAACCAACAGTAAACATTATCCTCAATGGTAAAAAATTGAAAGCATTTCCCCTACAGTCAGGAACAAGACAAGGGTGTCCCCTCTCACCACTACTATTCAGCGTAGTTTTGGAAGTTTTGACCACAGCAATCAGAGCAGAAAAGAAATAAAAAGAATCCAAATTGGAAAATAAGTAAAACTCTCACTGTTTGCAGATGATATGATCCTCTACATAGAAAACCTTAAAGAGTCCACCAGAAAATTACTAGAGCTAATCAATGAATATAGTAAAGTTGCAGGATATAAAATCAACACACAGAAATCCCTTGCATTCCTATACACTAATAATGAGAAAATAGAAAGAGAAATTAAGGAAACAATTCCATTCACCATTGCAGCAAAAAGAATAAAATGCTTAGGAATATATCTACCTAAAGAAACTAAAGACCTATATATAGAAAACTATAAAACACTGGTGAAAGAAATCAAAGAGGACACTAATAGATGGAGAAATAAACCATGTTCATGGATTGGAAGAATCAATATAGTGAAAATGAGTATACTACCCAAAGCAATCTGTAGATTCAATGCAATCCCTATCAAGATACCAGTGGTATTTTTTCACAGAGCTAGAACAAACAACTTCACAATTTGTATGGAAATACAAAAAACCTCGAATAGCCACAGCAATCTTGAGAAAGAAGAATGGAACTGGAGGAATCAACCTGCCTGACTTCAGGCTCTACTACAAAGCCACAATCATCAAGACAGTATGGTACTGGAAAAAAGACAGAAATATAGATCAATGGGACAAAATAGAAAGCCCAGAGATAAATCCACACACCTATGGACATCTTATCTTTGACAAAGGAGGCTTGAATATACAATGGAGAAAAGACAATCTCTTTAACAAGTGGTGCTGGGAAAACTGGTCGATCACTAGTAAAAGAATGAAACTAGAATGCTTTCTAACACCATACACAAAAATAAACTCAGAATGGATTAAATATCTAAACATAAGACCAGAAACTATAAAACTCCTAGAGGAGAACATAGGCAAAACACTAGCCGGCATAAATCACAGCAGGATCCGCTATGACCCACCTCCCAGAATATGGGAAATAAAAGCAAAAATAAACAAATGGAACCTAATTAAAATTACAAGCTTCTGCACAACAAAGGAAACTATAAGCAAGATGAAAAGACAGCCTTCTGAATGGGAGAAAATAATAGCAAATGAAGCAACCGACAAAGAATTAATCTCAAAAATATAAAAGCAACTCCTGCAGCTCAATTCCAGAAAAATAAATGACCCAATCAAAAAATGGGCCAAAGAACTAAGTAGATATCTGCAAAGAAGACATACAGATGGCTAAAAAACATGTGAAAAGATGCTCAACATCACTCATTATCAGAGAAATGCAAATCAAAACCACTATGAGGTACCATGTCACGCCAGTCAGAATGGCTGCTATCCAGAAGTCTACAAGCAATAAATGCTGGAGAGGGTGCGGAGAAAAGGGAACCCTCTTACACTGTTGGTGCGAATGCAAACTAGTACAGCCATTATGGAGAACAGTGTGGAGATTCCTTAAAAAACTGGAAATAGAACTACCATACGATCCAGCAATCCCACTGCTGGGCATACACACCGAGGAAACCAGAATTGAAAGAGACACGTGTACATCAGTGTTCATCACAGTACTGTTTATAATAGTCAGAACATGGAAGCAACCTAGATGTCCATCAGCAGACGAATGGATAAAAAAGCTGTGGTACATATACATAATGGAGTATTACTCAGGCATTAAAAGAATTCATTTGAATCAGTTCTAATGAGGTGGATGAAACTGGAGCCTATTATACAGAGTGAAGTAAGCCAGAAAGAAAAACAACAATACAGCATCAGTTCAGTTCAGTTCATTTCAGTCGCTCAGATGTGTCCAACTCTTTGCAACTCCATAAATTACAGCATGCCAGGCCTCCCTGTCCATCACCAACTCCCGGAGATGACACAAACTCAGGTCCATCGAGTCAGTGATGCCATCCAACTATCTCATCTCATTCTCTGTCATCCCCTTCTCCTCCTGCCCCCAGTCCTTCCCAGCATCAGAGTCTTTTCCAATGAGTCAACTCTTCACATGAGATGGCCAAAGTACTGGAGTTTCAGCTTTAGCATCATTCCTTCCAAAGAACACCCTGTACTGATCTCTTTTAGAATGGATTGTTTGGATCTACTAGCAGTCCAAGGGACTCTCAAGAGTCTTCTCCAACACCACACTTCAAAAGCATCAATTCTTTGTTGCTCAGCTTTCTTCACAGTCCAACTCTCACATCCATGCATGACTACTGGAAAATCCATAGCCTTGATTAGGTGGACCTTTAGCCTCCAATTAAAATAAATAAGGTTATATTTAAAAATAAATAAATAAAAACAAACAGAATAGGAGGCTACTGATTGCACAATGTCAAATTACTGTACAGTTTCTAGCCACATTTTGAGTGACACTGACATGGAGCTTATGAGAGCTGCTGGTCATCCCTCCAGATTTGTGAGTATCTGTGGTGGTCCTAGGGGCAGAAGCTACGGAGGCTTCCCAAAGGAGGTTACACTGAGGTGCAGTTTTAAGAAACAGTAGGCATTAACTGTGAGGAAGAGTGAGAGCTAGAGGAAAGAGCATTTTTAGAAGAGAGGAACAAAAACATGTGTTATGTGATGAGTTGTGCCCCCCTTTTTCCCCCAAAAAAGGTATATTGAAATCCTGACCCTTAGTACCTTGCAATGTGAACTTTATGGAAATAGGTTCTTTACGGAGGTAGTCCAAATAAAATGAAATACTTAGGCTGGGCCCTAATCCAATATGATTGGCATCCTTATAAAAAGAAAATAACAACTTATGGATGCAGAGATAGACATGCACAGAAGGAAGATGATGTTATGACACAGGGAGAAAACGGCACCATGAAGGAGCAGGCAGACATTGGAATCATGCTCTCGGAGGCCAAGAAGTGCCTGGGGCCACCAGAAGCTAGGAGAGAAGCCCTGGCTGTGACGATCCCTTGGGTCTTGTGTTTGTTTCATGCTGGGTTGTGACTATTTTTAAGCCTAGATTGAGTCAGCTGGAGGTGGCACTCAGGTGACTTTATAATCATGCCAGCCTGAACTGTCAGCCTCCCGGCTCCCTGGATGAGCCCTCCTTGGACAACTAACTCCCTCCTCCTGAGGCCTGGATGGTGTCTTGGTGTGCAAACCTTGCCCCTTTGTAGGGTTTCATTACTTGTATCTCAGTTCTGCTACCTGACTGGTCAGACCTCTGAACACTGAGACCTGGACACACCAAGTTACCTGCCAGGGAGGCTCTGTGCTATCTTATCCTTTTCAGAGGACTCTGTTCCAGTCATCCAGGGAAACATTGTGAAATCTGTGAATGGCAGCTCCTAGAACACAAGCTAAGAAGGGGATGTTCACTAGTACACTGAGATGGTACCCCCTGGAGTTGTGGGACAGAAGTGACTAGTGTCACTGTGGCCCAAACATCCTTTGAGTGTGGCAGTGTCTTGTTCATACAGGATTCCTTCATCTGCCTATGGACCCCTGCTCTTCTTTTCCACCCCAGTTCCCCAACTGGACCAGACTGGACCACATCCACAAGACTGATGTATTGACCAGGGAGTGTGGGGGACTCAGGGCAGGAATTGGGAGGAGGGTATAAATTTCATTACTTTTCTCATTTCTGAAGCTGGGAAATGACTGGGAGATGAAACAGCAGGGATGTCACCTTTATTACAGATCACAGCTAGAAAAAAAGGACGTTACTTAAATGTACACCGTACATATCTCATCCTTGAACCCAGAATCCCACATTCACTCTGGTCACAAGCAGAGAGCCTCCGTGTCTAGTGTTCCTGTGATATTGTCATTTATAAGAAGAAATACATATCGGACTTTGTCCCATATCTGACACAAAGCTCCTATAACCCTTGGAATCTCTTAAGTGATGAGAGCCATAAAGGGGTCTTCTGTGTGCTAATGAACAACTTCTGGATGGCAGCTAAGGATGGGGACTGATTGCCAGGAGAACCAAGCTTGTCATTAAAGGATTGGAACTTTCAATCGTACTCTTCTGACCTCCTGATTTCCGAGAAGATGAGAGGGGCTGAAGATTGAGATCGATCACCACTGGCCAGTGATTTAATCAGCCATGCCTGTGTAGTGAAGCCTCCATAACAACCCAAGGACCAGGGTTCATAGAGCTCCTTGGTTGATGAACCTGTGGCGATGCAGAGAGTAGCACGCTGCAGAAGGATAAGGAAGCTCCGTGCCTTTCCCCACTCCTTACCCTACATGTTTCTTCCATCTAGTTGTTCCTGAGTCACATCCTTTTATGATAAACCCATACCCTAGTAAGTAAATGTTTCTCTGAGTTCTGTGTGCTCTAACAAATTAATTGAACCCAAGAGGTCATGAGAGCGTCTAAGCTACAGCCTGTCAGTCAAAACATAGGTGACAACTTGGGCTTGTGATTGGCATCTGAAACACAGGGCAGTCTTATGGGACTGAACTCTTAACCTGTGGAATCTGATGCCATTTCCAGGTGCAAAGTGTCAGATAAGTTGAAAGGTAGAACACCTAACTGGTGCCCAAGAATGGCTTGGATGAGGGGATCACTCTACTCGCTGCAATTGCTGATCAGAGTCTTTCTCCCCCAGTGAGGCCTGGCTGGGCCTGTCCTGCTGAACCTGCAGTGGGTGGAAAGCAGACCTGTGTGCATCCTCTCCATGGGTAGGCAGAGCAGAGACAGGTCCTGGCTTTTGCTGCCACTTTGCTCCTAGTTTACAGTTCCCTGTGCTTCACGTAGGACCTTGTTCATCCATCCTACAAACAATTGCATCTGCTCATCCCAACTCCCAATTCTTTCCTCCCTCACCCCTTTGAAACTGCACATACATTCTCTATGTCTGTGAGTATGTTTCTGTTTCACAAATAAGTTCATTTGTGTCATATTTTAGATTCCAATGTTAGTGATATCATACAGTGTTGTGTTTCTGTTTTGAAGATAAGCTCATTTGTGTCATATTTTAGATTCCACATATAAGTGATATCATATGGTATTAGTCTTTCTCTTTCTGACTTTCTTTGCTTAGGATGGTAATCTCTAGGTCCATCCATGTTGCTGCAAATGGCAATATTTCATTCTTTTTATGGCTGAGCAGTGTTACATTATATACATATACATACCACATTTTCTTTATTTGTTCATCTGTCAATGTCCAATAGGTTATTTCCATGTCTTGCTTTTTATAAATATTGCTGCTATGAACAAGGGGTGAAAGTACCTTTATGAATTACAGTTTTGTCTGGATATGCTCTCAGGAGTTCTGTCTGGATATCGGTTTGTCTGGATATTTCAGTTGGCTAGATAATATGCCAACTCTATTTTTAGCTCTTTGAGGAACCTCCATACTGTTCTCCACAGTGGCTGTACCAATTTACATTCCCATCAACAGTGTAGGGGAGCTCCCCTTTCTCCATACTCTCTCCAGCATTTGTTATTTGTAGATGTTTTAATGATGACCATTCTGACCGGTGTGAGGTGGTACCTATTGCAGTTTTGATTTGTGTTTCTCTAATAGCTAGTGACGATGAGCATTCATTCACCTGCCTATTAGCCTTCCCTATGTCTTCACTGGAGAAATATCTATTCAGATCTTCTGCCTATTTTTTGAAAATGATTTGGGGTTTTTGTTATCGTCTTGGATGAGCTGTTTGTATATTTTGGAAATTAACCCCTTGGTGGTCGCATCATTTGCAACTATTTTCTTTCACTCTAACCTCAGCTTTAGACTGTTGAGATGAGATGCTGAGTGCAATTGTTCAGTTCTTCCTGCAACAGAGATTCCAAACGTGCAATGGTCTAAGCAAGCTAAATTCTTCACATATCAAATGGGGAATAAACAGTCAGGGGCAGATTCAATGGCTTTACAATGTTGGGGGCCTAGGCTCTTCTGACTGGTTACTCTATGATCCCTAGACTGTTGGCCTAATCTTCACGAGTCAAGATTTATCACTACCACATTCCAGCTAGTGAGTAGGGAGAAACGCATTTTCTTCTTCTTTAAATGCAGGAACTAGAGTTTGCACACATATATATCACTTCACTCACAACTTAGTAATAGGAGCTTAGTTAATTGGCCATATTAAGCTATGATGGAGGCTCGGAGATGGAGTCTCTCTTTTAGGTGTTGATGTGCCCAGCTAAAAATTATAGATTGTATTACTAAGGATGATGGGAAGAATAGATATTGGGGACAGTAGTATCACCATTTTTGACCCTTCTCCATATCCATTTGTCATCACATCCTGGCCCGTGCCCACTCCTGATGCCTTTCCTATTCTTTATCCCTGCTGACACCATGATGGAACAGCCCTTACAGCTTCATACCTCTTGACTTATGAAAACCTTTTAGCAGATCTTTTTGCCTCCAGTCTCTTTCCACTCTTCCCTGGCGATCATTCTAAAGTGCAAATCTGATCATCTGGCTCCACTGTTTAGAAATTCTTCAAGGGTTCTATTGCCCAGAGCAGTGAGATTTTAATGGCAGCTTTCTGAATCCTTGAAATTGCATGCATATTTGGCACTCAGGTGCATTTTTCCAAAGAAAGCTTCAGATTCTTCAAGGAGTCTGTGATTCCTCCCCAAGTTATAGGCACAAGGTCAAATCCCTAATCAATGTATAACTGAGATGTGTCTCCCAACCTTCTTCTCAGATCTCCTTTCCTGTCACTTGTCCTGTGCAACCTAAACCCAACACCTGAAATGACTCTGAAAGAGCAGGCCATGCTCTTTCACTCTCCTTGTCTTTATACCTGCTGTTCTAACTGAAATGCCTGGGTAATCTCCAACGCATCATTATGTGTGTGTATGCCCATGCTCAGTGGCTTCAGTCATATATTACTCTTTGCAACCCTAAGGATTACAGCCTGCCAGGCTCTTCTCTCCATGCATTTCTCCAGGCAAGAATACTGGAGTGGGATACCATGTCTTCCTCCAGGGGATCTGGAGGAATCAAAATGTTGTCACCTGCAGGCAGAGTCTTACTGAGCAACTGGCGAAGCCCCTTGCATGCTATGGCTTAGCTCAAAAGCCACCGCCACTGTCGGTTTCCCCGACTCCTGGGAAGTCTGTCTGCTGCCCAATTCAGACTTTCATTATTCAATTATTTCACTCCTGCTGTCAGTCTGTCTGTCTCTTTTACCAAACCATGAACTCTGGAGCCTAGGACCCAAAATTGATAGTCTATGAATATTTACTGAATAAATGTCACGATTGCCCGCCCTCGCCCCCCAAACCTGCAGTGTTCTTTCTAAAATGTAAATCTGAACATAGCTTTCTATAGTCCTGCTGCTGCTGCTAAGTCACTTCAGTCATGTCCGACTCTGTGCGACCCCATAGATAGTAGCCCACCAAGTTCCGCTGTCCCTGGGATTCTCCAGGCAAGAACACTGGAGTGGGTTGCCATTTCCTTCTACAAGGCATGAAAGTGAAAACTAAAAGTGCAGTCACTATTTCCTTCAAATCCAAACTTGTTGTATAGTGGCTTTCTCTCTGGTCTCATCTTGCAATCCTTCCTTTTTTCTACTCCAGGAACTCTGGAGTTCTTCTAATGCCCCACTCAGTGTTCTCCCTCATCTTAAGGCTTTATGCACCCTAACTCAGCTCCTCTTTGCCCAGCTAATATCTCATCATCCTTCAGATAGCTTACACATTCCTCAGGAAGCCTTCCTTGACCCCCTCCCCATCCTTGGACTAGGCTGAGGGTCCCAGCTGAGGCCCCACCTATGTGTCCCCATCACACCTTGTACATTCTCAGTTGCTACATGCATTATTCTGGGCCAAAATGACTTGGCTGTCTCTCTTGTCTCCTAACCTGTAAGTTCCATGCCTAACTTACCTACCACCATTTCCCAGCCTGAAACATAGTGCTTGGAAGACAGTAAGTACCTGACAAATCTGTGTCAAATAAAGGCTAGATAAATGAATTTCTCAATCATGAATCAAGAGCTTTTCATTGTCTTTAGAACAAAGACATCACAGTTCCGTGGTCCTTTATGACCTGGTTCTCATGTATTTTCAGTCTCATCTCTTCCAAATCTACCTGTTGATCTCAGTGTCTCACTTAAACTCTACATGGCAGTTCTATCAAACTGAATGAAGGTCCCCAGATGCTGGCTCTCCTATCACTCAGCCTTGGCGACCCTGGACTCTGTAACTGACACACTGGTGGTGAGGTAACAAGATAGGATCACTTAATCAATCCTTAGACATCAACAGGTCTAGGTGGAAATGTGTTCATGGCCATCCAATAGTTAACTTTTTCAGCTGCAGATTGGCATTTGCCATCTACCTCTACAAAAATTAAATCATGTGCTGATGCATCTGCTGACTTTCACATTCCATGTAAGGAGTTTAGGGTTGGGTGTTGAAGTGAGGCACTCTCCTCTAGGAGAGATTCATAGGTTTTCAGACAGATATTTTCAGTAACTGGTTTTATGAGCCCAATTCTTGCATCACCTCGTATCTAGAAATTTTCACAAAACTTGCTGAAACCTCCTGCAAAAATGATGTGCTTGATTGAACAAACTTCCCCTTCACCATAATCACATCTGTGCTGACCTTCCCCACTATCTCTGTGAGCAGTTTCTCAGAGGTATCTGAGGTGCTGTCTCCCAGACCTTAGTTCTCATTTTGCTCCCCAAAAAATGTATCTCACAACACTCACATTGTGCATCTTTTAAAGTCAGTAGCTTCTTCCATTATGTGGGGATTTTAGCATCTGTACAACAGTTCTGGAAATGTGTTTCAATAATGTTCTCTGGGGACCTCAGAGAAAAGTTAAAACAGAAGACCTAGTAGGAGGACTCTGTCCATAGAGGCTCCGTAGAGTCACATGTAACTACAGAACCATGGAGAGAGAAAGAAGACAACAATTCCAAGGACTTGAGGATGACTAAATGTGGGGATAGAAGAAAAGAGAGAAGTCAAGATTGACTCCTGGGGTTATAGCTGAATAACTTGTAATTAGTGTTATTACCTTGAGGGGTCTTCCCTGGTGGCTCAGACAATAAAGAATTCACCTGCAATCCCAGAGACCCAGGTCAATCCTAGGATCAGGAGGATTCCCTAGGAGAAGGGAATGGCTACTCACTCCAGTGTTCTTGTTAGAATTCCATGGGCAGAGGAGCCTGGTGGATTATAGTCCATTAAGTTGCAAAGTGTGGGACATGACTGAGTGACTAACACTTTTTTTTTTTTCATTTTTATTTCCTTGAGAGCCTGGAATCCTGGCAGTTGTGTGGTGGGGGAGAACCAGAGATGCCCAAGTTTGGACCTGAAGGTGGAGCTTGATGGTTATGGATAGAGAGTCAAGATTGGGAGTCCTCAGTGGCTTCAGGGCTGTATGAGATGTTTGGAGAGGTAGGGAAGGGGTGGGATTGAAAGGAACTGGGACTAGAGATTTGCAAACTCTGCTGGGGGAGGGAGGATCCAACCAAAGACTGGATCAGCCCTCCTGCCTCCTTCCTCACTCTGCTCAGGGCTGCATCCTAGGGCTGGAGCCCCTCTCCAGGTAAGGCTGGCAGAAGTGTGGGGCACAGAGCAGGCATTGTACTGGGCCGGCTAGCTGTACAATCTTCTCTAAAAGTCTGACTGCTGAGAAAGGCACCTTCCTTCGTGTCCCTTACCCTAAAATTGGCATTCCCAGAGGAAATGAAGAAGGACTTAACCAATGGTTTTACAAACAAGAGTCAGAAGGTGAAATTGACAGTGTCTTTGGAGACAATGGTATAAGTGAGAGCTTTGGAGTTTAGGGGACCCGGGCTTTGATTCTGTCTCCTCCATTCCCTTGGCAGGAGGCCTGAGATTTATCTCAACCTATTTCTTCAGACTATTTCTGACTGAGGATAGATTTGAAAGTAGTAACTTTTTCTACATTTCCTTCATTGTTAGAAAATTAAACTCTTTTTCTAAAAACTAAAGGAATAACATGTTTACATCACAATCATATAAATTCAAGCAAACATACCTAGAAAAGTATCTCTCTTTTTTTTTTTTTCCTGAGTACAGAATGTGGGTACTTAGCTACATGCTAAACCTTAAACTTTGAATTCTGTGTCAATGGCTTTGCTTGAATTCTAGGCCCTGAGACACAGCTGCACAGGAGACTAAGTCCTGCTCTGCAGAGAACTCATCCTCCTTCCAGGACAAGGACCTTTGTGGGTGAGCAGTGGTAAAAAACAGAAGTCAACCAATTTCAAGGGCCAGTTGGGGAGCATGCCCTCTAGAAAATAGAAGGGGGGCTCTCAGAGATTTCACAAATGGAAGGTTTTTAATAAGCAAAATGATGGGCAATGTAGCTACTACTAAGGAAAGAAAAGAAAGGACATCTTCCAAGGGGAAAAGAATGGCAGTTTCATCATGTAGTCTGCTTCTTCCTCTGAGGGCAGGCTATGGAGAGAGGCCACAGGAGAGATTACCTCCTTGGTTCAGTGAGAGTAATCCAACCCGGTTGGCTAAGATTGCATTCCTGGCAAAGGTGGAATCTGAAAGTAGGCCAAGTGTGAAGCCTAAGTCTGGTGTCCTGGGCTTTAGCATAAATGATGCCATTCTGGACTTGTGATTTTTCTTTAGCAGCAGCTAAGACTTGGTAGATGAGAGGCTTAGTAAATGGAGAAGTGGAGGGGGTGTAGGAGCACACATATTTTAAAGAATCAGGAGGACGGACCTTTTGGACTATTGAGGAATGAGTGTAGGGTGGGGATCCTTAACCTGGAGTTTTTTTGGTCTGATATTATTAGCAGAACTGTGGCTTTGTCACCACTAGAAATCACAGCTTTTTTTCATTTCACATTATGGTTTTGCAGGTATCATGAAACACAGCTTTATATTCTAAGTTAAAATTCCAAAAAAGTTTAGACCTGCAACTCTTCTTGTTAAATAATAGATTAAGAAGCTCATATATTCTATATCTCAATTATTGTTTTGATAATATTGTACAATGCTAAATTGCATTCAGATATGAATGAAAACAGGTGTGATCTCTTTCTTGCCCAAGATCCTAGTTTCCTTTGAGATTCTATCCACTCTGGGTTGAGAATCTCTAAATTAAGGTGGAAAGCAAAGTTTAAATACCCAGGGTGGGGCAACCTTGGCAATTTCGGGTCAGGTTTGGAGGGTCATCAGAGGGTCTTAGTACATAGGAAGACTCCAGAGTGCTGACTTTTAAAAAATGTACAACGTGAGATGTTCCAAGCTCAGTTTTATTTGGAGCAAAATGAGGACTGCAGCCTGGGAGATGGCATTTCAGATAGCTCAGAGAAACTGCTCCAAAAAAGTAAGGAGGGGAGATGAGTATATATGTGATTATGGTGAAAAGGGAGTTCATGCAATCCAGCACATAACTTTTGCCAAAGGCTTCTGCTTGTTGGGTTTCCATGGTGGCTCAGTGTTAAAGAATCTGCCTGCCAATGCAGGAGACTTGGGGACTCAGGTTTAATCCCTGGGTGGGGAAGATCCGTGGATAAGGAGCTAGCAACGCATCCGGGATTCTTGCCTGGGAAATCCATGTACACAAAAACCTGTCGCATGACAGTCCGTGGGGTCACAAAGAATTGGACACAACTTAGTTTGTAGTTAGGATACAAATTTTAGTTTGTTGACTAAAAGCGACAAACAACTTCTCCTAGGCAGGAAGAGCAGACATCACCATGAAGGACTTTGGTGCTTTTCTAGTTATCAGGAGATGCAAGACTTGGGCTCATAAAATCAGTTTCTGAAAGTATCTATCTGAAGACCTGTTCTGCCAGCTTTTCCCAGAGCACAGAGTGCCTCAGCTCTCCACAGTGAACTCCTTTCAGGGTCTGTTGAAAGTCAGCAGCTACAGCAGCATTTGATTTAATCCTTGTAGAGGTAGTGCCAAGTGCCAATTTGTAGTTGACACAAGCTTTTATTCAGTCTGGTGATTACTGCTGGTTTATGTTCTAAAGAACTTACTCTAACAATATGCAACAGGAGGGTGAAATTTGGAGACAGCAATCAGTTAGGAGGGGTGAGTAACATATAGCAATTCATATCCCAGGCTTTGCAGGGGATGGGGAGGTGAGGGGTGCTAAAATTTGATGTGACTTTTTATCATGTGATTCCTACTCATGTTGTATGACTTTAGGCTATTTTAAGTAATTCAAAATGGAGTCTCAGTGGCCAATGTGAGCCTGCAAGATGATTGTTTCTAAATATCCTATGTTATACTGTAAGTGTTTAAGTGTGACATATTACAAGTGTTAATATGGATATGTTAATTTGGTGAGGTCCAGGGATGTCATCGCTGGAAAAGGAGCACTGACATAGATAAGAGTTTCCTGAGGCTTCATTGGTATTCTGTATTGGAGGCTCCTGAAAAATGAGACTGCTAAGTAGAGTAGCTCGCAGGCTCTTGTCTGGTGACTGAGTCCAGTTGGTGGCTCTGTGACTTCTTGCTCACACTGCTCTTGATAGCCAAGAAAGCGGGCTGCCTATTGGACACCTTCTTCCAGATTGCTCTTCTTTTTTACTGGCTTGACTAACTTAGAGTGCTTGTGTGATTGTGTGCAATAAATGAAACAAATCATAAATTGAATTTGGATGTGTTTCATATTCTCCAATTCTGGGACTCACCTGGCCTTTCTGCAAGGCTGGCCCACCTTAATCCAATTCCCCTTAATTGGGGATGGAAAACAGCTTGTTTGGATTTGCATTTTCTTAGCTTATGGCTGCCATCATTTCATATGTGTATTGTCTACTTCATTTTCTCTGTACTGAGTTAACTTTTCAAAACAAGCAGCCTATTCTTAGGGTGTTTTTTTGTTTGTTTGTTTGTTTTCCTGAAATTGCTGGCAACTTTGTGGATTCCCTTTTCATGAGCAAGAGAATAATTCATGTTCCCACAGAGTACTCTGGAGCACCCAGATTTAGGCATTACTCTATACTTGTCACACTTTAATTACCCAAAGAATCTACCAGCTCTGTTGCCCCTTTCCAGGTGGAGAGGGGAGGGGGCTACTTAGCCCAGTTGTGGCCATCATGAACTTTTTCGAACAGTGGAACCAGTTTTGTTAGCATTCCCCTGACTAATAATCATGGAGCATGTTCTCATCTGTTTTACAGTCCATTCTCACTACTACGGTTTTGTGTGTATTTACAAAAATGGGCTTGCACTATCTACGTTATTTGCAGCTTGTTTTTTCCTCTAATGTATCCAAGGCATCCCTAACCAGCACATTCTGATTTCTCAGTGGGCATTGAGCTTCTTTGGCTCAATCCTTCTCTTATTAAAGGATATTTGTTTTCTGAGTTTTTGTCATGAAAACCTCAGTACTTAATGCTTTACTCATGTATTCTCAAATCCAGGTGGCTTTAATTCTTGTATAGATCATCAAGGGGAAAGTATGCGTATTATTTCCTATTTTAATAGGTGTTCCAACTTCCTGAAAAGTCATAATTATTCCCACAGAAGATAGGTAATAATGATCCTATTTTTTTAAATCATAGCCACAACTTCTCGTCTTGGGAAACTTTTCATGCTTAGTACTCATTGCTTTGCAATGCCCTTTATTTTAAAATTTTGATTTATCAATTTCCTGACACTTTTAAAATAAGAAACATGAATGATTTTTTAGTGGTGGTTTAGACTTGGTTATTCTCTCTTCAGTGAAGTACTTTCCTATTTTAGCTTTTGTTTAGTTCAGAAATCTTTAATGAATATTGTCTATTCTATATTGCTGAATGGAAGGGTTTGGATGTGGAACCTTTTTAAAATCTTGGATATTTTACTGTTCTTTTTTAAATCCTCACTAATGAGGATTCTGTGTATGTTTATATTTTTTGGATTCAGTTCAATTCAGTTCAGGTCAGTCACTCAGTCGTGTCTGACTCTTTGCGATCGCGTGTACTGCAGCATGCCAGGTTTCTCTGTCCATTGCCAACTCCCAGAGCTTGCTAAAACTCATATCCATTGAGTCAGTGATATTATCCAGTGATCTCATCCTTTGTCATCTGCTTCTCCTCCCGCCTTCGATCTTTCCCAGCATCAGGTTCTTTTTCAAGGAGTCAGTTCTTCACATTAGATAGCCAAAATACTGGAGCTGGAGCTGGAGCTTCAGCATCAGCCCTTCCAATGAATATTCAAGACTGATTTCCTTTAGGATGGCCTGGTTGGATCTCCTTGCAGTCCAAGGGACTCTCAAGAGTCTTCTCCAACACCACAGTTCAAAAGCATCAATTCTTTGGTGCTCAGCCTTCTTTATCATTCAACTCTGACATCCATACATGACTACTGGAAAAACCATACTTTGACTAGATGGACATTTTTGACAAAGTAATGTCTCTGTTTTTGAATATGCCGTCAAGGTTGGTCATAGCTTTTCTTCCAAGGGGCAGGCGACTTTTAATTTCATGGCTGCAATCACCATCTGCAGGGATTTTGGAGCCCAAGAAAATAAAGTCTATCACTGTTTCCATTGCTTCCCCATTTATTTGCCATGAAGTGATGGGAACAGGACACATGAAGTGTGTGCATCTTCACATTTCATGCAAAGATGGGCACAATAAAGGACAAAAATGGTATGGACCTAACAGAAGCAGAAGATATTAAGAAGAGGTGGCAAGAATACATAGAAGAACTATACAAAAAGGTCTTCATGACCCAGATAACTATGATGGTGTGATCACTCACCTAGAGCCAGACATCCTGGAATGTGAAGTCAAGTGGGCCTTAGAAAGCATCACTACGAACAAAACTAGTGGAGGTGATGGAATTCCAGTTGAGCTATTTCAAATCCTGAAAGATGATGCTGTGAAAGTGCTGCACTCAATATGCCAGCAAATTTGGAAACTCAGCAGTGGCCAGAGGACTGGAAAAGGTTAGTTTTCATTCCAATCTCAAAGAAAGGCAATGCCAAAGAATGCTCAAACTACCACACAATTGCATTCATTTCACATGCTAGCAAAGTAATGCTCAAAATTCTCCAAGCCAAGCATCAACAGTATGTGAACCATGAACTTCCAGATGTTCAAGCTTTATTTAGAAAAGGCAGAGGAAACAGAGATCAAGTTGCCAGCATCCATTGGATCATCAAAAAAGCAAGAGAGTTCCAGAAAAACATCTACTTCTGCTTTATTGACTACACAAAAGCCTTTAACTGTGTGGATCACAACAAACTGTGAAAAATTCTTCAAGAGATAGGAATATCAGACCACCTGACTTGCCTCCTGAGAAATCTGTATGCAGGTGAAGAAGCAACAGTTAGAATTGGACATGGAACAACAGACTGGTTCCAAATCAGGAAAGGAGTACATCAAGGCTGTATATTGTCACCCTGCTTCTTTAACTTCTGTGCAGAGTACTTTATGCAAAATGCTGGGCTGGATGAAACACAAGCTGGAATCAAGATTGCCGGGAGAAATATCAATAACCTCAGATATGCAGATGACACCACCCTTATGGCAGAAAGCAAAGAAGAACTAAAGAGCCTCTTGGTGAAAGTGAAAGAGGTGAGTGAAAAAACTGGCTTAAAACTCAACATTCAGAAAACTAACATCATGGCATTTGGTCCCATCAATTCAATGGCAAATAAATGAGGAAACAATGGAAACAGTGACAGACTTTATTTTTTTCAGCCCCAAAATCACTGTAGATGGTGACTAAAGCCATGAAATTAAAAGATGCTTGCTCCTTGGAGGAAAAGTTATGACCAACCTAGACAGCGTATTAAAAAGCAGAGCCATTACTTTGCCAACAAAGGTCCAACTAGTCAAAGTTTTGGTGTTTCCAGTAGTCATTTATGGATGTGAGAGTTGGACTATAAAGAAAGCTGAGCACCAAAGAACTGAAGCTTTCGAACTGTGGTGTTGGAGAAGACTCTTGAGAATCCCTTGGACTGCAAGGAGATCCAACCAGTCAACCTAATGGAAATCAGTCTTGAATATTCATTGGAAGGACTGATGTTGAAGGTGAAACTCCAATACTCTGGCCACCTGATGGGAAGAAGTGACTCATTGGAGAAGACCCTGATGCTGGGAAAGATTGAAGGTGAGAGGAGAAGGGGACAACAAAGGATGAGGTGTTTGGATGGCATCTCCAATTCGATGGACATGAGTTAGAGTAAGCTCCAGGAGTTGGTGATGGACAGGGAAACCTGATATTCTGCTCTCCTTGGGGTCACATATAGTCAGACACTACTGAGCGACGAACTGAACTGATGGCACCAGATGGATTATTTTTGGATTAATATTTGATTATTTAAAATCTTGCTAGGATATCATGTGTTCCATCTAGATATTTACTTTATTGCCATACATTTGCTGATGTATCTTTAAAAATCCTCACACTGGCTCACTTTTTATGCTTAATTTTGCACATGGTTATTTTTTCTCTTTAAGGAAAATTCTTACTTGGCTTTTGCTTTTATTCTTACCGTTTTCCCTTAAATTTCTATTTTTAACTCAGCATTTTGTCTTTTCTTGGTTTTGTCTTAGCCATGTTTTTTGGAGCACAAAATATCTTATACTTTCTGATTGCAGTAACTGAAAATGTTTCTTGGTTTCATTTCTTTATTTTGACTTGGATTATGCCATATTAGTCAGTGCTTTAATTTTGTAAGCATTTATATGTGCAACTTTGTCCTTATTTTCAGTTTTCCTTGATATTTGCTTTAATGGTATTTGTAGGACATACAGGGCAGTTTTGTTACTGACCTGAACTTGGGTTCACTCACCTGATGCGCAGCAGTCAATCTACTGACAGTGGGTCATGCTAAAGGAAAGTACAGCGTTTATTGGCAGGGCACCAAGCAAGGAGAATAGGCACCTAATGCTCAGAGGACCTGAACTCCTTGCTTGATGGCCTGCAAATTAACACTGTACTTTGCCTTCACCACAACCTGGAATCAATAGATTGACTTTGCTACAAGTAAACGTGAATTCAAGTAAGCAGCTATTTTTGTGGACCACCAAAAGGACCACCACCCAAGCTGGATGTCTTTGTGGCACATCGGCCCCTAGCAAGAAGTGGCTCCAAAAGTCTGTCCAGCAGATGCCTGAGCACCTTTGTCTCAGGGACAACCCTGAGCCTCTGCCACCAACTGGATTACAATGGCCCTTGGTACATCGAGGTGATGGAAACAAAGCACTTGCTTGTGACATCTCTGTGAAATAGCAGAGCTCATGTGTGATGGCACCAAGGTATTCTTTCTTTTAGCCACTTGGCTCTGTCCATGATTGGACATTGATTTTGAGGGTTTTCTGTATTGAACTAAAGAATCTGTAACCCTGAGAGATGACTTGTGTTTGTGGACTTGCTTCCTTCTTTAACATTTGACAACACTCTCTGTGAACAATTCAAAATGGGTAATCAAAGGTCTGTTCCATGTTGCAGACCCTGAGAGTATATTTTGCAGAATTGGTAAATATTTAAGCACCTCTGAAAAAAAAAATGGTGTTCTATTGTAACACAGCTTGGCCTCAGTAGTCTAGGGTACGGATTATATTGCCCCCCAGTACCTCTCTAAATAACACCATCTTTCAACCAGAACTGTTTTGTTTAATGGGAAGAAATGGAATGATGCTTCTTAAGTGCAGTCTTTGATATTATTTTATCAAGTGAACCTATTCGGAGAAAAGTATAACATGCATAAGTATGACAGAGAAAGAAATTTCCTCAAATAAGGAGATACTAAAAGTTCTATTAAAAAGTTTTACCAGATTCTCAGGAATCAAGAGAAGGGGAATTAATTCAACAAACAAGTGCTCCTAAATATCCATCTCACTTGTCTCTGTATGGTGGGCAGAATTGGGGAAGCAGGGGCAGGGCCATAGATCCCATAGCAACAAATGCACCTTCACCTGCTCAGGTAGAAGCTGAGGAAGGAGGAATTGTCTCGCTCTTATATCGGACAGAGCACCCATATTGGTCAGAGAACCGCTTATGTTCAGGCCAGGCATTCACACTGCGGCAGATTCTCATTGGAGGAATGCATGCCCGAGATCAGCCAGCAGGATTCATGTGGACATGCTCTCCCTTTTCAAATTCAGACTTGTTTAATTGGAAAATTAATATACCAACCTACTGTGATGACCGTACCAGGATGGAAAATGCATTCTCCTCCATCTTTGGCACCCACAGTCCAAACTGGGTCAGAGCTTCCTAACTACTCCATTGGCTGAGGAAGAGATAAGGATGGTAATAGAAAACACTTGCGAAGAGGCAGGTAGAATGCATGTTGCTGTCTCGGGCAATCCTCTCCCAGCACCAGCAGCAAAAGCAATTCCCACCACAGATCCAGACTGGGAGGAGAATGACCTAGGAGATAAAGCTGGCATTGAGCATCACAAGGAGTGCATCATGGTAGGGCTCCAAAAGGGAGAACCAATACAGGAGTTTTCATAAGGTGCAAGGAATGTGCAAACAGCCACAGTAAAACCCCTGAGTTTGGGGAGAGAATGTACAGGGCGTATCACCAACATACAGATATGAATTTAGATAATCTGGAGAATTTCAAGTTAATTAACCAGACCCTGTGGCTCAGAGTGCCCCAGATATCTAGAAATTGTGCAAAAGGTAGAAGGTCTTTTTCTGCTTCTGATACCTCCTTTGGTGTAATAGAAACTGCTTTCGGTTTCTCCCAGTCAGGAGGGCATACAAGAACAAAAAAAGACCCTTTAAATGAAGCAGCAGATACCCATTTTGGCAGCGAAACTCACCGGGCAGAGAAACGGGGAGACAAGAAATCTGAGCAGAGATAAGATTCCAGGGACCCAGGAGAGTGAAGGGTAGCCCTCAGAAAAGAGACCCCTAAAAGGGACATGTTAAAGTGCATCCCCAGCAGTGCTTATTGAAAGCCAAGAAAGCCACTGAAAAAAAAAATCTGTCCCAACTTAAAAACAGAAACCAGAAGAGGAGGAGAAATCATTCTTCATGCTGGAGACAAGAGAGAGTGAGGAAAGCCAGGGAGTTCACTTGGGGAAATAGGCCCCATCCCACCTCCCACCAGGTCACCCTTTTTTGGGAAACAGACAACTGACTTTCTGATTGGTACTGGAGCCACTAGCTCAGTTTTGAACATGAGTTAACCCCATAACAAGAGCCATGTCAAGCGGAATCTACAGAATGCCTCTCCCAAAACTGCTTTGCAGCCCCTAGATGAGGTGCTTAACTTAAAACACACTTTTATATACATGCCAGAGAGCCCAGTCTCATTGTTGAGGTGAGATTTATTATGCGAAAATGACTTTCACTCTGAATATAGAGGGAATATATAGACTGAATAAAAAGGAAATACCAGAACAAGCCTTTGCCTTGAAGGCAGCCATCCTGTCAAGGGATGGAGCCACTAGCACCCGTGAAGACATCCTGTGCCAGGGAAGCCTGAGAGCATAGGCTGATTAGGGGGCAGGTACAGCAAGGAAGGCCATAGCAGTGAAGGTGAAACTGAAAGTGGACACTAAGACTCTGAGCTTAAGGCAATACCCTTTAAAGGAGCAAGCAAGACAGGGATGCAGACTTTGATAAACTGGATTTCAAAAATACCTGCTTATTTTCCTCCCGCAGTCAACTCACGGGCTTCCCATGTGTCAGTAGCGGTTAATCTGCCTGCCAGTGCAGGTGATGTGAGAGACATGGGTTCAATCCTGTGTTGGGAAGATCCCCAGGTGTTGGGCACAGCAACCCACTCGCGTATACTTGCTTGGAGAATCCCATGGACAGAGGAGCCTGGTGGGCTACAGTCCACAGGGTCGCAAAGAGATGGACATGACTAAAAGCAACTCAGCATGCATGCAGGCCTTCACCGTATAATACTCGCATCCTGAATTTACGAAGCCAGGCACTGAAGAACACTGATTCATTCAGGACATAAGAGCATAAATCAGATAGTGAAAGATACCCAAACTGTATTTGAATACTTATATTCAAATTGACTATCTTAACCTGAAGATTATTGTTAGACTTAGCAGAGGTCTTTTTCTATATAACTTTGAGTCTTGAATCCCAAGAGTTATTTGCATTTGTAAGGAAGATCAGAAAATCAAAGCAATCAACAATCTCAACTCTCTGGCCAAATGAAGCTCTAAACTCTCTCTGTAAAAGGCCAAAATTTCACAACTCAGTGAAATATCTAGGAATCAAACTGACCAAAGGCCAGAGGAATTGCTCCAGGACTGCCTGGAGACAGTAGCAGAGTAACAGTGTCCAACACCAAAGACAGTAGCCTCAGTTCCTGGAATGGCAAGATTCTGCTGCACATGAGTGCCCAACTTAAGCTAATAGTTGGACAGTTACATGAGGCCCTAAAGTAAGTCTGACAATAAGCCCTCAGGGGAAGCAGAGAATGTGAAAAACCTTCCAGTCAATCAAGGGAAAACTACTGACTGCCCCTGTTCTGGGTTTGCCACATTTGAAAAAGTCATTTGATCCCTTTAAGCATAAAAGACAGGTAGTGAGACTGGAGGTATTGACCTACACTCTGAGAGCACAAAATGCCCAGTATCCTATTTCACAAAGGCTTTGCACATTATAATCCAGGGTTGGTCAATGTATCTGAGTGTCATGGCTGCTGCTCTGGATTGGTGCAAGAAGCTGAATTCACTCCAGGACAGCCAACTCTGGTGTTTACATCCTACTATGTGTTGTTGCTGTTGAAACTAAAGGGTGGATATTCGCTCACTTCAGACCACTTGAGAGGATATCAGTCGATTTTATTTGATAATCCTAATGTGACCCCACATTAGGGGTTTCCCTGGTGGCTCAGAGGTTAAAGCATCTGCCTGCAATGTGGGAGACCTGGGTTCGATACCTGGGTTGGGAAGATCCCCTGGAGAAGGAAATGGCAACCCACTCCAGTATTCTTGCCTGGTGAATCCCATGGACAGAGAAGCCTGGTGGGCTACAGTCCACAGGGTTACAAATAGTTGGACATAACTGAGTGACTTCACTTCACTTCAATGTGACCCCAAAGACTATGTCGTTTGTGAATCTGGTCTCATTGCTCCCCACCCCTTTGGGTAGCCCATGCATCCAGGTTCATGCATTACTATTCGCAGATTGTTGGGCAGCTGTTTGGGCCTGATTAATGATTCCTTGGGAGATCTAGGCATTGAGAACTTCTCAAATGGAAATAGTTTCATGGACCATGGAAACTGAAAGTGATAACCTTTCAGGAGATCCTAGGAATGGAAGCTTTGCCATCACATACTTGGCCCAAAAGGTTAAATTATTGTTCTCACTTGACTTTTCTGTCTCTGTGAAGTTAAGATAGTTAACATCTATACTGACTCAAAATATGCCTTTTCAGTTGTGAATGCATATGGAGCAATTTGGAAAGAGATTGCTCACTTCTGAAGAAAACAAAATCAAACGTGCCCCCAGGAAGTTTTGAAACTGCTAGACATAGTGCTCAAGCCAAAGGAGATGGGAGTTGTGCATTGCCCAGGACAGTCAGCCAAAAACACCTTTAATTACAGCACGGATTCTAAGTATAAGCCTGACCCAATTTAACCTGACATACTGAGAACCTTGAAAGGTCACGAGAATACGTATTAGGTCTTATCTATCTAGGAGCAAGTGGAAAATGACCAGGAGTGTTTTAATTCATGTATATCTCATGGAAGAGGTTATTGGATCAGTATACCTGAGCACCCATCATGGACAATAGATATAGGATTACATTAAAAGATCAATATGCAAAGGACACTTTAAAGAATATTATGAAAATGTATCATTTGCACCAAAAGTAATTCTAAGACTGGAACTCCCTCACCCGTATGGAGTCTAAGATGGAGAGGAGAGCCTGAGTGAAGATTGGCGAGTAGATTTTACAGTGATGCCCAAAGTAAAAGGAGAATTTCACTACCTACTAGTTATGGCTGACCTTAACAGGCTGCTTAGAAACATTTCCTTGCTGGATGAAAACACTTCAGAAGTAGTGATGGTCTTGACCTAGGAGATAATTGTTAGATTTGGGCTACCCAGCTCAATCCAGAGCGATACTGGAGATGTCTTCATTGCTAATATGATTCAGGAGGAATCTAAAATATGGGGAATAAAAAAGAGTTTGCGTGCATCTTAGAACCTGTGACCAACCAGAACCACACATTAAAGAAGACAATGGCTAGAATCTGTCAAGAAACCGACTTAGCGTGGGCTAAGTTGCCAGTTGCATTGCTTAGAGTTAGAATGTGTCCTAGAAGTAGACGCCAACTGAGTCCTTATGAAATGTGTGTGGGAGATCCTTCCTCTATTCTGAGCAGTTAAGTGGTCAGACATGTGATTGAAAGGTGAAAGAATTAGACACTGTGAGATGTGTGTAAACACTGGGGTAAGTTTCAAATACTATTTCTAAATTTGGTACTAATAGATAATGGTTCCCATAGATGTCCTCTTCCAGTGTTTTTGAACTGGAGACTGAGTGCTCCTAACAATGAGCAAGAATATACAGCAAAGAAGCAACTCCAACCTTGGAGGGTGAAGCCTTACCATGTTCTACTGCTAACTAGCTCTTCTGTTCAATTGACAGGAGTCAAGATCGCTTCTGACCCAACTACCAATCTAGAGTCCTCAGCAGTTACAGAAAAGACAACCACAAAGCTGAGCAAAGTCAGTCTGCCTTCCTACAAGTCCACAGTGGGACTTCAGTTAAATCAAAGAAAGTATCTTTTATAAGTTGTGAATGACTTGTGACCATTTATCATAACGTTTATAATTGGCTGGAGCATTTTTCTGTTTTATTATTTGCTTACAGTTTTTCTTTGCTTCTGGATTCATCTAATCATTTTACCTGTGATTATATTGTAGACAATCAAGCCCATCATTTGCTGTGATATTGATAATAAGGGATATTTAACTGTTGCTCTATTTTAACATAAACCTTGTGATAATACAGTTAGTACCAAAGTTTAGGGCCATTGCTATTTTCCCACATAAGAGCTTGGCCCCAGGTATAATGATGGCTCTTACTTTTCTTTACTGCCTCATCCCACTGGTGTCTGCTGCTTCCTGGAGGGAAAATTCTCTAATTATGTTATCTCAGAGTATAGCCACAGGTGAGAATGTAACTAATTGTTGGATATGCCATTTGGTATCTGAAGACATTCATAAAAACTAGGTCCCACATATAGTCCCCGTAGTTGATTTTAGTACTGTTCCGAACCCCATAACCTACTATCATCTTCCTCCTCCAGGCCTCACATTCAAAGTTAGGCTAACCAGATTACCTAAGAGTGCCCATATCCCTTGTTTCTCCTTGTCTGAGGAAGTTTTCACTGGATCAAGAGTTAAGACTGGTCCACCGCAGTCTCTTGACTTTCTCCTGAAAAAATGTGATGAACAAAACCCCCAGATATGTACTAACAACAAATGTGAAAGAGCGAAAAATGACACTGATTCATGCCAGAGAGTCAGAAAAGTTCAATATAGTGTTACGGGAATATGGAGGGCTTGCACTGGTTGTGATCCCTGGCTACAGAACATACTGTCCGAGCTCCCCCAAAAAGACAGTATCAATTTCACTACCCTGGCAGGTATAACTTGTGCCCCTCCAGGATATTACTTTGTCTGTGGCACAGGGAATACCCCAAGAAGGGAAGGAAGGGCATATCGCTGCTTAGACAGCTGGCAAATAGAAGGGTCATGCCTACTGGGATATATAAAGATGCCTTTCTCCTCGTATAACCTGGAGAACATCTCTTCCCTCGCTAAATCAAACACCTATAATAAAAGAATGATATTGGCAGTGTATGAGGACGATATAGGACAAAGTTCTTTTGGCAACCTCACACCAACTGCCAGAGTTTATGTCAATAGAGATACGATTCATAACCTCTCTGCCACAATTGGACAAATTGCTGAGGACGCAGCTGAAAGTATTGCAGCCCAACACACATCTTTGTATTCATTGCCTCGAGTGTTCCCGGGCAATAGAATAGTCCATGATTTCTTATTAGCAAAAGAAGGAGGAGTGTGTGTAATGACTAATACCACATGCTGCATATACATCAATTCCTCTGGAGAAGTTGAAACCCGAGTAAACACAATACTTCAAAAGGCTACCTGGTTATAGGATGTACACAAAGAGGATTCACATCAGGACTTATTTCAGAACACATCTGAAACAGGGGGAGGTTTTTGAGTACTGTTACAAGGCTCCATTTGATCATCATCTTTCTAATGTGTTTCTTAATTTTCAATTATTTGTTCAGATGCTATGATAAAGTGGCCAAAGAGAGAAATCATGTTTTCATAATTTAAAGTACAATGCTAGACTTGGGAATTGAGAATCCTTTCAAAAGAAGATCCAAGATGTTTGCTCCTCTAATTCTGAAGAATTATCATCTCCCCTGTTCAGCAGGAAGTAGCCAGAGCGGTCGTCGCCCCTGTTCCCCTCAGGATGAGGAGTATCAAAGAGCAGAGGGACCTGAAATGGAGCAGGACCCTGCAGGGTCTTCCTGGATACAATCTCCTATTGTCCCCCTTCTTGTTTGTAGAAAAAGATTGAGATTTTAGGTCTTCGCGGAGTTCCAAAGAGCAGACTCAAGCAGTTAATGATTACAGAAGTGAGGAAATGCAGGAACAAAGGAAAAGTAATCAAGCAATAAATGTTTAGCCATAGAACAGAGTCACAGGATTCCTAGATCCTTTTCAAGGGATATAGATAATAAACTGATGCAACATATCTTTGAGTTGTTTTCCAGAAACCAGGATCTCATGATGAAACCCACTGATCACAGCCGAACAAGTTGGAACCAGAAGAATGATGATCAAGATGCCAGATATCACTCTGTTGATTAAAACCCCATCAATCAGAAGAATCTATGAGATGATCACACACTTAAGCTCCTTACCCTTGTTTTTAATCTAAAAATCTCCTGTCTGAAAGTCACTGGGGAGTTCAGATCCTTTAAACATTTACTGCCCATTCTCCTTGCTTGGCACCCTGCAAATAAATGCTGTACTTTCTTTCACCACAACCCTGTCAGTAGATTGATTTTGCTTATTTGGGTAAACAAACTCAAGTTTGGTTCAATAACAACCTGTGTTTTGATTAAGAGAGTTCAGTGGTTTTTCTTAATGAGTTATCAGTTTATTGAATGTTAGGAGCACTTTCAAGCATACAAAAGTATAAATTCATATCCATCACCCAGATTCAAGAAGAACTGCATTCCTCAGTTGTCTAAACTGTTATTCTTTTTTGTTGAAATATTTTAAAGCAAATCACAGACACCATGCCATTTCACCCTTAGAAACTTCAGTATCTATCTTAAAATATGAGTGTTTTCTTAAATAACCACAATATGATTGTCCCAGCTAATAAATTTCATATTCCATAATATTGAGTACACAGACTATTTTGAAAATTTCCTGGTCTTCCTCAATTGATTCATTCGAGCCAGAATCTAAATTAGGGGCACATAATTATCTCACTCTGCTAACCTAGAAAAGCACTGTATTCCCCAAGTTATTAAAGTATTGGGATCCTATTGAAGGTCCTACCTGGTGGATATTTCTCATTACTCCTTCATAGTCATCTTGATAGCTTCAAGTACAACAAATTTTTTCCATCCTTCAAAACTGACACTCTACTCATTAAACACTATTTCTCTATTCCCCTCCCTTTGCCTTCCCCACCCCAGCCCTTGGAAATACCTCTCTACAATGTTTCTCTCTGACTATTTTAGGTACCTCATATAAGTGGATTCAGACAATACTGGTCTTTTTGTGACTGACTTTTTTCACTTAGCATGACATCTTCAAGGTTCATCCATGTGGTAACATGTGTTATGGTTTCCTTCCTTATTAAGGCTGAATCCTGGAGTAGGAAATGGCACCCCACTCCAGTATTCTTGCCTAGAAAACTTTTTGGACAGAGGAGCTCAGTGGACTACAGTCCTTGGGACCACAAAGAGTCAGACATGATTGAGCAACTGAGCACAAAGCTGAATAATCTCTTGTGTATGTATATAGATCTCATATTTTTTATCCACTTATCCTTTGAAGGACACTTAATTGGGTCCATTTTTTGACTACTGTGAATAATGCTTCTTTGAATATGACTGTATAAATAAATAACTTTTGTCCCTACTTTTAGTTCTTGTGTGTATGTACCCAGAAGTGGAATTGCTGGACCACATGGTAATTCTATAGCTAATTTTTTGAGGACCTTCCCTTCTCTTTCACAGTGACTTTCGTTGTACTCCTGAATAAATCAAGTTGATCTTGGTGTATCTGTTTAAATAACTTGAATTTGATTTTTTGCTTTTTTCTTTAAGATTGTGCCATCTCTATATATTTAGGAGTTTGAGGAAATCTCTTTTATTCTTATTGTCCTCTGCTTTGTTATTGAATAGCCTCCTGGGGAATATTGAAATACTGCCTTTTTTCTGTTCTATAGAAGAGTCTAGGTATACCAAAATAAAAGTTGTGTCTCAATTTTCAAATTTAATTCTGAAAGTTCAATAATATTCCCTTTTATTTATCTGTATATTCTAAGTCTGTAAATACCCTCAAGTCTCCACTTTTACAAGAGGTAGTTATTATTATTGATATCTAATAGTTTCAATTTTCCCTTAGGTTTTGGCTGATGAGTGTTTTTAGAATTTAAATAAATATCTTTTAGTATATAAATGCCAAACATAGAAATCATTATCTTTTAATTTTATGCCATCTTAACTTTTCTTGGTTTACTTTATATGTAATGGAAAATTTTGAACTTCTTGATTCTAAGTATAATTCTTTCCTTAACATTGACATTAATGCTGTGTTAGGTGTTCATATGAATCTTACATCACAGTCATTTTAAAAAATAATTTTATTTATTTTTTTGTGGCTTCATTTGGTCTTTTTTGCAGTATGTACGATTTCATTGCAGCGGCTTTTCTTGTTGCAGAGTACAGGCTCTAGCGGTACAAGCTTCGGTAGTTGCAGCACATAGACTTGATTGTTGTGGCTTGTGGCCTCAATAGCACAGGCTCAGTAGTGATGGCATGGGGATTTAGTGACTGCATGGCATTTGGAATCTTCCTAGACCAGGGATCAAATCTGTGTCCCCTGCAAGTGGATTCTTATCCACTGCACCACCAGGGAAGTCCCATCACAATCTTTTTGTAATACAGTAAGTCCCTTCCATATGAACGTGTTCTGTTCTAAAAGCAAGTTCCCAAGTCCAATTTGTTTGAAAGTCCAAGAACGTTAGCCTACGTACCCAACAAACACAATTAGCCATCTAGTACTGAACTGTGAAAGTGAAGTCGCTCAGTCGTGTCTGACTCTTTGTGACCCCATGGACAGTAGACTACCAGGCTCCTCAGCCCATGAAATTTTCCAGGCTAGAGTACTGGAGTGTGTTGCCATTTCTTTCTCCAGGGGATCTTCCCAACCCAGGGATCAAACCCAGGTCTCCCACATTGAAGGCAGATGCTTTTTACTGTACTGAAGTATGTTTATAATAGTTTTCACACAAATAACATATTTATAAAAGCAAACACACAAAAATAAAACCTTTTTAATCTTACAGTACAATACCTTGAGTCGTATAGTCTCATACAGTACAACAGCTGGCATACAGGGGCTGACATCAAGTGAAAAGGCAGAAGAATTACTGGCTGGAGAGGGGAGAGGAGGGGAGAGAATAAACGCTGAAGGATCATGAGAAGTAGAAGTTTGAGGGAGAGCTGCAAATTCACTCATGCCTGACATTGATGTTTCAGGTCCTGGTTCTTTTCTGGATTCAGTTCTATCTACCCTCTTAAAATATGTCCGGTGACATCTGGGTAGTAGCTCTGTTTTTCTCATCATAGATGCTATAATAGTGCTGGATTGCATTCTGAACAGCTCCTGCAGCCTTCCTATACCATCCTAATTTCAGGTCCCATACCGCAAAAACTAACAATGCCTTCTCAAAGAAATAAAATCCCCTCTCCATTTTCTGCATCCCGAATCTATGGTTCTTCAGTTACTTCCTCTTCCTCTTGTCTCTTTTTGTCCTTTCTCTGAGCCTCCAGTTCCATCAAGTCTTCGTTAATAAGCTCCTCGTATTGCACAGCAAGGGGTTCAATGAAGTGTCCCTCTTGCAGTTCTAGCTTGAAATATAGATGGTGGGATGCACATTCATGAAAATGTAGGCCAGACTCATGGACTATAATAACTCATGTGATTGGACATGCAAACCCACATTTGCATCTTTTAAAGTTGACAACTTCAAGGTTCATATGTAGGGGACTTTCTGTAGTTTCTAGTGTTCTAGGTTTTAAACTTCAGCATCAGAGGCAATATGTCTTCTGCTCAATCGTAAAAAATCAATAGTTAATGTTTTTTTGAGCAGCTTATGTTTACAACCAATTGAGTGAAAAGTACAGAGAATTCCCACACACTCCAAGCCCTTACACAAGCACACTCTCCTCCTCCTCATCCCACACCAGAATCACAGTTGTTACAGTCCATGAACGTACATGATACATCTTATCACCCAATGTCTATAGTTTACAGTAGGGCTCACTCTTCATGTTGTACTTTCTGGGTTTGGACAAATGTGGGACTTGTATCCACCATTGTATCATATGGACTCATTCCACTGTCCTAAAAATCGTCTGTGCTCTGCCTAGTCATCCCTCTTTCCCAGTCCCTGTGAAGGACTGATCCTTTCACTGTCTCCACAGTTTTGCCTTTTCAGGAATGTCATATATTGGAATCTCCAGTATGTAGCTTTTTCAGATTGGCTCCTTTCACTTAGTAATGTGTATTTCAGTTTCCTCCCTGTAATGTAGGTTGTTTTCTATAACATGGCCTCCAACCCAGTGACTGGTGTCTTTATAAGAAAACAACACAGAGGACATATGCACACACACAGTGGGGAGGCAGTGTGAAGAGAAGGCAGAGTTTGGAGTGATGCACCTGCATGCCAAGAAAGCCCACGTGCTTCGGGCACCCCCAGAAGCTGGAAGAGACAAGGAAGGGTTCTTCCCTTGTCCGTTGAAGGGGCGCGTGATCCTGCCTATACCTTGATTTCAGACATCTACCCTGGAGAGTTGGGAGACAATGTTTTTGTTTTAAGCCACCTAGTTGGTGGTACTAGGAAACTTAATACAATGGTCATAAACTCATGTCGGCTTCGGAGCCAGTGCTATTATTCTCGAGAATAATAACCCATTCCTGCCTAGATACAAGAGGAGAAGGACTGGTGGAGGTCAAGCTGTAAGAGTCTGCTGACACACTTAGTTGCAGTAACCAAACTGAGAGACAAGCCTTGTGCAGAATCCTCCCATAGGGATGTTTACATTGACATAGCCGCACAAACCCAAGACTCCTTGTCCTGTGAGATTTACTTGGGGATAGTTGGTAAATTTTTTTTTTCTCCAAGACTTGGAGAGAGTTAAGAATTTCTACTAAAAAGTAAACAGCTGATAATATCCTTACAAAACTTTTTAGCCTCTGCTCCGCTATCATCAAGTATACAAAAGATCCCTCTCCAATTTTATTTTCATCCTCTATCCTCACTTGCACTTCCCATTCCCCAGTATTCGTCCACACTAATGTGTGTTGTGTAAGTCCTTGGATATATGCGTTTCTTCTAAAATACGTCATTTTGCGAATGATTGTGTCCTTAGTTTATGTAAATCTAATTATGCTTTACACCTCAATTATACTCAGCATTCTTTTTAAAAGATCTATGTAGGTTTCCATGCACATATAATTCATTGTTTATAACTTGAACTTTACTGTATGTATCCACCAGATTTTATTTATCAGTTTCTCTAGTAATAAACACCAAGCTGCCTCTGACTTCCCACCACTGCAACAATGCTACTTATGAAGAGCATATAGGGATCAGAGTGAGTCCGTTTGTTGGCTCCTAAAGTAAGTTTATGTTTAATTCTGCTGTGTATTGCCAATTTGTTCAGGGTGACTCTGGCATTGTGAAAATGAAGTATTATCCAAATAATTTCTGTTTGTTCCATCTTGGGGAGAGGCCTCACTCTGCCAGGTCCAAGTCACCCACAGCCCAGTTCCACAGGCTTGAAACATTCAGGGAAACAGAAAATCCCTCACCTTCTTTGTTTTTGTGAGTAGCTGAAGCATGTGGAGACTCAGAGAGATAGTTATATTTATGACCTAGAAGGTTGTCAGTTTAAATACAACAATACTCTCCTTTAAAAAATACATATATATATACATATATAGAGAATTGAACTAATATACCACATATTCTTTGCCCATCTGTCTGAACATTAGGGTTTTTTATATCTCTTGGCTGTTGCCAATAAGGTTGTAATAATTGTGTGCATGCTTTGTTGCTCAGTCATGTCTGACTCTTTTCTACCCTGTGGATTGTATCCTGCCGGGCTCCTCTGTCCATGGGATTCTCTAGGCAAGAATACAGTGTGGGTTGCCATTCCCTTCTCTAGAGAATCATCCCAACTCAGGGATTGAACCTGGGTCTCCTGCATTGCAGGTAGATACTTTACTGCCTGAGCCACTATGAAAATTTACAGTGCAAATACCTCTTTGAGATATTGCTATGAATTCTTTTGGATATCTACCTAGGAGTGAGGTTGTTGGATCATACAGTACTTGCATTAAAAAAAAAAGTTCAGGAAGCCTGGTGCTGTTTGACATAGCAGCTGTACCATTTTACATTCCCAACTACTTTCAGATTTTTTAAGAAATATGAATACCCTAGGGAATAAATCCTTACCCACATTGTGTCCTTGTCTTTACAGACAGGATATGAAGAGACCAGAAGGCATCTGTGGTTCTGACAGTCGTTAAATGGTTTCATCCATTCTCAGAATTTAATTGCTCCATGCATAGGTGCATAGTCTGGTGAGTCAAAACTTTGTTGTTCTCGTTCAGTCACTCAGTCATGCCCAGCTCTGAGACCCCATAGACTGCAGCACGTCAGGCTTCCCTGTCCTTCACCATTTCCTGGAGTTTGTTCATATTGATGTCCATGGAGTTGGTGATACCATCAAACCATCTCATTCTCTATTGCTCTCTTCTGCCTTCAATCTTTCCCAGCATCAGGATTTTTCTGTTGAGCCAGCTCTTTAAATCAGGTGGCCAAAGTACTGGAGTTTCAGCTTCAGTTTCAGCCCTTCCAATGAATATTCAGGGTTGATTTCATTTAGGATTGAGCGGGTTGATTTCCTTGCTGTCCAAGGGACTCTAAAAAGTCTTCTGTAGCACCACCATTTAAAAACATCCATTCTTTGGCCTTCAGCCTTCTTTATGGTTCAACTCTCTCCTCCATACATGACTAGTGGAAAAACCATACCTTTGACTATACCAACCTTTGACAGCAAAGTGATGTCTCTGCTTGTTAACACACTGTCTAGGTTGGTCATAGTTTTCCTCTGAAGGAGAAAGCATCTTTTAATTTTGTGGCTGAAATCACCGTCCACAGTGATTTTGGAACCCAAGAAAATAAAATATGTCATTGTTTTCACTTTCTCCCTTTCTATTTGATAGGAAGTGATGCTACTGAATGCCATGATCTTAGTTATTTGAATGTTAAATTTAAAGTTAAGTTAAAGACAGCTTTTTCACTCTCCTCTTTCACCTTCAACAAGAGGCTCTTTGGTTCCACTTCGATTTCTCCTGTTAAGGTGGTATCATCTGCATATCTGAGATTGTTGATATTTCTCCTAGCAGTCTTGATTTCAGCTTGTGATTCATCCACATGACATTGCATACGAAGAAGTCTAAAAGGTGGTGTTATCCACACTAAGCCTTTAAGGGTCCTAGAAATTAGCTGGAGCAAGACAGCAAGAAGGGCTTCCAGGTTGACAAGGCAGCCTGGAAAAACACAGAGAAGAGAGAACTTGACTCATACAGAGATTTCCTGATTCTTCAGTATGACTGGGGCTTAGAAATCTTATTAAAATCTGCAATTTTGATTTTCTATTTAATCATTAGCTTTTCTGTGGCATATGTAGATGTTTAAACTTTTTATGTACTAGTCTCCCTAGTCAGTCAGCAAAGGCTGGGCTGTGATGTCCATCTTTCTTTTCATTGTAACAACAGAAGTTGCTAACTGAATACCAAAGGTCTGAATATCTTCATTACACTAAGAGACACTCCTTGACTTCATATAGTTTATGGTCTTAGTGGGAAAAGGTAGTGAAAGTGTTGGTCACTCAGTTGTGTCCAACTTTTGTGACACCATGGACTGTAACTCTCAGGCAAGATTCCCTTTTCCAGGGGATCTTTTGAACCCAGGGATCAAAGCTGGGTCTCGCACTTTGCAGGCAGATTCTTGACCATCGGAGCCACAAGGTAAGCCCCTTAGTGGGAAAGCCAGGCATTAAAGAAGGATTTGTGAATTTTATAAATAAGAACTGTATGCTGTACACTGTATGCTCTGGGAACCTGTAGAAAACGAATGGAGGAGGCTCAGAAGGTTTATCTGGTGAAATGGAAGCAGATAGGCTAGATGGTCTTCAGAGGAAAAGAGTCAGGTAATTTTAGTGTAGGAGAAGCCATTTTAGGCCGTAAGCTATTTTATGATCTAAGCCTGGCCACAAAGCTCACCCTTGAACAGGCCTTAGTAATAATGTTCATAAGAGAATAATATTACTGTTATCAAACAAGAAAAGCAACAATAGAAAATATAGCAAATTAATGTTTGCTAATTGAAGTCACAAAATTCAGGAAAGGTCAACATCATCATCCCTTTATTGTAGTACTTCGGTCATTAAGTCATACCTGACTCTTTGTAACACCAAGGATTGTACATGCCAGGCTTCCTGTTAATTGCCCTCTTGATAAAATGGCAAATTGAAAAAAGAGTTCCAATTCTGTTTCAATGATATAGGTTAGCATAAAGCACTTTCTTGAGGTTTATTGCAGAATTTTGACCCTTCCTCAAGCACTCAATCATTAGATCAACAGAAACCTAAGGGATGATGACTCTTGAAAGTTTCTTGGTCAGAAAGGAGATCAAGCAAATCAATCCTCGGTGAAATCAACCCTGAATATTCACTGGAAGGCCTGATAATGAAGCTGAAGCTCCAATACTTTGGCCATCTCACACAAAGAGCTGACTCTTTGGAAAAGACCCTGATACTGGGAAAGACTGAGGGCAGGTGGACAAGGGGGTCAACAGAGAATGAGATGGCTGGGTGGCATCACTGACTCAATGGACATGAGTTTGAGCAAGCTCCAGAGGAGGGCAAATGACAGGAAGCCTAGCATACTACAGTCCTTGGTGTTACAAAGAGTCAGGTATGACTTAGTGACTGAAATACCACAATAAAGGGATGATGATGTTGACCTTTCCTGAATTTTGTGACTTCAGTCTACTAGAGCTTGGGATTTTGTCAACCTTTGCCCAAATTCTCTGCTGACTTCTCTCTGCTCAAGTCCCTTAATGAGTATGCATATACACTTTTAGCTTAAAACTTCCCCAATTTTGCTGTTCCTGGAGACACTGCTTTGGGAAAGAGCTCCAATGTTCTCCTTATTTGCTGCAAGTAACAAACCCTTCCTTCTCCTTATCTCTGGTTTGGTTGACATCCATCAAGAAATGAACCCAGTTGGGGGATAACAAAGGGGAGAAGAATAACACCTAATTTACTGCTGAAACATCATAGCTGTTATTAGAACATCAATTTTTTTTTAAATGACGAGTTATGTCCCTCACATAATTTTAGAGCACAGTGAATTTTATTTTCAGCATATGTCTCCTAGTAAATTGTCAGCAAGCACTTAACAGGAGGCTTCCTGTGTACTGTTTTGGATCTGTCAGGAATTCTCTGCTCCTTATTAATTCCTAAATATTCAGGTATTAAGAGGAGAGGTAGGCCTCTCCCAGGGGCTGAGGAATCTAGGCATTTCCTTCATTTTTCTATACGGTGATAAGTACCCTCTTCCTTTTTATGAACCATATGGTAAAAGTGATTATTTACAACTCTCTCTTTAATATGGATCGCCTATGTTTTGTAAGTCTGGAATTTTAATCTTTATCTTTGCTGAGAATAACTACAGTATATATGTTCATACCATGCTGATTAAAAGACCTTTGCTCCATCAGAGCTTTGGTCCCCATGTCTTGCTTTCTCTCTCTCTCTTTCAGGCTATTTCTTTGGAATGCAGAGGTCCTCTGGGTTCACTTTCTTGCCTGGGCTTCTAAGACCCTCTCTAGAAGGCGCCCTGCACCTTCACCCCATTGAGAGGGCGCCTGAGGCCTTCATGAACAGAGCAAGCCCTGTGCAGGGGCTTTATTGGCTTTCTGTGTAAACCAAGGAATATCAGCCTCTTTTTCTCTCCTTTACTTTCTTATCGGTTGACTCCAGACCACCAGGTTCCAGTCCATTAAGGGACCTCAGCCAGTGGCGCCCAGAACAGGAGCTTGGTACACGTAGGCAGATTTGGACGGAGTGACCCCAGGGCTTATTAAGGCCAGTGAGTACTAAGACATGGGTGCAATGGCTGGAAAGCCCCATCACTTTTCTGTTTTACTGCATCACTTGTTTAAAGTTCAGGGACTGAATGAACGTACGCTGATTTTTAGCTAGATTACAAACTGCTATTTCCCGTACTGTAATTGGAGAAGAAGCCAAAAGGCAACTAGAGAAATTACTTGATTATGAAAATGCAAATCAGGAATGTCAAAAAGCTATAGCTCCAATTCGTGAGACAGGGACTATTATTGATTATTTGAAGGCTTCTCAAAATCTAGTATGAGAAACTCAAAAGATGCAAATGCTAGTTGAAACAATGATTGCTGCCTTAAGAAAGGGAAATGAAGGATGCTTTATATGTGGAAATAAGAACCATTTAAAAAGGGACTTCCTTAAGAAAGCTGGAAAAAATAAAAATAAAAAACCTCCAAAAATCTGCCCTCGCTGCTATAGAGGAATACGTTGGGCCAAAGATTGTAAATCTATTTTTGACATTAAAGGGAAACCTATTCCGAGAAACTCCAAATGGGGAAACCCCAGGTCCCCTTCAACAGAAACCTGGGGCAAATTTCAATGTTTTTCTTCAAACTCTCAACATGCAGCAGTGCTGCCATCGATATACCAGCTTTGTTTTTAGACAGTATGTAGTTAATGAGCTCTATTTAAATTCAAATTCAGGTAAACTAAAAAATATTTAATATTAAATATAATGTTTATTTAAGTATAAATATAGTTTAAATATAATTTTTTGCTAATCTAATTAGGACTTGTCTTAAGTCATCAACATTATATAATACTTTAAGGTAAGCTAATTTGTCAAGAAAAATGTAACTCTTTATATATATATGAGATAAAAACTTTTAGATAAACTCTATTAAAAATAATTATATTTTTAATAGAATAATCTATTATTATAATCTAAAATAATCTCTTGGGTTGGGGTAACTTAAATTTCTAGAGCTGTACTAAACTAAATAATAAAAGTTTATTTAATAGTTAGGTGATTTCCAAATAAAATAAGACTTTAAAATATTAATTACTAAACATTAACTTCCTCTTACAGAAAAACTGAAGAGATTTTAAACTATTAATAAATACATTATATAATGTATAACATATTGATATATATAAGTATATATAATATATATTATAATATGGTATAAAAAAATAAATTCACCAATATATAAAATGCTAATATATAAGGCACTTCATAGTTGCTAAGGAAAAGTAAGATATATGCTTTTAATAAAAAGATATAAGATATGACAAACTCAGATATATATTCCTCATTTTTCCTGGGGCCACTGCTCACTTAAGAAACAATAAATTACTAAAATAACTTGGAAGTATGACAAGCTTATTTGGACAGAGCAGTGGCCGCTCAAGAGAGAGAAATTACAGGTGGCTGAGAAACCTATAGATACACAGCTAAAATTAAAACATATTGAGGAATCTTGTTCTCTTTGAAACTCTCCAGTTTTGTTATAAAAAAGAAATCTAATAAATGGCGTCTCCTAACAGACCTTGGAAAAGTTAATGCATCTGTGAAACCTATGGGTGAATTACAACCAGGAATCCCATCACCTACCACTATTCCTCAAAATTGGCATATCTGGAATATCTTGGAGAAATTTCATTATCCTTCTGATAAGCTATGGAATTCTTCAAAAATACTGAATTTATTATTTCTCGCATTATCAGCTCACAGCCTATACCACAGGCAGAGGTGTTTTTTTTATATAAGTTCAGTTTAGTTCAGTTGGTCAGTCGTGTCCAACTCTTTGTGACCCCATGAATTGCAGAACGCCAGGCCTCCTGTCCATCACCAACTCCCAGAGTTTACTCAGAATCATGTCCATCGAGTCGGTGATGACATCCAGGCATCTCACCCTATGTCGTCCCCTTCTCTCCCTGCCCTCAATCCCTCCAAGCATCAGAGTCTTTTCCAATGAGTCAGCTCTTCACATGAGGTGGCCAAAGTATTGGAGTTTCAGCTTTAGCATCAGTTCTTTCAAATAACACCCAGGACTGATTTCCTTTAGAATAGACTGGTTGGATGTCCTTGCAGTCCAACGGACTCTCAAGAGTTTTCTGCAACACCACACTTCAAAAGCATCATTCCTTCGGTGCTCAGTCCAACTCTCACATCTGTACATGACCACTGGAAAAACCATAGCCTTGACTAGATGGACCTTATCAGCAAACTAATGTCTCTGCTTTTCAATATGCTATCTAGGGTGGTCATAACTTTTCTTCCAAGGAGTAAGCGTCTTTTAATTTCATGGCTGCAGTCACCATCTGCAGTGATTTTGGAGCCCCCCCAAATAAAGTCTGACACTATTTCCACTGTTTCCCCATCTGTTTCCCATGAAGTGATGGGACCAGATGCCATGATCTTCGTTTTCTGAATGTTGAGCTTTAAGCCAACTTCTTCACCCTCCTCTTTCACATTCATCAAGAAGCTTTTTAGTTCCTCTTCACTTTCTGCCATGAGGGTGGTGTCATCTGCATATCTGAGGTTATTGATATGTCTCCCGGCAATCTTGATTCCAGCTTGTGTTTCTTCCATTCCAGCGTTTCTCATGATATACTCTGCACAGAAGTTAAATAAGCAGGGTGACAATATACAGCCTTAACGTACTCCTTTTCCTATTTGGAATCAGTCTGTTGTTCCATGTCCAGTTCTAACTGTTGCTTCCTGACCTGCATACAGATTTCTCAAGAGGCAGGTTAGGTGGTCTGGTATTACCATCTCTCTCAGTATGTTCCACAGTTTACTGTGATCCACACAGTCAAAGGATTTGGCATAGTCAATAAAGCAGAAATAGATGTTTTTATGGAACTCTCTTGCTTTTTCCATGATCCAGCAGATGTTGGCAATTTGATCTCTGGTTCCTCTGCCTTTTCTAAAATCAGCTTGAACATCTGGAAGTTCACAGTTCATGTACTGCTAAAGCCTGGCTTGGAGATTTTTGAGCATTACTTTACTAGTGTGTGAGATGAGTGCAATTGTGCAGTAGTTTTTTGTTTGTTTGTTTGTTTTTTGCATTTCTTTTCCATGGGGATGGTCTTGATCCCTGTCTCCTGTACAACATCACGAACCTCATTCCATAGTTCATCAGGCACTCTATCCAGCAGATCTAGGCCCTAAATCTATTTCTCACTTCCACTGTATAATCATAAGGGATTTGATTTAGGGCATACCTGAATGGTCTAGTGGTTTTCCCTACTTTCTTCAATTTAAGTCTGAATTTGGTAATAAGGAGTTCATGATCTGAGCCACAGTCAGCTCCCGGTCTTGTTTTTGCTGACTGTATAGAGCTTCTCCATCTTTGGCTGCAAAGAATATAATCAATCTGATTTCAGTGTTGACAATCTAGTGATGTACATGTGTAGAGTCTTCTCTTGTGTTGTTGGAAGAGGGTGTTTGCTATGACCGGTGCATTTTCTTGGCAAAACTCTATTAGTCTTTGCCCTGCTTCTTTCCGCATTCCAAGGCCAAATTTGCCTGTTAGTCCAGGTGTTTCTTGACTTCTACTTTTGCATTCCAGTCCCCTAGAATGAAAAGGACATCTTTTTTGGGTGTTAGTTCTAAAAGGTCTTGTAGGTCTTCATAGAACCATTCAACTTCATCTTCTTCAGCGTTACTGGTTGTGGCATAGACTTGGATTACTGTGATATTGAATGGTTTGCCTTGGAGACAAAGAGATCATCCTGTCGTTTTTGAGATTGCAATCAAGTACTGCATTTCGGACTCTTTTGTTGACCATGATGGCTGCTCCATTTCTTCTGAGGGATTCTTGCCCACAGTAGTAGGTATAATGGTCATCTGAGTTAAATTATCCCATTCCAGTCCCTTTTAGCTCACTGATTCCTAGAATGTTGATGTTCACTCTTGCCATCTCTTGTTTGACCACTTCCAATTTGCCTTGATTCATGGACCTGACATTCCAGGTTCCTACACAATATTGCTCTTACAGCATCAGACCTTGCTTCTATCACCAGTCACATCCACAGCTGGGTATTGTTTTTGCTTTGGCTCCATCCCTTCATTCTTTCTGGAGTTATTTCTCCACTGATCTCCAATAGAGTGTTGGGCACCTACTCACCTGGAGAGTTCCTCATTCAGTATCCTATCATTTTGCCTTTTCATACTGTTCATGGCGTTCCCAAGGCAAGAATACTGAAGTGGTTTGCCATTCCCTTCTCCAGTGCACCACAGTCTGTCAGACCTCTCCACCATGACTCGACCATCTTGGGTTGCCCTGGGGCCATGGCTTAGTTTCATTGAGTTAGACAAGGCTGTGGTCCTAGTGTGATTAGATTGACTAGTTTTCTGTGAATATGGTTTCAGTGTGTCTTCCCTCTGATGCCCTTTTGCAATACCTACCATCTTACTTGGGTTTCTCTTACCTTGGGCTTGGGGTACCACTTCATGGCTGCTCCAGCAAAGCGCAGCCACTGCTCCTTACCTTGGATGAGGGGTATCTTCTCACTGTCACCCTTCCTGACCTTCAACGTGGGATAGATCCTCTAGGCCCAGCAAAATGGCTGTCTGGGGAGGCCTTTAAAATAGCTGTGAAAAGAAGAGAAGTGAAAAGCAAAGGAGAAAAGGAAAGATATAAGCATCTGAATGCAGAGTTCCAAAGAATAGCATGAAGAGATAAGAAAGCCTTCTTCAGTGATCAATGCAAAGAAATAGAGGAAAAGAACAGAATGGGAAAGACTAGAGAGCTTTTCAAGAAAATTAGAGATACCAAGGGAATATTTCATGCAAATATGGGCTCGCTAAAGAACAGAAATGGTATGGACATAACATAAACAGAAGATACTAAGAAGAGGCGGCAAGAATACACACAAGTGTACAAAAAAGATCTTCATGACCCAGATAATCACAATGATGTGATCACTCATCTAGAGCCAGACATCCTGGAATGTGAAGTCAAGTGTGCCTTACAAAGCATCACTGCGAACAAAGATAGTGGAGGTGATGGAATTCCTGTTGAGCTATTTCGAATTCTGAAAGATGATGCTGTGAAAGTCCTGCACTCAATATGCCAGCAAATTGGGAAAACTCAGCAGTGGCCACAGGACTGGAAAAGGTCAGTTTTCTTTCCAATCCCAAAGAAAGGCAATGCCAAAGAATGCTCAAACTACTGCACAATTGCACTCATCTCACACACTAGTAAAGTAATGCTCAAAATTCTCCAAGACAGGCTTCAGCAATACATGAACCATGAACTTCCTGATGTTCAAGCTGGCTTAGAAAAGGCAGAGGAACCAGAGATCAAATTGCCAACATCCACTGGATCATGGAAAAAGCAAGAGAGTTCCAGAAAATCATCTATTTCTGCTTTTTTGACTATGCCAAAGCCTTTGACTGTGGATCACAATAAACTGTGGAAAATTCTGGAAGAGATGGGAATACCAGACCACCTGACCTGCCTCTTCAAAAATCTGTATGCAGATCAGGAAGCAACAGTTAGAACTGGACATGGAACAACAGACTGGTTCCAAATAGAAAAAGGAGTACGTTAAGGCTGTATATTGTCACCTTGCTTATTTAACTTATATGCAGAGTACATTTTGCGAAACGCTGGACTGGAAGAAACACAAGCTGGAATCAAGATTGCTGGAAGAAATATCAATAACCTCAGATATGCAGATGACACCACCCATATGGCAGAAAGTGAAGAGAAATTAAAAAGCCTCTCGATGAAAGTGAAAGTGGAGAGTGAAGAAGTTGGCTTAAAGCTCAACATTCAGAAAACGAAGATCATGGCATCCAGTCCCATCACTTCATGGGAAACAGATGGGGAAACAGTGGCAATAGTGTCAGACTTTATTTTGGGGGGCTCCAAAATCACTGCAGATGGTGACTGCAGCCATGAAATTAAAAGACGCTTACTCCTTGGAAGAAAAGTAATGACCAACCTAGATAGCATATTCAAAAGCAGAGACATTACTTTGCCAACAAAGGTCCATCTAGTCAAGGCTATGGTTTTTCCTGTGGTCATGTACGAAAGTGAGTGTTGACTTTGAAGAAGGCTGAGCACCGAAGAATTGATGCTTTTGAAGTGTGATGTTGGAGAAAACTCTTGAGAGTCCGTTGGACTGCAAGGAGATCCAACCAGCCCATTCTGAAGGAGATGAGCCCTGGGATTTCTTTGGAAGGAATGATGCTAAAGCTGAAACTCCAGTACTTTGGCCACCTCATGCGAAGAGTTGACTCATTGGAAAAGACTCTGATGTTGGGAGGGATTGGGGGCAGGAGAAGGGGACGACCGAGGATGAGATGGCTGGATGGCATCACTGACTCGATGGACATGATTCTGAGTAAACTCTGGGAGTTGGTGATGGACAGGGAGGCCTTGTGTGCTGCAATTCATGGGGTTGCAAAGAGTCGGACACGACTGAGCAACTGAACTGAACTGAACTGAATCAGATTTTAGACCCCTATGTAACCCCATAATTGAGTCAAGGCTATGCCATGGTCAGAGGAGAGGGAAGGTGGAGGAATAAGACCAACGGGCTTCCTATGGGGCCAGTAATGAAAAGTCAATGCCAAGAGAACAGTGTGCATACATTCAAATGACATTATTGTGTTATATGGTTATGATAACCAAGGTTTCCCATTACAAGATTATTTTTTAGAATCCTGATAAGCAGCTGATCATGTCTGGGTCCACCAGCTCGGTGTATCCCCCACTGTCTCCTGTCTCAGGTGGGCCACCTGACTTGAGAGAACCAAAAGCATGTAAAACCACACAGTGTCTACAGGAACAGAATTATCCTATTCCACTCTCTGCATCAACAACAGGCGACTATTTCAGGGAACTCGTGCCCAGAAGATGAAAGGTGAAACTATTGCTTATTCTAAAAGTTTCAAGAAAAGTGATTTAAATGATCATTCAGTTTTTCAACAGAAAATGTCAGCTGACAATATACTTCCCAAGATTCTCTGAACACTTGCTGCTTTTCTTGTTGTGACCATCAATCTTAAACTCTTATTTCATGATCCTTAACCAATCCTAATCAAGCTCTTTCTTGAAAACGCTTCTGAAACTAGACTCCAAAACCTTTTAGACATCCCAACTTTGCCTTCTCCTCTCAAGACACTATGAAGATTCTGTCTTACTGGGGAAAAAAAAAAAAAAGAACTCAGTCTTGTCTTAACAACAAACTGTCCCGCTGCTCTTTGGGGGAAAGGTAGCATCTGATAATCTCATCTGACTTCTCCACCTCCCCACAAGTTCTGAAAGCCATTTAGAATTCAGACAAAGGTGATATGGGTTAGAGGTGCTTTGGTCAAGCAGGACAAAGACCTTATTCTATCTTCAACATACATAACCCTAGGTGATCCAGCTGGCCCTTCATGTATATTCAACGTATTGTTGCTGGTGCTACTCCTCAGTCACTCAGTCTTGCCTGATTCTTTGCGACCCCATGGACTGTAGCCTGCCAGGCTCCTCTGTCCATGGAATTTTCCAAGGAGGAATACGTGAGTGGGCAATTAACATAATGGTTATAAAGCCTTTTAATGAAAAGATATAATTACTAGGAGATATATACAGAAAATAAAATTCATTGTCCTCTAAAATTATGCAAGGGACATAACTCACGTCATTTTTTTTAAATTAGTGTTCTAATAACAGCTATGATGTTTCAGTGGTAAATTAGGTGTTATTCTCCTTCCCATTGTTATCCCCAAACTGGGTTCACTTCTTGATGGATGTCAACCAAACCAGAAATAAGAAGGAAGAGTTTGTTACTTGCAGCAAGTAAGGAGACTGTTGGAGACCTTTCCCAAAGCAGTGTCTCCAGGAACAGCAAATTTGGGGAAGTTTTAAGCTAAGGGTATATGCATACTCTTAAGGGACTTGAGCAGAAGAGAGGTCAGCAGAGAATTGGGGCAAAGGTTGACAGAGTCCCAAACTCTAGTAGATTGAAGTCACAAAATTCAGGAAAGGTCAACATCATCATCCCTTTGCTGTGGTACTTCAGTCAGTAAGTCATGCCTGAGTCTTTGTAACACCAAGGACTGTAGTATGCCAGGCTTCCTGTCATTTACCCTCTTCTGGAGCTTGCTCAAACTCAAGTCCGTTGAGTCAGTGATGTCATCCAACCATCTCATTCTCTGTTGGCCTCCTTGTCCAGCTGTCGTCAGTCTTTCCCAGTATCAGGGTCTTTTCCAAAGTCAGCTCTTCACATGAGATGGCCAAAGTATTGGAGCTTCAGCTTCATTATCAGGCCTTCCAGTGAATATTCAGGGTTGATTTCATTGAGGATTGATTTGTTTGATCTCCTTTCCATCCAAAGGCCTTCAAGAGTCATCATCCCTTAGGATGATGATCTAGTGATTGAGAGCTGGAGGAGAGGTCAAAATTCTGCAATAACCCACAAGAAAGTGCTTCATGCTAATCTATACCATTGAAACAGAATTGGAAATATTTACAACTAATTTGCTATATTTTCTATTGTTGTTTCTCTTGTCTGATAACAATAGTATTATTTCCTTATGCACATTATTACTAAGGCCTGTTCCAGGGTGAGTTTTGCAGTGAGCCTTCAGTTCAGTTCAGTCACTCAGTCATGTCCGACTCTTTGCAACCCCATGAATTGCAGCACACCAGGCGTCCCTGTCCATCACCAACTCCAAGAGTTCACTCAAACTTACATCCACCAACTTGGTGATGCCATCCAGCCATCTCATCCTCTGTCTTCCCCTTCTCCTCCTGCTCCCAATCCCTCCCAGTATCGTAGTCTTTTCCAATGAGTCAACTCTTTGCATGAGGTGGCCAAAATACTGGAGTTTCAGCTTTAACATCATTCCTTCCAAAGAACACCCAGGACTGATCTCCTTTAGAATGGACTGGTTGGATCTCCTTGAAGACCAAGGGACACTCAAGAGACTTCTCCAACACCACACTTCAAAAGCATCAATTCTTTGGCGCTCAGCTTTCTTCACAGTCCAACAGTCGTATCCATACATGACCACTGGAAAAGCCATAGCCTTGACTAGATGTACCTTTGTTGGCAAAGTAATGTCTCTGCTTTTTAATATGCTATCTAGGTTGGTCATAACTTTTCTTCCAAGGAGTAAGCATCTTTTAATTTCATGGCTGCAATCACCATCTGCAGTGATTTTGGAGACCCAAAAAATAAAGTCTGACACTGTTTCCACTGTTACCCCATCTATTTTCCATGAAGTGATGGGACCAGATACCATGATCTTAGTTTTCTGAATGTTGAGCTTAGATCATAAAATAGCTTACATCCTAAAATGACTTCTTCTACGTTAAAAAGGTTTACCTGACTCTTTTCCTCTGAAGACCGTCTAGCCTATCTGCTTCCATTTCATCAGATAAACCTTCTGAGCCTCCCCCATTCATTTTCTACAGGTTCCCAGAGCATACAGTGTACAGCACACAGTTCTTATTAATAAAACTCACAAATCCTTCTTTAAAGCCTGGCTTTCCCACTAAGGGGCTTCCCTTGTGGCTCAGATGGTAAAGAAACTGCCTGAAAATTACGAGACCCAGCTTTGATCCCTGGGTTCAAAAGATCCCCTGGAAAAGGGGATCTTGCCTAGAGAATTCCAGGGACAGAGGAGCCTGGCAGGTATTCAGTTAGCAACTTCTGTTGTTACAATGAAAAAAAAGATGGACATCACAGCCCAGCCTTTGCTGACTGACTAGAGAGATTAGTACATAAAAACTTTAAACATCTGCATATACCACAGAAAAGCTAATAATTAAATAGAAAATCAAAATTGCAGATTTTAATAAGATTTCTAAGCCCCAGTCATACTGATGAATCAGGAAATCTCTGTATGAGTCAAGTTCTCTCTTCTCTGTGTTTTTCTAGGCTACCTTATCAACCTGGAAACCCTTCTTGCTGTCTTGCTCCAGCTAACCTCTAGGACCCTTCAAGTCCTAGTGTGGATATCACCTCCTTTAAGACTTCTTCATATGCAATGTCATGCTGGATGAAACACAAGCTGAAATCAAGATTGCTAGGAGAAATATCAACAATTTTGAATATGCAGATGATAACATCTTAATGGAAGAAATTGAAGAGGAACCAAAGAGCCTCTTGTTGAAGGTGAAAGAGGAGAATGAAAAAGCTGTCTTTAACTTAACTTTAAATTTAACATTCAAAAAACTAAGACCATGGCATTCAGTAGCATCACTTCCTATCAAATAGAAAGGGAAAAAGTGAAAACAATGACAGGTTTTATTTTCTTGGGCTCCAAAATCACTGTGGATGGTGATCTCAGCCACAAAATTAAAACATACTTTCTCCTTCAGAGGAAAGCTATGACCAACCTAGACAGTGTGTTAACAAGCAGAGACATCACTTTGCTGTCAAAGGTTGGTATAGTCAAAGGTATGGTTTTTCCACTAGTCATGTATGGAGGAGAGAGTTGAACCATAAAGAAGGCTGAAGGCCAAAGAATGGATGTTTTTAAATGGTGGTGCTACAGAAGACTTTTTAGAGTCCCTTGGACAGCAAGGAAATCAACCCGCTCAATCCTAAATGAAATCAACCCTGAATATTCATTGGAAGGGCTGATACTGAAGCTGAAACTCCAGTACTTTGGCCACCTGATTTAAAGAGCTGGCTCAACAGAAAAATCCTGATTCTGGAAAAGATTGAGGGCAGAAGAGAGCAACAGAGAATGAGATGGTTGGATAGTATCACCAACTTCATGGACATGAATTTGAACAAACTCCAGGAAACAGTGAAAGACAGGGAAGTCTGACGTGCTGCAGTCTATGGGGTCTCAGAGCTGGGCATGACTGAGTGACTGAACGGAAACAACAAGGTTTTGACTCACCAGACTATGCACCTATGCATGGAACAATTAAATTCTGAGAATGGAAGCAAACCATTTAACGACTGTCAGAACCACAGATGCCTTCTGCTTTCTTCATATCCTGTCTGTAAAGACAAGGATACAATGTGGGTAAGGATTTAGTCCCTAGGGTGTTCATATTTCTTAAAAAATCTGAAAGTAGTTGGGAATGTAAAATGGTACAGCTGCTATGTCAAACAGCACCAGGCTTCCTGAACTTTTTTTTTTTTTTAATGCAAGTACTGTATGATCCAACAACCTCACTCCTAGGTAGATATCCAAAAGAATTCATAGCAATATCTCAAAGAGGTATTTGCACTATAAATTTTCATAGTGGCTCAGGCAGTAAAGTATCTACCTGCAATGCAGGAGACCCAGGTTCAATCCCTGAGTTGGGATGATTCTCTAGAGAAGGGAATGGCAACCCACACTGTATTCTTGCCTAGAGAATCCCATGGACAGAGGAGCCCGGCAGGATACAATCCACAGGGTAGAAAAGAGTCAGACATGACTGAGCAACAAAGCATGCACACATTTATTGCAACCTTATTGGCAACAGCCAAGAGATATAAAAAACCCTAATGTTCAGACAGATAGATAAAGAATATGTGGTATATTAGTTCAAATATATATATATATATATATTATTTTTTTTTTGAGAAACGTAGTGTTGTATTTAAACTGACAACCTTCTAGGTCATAAATATAACTCTCTGTCCTAGTCTCTACATGCTTCAACTACACACAAAAACAAAGAAGTAAAGGGACTTTCTGTTTCCCTGAATGTTTCAAGCCTGTGGAACTGGGCTGTGGGTGACTTGGACCTGGCAGAGTGAGGCCTCTCCCCAAGATGGAACAAATAGAAATTATTTGGATGATTCTTCATTTTCACAATGCCAGAGTCACCCTGAACAAATTGGCAATACACAGCAGAATTAAACATAAACTTACTTTAGGAGCCAACAAAGGGACTCTCACCCTGATCCCTAAATGCTCTTCGTAGGTAGCATTGTTGCAGTGGTGGGAAGTCAGAGGCAGCTTGGTGTTTATCACTAGAGAAACTGATAAATAAAATCTGGTGGATACATACAGTAAAGTTCAAGTTATAAACAATGAATTATATGTGCATGGAAACCTACATAGGTCTTTTAAAAAGAATGCTGAGTATAATTGAGGTGTAAAGCATAATTAGATTTACATAAACTAAGGACACAATCATTCACAGAATGACATATTTTAGTAGAAACACATAAATCCAAGGACCTACACAACACACATTAGTGTGGACGAATACTGGGGAATGGGAAGTGCAAGTGAGGATAGAGGATGAAAATAAAATTGGAGAGGGATCTTTTGTATACTTGATGATAGAGGAGCAGAGGCTAAAACGTTTTGTAAGGATATTATCAGCTGTTTACTTTTTAGTAGAAATTCTTACCTCTCTCCAAGTCTTGGAGAAAAAAAAAATTTACTATCCCTAAGTAAATCTCACAGAACAAGGAGTCTTGGGTTTGTGCGACTATGTCAATGTAAACATCCCTATTGGAGGATTCTGCACAAGGCTTGTCTCTCAGTTTGGTTACTGCAACTAAATGTGTCAGCAGACTCTTACAGCTTGACCTCCACCAGTCCTTCTCCTCTTGTATCTAGGCAGGAATGGGTTATTATTCTCGGGAATAATAGCACTGGCTCCGAAGCCGACATGAGTTCATGACCGTTGTATTAAGTTTCCTAGTACCACCAACTAGGTGGCTTAAAACAAAAACATTGTCTCCCAACTCTCCAGGGTAAATGTCTGAAATCAAGGTATAGGCAGGATCACGCTCCCCTTCAAAGGACCAGGGAAGAACCCTTCCTTGCTCTTCTAGCTTCTGGTGGTGTCCGAAGCACGTGGGCTTTCTTGGCATGCAGGTCCATCACTCCAGCCTCTGCCTTCTCTTCACACTGCCTCCCCACTGTGTGTGTGCATATGTCCTCTGTGTTGTTTTCTTATAAAGACACCAGTCATTGGATTGGAGGCCATGTTATAGAGAACAACCTACATTACAGGGAGGAAACTGAAATACACACTACTAAGTGAAAGGAGTCAATCTGAAAAAGCTACATACTGGAGATTCCAATATATGACATTCCTGAAAAGGCAAAACTGTGGAGACAGTCAAAGGATCAGTCCTTCACAGGGACTGGGAAAGAGGGATGACTAGGCAGAGCACAGACGATTTTTAGGACAGTGGAATGAGTCCATATGATACAATGGTGGATACAAGTCCCACATTTGTCCAAACTCAGAAAGTACAACATGAAGAGTGAGCCCTACTGTAAACTATAGACATTGGGTGATAAGATGTATCATGTACGTTCATGGACTGTAACAACTGTGATTCTGGTGTGGGATGAGGAGGAGGAGAGTGTGCTTGTGTAAGGGCTTGGAGTGTGTGGGAATTCTCTGTACTTTTCACTCAATTGGTTGTAAACATAAGCTGCTCAAAAAAACGTTAACTATTGATTTTTTACGATTGAGCAGAAGACATATTGCCTCTGATGCTGAAGTCTAAAACCTAGAACACTAGAGACTACAGGAAGTCCCCTACATATGAACCTTGAAGTTGTCAACTTTAAAAGATGCAAATGTGGGTTTGCATGTCCAATCACATGAGTTATTATAGTCCATGAGTCTGGCCTACATTTTCATGAATGTGCATCCCAACATCTGTATTTTAAGCTAGAACTGCAAGAGGGACACTTCATTGAACTCCTTGCTGTGCAACACGAGGAGCTTACTAACGAAGACTTGATGGAACTGGAGGCTCAGAGAAAGGACAAAAAGAGACAAGAAGAAGAAGTAACTGAAGAACCAGAGATTTGGGATACAGGAAATGGAGAGGGGATTTTATTTCTTTGAGAAGGCATTGTTAGTTTTTGCGGCATGGGACCTGAATTTAGGATGTTATAGGAAGGTTGCAGGAGCTGTTCAGAATGTAATCCAGCACTATTATAGCGTCTATGACGAGAAAAACAGAGCTACTACCCAGATGTCACTGGACATATTTTAAGAGGGTAGATAGAATTGAATCCAGAAAAGAACCAGGACCTGAGACATCAATGTCAGGCATGAGTGAAATTGCAGCTTTCCCTCAAACTTCTACTTCTCATGATCCTTCAGCATTTGCTTCTCTCCCCTCCTCTCCCCTCTCCAGTCAGTAATTCTTCTGCCTTTTCACTTGATGCCAGCCCCTGTATGCCAGCTGTTGTACTATATACGACTATACATCTCAAGGTATTGTACTGTAATATTAAAAAGGTTTTATTTTTGTGTGTTTGCTTTTATAAATATGTTATTTGTGTGAAAACTATTATAAACCTACTTCAGTACAGTAAAAAGCATCTGCCTTCAATGCGGGAGACCTGGGTTTGATCCCTGGGTTGGGAAGATCCCCTGGAGAAAGAAATGGCAACACACTCCAGTACTCTTGCCTGGAAAATTCCATGGACTGAAGAGCCTGGTAGTCTACAGTCCATGGGGTCACAAAGAGTCAGACACGACTGAACGACTTCACTTTCACAGTTCAGTACTAGATAGCTAATTGTGTTTGTTGGGTACGTAGGCTAACGTTCTTGGACTTTCAAACAAATTGGACTTGGGAACTTGCTTTTAGAATAGAACACGTTCATATGGAGGGGACTTACTGTATTACAAAAAGATTGTGATGGGACTTCCCTGGTGGTGCAGTGGATAAGAATCCACTTGCAGGGGACACAGATTTGATCCCTGGTCTAGGAAGATTCCAAATGCCATGCAGTCACTAAATCCCCATGCCATCACTACTGAGCCTGTGCTATTGAGGCCACAAGCCACAACAATCAAGTCTATGTGCTTCAACTACTGAAGCCTGTACCGCTAGAGCCTGTACTCTGCAACAAGAAAAGCCGCTGCAATGAAATCGTACATAATGCAAAAAAAGACCAAGTGAAGCTACAAAAAAATAAATAAATAAAATTATTTTTTAAAATGACTGTGATGTAAGATTCATATGAACACCTAACACAGCATTACTGTCAATGTTAAGGAAAGAATTATACTTAGAATCAAGAAGTTCAAACTTTTCCATTACATATAAACGAAACTATAATAATATAATATAAAGAAAAATTAAGATAGCATAAAATTAAAAGATATGATTTCTATGTTTGGCATTTAAATACTAAAAGATATTTATTTAAATTCTAAAAACACTCATCAGCCAAAACCAAGGGAAAATTGAAACTATTAGATATCAATAATAATAACTGCCTCTTGTAAAAGTGGAGAATTGAGGGAAATTTACAGACTTAAAATAGTAGAAAACTAGAATAGGTGAAAATTGAGATAAATTGCAAGATAAACCAAATGGACCCAGAAAGTTCACAACATTGACACTTTTGGATACATGGACTTATCTGGAAGAAAAGGTACAAATAACAGAGTGAACAGAAAGAGAGTACAGTCACAGAAGAATAAAAGGGAATATTATTGAACTTTCGCAATTAAATTTGAAAATTGAGACACAACTTTTATTTTGGTATGCCTAACTCCTCTTGAGAAATCTGTATGCAGATCAGAAAGCAACAGTTAGAACTGGACATGGAACAACAGACTGGTTCCAAATAGGAAAAGGAGTACGTCAAGGCTGTATATTGTCACCCTGCTTATTTAACTTCTATGCAGAGTACATCATGAGAAACGCTGGACTGGAAGAAGCACGAGCTGGAATCAAGATTGCCGGGAGAAATATCAATAACCTCAGATATGCAGATGACACCACCCTTATGGCAGAAAGTGAAGAGGAGCTAAAAAGCCTCTTGATGAAAGTGAAAGTGGAGAGTGAAAAAGTTGGCTTAAAGCTCAACATTCAGAAAACGAAGATCATGGCATCCGGTCCCATCACTTCATGGGAAATAGATGTGGAAACAGTGGAAACAGTGTCAGACTTTATTTTGGGGGGCTACAAAATCACTGCAGATGGTGATTGCAGCCATGAAATTAAAAGACACTTACTCCTTGGAAGTAAAGTTATCACCAACCTAGATAGTATATTCAAAAGCAGGGACATTACTTTGCCGACTAAGGTCCGTTTAGTCAAGGCTATGGTTTTTCCTGTGGTCAGGTATGGATGTGAGAGTTGGACTGTGAAGAAGGCTGAGCGCTGAAGAATTGATGCTTTTGAAGTGTGGTTTTGGAGAAGACTCTTGAGAGTCCCTTGGACTGCAAGGAGATCCAACCAGTCCATTCTGAAGTACATCAGCCCTGGGATTTCTTTGGAAGGAATGATGCTAAAGCTGAAACTCCAGTACTTTGGCCACCTCATGCGGAGAGTTGACTCATTTGAAAAGACTCTGATGCTATGAGGGATTGGGGGCAGGAGGAGAAGGGGACGACAGAGGATGAGATGGCTGGATGGCATCACTGACTCGATGGACGTGAGTCTGAGTGAACTCTCGGAGTTGGTGTTGGACAGGGAGGCTTGGCGAGCTGCAGTCCATGGAGTTGCAAAGTCAGACATAACTGAGCGACTGAACTGAACTGAGACTCTTCTACAGAACAGAAAAAAGGAAGTATTTCAGTATGCTCCAGGAGGCTATTCAATAACAAAGCAGAGGACAATAAGAATAAAAGTGATTTCCTCAAACTCCTAAATATATAGAGGTGGCACAATCTTAAAGAAAAAAAAAGCAATAAATCAAATTCAAGTTATTTAAACAGATACACCAAGATCAACTTGATTTATTCAAGAGTGCAATGAAAGTCACTGTGAAAAAAGAAGGGAAGGTCCTCAAAAAATTAACTATAGAATTACCATGTGGTCCAGCAATTCCACTTCTGGGTACATACACACAAGAACTAAAAGCAGGGACAAAAGTTATTTATTTATGCAATCATATTCAAAGCAGCATTATTCACAGTGGTCAAAAAATGGAACCAATCAAGTGTCCTTCAAAGGATGAGTGGATAAAAAAATATGAGAGATATATATACACACACAAGAGATTATTCAGCTTTGTGCTCAGTTGCTCATTCATGTCTGACTCTGTGGTCCCAAGGACTGTAGTCCATTGATCTCCTATGTCCAAAAAGTTTTCCAGGCAAGAATACTGGAGTGCGGTGCCATTTCCTACTCCAGGATTCAGCCTAAAAAGGAAGGAAAATATAACACATTTTACCACATAGATGAACCTTGAAGATATCATGCTAAGTGAAAAAAGTCAGTCACAAAAAGACCAGTATTGCCTGAATCCACTTATATGAGGTACCTAAAATAGTCAGGTTCAGAGAGAAACAATGTAGACAGATATTTCCAAGGGCTGGGGTGGGAAGGCAAAGGCAGGGGAATAGAGAAATAGTGTTTAATGAGTAGAGTTTCAGTTTTGAAAGATGGAAAAAATTCGTTGTACTTGAAGCTATCAAGATGACTATGAAGGAGTAATGAGGAATATCCACCAGGTAGGACTTTCAATAGGATTCCAATACTTTAATAACTTGGGGAATAAAGTGCTTTTCTAGGTTAGCAGAGTGAGATAAATATGTGCCCCTAATTTAGATTCTGGCTTGAATAAATCAATTGAGGAAGAGCAGGAAATTTTCAATATAGACTGAGTACTCAATATTATGGAATATGAAATTTAATAGCTGGGGCAATTATATTGTGGTTATTTAAGAAAACACTCATATTTTAAGATAGATACTGAAGTTTCTAAGGGTGAAATGACATGGTGTCTGTGATTTGCTTTAAAATATTTGAACAAAAAAGAATAACAGTTTAGACAAATGAGGAATACAATTCTTCTTGAATCTGAGTGATAGATATCAGTTTATACTTTCGTATGCTTGAAAGTGCTCCTAACATTCAATAAACTGATAACTTATTAAGAAAAACCACTGAGCTCTCCTAATCAAAACACAGGTTGTTTTTGAACCAAACTTGAGTTTGTTTACCCAAATAAGCAAAATCAATCTACTGACAGGGTTGAGGTGAAAGAAAGTACAGCATTTATTTGCAGGGTGCCAAGCAAGGAGAATGGGCAGTAAATGTTTAAAGGATCTGAACTCCCCAGTGACTTTCAGATAGGAGATTTTTAGATTAAAAACAAGGGTAAGGAGCTTAAGTGTGAGATCATCTCATAGATTTTTTCTGATTGATGGGGTTTTAATCAACAGAGTGATATCTGGCATCTTGATCATCATTCTTCTGGTTCCAACTTGTTTGGCTGTGGTCAGTGGGTTTCATCATGAGATGCTGGTTTCTGGAAAACAACTCAAAGATATGTTGCATCAGTTTATTATCTATATTCCTTGAAAAAGACATAGGAATCTTGTGACTCTGTTTTACAGGTAAACATTTATTGCTTGATTGCTTTTCCTTTGTTCCTGCATTTCCTCACTTCTGTAATCATTAACTGCTTAGTCTACTCTTTGGAACTCTGCGAAGACTTAAAAATCTCAACTTTTTTCTACAAACAAGAAGGGGGACAATAGGAGATTGTATCCAGGAAGACCCTGCAGGGTCCTGCTCCATTTCAGGTCCCTCTGCTCTTTGATACTCCTCATCCTGAGGGGAACAGGGGCGACGACCGCTCTGGCTACTTCCTGCTGAACAGGGGAGATGATAATTCTTCAGAATTAGAGGAGCAAAAATTTTGGATCTTCTTTTGAAAGGATTCTCAATTCCCAAGTCTAGCATTGTCCTTTGAATTATGAAAACATGATTTCTCTCTTTGACCACTTTATCATAGCATCTGAACAAATAATTGAAAATTAAGAAACACATTAGAAAGATGATGATCAAATGGAGCCTTGTAACAGTACTCAAAAACCTCCCCCTGTTTCAGATGTGTTCTGAAATAAGTCCTGATGTGAACGCTCTTTATGTACATCCTATAACCAGGTAGCCTTTTGAAGTATTGTGTTTACTCGGGTTTCAACTTCTCCAGAGGAATTGATGTATATGCAGCATGTGGTATTAGTCATTACACACACTCCTCCTTCTTTTGCTAATAAGAAATCATGGACTATTCTATTGCCCGGGAACACTCGAGGCAATGAATACAAAGATGTGTGTTGGGCTGCAATACTTTCAGCTGCGTCCTCAGCAATTTGTCCAAATGTGGTAGAGAGGTTATGAATCGTATCTCTATTGACATAAACTCTGGCAGTTGGTGTGAGGTTGCCAAAAGAGCTTTGTCCTATATCGTCCTCATACACTGCCAATATCATTCTTTTATTATAGGTGTTTGATTTAGTGAGGGAAGAGATTTTCTCCAGGTTATACAAGGTGAAAGGCATCTTTATATATCCCAGTAGGCATGACCCTTCTATTTGCCAGCTGTCTAAGCAGCGATATGCCCTTCCTTCCCTTCTTGGGGTATTCCCTGTGCCACAGACAAAGTAATATCCTGGAGGGGCACAAGTTATACCTGCCAGGGTAGTGAAATTGATACTGTCTTTTTGGGGGAGCACAGACAGTATGTTCCCTAGCCAGGGATCACTACCAGTGCAAGCCCTCCATATTCCTGTTACATTATATTGAACTTTTCTGACTCTCTGGCACGAATCAGTGTCATTTTTTGCTCTTTCACATTTGTCATGAGTACATATCAGGGTGTTTTCTTCATCACATTTTTTCAGGAGAAAGTCAAGAGACCGAGGTGGACCAGTCTTAACTCTCGATCCAGTGAAAACTTCCTCAGACAAGGAGAAACAAGGGGTATGGGCGCTCTTAGGTAATCTGGTTAGCCTAACTTTGAATGTGAGGCCTGGAGGAGGAAGATGATAGTAGGTCATGGGGTTCGGAACAGTACTAAAGTTAGTTACGGGGACTATAAGTGGGACATAGTCTCTTTGGATGACTTCAGATGCCAAATGGCATATCCAACAATTACTTACATTCTCACCTGTGACTGTACTCTGAGATAACATAATTAGAGAATTTTCCCTCCAGGAAGCAGCAGACACCAGTGGGATGAGGCAGTAAAGAAAAGCAAGAGCTATCATTATACCTGGGGCCAAGCTCTTATGTGGGAAAATAGCAATGGCCCTGAACTTTGGTACAACTGTATTATCACAAGGTTTAAATTAAAATAGAGCAACAGTTAAATATCTCTTATTATCAATATCACAGCAAATGATGTGCTTGATTGTCTACAATATAATCACAGGTAAAATGATTAGATGAATCCAGAAGCAAAGGAAAAACTGTAAGCAAATAATAAAACAGAAAAATGCTCCAGCCAATTATAAATGTTATGATAAATGGTCACAAGTCATTCACAACTTATAAAAGATACTTTCTTTGATTTAACTGAAGTCCCACTGTGGGCTTGTAGGAAGGCAGACTGACTTTGTTCAGCTTTGTGGTTGTCTTTTCTGTAACTGCTGAGGACTGTAGATTTGTAGTTGGGTCAGAAGCGAGCTTCATCCACGTGTATCAGATCCACAACTTGACTCCTGTCAATTGAACAGAAGAGCTAGTTAGCAGTAAAACATGGGAAGCCTTCACCCTCCGAGGCTGGAGTTTGTTCTTTGCTGTATATTCTTCCTCATTATTAGGAGCACTCAGTCTCCAGTTCAAAAACACTGGAAGAGGACATCTATGGGAACCATTTTCTATTAGTAAAAAATTTAGAAATAGTATTTCAAACTTACCCCAGTGTTTACACACATCTCACAGTGTCTAATTCTTTCACCTTTCAATCACATGTCTGACCACTTAACTGCTCAGAATAGAGGAAGGATCTCCCACACACATTTCATAAGGACTCAGTTGGCGTCTACTTCTAGGACACATTCTAACTCTAAGCAATGCAACTGGCAACTTAGCCCACGCTAAGTCGGTTTCTTGACAGATTCTAGCCATTGTCTTCTTTAATGAGTGGTTCTGGTTGGTCACAGGTTCTAAGATGCATGCAAACTCTTTTTTATTCCCCACATTTTAGATTCCTCCTGAATCATATTAGCAATGAAGACATCTCCAGTATCGCTCTGGATTGAGCTGGGTAGCCCAAATCTAGGAATTATCTCCTAGGTCAAGACCGTCACTACTTCTGAAGTGTTTTCAATCCAGCAAGGAAATGTTTCTAAGCAGCCTGTTAAGGTCAGCCATCACTAGTAGGTAGTGAAATTCTCCTTTTACTTTGGGCATCACTGTAAAATCTACTCGCCAATCTTCACTCAGGCTCTCCCCTCCATCTTAGACTCCATACAGGGTGGGGGAGTTCCAGTCTTAGAATTACTTTTGGCACAAAAGATACATTTTCATAATATTCTTTAAAGTGTCCTTTGCATATTGATCTTTTAATGTAATCCTATATCTATTGTCCATGATGGGTGCTCAGGTATACTGATCCAATAACCTCTTCCATAAGATATACATGAATTAAAACACTGCTTGGTTATTTTCCACTTGCTCCTAGATACACAAGACTTAGTACTTATTCTCATGACCCTTCACTGTTCTCAGTATGTCAGGTTAAATTCGGTCAGGCTTATACTTAGAATCCATGCTATAACTAGAGTTTTTGGCTGACTGTCCTGGGCACCACACAACTCCCACCTCCTTTGGCTTCAGCACTGTGTCTAGCAGTTTCAGAACTTCCTGGGGGCACGTTTGATTTTGTTTTCTTCAGGAGTGAGCAATCTATCTTTCCAAATTGCCCCATATGCATTCACAACTGAAAAGGCATATTTTGAGTCAGTATAGATGTTAACTATCTTAACCTCACAGAGACAGAAAAGTCAAGTGAGAACAATAATTTAACCTTTTGGGCCAAGTATGTGATGGCAAAGCTTCCATTCCTAGGATCTCCTGCAAGGTTATCACTGTGTATCTGCTCTTTCAGTTTCCATGGTCCGTGAAACTATTTCCATTTGAGAAGTTCTCAATGCCTAGACCTCCCAAGGAATCATTAATCAGGCCCAAACAGCTGCTCAACAATCTGCAAACAATAATGCATGAACCTGGACGCGTGGGCCACCCAAAGGGGTGGGGAGCAATGAGACCAGATTCACAAAGGACATAGTCTTTGGGGTCAAGTTAGGATTATCAAATAAAATTGACTGATACCCTCCTAGGTTGTCTGAAGTGAGCCAATATCCACCCTTTAGTTCCAACAGCAGCAATAGTGGGATGTAAACACCAGAGTTGGCTGTCCTGGAGCGAATTCTGCTTCTTGCACCAATCCAGAACATCAGCTATGATGCTCAGATACATTGACCAACCCTGGATTATAATGTCCAAAGCCTTCGTGAAATAGGATACTGGGCATTTTGTGCTCTCAGATTGTAGGTCAATACCTCCAGTCTCACTACCTGTCTTTTATGCTTAAAGGGATCAAATGACTTTTTCAAATGTGGCAAACCCAGAACAGGGGCAGTTAGTAGTTTTCCCTTCATTGACTGGAAGGTTTTTCACATTCTCTGCTCCCCTTGAGGGCTTATTGTCAGACTTACTTTAGGGCATCATGTAACTGTCCAACTATTAGCTTAAGTTGGGCACTCATGTGCAGCAGAATCTTGCCATTCCAGGAACCGAGGCTACTGTCTTTGGTGTTGGACACTGTTACTCTGCTACTGTCTCCAGGCAGTCCTGGAGCAATTCCTCTGGCCTTTGGTCAGTTTGATTCCTAGATATTTCACTGAGAGTTGTGAAATTCTGGCCTTTTTCCAAGAGAGTTTAGAGCTTCATTTGGCCAGAGAGTTGAGACTGTTGATTGCTTTGATTTTCAGATCTTCCTTACAAATGCAAATAATACTTGGGATTCAAGACTCAAAGTTATATAGAAAAAGACCTCTGCTAAATTTAACAATAATCTTCAGGTTAATATAGTCAATTTGAATATAAGTACTCAAATACAGTTTGGGTATCTTTCACTATCTGATTTATGCTCTTATGTCCTGAATGAATCAGTGTTCTTCAGTGCCTGGCTTCGTAAATTCAGAATGCAAGTATTATACGGTGAAGGCACGCATGCATGCTGAGTTGCTTTTCAGTTTAGTTCAGTTCAGTTTTTGCGACCCCATGAATCACAGCACGCCAGGCCTCCCTGTCCATCACCATCTCCCGGAGTTCACTCAGACTCACGTCCATGGAGTTGGTGATGCCATCCAGCCATCTCATCCTCTGTCATCCCCTTTTCCTCCTCCCCACAATCCCTCTGAGCATCAGAGTCTTTTCCAATGAGTCAACTCTTCGAGGAGTTGCTTTTAGTCATGTCCATCTCTTTGCGACCCTATGGACTGTAGCCCACCAGGCTCCTCTGTCCATGGGATTCTCCAAGCAAGTATACGCGAGTGGGTTGCTGAGCCCGACACCTGGGGATCTTCCCAACACAGGATCGAGCCCATGTCTCTCACATCACCTGCACTGGCAGGCAGATTAACCGCTACTGACACATGGGAAGCCCGTAAGTTGACTGCGGGAGGAAAACAAGCAGGTATTTTTAAAATCCAGTTTATCAAAGTCTGCATCCCTGTCTTGCTTGCTCCTTTAAAGGGTATTGCCTTAAGCTCAGAGCCTGAGTGTCTGGTTTCAGTTTCACCTTCACTGCTATGGCCTTCCTTGCTGTACCTGCCCCCTAATCAGCCTATGCTCTCAGGCTTCCCTGGCACAGGATGTCTTCAGGGGTGCTAGTGGCTCCATCCCTTGATGGGATGGCTGCCTGCAAGGCACAGGCTTGTTCTGGTATTCCCTCTATATTCAGTCTTCTAGGAGTGAAAGTCATTTTAGTATAATAAATCTCACCTCAACAAGGAGACTGGGCTCTCTGGCACGTATATAAAAGTGTGTTTTAAGTTAAGCACCTCAATCTAGGGGCTGCAAAGCAGTTTTGGGAGAGGCATTCTGTAGATTCCGCTTGACATGGCTCTTGTTATGGGGTTAACTCATGTTCAAAACTGAGCTAGTGGCTCCAGTACCAATCAGAAAGTCAGTTGTCTGTTTCCCAAAAAAGGGTGACCTGGCACTCCTGGTGGGAGGTGGGATGGGGCCTGTTTGCCCAAGTGAACTCCCTGGCTTTCCTCACTCTCTCTTGTCTCCAGCATGAAGAATGATTTCTCCTCCTCTTCTGGTTTCTGTTTTTAAGTTGGGACAGATTTTTTTTTTCAGTGGCTTTCTTGGCTTTCAATAAGCACTGCTGGGGATGCACTTTAACATGTCCCTTTTAGGGGTCTCTTTTCTGAGGGCTACCCTTCACTCTCTTGGGTCCCTGGAATCTTATCCTCTGCTCAGATTTCTTGTCTCCCTGTTTCTCTGCCCAGTGAGTTTCGCTGCCAAAATGGGCATCTGCTGCTTCATTTAAAGGGTCTTTTTTGTTCTTGCATGCCCTCCTGACTGGGAGAAACCGAAAGCAGTTTCTATTACACCAAAGGAGGTATCAGAAGCAGAAAAAGACCTTCTACCTTTTGCACAATTTCTAGATATCTGGGGCACTCTGAGCCACAGGGTCTGGTTAATTAACTTGAAATTCTCCAGATTATCTAGACTCATATCTGTATATTGGTTATACGCCCTGTACATTCTCTCCCCAAACTCAAGGGTTTTACTGTGGCTGTTTGCACATTCCTTGCACCTTATGAAAACTCCTGTATTGGTTCTCCCTTTTGGAGCCCTACCATGATGCACTCCTTGTGATGCTCAATGCCAGCTTTATCTCCTAGGTCATTCTCCTCCCAGTCTGGATCTGTGGTGGGAATTGCTTTTGCTGCTGGTGCTGGGAGAGGATTGCCCGAGACAGCAACATGCATTCTACCTGCCTCTTCGCAAGTGTTTTCTATTACCATCCTTATCTCTTCCTCAGCCAATGGAGTAGTTAGGAAGCTCTGACCCAGTTTGGACTGTGGGTGCCAAAGATGGAGGAGAATGCATTTTCCATCCTGGTACGGTCATCCCAATAGGTTGGTTTATTTTCCAATTAAACAAGTCTGAATTTGAAAAGGGAGAGCATGTCCACATGAATCCTGCTGGCTGATCTCGGGCATGCATTCCTCCAATGAGAATCTGCCGCAGTGTGAATGCCTGGCCTGAACATAAGCGGTTCTCTGACCAATATGGGTGCTCTGTCCGATATAAGAGCGAGACAATTCCTCCTTCCTCAGCTTCTACCTGAGCAGGTGAAGGTGCATTTGTTGCTATGGGGTCTACGGCCCTGCCCCTCTTCCCCATTCTGCCCACCATACAGTGTTAATTTGCAGGTCATCAAGCAAGGAGTTCAGGTCCTCTGAGCATTAGGTGCCTATTGTCCTTGCTTGGTGCCCTGCCAATAAACGCTGTACTTTCCTTTAGCATGACCCACTGTCAGTAGATTGACTGCTGCGCATCAGGTGAGTGAACCCAAGTTCAGGTCAGTAACAAAACTGCCCTGTATGTCCTACAAATACCATTAAAGCAAATATCCAGGAAAACTGAAAACAAGGACAAATGCTTACAAAATTAAAGCACTGACTAATATAGCATAATCCAAGTCAAAATAAAGAAATAAAACAAAGAAACATTTTCAGTTATTGCAATCCAGAAGTATAAAATATTTTGTGCTCCAAAAAACATGGCTAAGACAAAACCAAGAAAAGACAAAATGCTGATCTAAAAGTAGAAATTTCAGAGAAAACTATAAGAATAAAAGCAAAAGCCAAGTAAGGATTTTCCTTAAAGAGAAAAAATAACCATGTGCAAAATTAAGCATAAAAAGTGAGCCATGTATAATATCATATAAGAAATGAACCACCAGTCCAGGCTCAATACAGGATGCTTGGGGCTGGTGCACTGGGATGACCTGGAGGGGTGGTATGGGGAGGGAGGTGGGAGGGGTGTTCAGGATGGGGAACACGTGTGTGCCCGTGGCAGATTCATGTGGATGTGTGGCAGAACCAATACAATATTATACAGTAATTAGCCTCCAATTGAAATAAATAAATTTAAATTTAAAAATAAAGTGAGCCAGTGTGAGGATTTTAAAAGATACATCAGCAAATGTATGGTAATAAAGAAAAAATCTAGATGGAACATATGATATCCAGCAAGACATTGCACTTAACTCACTTTCAGTTTTCACCGTCCCCAGAAATATAACCTTAGCCAGCCAGATCGGAATTTTCAGATTGGCACTGAAGAGGTTATCTGTTCTGTGGGCCCTCTCCATAGCCTGCCCCCAGAGCAAGAAGCTGTCTACATGATGAAGCTGCCATTCTTTTCCCTCAAAAGATGTCCTGGCCAAGAAATAATCTTTTATTTCCCTAAAGGCTAGTGGGGATACTCCCCAATTTGACCTTCAAATTGATTGAGTTTTGTTTTACACCTCTGCTCACCTACGGAGGTCCTTGTTCTGGAAGAAGGATGAGTTCTCTGCAGAGCAGGACTTGGTCTCCTGTGCAGCTGTGACTCGGAGCTAGAATTCAAGCAAAGCCATTGATACAGAATTCAAAGTTTAAGGTTTAGTATGCAGATAAGTGGAGAAGGCAATGGCAACCCACTCCACTACTCTTGCCTGGAAAATCCCATGGGCGGAGGAGCCTTGTAGGCTGCAGTCCATGGGGTCGTGAAGAGTCAGATACGACTGAGCGACTTCACTTTCACTTTTCAGTTTCCACTTTCATGCACTGGAGAAGGAAATGGCAACCCACTCCAGTGTTCTTGCCTGGAGAATCCCAGGGACAGAGGACACTGCTGGGCTGCCATCTATGGGGTTGCACAGAGTTGGACACGACTGAAGTGACTTAGCAGCAGCAGCAAGATGCAGATGAGTACCTCCATTTTGTACTCAGAAAATAAAAAAAGGTATTTTTCTAGATATGCATTTGCTTAAATTTTTATGACTGTAATAGTAAACGTGTTTTTCCTTTTGTTTTTAGAAAAAGAGCTCAATTTTCTAACAATGGAGGAAATGTAGAAAGAGTTACTACTTCCAACTCTATCCCCAGTCAGAAAAAAATCTGAAGATATAGGTTGGAGATAAAGTTCAGGCCTCATGTCTAGGGAATGGCGGAGAAAGAATCAAATTCCGGGTTCCCTAAGTTCTGAAGCTCTCGCTTGTACCACTGCCTCCAAAGACACTGTCAATTTCACCTCCCAACCATGTTTTTAAAGCAAATACTTTAGTCCTTCCTCATTTCCTCCTGGTCTTCATTTTCTCCTCTCATGGCACTACTATTTTCATATTCCCAATTTCCTAATAAGACACACCTAGGAAGGTGCCTTTCTCACGGTCCAGTGAAAGACAGAGCAGATATAAAGCTAGGGGAGCCCAGGACAGCATCTGGCCCATGCCCCATATTTCTGTCAGCCTTACCTGGAGAGGGGTTCCAGCCCTAGGACTCAACCCGGAGCAGAGGGAGGAAAGAGGCTAGAGGGCTGAGCCAGATAACCAGCTGATCCAGGCTGATCTTATGTTGTCTCCTCCATCCCCTTGCAGAGTTTGTAAATCTCTAGGCCCAACCCCTTTTAAATCCCACCCCTTCCCTACCTTATCTCCTGACATCTCATGAACCATGAAGCCACTGCTGACTTCCAAGCTTGACTTTCTACCCATAACCACCGAGCTCCACCTTCAGGTCCAATTCTTGGACATTTCTGATTCTCCTCCACTCCCCAACTGCCAGGATTCCAGGCTTTCAAGGAAATAAAAATGAGGGAGAGAAAAAAAAAAAAGGAAACTGTCCATCCCTTATTTGTGTCTGATGCTTTATGACCTCATGGACTACACAGCCCACTAGGCTTCTCTGTCCATGGAATTTAGGCAAAAGCACTGGAGTGGGTAGCCATTCCCTTCTCCTAGGGAATCTTCCTGACCCTAGAAATGAACCTGGGTTTCCTGCATTGCAGCTGGATTCTTTACTGGGAAGACCCCTCAAGGCAATAAAGGCAACACTAATTACCAAATTATTCAGCTACAGCCCCAAGAGTCAACCTTGACTTCTCCCTTTTCTTCAATCCCCACATTTAATCATGCTCAAACCTTTGAATTTGTCCACTTCTTTCTCCCTCCATGGTTCTGTAGTTACATATGACTCTATGCAGCCTTCCTGGGGCAGAGTCCTACTATGTATTCTGTTTTAACTCTTCTCTGAGGTCCCCAGAAAATAATATTTGATGCATATTTCCAGAACTGTTGTACAGATGCTAAAATCTCCACATAATGGAAGTTATTGACTTTAAAAAATGTATGTGAAATTTGTAAGTTAAGTTTTATTGGGAGCAAATGAGGACTGTAGCCTGGGAGACAGCACCTTAGATAGCTCTGATGATAAACTGCTCTACAGAGGTAGTGGGGAAGGTCAGCACAGATGTGATTTTGGTGAAGGGGAAGTCCATGCAATCAACTGCATCATTTTTGTAGAAGTTTTCTGCTAGTCTCGTGAAAGCTTCTAGATATGGGAAGATGCAAGAACTGGGCTCATAAGGCCATCTTCTGAAAACATCTGTCTAAAAACCTGTCAGTTCTTTCCAGAGCACAGAGTGCCTCATTCAGCGCTCCACCCAGAACTCCTTTCGTGGAGTGTTGAAAGTCAACAGCTGCAGCAGCACATGATCTAACTCTTGTAGAGGTAGATGGCAAGTGTCAATTGGTAGCTGCCAAAATTAACCACTTGAAGACCATGAACACACAGCCCCCCAGACCTACTGGAGCCAGAGGATTGACAAAGTGATACTGTCCTGTCACCTTACCGCCAACAAATCAGAGAATTATAAACAACCTGATTACATTCCCTGTGACCACTCGCCCCCTCCCATCCCCCAACATGGCCTTTAGAAATGCTACCTACTCTAAAAAGAGTGCTTTCTGGAAATCCATCAGGGAGTTCAAGTATTTTGAGCACTAGCTGCCTTGGACTCTTGCCTGATGCTCTGCACTTTCCTTCACCACAACCAGGTGTCAGTAAATTGGCTTCACTGCATGCAGGCGAGGCAGACCCAAGTTTGGTTCAGTAACAGCTCCCAGTGGTTGTCACAAGGCCCAGCAGTAAGGACAGGCAAGCATCATGGCTTGGAGACAGAAAAAACATGGCCAGTATTCAGTTCACAAATCACTTGGTTTACTACAAGCAATTAGCTTGCCAGACACACTAGTCAAATTTGGGAAAATAGAAAAGAGGGTAGGGAACCTCTCCAAGGAGAAGTCTGGGCAGGAGACATGTCGGCAGGAACAGTGGTCTGCTGTCTGCAGTGGGTCTCCAGACAGTGTGAGCGGGAAGTGAGCCTCTGCTCCCAGGGCCTCTGACAGTGTCCGTCTGCAGCAGCTCTCAGCAGGTGGTCAGGTCCTCAGTGACGCGTCTCATTTTAAGGAATAACATTTACCCCTGGGGACGGGACCTTACTCATCAGTTGCTTCTCCTGCTCCAGTGACTTGTGTCACCCGTCAAACTTCCCTCAGTTTATCCCTCAGTCTTCCAGCCGACTTTTCAAGACAAAGAAAAAAAAAAAAAGTGGAATTTCACCCTGGCTACTGAGGCTTAAAACCCTTAACTTAGCTTAAAGTCTAACAAGTTTCACACAAGATGAATAGAAATTACAACACAAAAGAAATTATATCATGACATAATTTATAACTAATATTTGAGAACATTTATATTTTTAATGGTATTTACTCTAAGACGTTCAATTTACATTTTGTTTCACATCTCAATACATCTCAAGAAGACAGTCAAATTAATTATGGTCAAACATATAATGCCAAAATTTATAAATGCTAATGTTCGTATATCTGCATTCAGTTTTCATTGTAAGGTTCCTTGACTATAAGAAAGAACATTTAGTTCACTCCTTTGATAGGAATTAGCTATTAATGCTGAGATGGCTTTTTCTTGGTATTTCTTCTGTGATTATACGAATGGTATTGAGTGGTGAGGTACTTATCATGTTAATTTTTAAAAATGCACACAGCCAATTATTATAATTATAATAATAGACAGGTAGACAGGTAATGCAACTGCCCAATATTTTTGAGGCCGGTAGATTAAGCCTATGAAGTTTAACCAGCATTCAGGGATAAAAAGCCTTCACAAGTTATAGTATGGTGCCAAACTAGAAGCTTAAAGAGCAGGTAGAAGGCTAAAGAACAGGTAGAAGGTTAAAGAAAGGTAAAAGCACAGAGCACTAATGACTTGCTCTTTCTAGCAACAGCCACAGTGAATGTTCTACCTCCTCCTTGGTTTTGTACATTCTCAGTTTTGAGTCTGTGCAAGAGCATGAGGGAGGAAAACTGAGGGAAAGACTGTGGAGCCAAGGCCCCCCACCCCTATTCTCTGGCCCACGCCCTATGCTATGGGCCCCTGCCCCTGTGCTATGGCCCCCAAAGAGTTTAAGAGGCTCAGTTTCTAGGATCTCAGGTTCCATACATTTCAATTCTTCTGAGTCCCAGCACCCCGGACTTCTGCTATTAAGGCACTCATCCATCCAGATTCAGGCTCTACCAGCTGTGCGACCTAATACAGTAAGTTAGGAAACCTCTCTGTGATTCCATTTCTAAAATAAATGAAGCAGGCAAAGTAGTACCTACCTCATGTTGTTGGCAGAACTTAGAGAAAATTCAGGTAAAATATCCTTCATGATGCTTAGAATTCAGTAATACATGCATATTGCAACAAGTTTGTTATATACGTGAAAGTAAAAAGAATCAAAGATACCTTCAACATTTGATGCATGTTCTTTTGGACTTTTTCCTAGAACTTATGTTGCTTACATAAAATATGAACCTCTTATAACAGTGAACTTTCCTTCTTTAGGGATTTTCATGAGACTTCAGTGAAATATAAAAAACAATTGCGGAAGTGTAAGATATAATTCAAGCTTTCCAACAGTGAAGATGAAATCTCATCCAGCAAGTTACTTAAGCTCTTTTTACCTCCATTTCCTATAAAATGAGAAATTCTATGCTACCTACCTCATAGATTGTAGATTAAATGAGGTAAAATATGAAAAAATGCCAGAATAGTGAGATGTAGCTGCTGCTGCTGCTAAGTCGCTTCAGTTGCGTCAAACTCTATGTAACCCCATAGACAGCAGCCCACCAGGCTCCCTTGTCCCTAGGATACTCCAGGCAAGAATATCGGAGTGGGTTGCCATTTCCTTCTCCAGTGCATAAGAGTGAAAAGTGAAGTCACTCAGTCGTGTTCAACTCTTTACAACCTCATGAACTGCAGCCTACCAGTCTCCTCTGTCCATGGAATTTTCCAGGCAAAGGTACAGGAGTAGGTTGCCATTGCCTTCTCCAGTGAGATGTAAGCCTCCTATAATTGTTTGCTATTATATTGCTATTATCATTTGTTTAAACTTGGCTGTATTTTTTCTCAAATAGTTCTCACATATTTTCTTTCTTTTATTTTTTGCGACCGGCCCACTAAGCCCAGAAGGCTGCGACCAGCGCACTAAGCACAGGCAGCTGCAAATGGCGTACTAAGTGCGGCCGAGAGGAGCTACCCCACATCCGAGGTCAGGGCAGAAGCCGGGAGGACCCCATGCCCGAAGGGCAGCGGCCAAGAGGAGTTACCCACGTCAAAGGTCAGGGGCAGCGGCCGAGAGTGCCAGGCTGTGATGGCGCAGGAACACCTGCCAGGAGCTACCCCGCGCCCGAGGCCAGGGGCAGTGGCTGGGAGGAGCAACCACACGTCCAAGGACCATCCAAGGAGTGGTGGCTGCACAGGCACAGGAGGGCCTAGAGGAGCTATCCCACGTTGAAGGTCAGGAAGGGCAGCAGTGAGGAGATACCCCTCATCCAAGGTAAGGAGCAGTGGCTGCGCTTTGCTGGAGCAGCTGTGAAGAGACACCCCATGCCAAAGGTAAGAGAAACCCAAGTAAGATGGTAGGTATTGCAGGAGGGCATCAGCGGGCAGACACAATAAAACCATACTCACAGATAACTAGTCAATCTAATCACACTAGGACCACAGCCTTGTCTAACTCAATGAAACCAAGCCATGCCCGCGGGGCAATGCAAGAGGGGCGGGTTATGGTGGAGAGGTCTGACAGAATGTGGTACACTGGAGAAGGGAATGGCAAACCACTTAGGTATTCTTGCCTTGAGAACCCCTAGAACACTATGAAAAGGCAAAATGATAGGATACTGAAAGAGGAACTCCCCAGGTCAGTAGGTGCCCAACATGCTACTGGAGATTAGTGGAGAAATAACTCCAGAAAGAATGAAGGGATGGAGCCAAAGCAAAAACATTACCCAGCTGTGGATGTGACTGGTGATAGAAGCAAGGTCCGATGCTCTAAAGAGCATATTGCATAAGAACCTTGAATGTCAGGTCCATGAATCTAGGCAAATTGGAAGTGGTCAAACAAGAGATGACAAGAGTGAACATTGACATTCTAGGAATCAGCGAACTAAAATGGACTGGAATGGGTGAATTTAACTCAGATGATCATTATATCTACTACTGCGGGCAGGAATCCCTCAGAAGAAATGGAGTAGCCATCATGGTCAACAAAAGAGTCCGAAATGCAGTACTTGGATGCAATCTTAAAAACGACAGAAAGATCTCTGTTTGTTCCAAGGCAAACCATTCAATATCACAGTAATCCAAGTCTATTCCCCAACTAGTAACACTGAAGAAGCTGAAGCTGAAGACCTACAAGACCTTTTAGAACTAACACCCCCAAAAGATGTCCTTTTCGTTCTAGGGGACTGGAATGCAAACGTAGGAAGTCAAGAAACACCTGCAGTAACAGGCAAATTTGGCCTTGGAATGCAGAATGAAGCAGGGCAAAGACTAATAGAGTTTTGCCAAGGAAATGCACTGGTCATAGCACATACCCTCTTCCAACAACACAAGAGAAGACTCTACATATGGACATCACCAGATGGTCAATACCGAAATCAGATTGATTATATTCTTTGTAGCCAAAGATGGAGAAGCTCTATACAGTCAAAAAAACAAGACCAGGAGCTTATTGTGGCTCAGATCATGAACTCCTTATTACCAAATTCAGATGCAAATTGAAGAAAGCAGGGAAAACCACTACACCATTCATGTATGACCTCAATCAAATCCCTTATGATTATACAGTGGAAGTGAGCAATAGATTTAAGGGTCTCGATCTGATAGATAGAGTGCCTGATGAACTATGGAATGAGGCTCATGAGATTGTACAGGAGACAGGGATCAAGACCATCCCCATGGAAAAGAAATGCAAAAAAGCAAAATGGCTGTCTGAAGAGGCCTTACAAATAGCTGTGAAAAGAAGAGAAGCAAAAAGCAAAGGAGAAAAGGAAAGATATAAACATCTGAATGCAGAGTTCCAAAGAATAGCAAGAAGAGATAAGAAAGCCTTCTTCAGCGATCAATGAGAAGAAATAGAGGAAAAGAACAGAATGGGAAAGACTAGAGATCTCTTTAAGAAACTTAGAGATATGAAGGGAACATTTCATGCAAAGATGGGCTCGATAAAGGACAGAAATGTTATGGACCTAACAGAAGTAGAACATATTAAGAAGAGGTGACAAGAATACAAAGAAGAACTGTACAAAAAAGATCTTCACGACCCAGATAATCACGATGATGTGATCACTCATCTAGAGCCAGACATCCTAGAATGTGAAGTCAAGTGGGCCTTAGAAAGCATCACTATGAACAAAGCTAGTGGAGGTGATGGCATTCCAGCTGAGCTATTTCAAATCCTGAAAAATGATGCTGTGAAAGTGCTGCATTCAATATGCCAGCAAATCTGGAAAACTCAGCAGTGGCCACAGGACTGGAAAAGGTCAGTTCTCTTTCCAATCCCAAAGAAAGGCAATGCCAAAGAATGCTCAAACTACTGCACAATTGTACTCATCTCACATGTTAGTAAAGTAATGCTCAAAATTCTCCAAGCCAGGCTTAAGCAATACATGAACCGTGAACTTCCTGATGTTCAAGCTGGTTTTAGAAAAGGCAGAGGAACCAGAGATCAAATTGCCAACATCCACTGGATCATTGAAAAAGCGAGAGAATTCCAGGAAAACATCTATTTCTGCTTTATTGACTATGCCAAAGCCTTTGACTGTGTGGATCACAAGAAACTGTGGAAAATTCTGAGAGAGATTGGAATACCAGACCACCTGACCTGCCTCTTGAGAAATTTGTATGCAGGTCAGGAAGCAACAGTTAGGACTGGACATGGAACAGCAGACTGATTCCAAATAGGAAAAGGAGTACGTCAAGGCTGTATATTGTCACCCTGCTTATTTAACTTCTAAGCAGAGTACATCATGAGAAATGCTGGACTGGAAGAAACACAAGCTGGAATCAAGATTGCTGGGAGAAATATCAATCACCTCAGATATGCAGATGACACCACCCTTATGGCAGAAAGTGAAGAGGAGCTAAAAAGCCTCTTGATGAAAGTGAAAGAGGAGGGAAAAAGTTGGCTTAAAACTCAACATTCAAAAAATCAAGATTATGGCATCTGGTCCCATCACTTCATGGGAAATAGATGGGAAAACAGTGGAAACAGTATCAGACTTTATTTTGGGGGGCTCCAAAATCACTGCAGATGGTGACTGCAGCCATGAAATTAAAAGACGCTTACTTCTTGGGAAAAAAGTTATGACCACCCTAGATAGCATATTCAAAAGCAGAGACATTACTTTGCTGACTAAGGTCCATCTAGTTAAGGCTATGGTTTTTCCAGTGATCATGTATGGATGTGAGAGTTGGACTGTGAAGAAGGCTGAGCGCTGAAGAATTGATGCTTTTGAACTGTGGTGTTGGAGAAGATTCTTGAGAATCCCTTGGACTGCAAGGCGATCCAACCAGTCCATTCTGAAGTACATCAACTCTGGGATTTCTTTGGAAGGAATGATGCTAAAGCTGAAACTCCAGTACTTTGGCCACCTCACGCAAAGAGTAGACTCATTGGAAAAGACTCTGATGCTGGGAGGGATTGGGGGCAGGAGGAGAAGGGGACGACAGAGGATGAGATGGCTGGATGGCATCACTGACTCGATGGACGTGAGTCTGAGTGAACCCCAAGGGTTGGTGATGGACAGCGAGGCCTGGTGTGCTGCAATTCATGGGGTTGCAATGAGTCAGACACGACTCAGCGACTGAACTGAACTGATTCCTGGGTAATAATTATTTTCACCACCATTGTAAATAATATATTTCCTCCCCACCCTCAGTCTATGACTGACAAATTGGAAAGCAGTAGCTGACAGCCTGTGGCTAGTAGTGCACACTCTGACATCTCCTGGGAAAGATAGATCTTGGAAACAGATTAATTTTTATCACAACAGGTTAATTGAAAAAGTAAAGGCAAGCTTACTGTGAATGGGTTCTGTGAATGGCAGAGAAGGCTGTCAGCCACACTTCCAGGGGTTGTCTGAGCAAGTTTCTTGGAAGCAGTCAGAGGGGGCTGGGTCCTCAAGGTCAAAGCCTTTTGCACCTGTTGTTGGTACTGTGCTCCCATCACTGCCTAACTCCTGTTCAGTGGATGTGCCAAGGAGGTGGGTTCTACCACTGATGCCAGGAGTCAAAGTGGAGGCAAAAGAAGAGAAAAGTTAGAGCGTCTGCTGCATTCATTTCTACCCGCCCTGGGACTCGATACCCTGTTCCTTTGCTTTTCACTCCTGTTGCTCCTAAATTCCACAGAGATTTGCAGCTAACATAGGGCTTTCCTTTGGGGTGTAGCACTGTTTTAGCCCAGAGGACATATCCTAACCTAGTAATCTTTCTCTAGAGGAAAGTGGTTTCTCTGAAGAAAGGATGCCTAATTCCATCATGTATTAAAAATTCTAGTTCTCATTTCAGAGTGAGGACTCTTTCCTGTATTTGAGATCAAGCTATTTCTTTTTTTTTTTTTTAGTTTTTTTATTTTATATGACATACAACTTTTTTTTTCTCCCCCACAGGTGTACATGCGTTCCCAAACATGAACCCCCCCTCCCACCTCCCTCCCCATAACATCTCTCTGGGTCATCACCGTGCACCAGCCCCAATCATGCTATATCCTGCGTCAGACATAGACTGGCGATTCGATTCTTACATGATAGTATACCTGTTACAATGCATTCTCCCAAATCATCCCACCCTCTCCCTCTCCCACAGAGTCCGAAAGTCCATTATACACATCTGTGTCTTTTTTGCTGTCTTGCATACAGGGTCGTCATTGCCATCTTTCTAAATTCCATTAATATGTGTTAGTATACTGTATTGGTGTTTTTCTTTCAGGCTTACTTCACTCTGTATAATCGGCTCCAGTTTCACCCATCTCATCAGAACTGATTCAAGTGAATTCTTTTTAATGGCTGAGTAATACTCCATTGTGTATATGTACCACAGCTTTCTTATCCATTCATCTGCTGATGGACATCTAGGTTGTTTCCATGTCCTGGCTATTATAAACAGTGCTGTGATGAACATTGGGGTACATGTGTCTCGTTCAATCCTGGTTTCCTCGGTGTGTATGCCCAGAAGTGGGATTGCTGGGTCATAAGGTAGTTCTATTTGCAATTTTTTAAGGAATCTCCACACTGTTCTCCATAGTGGCTGTACTAGTTTGCATTCCCACCAACAGTGTAGGAGGGTTCCCTTTTCTCCACACCCTCTCCAGCATTTATTGCTTGCAGATTTTTGGATCGCAGCCATTCTGACTGGTGTGAAGTGGTACCTCATTGTGGTTTTGATTTGCATTTCTCTGACAATGAGTGATGTTGAGCATCTTTTCATGTGTTTGTTAGCCATCCATACGTCTTCTTTGGAGAAATGTCTATTTAGCTCTTTGGCCCATTTTTTGATTGGGTCATTTATTTTTCTGGAATTGAGCTGCATAAGTTGCTTGTATATTTTTGAGATTAGTTGTTTGTTAGTTGCTTCATTTGCTATTATTTTCTCCCATTCAGAAGGCTGTCTTTTCACCTTGCTTATATTTTCCTTTGTTGTGCAGAAGCTTTTAATTTTAATTAGATCCCATTTGTTTATTTTTGCTTTTATTTCCCATATTCTGGGAGGTGGATCATAGAGGATCCTGCTGTGATTTATGTCGGAGAGTGTTTTGCCTATGTTCTCCTCTACGAGTTTTATCGTTTCTGGTCTTACATTTAGATCTTTAATCCATTTTGAGTTTATTTTTGTGTGTGGTGTTAGAAAGTGATCTAGTTTCATTCTTTTACAAGTGGTTGACCAGTTTTCCCAGCACCACTTGTTAAAGAGATTGTCTTTACTCCATTGTATATTCTTGCCTCCTTTGTCAAAGATAAGGTGTCCATATGTGTGTGGATTTATCTCTGGGCTTTCTATTTTGTTCCATTGATCTATATTTCTGTCTTTGTGCCAGTACCATACTGTCTTGATGACTGTGGCTTTGTAGTAGAGCCTGAAGTCAGGCAAGTTGATTCCTCCAGTTCCATTCTTCTTTCTCAAGATTGCTTTGGCTATTCGAGGTTTTTTGTATTTCCATACAAATCGTGAAATGATTTGTTCTAGTTCTGTGAAAAATATGGCTGGTAGCTTGATAGGGATTGCATTGAATTTGTAAATTGCTTTGGGTAGTATACTCATTTTCACTATATTGATTCTTCCGATCCATGAACATGGTATATTTCTCCATCTATTAGTGTCCTCTTTGATTTCTTTCATCAGTGTTTTATAGTTTTCTATGTATAGGTCTTTAGTTTCTTTAGGTAGATATATTCCTAAGTATTTTATTCTTTTCGTTGCAATGGTGAATGGAATTGTTTCCTTGAGTTCTTTTTCTACTTTCTCATTATTAGTGTATAGGAATGCAAGGGATTTCTGTGTGTTGATTTTATATCCTGCAACTTTACTATATTCACTGATTAGCTCTAGTAATTTTCTGGTGGAGTCTTTAGGGTTTTCTATGTAGAGGATCATGTCATCTGCAAACAGTGAAAGTTTTACTTCTTCTTTTCCAATTTGGATTCCTTTTATTTCTTTTTCTGCTCTGATTGCTGTGGCCAAAACTGCCAAAACTATGTTGAATAGTAGCGGTGAAAGTGGGCACCCTTGTCTTGTTCCTGACTTTAGGGGAAATGCTTTCAATTTTTCACCATTGAGGATAATGTTTGCTGTGGGTTTGTCATATATAGCTTTTATTATGTTGAGGTATGTTCCTTCTATTCCTGCTTTCTGGAGAGTTTTTATCATAAATGGATGTTGAATTTTGTCAAAGGCCTTCTCTGCATCTATTGAGATAATCATATGGTTTTTATTTTTCAGTTTGTTAATGTGGTGAATTACATTGATTGATTTGCAGATATTGAAGAATCCTGGCATCCCTGGGATAAAGCCCACTTGGTCATGGTGTATGATCTTTTTAAAGTGTTGTTGGATTCTGATTGCTAGAATTTTGTTGAAGATTTTTGCATCTATGTTCATCAGTGATATTGGCCTGTAGTTTTCTTTTTTTGTAGTATCTTTGTCAGGTTTTGGTATTAGGGTGATGGTGGCCTCATAGAATGAGTTTGGAAGTTTACCTTCCTCTGCAATTTTCTGGAAGAGTTTGAGTAGGATAGGTGTTAGCTCTTCTCGAAATTTTTGGTAGAATTCAGCTGTGAAGCCATCTGGACCTGGGCTTTTGTTTGCTGGAAGATTTCTGATTACAGTTTCAATTTCCGTGCTTGTGATGGGTCTGTTAAGATTTTCTATTTCTTCCTGGTTCAGTTTTGGAAAATTGTACTTTTCTAAGAATTTGTCCATTTCTTCCACGTTGTCCATTTTATTGGCTGATAGTAGTCTCTTATGATCCTTTGTATTTCTGTGTTGTCTGTTGTGATCTCTCCATTTTCATTTCTAATTTTGTTGATTTGATTTTTCTCTCTTTACTTCTTGATGAGTCTGGCTAACGGTTTGTCAATTTTATTTATCCTTTCAAAGAACCAGCTTTTGGCTTTGTTGATTTTTGCTATGGTCTCTTTTGTTTCTTTTGCATTTATTTCTGCCCTAATTTTTAAGATTTCTTTCCTTCTACTAACTCTGGGGTTCTCCAATTCTTCCTTTTCTAGTTGCTTTAGGTGTAGAATTAGGTTATTTATTTGACTTTTTTCTTGTTTCTTGAGGTATGCCTGTATTGCTATGAACTTTCCTCTTAGCACTGCTTTTATAGTGTACCACAGGTTTTAGGTTGTTGTGTTTTCATTTTCATTAGTTTCTATGCATATTTTGATTTCTTTTTTAATTTCTTCTGTGATTTGTTGGTTATTCAGAAGTGTGTTGTTCAATCTCCATATGTTGGAATTTTTAATAGTTTTTCTCCTGTAATTGAGATCTAATCTTAATGCATTATGGTCAGAAAAGATGCTTGGAATGATTTTGATTTTTTTGAATTTATCAAGTTTAGATTTATGGCCCAGGATGTGATCTATCCTGGAGAATGTTCTGTGAGCACTTGAGAAAAAGGTGAAATTCATTGTTTTGGGGTGAAATGTCCTATAGATATCAATTAGGTCTAACTGGTCTAATGTATCATTTAAAGTTTGCGTTTCTTTGTTGATTTTCTGTTTAGTTGATCTGTCCATAGGTGTGAGTGGGGTATTAAAGTCTCCCACTAGTATTGTGTTATTGTTGATTTCCCCTTTCATGCTTGTTAGCATTTGTCTTACATATTGCGGTGCTCCTATATTGGGTGCATATATATTTATAATTGTTATATCTTCTTCTTGGATTGATCCTTTGATCATTATGTAGTGGCCTTCTTTGTCTCTTTTCACAGCCTTTGTTTTAAAGTCTATTTTATTGGAAATGAGTATTGCCACTCCTGCTTTCTTTCGTCTCTATTTGCATGGTATACCTTTTTCCAGCCCTTCACTTTCAGTCTGTATGTGTCCCTTGTTTTGAGGTGGGCCTCTCGTAAGCAGCATATAGAGGGGTCTTGTTTTTGTATCCATTCAGCCAGTCTTTTTCTTTTGGTTGGGGCATTCAACCCATTTACGTTTAAGGTAATTATTGATAAGTATGATCCTGTTACCATTTACTTTATTGTTTTGGGTTCGGGTTTACACACCCTTTTTGTGTTTCCTGTCTAGAGAATATCCTTTAGAATTTGTTGGAGAGCTGGTAAAAATATGGAACGCTTCACGAATTTGCGTGTCATCCTTGTGCAGGGGTCATGCTAATCTTCTCTATATCGTTCCAATTTTAGTATATGTGCTGCCGAAGCAAGCACCAAGCTATTTCTTTTGAAGGAGGTTTCATTCTGATGATGTGAATCAGGTAATGGAAAACCTGCGCCATCTTCTGGTGTAAGCAGGTGTCTCGAAAAGTTCTTTTAAAAACATTCTTTATTGAAATATATTTGTTGTATAATATTAGATGTTACAGATGTACAGTATAGTGATTCACATTTTTAAAGTTTATACTCCATTTATAGTTCTTTAATATTAAATACAGGTTTCTCTTTTCTAGTTGCTAAATCTAAAGTTTTGTGAACTTCAACATGCATTCAGTGAAGACTTACCTGAGTTAGGTGAAAAGTCAGATTCTGATCCCTAAGTGTACACCTGCCTGCACCAGGATCCAGATCTGATGTAAGCTGTTCACGGACAACACTCTTGAGAAACAGTAAAAATAATGGGTCAAATGTCAAAATGTAAATGATTATGGATTTTAAAAAATATTTTATTATGAAAAAAGAAATGACTTTTTGGGGAATTTCCTGGTTATCCAGCGGTTATGATTTAGTGTTTACACTGCTGTGGGCTTGGATTTGATCCCTGATGGGGGAACTAAGTTCCCACAAGTTGCATTGCATGGCAAAACAAAAAATCAAACAATAAAAACACACTTTTTTAATTAAAATGCATAAGTTTGGAAAGTGCAGGAACATTAAAGATGAAAATTAAAATCACATATAACACCAGATAAAAGTATCATTTTATAATTCAATTTTTGTTCCATTTAATTTTGCGTCTGCAACAAAAATTCCTTTGAAAATATGGTTTGAACTAACTGCATCGTTTTCCGCTGGTGACTTTGTGCCACATCATGTTTAACTGTTCCCACTTGGGTTATGGAAGATCTTTAGGCTGATTTCTCTGTTAGAAATCATAGTATAGTATTTGTATGACCATCCATTTATGTTAATCTTTGTGTACAACTTTGATTACTTATTTAGGGTACACTAAACCTAGGGTACACCAGAGGCTTCCCTGGTGGCTCAGATGGTAAAGCGTCTGCCTGCAGTGCAGGAGACCCGGGTTTGATCCCTGGATTGGGAAGATCCCCTGGAGAAGGAAATGGCAACCCACTCCACTACTCTTGCCTGGAAAATTCCATGGACTGAGGAGCCTGGTAGTCTACAGACCATGGGGTCACAAAGAGTCAGACACAACTGAGTGACTTCCCTTCACTTTCTTAGGGTACACTAGGAAAGACTATGGTACAGATTGATTCCTGATATTGTCAGCTCATTGTTTCCAGGTTTAATACATTAGGCAGAATGTAAAAAACATGGAATTGCATAAATGAAAGGAGTCAGTTCCTCTACAAGCACAACGATCTCTAATTAGAATCATAAAACCTGTCCTTTGAAATATTTAATGGAACTTTGCAATCCAAGAGCAATTTTTCCTCAAAATGTATCTCTTTTTACTTGTGTTCTTCCCCCCCCACCCCTTTTTCTTTTCCACAATGTAAATAACATATTGCATTTTGATTGTTATTCATTATAACCCTAATTTTAATGAAGAGGTATAGTAACAGGAGAGTATAGTTTCCATGGTGGCTCGAACAGTAAAGAATCCTCCTGCAATGTGGGAGATCTGGATTCGATCCCTGGGTTGGGAAGATCCCCTGGAGGGGAGCATGCTAACCCACTCTGAATTCGTGCCTGAAGAATCCCTACGGATAGAGGAGCCTGGCAGGCTACAGTCCATGGGGCCACAAAGAGTCGGACACAACTGAGCAACTAAGCATACATATAGTGAGAAAAAGATATACATTTTTCATAATTGAATGTTATATACTATACCAAGTTCAGTTCAATTTTATTGAGTGCTTAATTGACCAGGCACTGTATGAGACTTCTTGAATATGAACTGAACAACAATCTAATTCATGACCTAGAGAGTGACATAGGTATGAAAATAATTACAAAAGGAAGTGATGCATGCACTATTAAAGCAATGAACAAGGTACAGATATTGCAATAATAGTTAATTTTACTATGAACCAAGAACTGCTGTTTTTACATCTATGTCAACTCTCTTAATTATTCTGTTATCTTGTGTGTGTTAAGTTGCTTCGACTCTTTGTGACCCTATGGACCATAGAACCTCCAGTTTCCTCTGTACATTGATGGAATTCTCTAGCCAAGAATACTGGAGAGAGTCGCCACACTCTCCTCCAGAGGATCTTCCTGACCCAGGGATCGAACCCACATCTCTTAGATCTCCTGAGCTGGCTCTTTACCACTAGAGCATATGTTATCTTATAAAGTAGTTATTGTTATCATTATCATCATCGTCTTCCCGACTTTACAGATGGGAACGCCAGGCAGGGAACTCGCTCAAAACTGTAAGAGCCAGGGTATGAGTCTAGACGTCCCTCTCCTTGAGTCCATGCACATGACCACCGAAGAGCCCCGTCTCTCTGTAGCAGCACAGTGCAACTAGGGACGGATAATTGTTCATCCATATTGGATCTGTTTCTGTGAATTTATCCTTTATCTTGCCCCTTTCATTACTGTAGGCATACATAATGACCTGCCTCGGGGAGATAGCCTGACCCTGTCCACCTGCGAAGCGCTGTAAGGAAGTGAAACACATTCCGCTGCCTGAAACTTGCCACTTTAGGAGACATTTGGAAGAATGCGATGGTTTTTTTAACTTAGTTTCTTCACCTCCCTCCCATCTCTGACCTGTTAAATAATCTGGCATCCAGGCCCCTACAAGATGGTTATTTTGAGGCGCTACACCGACATCTTTTCCATCTGTCTGCTCCCTGAGTGACGACACTTCCTTAACATCTTATCTCAGATTTATTGGCCTGTTGTTCATGAGCAGAGCAAGCTTGGACTAGTAACAAAAGGAGCATGATAACTCTGGAAGATCAAGAATTATTTTAAAAATTAATATTTTCAACGAATATTAATTGAGTACTACTTGGCAAGCAATGTGTTGGGTGGATATACAGTACTGAAAAATATAGTCATGGTTCCTGTCTTCACGAAGTTTGTGTCAACTTAAAGAAAGAGGCACAACATGAGAGTTTTGAGTTTCAGTTTTATTCTGGGACCTTACTGAGAACTATAGCCTGAGAAGAGTTCCTCATACAGCGCTGAGAAACTGCTCCAAAGAGGAAGGGGGAGAAGTCAGTATAAATACAGTTTTGGATAGAGAACACATGAAGTCAAGCATAGATCTCAACAACAGGTCACTGCCAGTTGTGCTAGACAGTATCTCAGGAAATGATTTTAGTGCTTTTGCAGGCTTGGAAAGGTATGAGTCCATAAAAATTTTATAACAATGTTAATATATATATACATGTTACATTTGCCTGGATAATCCCATGGACAGAGAAGCCTGGTGGGCTACAGTCCATAGAGTCACAAAGAATTGGACGTGACTGAAGCAACTTGGCACACACACGTATAGATTTTAACTTTCTACAGTCTGGTTTCTAAAGCACAGAGTGCCTCATTCTGTTCTTCATCCTGAATTCCTCTCAGGGTGCACTGTTGGTCATTGACTGTAGTAGCTAATGATTTTATCCTTGTAGAAATAGAGAATGGGCAACACTCTTTGTTTTACACTACACAATCTAGTGAGAGAGCCATACAGTAAACCCATAAAAACACAAATGAATGCCCAATTGCCTAAGTGTACTGAAGACAAAGAGGATCTTCCCTGGTAGCTCAGTGATAAAGAATCCGCCTACAGTGCAGGAGATGCAGGAGACATGGCTTCGATCTCTGGGTCAAGAAGATCCCCTGGAGGAGGGCATGGCCACTGACTCCAGTATTCTTGGCTGGAGAGTCCCATGGACAGAGGAGCCTAGCAGGCCACAATCCATAGGAGTACAAAGAGGCAGACATGACTGAAGCGACTGAGTACACACGCACACACTAAAGACAAGGAGCTAAGGATTGATATAAAAATACCAGGATAAGGAGATTATGCTGGTGTCATGAATGACCCATCTGAGGAGACTTCTGGAATTAAAGAAAGAGGAAGAGTTAGTCAGGCACAAAAATGACAAGAAGACTTTGAATGTAGGTTATGAGTCAGGAGCTTGGGTCAAGGGGAACTGAAAGAGTGGTTGCAACAGCAGGGGAAATGCTGGTGAGAACAGATCATTCTAGGCCACATTAAGAGAAGCTGAATTTATCCTAACGTCAATGAAGGGTTTGAAGCAAGGGTGGGGAAGAAGTTACAAGGGCCTGTGAACATTTCAAAAAGTTATTCAATTCAACGCAGTATGAATTGAAGGTTGAAAGACTGAAAACTGAATGAGCAATTAGAAGTAGCTCCAGGCAGGAAATGATGGTTCCCTGGACCAGGCTGGTGGTTCTGGAGACAGAGCATTCCTGGGCTGATACAGGAATGGGGAAGCTGGGCTGGGCAGGGCCTGCTCTGCACTGACATGTCTCTCTACGTGGAAATTTGTTCTAAAACTTCCACAATCCCAGGGGCCCAAATATGCATGATTTTAATCTATGAATTTGTTCTTTCTCGAGAATCTCTCATACAAAATTATTTCTTTTATACAAAAAGTAAAAACATTAAAGTTGAGTGAACCTCGAGTTGGCAACTCAAAAGCTTGAGTTCTCTTGTGATTCAGATACCAGGAGCTTGGTGCCCCTTGGGTGAGTCATGGAACCTCCCTGGGCCCCAGTTTCATCATCTCTAAAAATGGAGATCATCATATAACCTACCTCCTTGGGGTGCTGGGCAAGGAATAGCTGAAGAAAGTCCTGGAATCCAATTTGTAATCCATGCAAACTGTCTTACAGAAATGGCACAGCCAATGTCATAACAACTCTGTGACTCATACATAAGAAAGGCTCAAAGTCCCAGAGCAGGACACTGATGTGCGACGGTGTTGCTCAGAGAATGGAGCAAAGAGTGATCTAAAATGCTTTAAGTGGGTTTACTTTGATTTCAAAGCACATTTTAAGAGCAGAATCCCACATTACTAATGTTCTAGCTTAGTGTTTCTCAAACTTTGATGTACATACAAATCACCTGGAGATCTTGTTGGAAGATTCAGTCAGTCTAGGAAGGAAGGGGGCTGAAGAGTCTGTTAGAACTTTCTAACCAGTTCTCAGGGGATGCTGACACTGCTGGGCCACACCACGTCTGGAGCAGCAAGACTCTGGCCTATCCTGACTGTTTATATATTAAAATGCTGATTCTCTGCCTTTTGTCTCCGAGTTTCTTTGCATTTCTCTGGTTTCAGCTCTACGGAATTTGTAATGTGGGTCTTCTGCTGTGGTTCTGCAGAGGGCAATAGGCAACGTGTCCCATGTTGCCTATTTAGAGTCTGTTTCCACATCTTGTTGGGTGGCAGCTTGTATTTGATCACATTTTTAAAAGTTATCTCATTGGAGTCCAGCTGTTAAATACAGCTTATTTACCATAGAAAGTGAAAATGTTTGTTGCTCAGCCATGTACAACTCTTTACAGGTCCCATAGGCTATAGCCTCTGTCAAAGGAATTCTCTAGGCAAGAATAATGGAGTAGGTTGCCATTCCTTTCTCCAGGGGATCTTCCCAACCCAGAGACTGAACCTGGGTCTCCCACATTTCAGGCAGATTCTTTACCATCTGAGCCACCAGGGAAGCCCCATTTACCCTAGAAGCAAATGGTTTTCCTAGAATTTGAAGCAGTTGAGTCCTTGGTCATGTATGGATGTGAGTTGGACTGTGAAGAAGGCTGAGCGCTGAAGAATTGATGCTTTTGAACTGTGGTGTTGGAGAAGATTCTTGAGAGTCCCTTAGACTGCAAGGAGATCCAACCAGTCCATTCTGAAGCAGGTCAACCCTGGGATTTCTTTGGAAGGAATGATGCTAAAGCTGAAACTCCAGTACTTTGGCCACCTCATGTGAAGTGTTGACTCATTGGAAAAGACTCTGATCCTGCGAGGGATTGAGGGCAGGAGGAGAAGGGGATGACAGAGGATGAGATGGCTGGATGGCATCACGGACTCGATGGACATGGGCCTGAGTGAACTCCAGGAGATGGTGATGAACAGGGAGGCCTGGCGTGCTACGATTCATGGGGTCGCAAAGAGTCGGACATGACTGAGCGACTGAACTGAACTGAGTCATTATCAAAAAGACTTTGTCCAGCCTTTCTGAGATTTTAAATAAGTTTCTTTTCATCATGAGTCTGGACAGTGAATATATGATCTCAGCCCTTATAACATGCCATTCCATTGGAATGTCTGAGCCCAGAACATGGTGAGATGAACAAGCACAGCCTGCCTCCCTACACTGTCACTGCTCTAGAACCCACTTCACAAATACCTGCCGAGACTGACCAGATGCCTGACATTGTTTCCAGTACTGGCTTTTCAGTGTCTAGGGTTACCATGATCTCAATTCCAGGCTGACCAGACATTAAACCAAGGTTCCATTGATTGATACATTTGTCAAGTGCCTGACAGCACCATTTCCAAGCAGCATAAATCAGGCTTCCTGGAGACAGGCATTAAGCACAGGGTGGAGAGAGATTTACACGTATTTCAGCTTCCTTCTCTGCCTTCAGACCTTGAAATCTGCTTTAGGAAAACAAAACACACTTGCTAATAGGAAAGAATAAGACCAGATAGCACAGTTCATTGCACAGATATTTCTAGAGCACCCACTGTGTGCAGTTGCTGAACTCGAATTAGAGACATCACAGTGATACAGTTCAGACAGCCATTTCATCTACTAGGGGAAACAGAATGGTTAACAAGAAGCAGGAGACACAGGTTCGATCCCTGGGTTGGTAAGATCCCCTGGAAGAAGGCATGGCTGGAAAATCCCATGGACAGAGGAGCCTGGTGGATAGGGTCACAAAGAGTAGGACATGACTGAAGCCACCGAGTACGCACTTACACACGCATAATCATGCAAAAGAGTTTGCTCAGGCCTTCCAGTAAGAACAGCAGGCATAAAGACGTGGAGTGTGAAAGAGCAGGGCCCACTCTTTCAGAGTTGTTTCAGGAGGACTTGGGTTTAGGTTGCACAGGACAAGTGACAAGGGAGGAGATTTGAGAAGAAGGTTAGTACACACATCTCATTTGTACATCTCCCTCACAGCTTGATATAGCCACATAACTAAGCTCCTGCTGATAAGATGTGAGTGAAGCATTGTGTATGTGTGCAAACTCTACCTCCTGCATTTAAAGGAGGAAAATGCATTTCTCCCCACCCACTGGCTAGAATGTGGTAGTGATAAATTTTGATCCATGATTAGGCCAACAGTCTAGGGATCATAGAATAGCAAGTCAAATAAAGTTTAGGCCCTCAACATTGTAAAGCCATTGAATCTGCTCCTGACTGTTTATTCCCCACTTGATATGTGAACAAGAAATAGTTCTTTAGCTTACTTACTCCATTGCATATTCGGGATCTCTGTTGTAGGAGGAACTTGAAAAATGCACTCAGAATCCCATGGCAGTCTCAACAGTCTAAAGCTGAGGTTTTACCAAGTGGGAGAAAATAGTTGCAAATGATGCGACTGCTGAGGGCTTAATTTCCAAAATATACAAAGAGCTCAGACAAGTCAATAACAAAAACCCCCAAATCCCTTTCAAAAAATGGGCAGAAGATCAAAATAGATATTTCTCCAATGAAGACATACAGAAGCCTAATAGGCATGTGAATGAATGCTCATCATCGCTAATTATTAAAGAAATGTAAATCAAAACTACAATAGGTACCACCTCACACTGGTCAGAATGGTCATCATTAAAAAATCTACAAATAGCAAATGCTGGAGAGAGTATGGAGAAAGGGGAGCTCCCCTACCCTGTTGATGGGAATGTAAATTGGTACAGCCACTATGGAGGACAATATGGAGGTTCCTCAAAAAACTAAGAATAGAATTGGCAGATTATGTAGCAATCCCACTTATGGGAGTTTATCCAGATAAAATTGTAATTTGCAAAGGTACACCCATGCTTTGTTCATTAGCAACACTGTTTACACTAGGCAAGACATGGAAACAACCTAAGTGTACATTGAAAGATGAACAAATAAAGAAGATGTGGTGTACATATATACACACACACACACACACACACACACATATAAGTGTATATATAGAAACCCTGGTCAGCAATAAAAAGAATGGAATAATGCCATTTGCAGCAACATGGATTGACCTAGAGTTTATCACACTAAACAAAGAAAGTCAGAAATAGAAAAATACCATATCACTTACATGTGGAATCTAAAATATGACACAAAGGAGCTTATCAATGAAACAGAAACACCATGTTATATCACTTTTATGTGGAATCTAAAATATTACACAAATGACTTATCTATGAAACAGAAACAGACTCATAAACATAGATATGTGGTTGCAAGGTGGTGGGAGAGGAAAGGACTGAGAGTTTGTGATTAGCATATACAAACTATTATTTATAGGATAGATAAACAACAAGGTCCTATGTGTAACCCAGGGGACTGTGGATCAGGAGCAGTGTGGGAGCAAAGGCCAGGACCTGTTTCTGCTCTGCCTGCCCACAGGGAGGATTAACGCATGTCTGTTTTCTACCTACTGCTGCCTCAGCAGACAGGCCCAGCCATGCATCACTAGAGTACTAAGACTCTGAACACCAATTACAGTGTGTAGAGTGTTCCCCTCATCCAAGCCGTTCTTAGGCACCAGCTGGGTGTCCTACCTTTCAACTTGTATGATACTATGTGCTTACAAATGGAATCAGATATCACAAGTTAAGGGTTCAGTCCCATAGGACTGCCCTGCACCTCAGATGCCAGTCACAAGCCCAGGTTGTCACCTGTTCTTTTGACTGACAGGCTATAGCTTAGAGATCCCCATGATCTTCTCCTTGGGTTCGATTAACTTGTTAGAGCAGCTTATGGAACTCACAGAAAGATTTACTTCCTAGATCACAGATTTATCATAAAAGGACTCAGGAACAACCAGATGGAAGAGAGTGTAGGGTAGGGAATGGGGAAAGGGCACAGAGCTTCCTATTCTGTTGGAGCGCACTGCTCTCTGCATCTCCACAGAGGTTCACCAACCGAGAAGCTCTCTGAACCTTGGTCCTTGGGTTGTTATGTCACTACATAGGCATGACTGATCAAATCATTGGCCAATGGTGATAGATCTCAGTCTTCAGCCCCTCTCATCTCCTCAGAAGTCAGGAGGTCAGAGGAGTAAGACTGAATGTTCCAACCCTTAAATTATATGGTTGGTTCTCCTGACAATCAGTTTCCACCCTTAGGTGCCATCCAAAAGTTGTTCATTAACATACAAAAGACCCCTTTACAGCTCTCATCACTTAGGAGATTCAGGGTTTTAGTAGCCCTGTGCCAGAAATGGGACAAAGTCCAACATATATTTTTTAATTAAAGTCACAATGTCACAGGGAAACGGAAAGGGCACTGCAGCTCTGCCTGTGACCAGAGTGAACATGGGATTCTGGGTTCAAGTGTGAGATACTCGCTGTGTACATGTAAGTCACATCCTTCTTTCCAACTATTGTTGTTTAAAGTCATGTCCAACTCTCTTGCTACCCCATGGACTGTAGCCCACCAGGCTCCTCTTTCCATGGGGTTCCTCAAGCAAGAATACTGGAGTGGGTTGTCATTTCCTTCTCCAGGGGATCTTCTCATCTCAGGGATTGAATACACATCTCCTGCATCAGCAGGCTGATTCTTTACCATGGAACCACCCGGGAAGCTACATCCTTCTTTCCAGTTGTGATCAGTTGTAAAATTGACATTTCTGGTGTCTCATCTCCCAGTTGTATTCCAGCTTGGGAACTGTGAAAATTAAAAAAATGTATTGCCCCCAAATTCCTGCTCCAAGTCCCCCACACTCCCTGGTCAGCACATTGGTCTGGTGGATGTGGTCCAGTCTGATACAGTTAGTGAAGTGGAGTGGAAAAGAGGGGCGGGGTCCAGGAGCAGATGAAGAAATCTTGTCTGAAGGAGGCACTGCCACATTCAAAGGATGTTTGAGCCTACAGTGCTACTAGTCACTTCTGTTGCACAACTCCAGGGAGTGTTGTCTCAGTGTAACTAATGAATATCATATTCTGCTGCTGTGTTTCAGGAGGTGCCATTCACAGATGATACAATGATTCCCCTAGGCGGCTGGAACAGGGTGCTCTGAGTCAGGGTAAGGTAAGACAGAGCTTCACTGGAGGGTAATTTGGGGTATCTGGGTCTCAGAGTTCAGAGATCTGGTCAGGATGTGGCAGAAATGAGATATAAGTAATGAAGACCCTACAAAGGAGCAAGGTTTGCACACCAGGAGTCCATCCAGGACTCAGGAGGAGAGAGTCAGTGGTCCAAGGGGGGTCTCAGCCAGGGAGCAAGGAGGGTGAGAATTCAGGCTGACATGGTTATAAAGCCACCTGAGTGCTACCCCCAGTTGACACGATCTAGGCTTAAAAGCAGTCATAGCCATAACAAGGAACAGACATGTGACCCAAGGGATGAGGTCAGCCAGAGCGTCTCTCCCAGGTTCTGGGGGCCCCAGGCACTTTTTGGTGTCTGACAGCATGACTCCAGTCTCTGTCTCCTCCTTCATGGGACTGATTTTCCTTGTGTGTCACCATGTCATCTTCCTTCTGTGCATGTCTATTGTGAATGGGCATGCTCAGTTGTGTTTGACCCTTTGTGACCCTGTGGACTGTAGCTTGCCAGGCTCCTCTGACCCTGGGATTTCCCAGACAAGAATACTGGAGTGAATGTCATTTCCTACTCCAGGGGATCTTCCCAAATCCCCACCCCCTGCATTGGCAGGTGGATTCTTTACCACTGTGCTACCAGGGAAGTCCCATGAGTGTCTATTTCTACATACAAAGGTTTTCTTTTATAAGGGTGCCAGTCATACTGAATCAGGGACCACCTTAAGTACTTTATTATAACTGGATTATCTCTGTAAAGAACTGTTTCCAAATAAGTTCACATTGTGAGGTGCTAGGGGTTAGGACTTCAGTATAACTTTTGGGGGGAAGGGGAGGACACAATTCAACACATAACATATACTTTTGTTCCTCTCTTCTAAACATGCTCTTCCCTTTAGCCCTCACCTTTCCTCACAGCAATGCCTAATGTTTCTTAAAATTCTACCTCAGCACGATCTCCTCTAGGAAGATTTCCATGACCTTTGCCCCCAGGACCATCACAGATACTCACAAATCTGGAGGGATGACATGCAGCTCTCATAAGCTTCACATCAGTTCAGTTCAGTTCAGTCGCTCACTTGTGTCCGACTTTTTGCAACCCCATGAATTGCAGCACGCCAGGCCTCCCTGTCCATCACCAACTCCCGGAGTTCACTCAAACACATGTCCATCAAGTCAGTGATACCATCCAGCCATCTCATCTTCTGTCATCCTCTTCTCCTCCTGATCCCAATCCCTCTTAGATCAGGGACTTTTCCAATGAGTCAACTCTTCGCATGAGGTGGCCAAAGTATTGGAGTTTCAGCTTTAGCATCAGTCCTTCCAATGAACACCCAGGACTAATCTCCTTTAGAATGGACTGGTGGGACCTCCTTGCAGTCCAAGGGACTCTCAAGAGTCTTCTCCAACACCACAGTTCAAAATCATCAATTCTTCGGCACTCAGCTTTCTTCACAGTCCAACTCTCACATCCATACATGACCACAGGAAAAACCGTAGCCTTGGCTAGACGGACCTTTGTTGGCAAAGTAATGTCTTCGCTTTTGAATATGCTATCTAGGTTGGTCATAACTTTCCTCCCAAGGAGTAAGCAACTTTTAATTCCATGGCTGCAATCACCATCTGCTGTGATTTTGGAGCCCCCCAAAAGTAAAGTCTAACACTGTTTCCCCATCTGTTTCCCATGAAGTGATGGGACCAGATGCCATGATCTTCATTTTCTGAATGTTGAGCTTTAAGCCGACTTTTTCACTCTCCCCTTTCACTTTCATCAAGAGGCTTTTTAGTTCCTCTTCACTTTCTGCCATAAGGGTTGTGTCATCTACATATCTGAGGTTATTGATATTTCTCCCAGCAATCTTGATTCCAGCTTGTGCTTCTTCCAGCCCAGCATTTCTTATTACGTACTCTACTGCTGCTGCTGCTGCTGCTGCTGCTGCTAAGTCGCTTCAGTCATGTCCAACTCTGTGTGACCCCATAGATGGCAGCCCACAAGGCTCTTCCGTCCATGGGATTTTCCAGGCAAAAGTATTGGAGTGGGGTGTATGTACTCTGAATATAAGTTAAATAAGCAGGGTGACAATATACAGCCTTGACGTACTCCTTTTCCTATTTGGAACCAGTCTGTTGTTCCATGTCCAGTTCTAATTGTTACTTCCTAAGCTGCATATAGGTTTCTCAAAAGGTTTTCTACAAGACCTTTTAGAACTAACACCCAAAAAAGATGTCCTTCTCATTATAGGGGACTGGAATGCAAAATAGGAAGTCAAGAAACACCTGGAGTAACAGGCAAGTTTGTCCTTGGAGTACGGAATGAGGCAGGGCAAAGGCTAATACAGTTTTGCCAAGAGAATGCACTGGTTATAGCAAACACCCTCTTCCAACAACACAAGAGAAGACTCTGAACGTGGACATCACCAGATGGTCGACACCGAAATCATATTGATTATATTCTTTGCAGCCAAAGTTGGAGAAGCTCTATACAGTCAGCAAAAACAAGACTGGGAGCTGACTGTGGCTCAGATCATGAACTCCTTATTGCCAAATTCAGACTTAAATTGAAGAGTGTAAGGAAAACCACTAGACCATTCAGGTATGACCTAAATCAAATCCCTTATGACTACACTGTGGAAGTAAGAAATAGATTTAAGGGACTAGATCTGATAGACAGAGTGCCTGATGAACTATAGAATGAGGTTCATGACATTGTACAGGAGACATGAATCAAGACCATCCCTATGGAAAAGAAATGCAAAAAAAAAGCAAAATGGCTGTCTAAGGAGGCCTTAAAAATAGCTGTGAAAAGAAGAGAAGTGAAAAGCAAAGGAGAAAAGGAAAGATATAAGCATCTGAATGCAGAGTTCCAAAGAAGAGATAAGAAAGCCTTCCTCAGTGATCAATGCAAAGAAATAGAGGAAAACAACAGAATGGGAAAGACTAGAGATCTCTTCAAGAAAATTAGAGATATCAAGGGAACATTTCATGCAAAGATGGGCTTGATAAAGGACAGAAAAGGCAGGGACCTAACAGAAGCAGAAGATTTTAAGAAGAGGTGGCAAGAATACACAGAAGAATTTATACAAAAAAGATCTTCACAACCAAGACAATCACGATGGTGTGATCACTCACCTAGAGCCAGACATCCTGAAATCTGAAGTCAAGTGGGCCTTAGAAAGCATCACTACGAACAAAGCTAGTGGAGGTGATGGAATTCCAGTTGAGCTAATTCAAATCCTGAAAGATGATGCTGTGAAAATGCTACACTCAATATGCCAGCAAATTGGGAAAACTCAGCAGTGGCCACAGGACTGGAAAAGGTCAGTTTTCATTCCAATCCCAAAGAAAAGCAATGCCAAAGAATGCTCAAACTACTGCACAATTGCACTCATCTCACACACTAGTAAAGTAATGCTCTAAATTCTCCAAGCCAGGCTTCAGCAATATGTGAACTGTGAACTTCCTGATGTTCAAGCTGGTTTTAGAAAAGGCAGAGGAACCAGAGAGCAAATTGCCAACATCCACTGGATCATGGAAAAAGCAAGAGAGTTCCAGAAAAACATCTCTTTCTGCTTTATTGACTATGCCAAAGCCTTTGACTGTGTGCATCACAATAAACTGTGGACAATTCTGAAAGAGATGGGAATACCAGATCACCTGACCTGCTTCTTGAGAAGCTTCACATCAGTGCCACTCAAAATGTGGCTAGTACTTTACAGTAACTTGATGCTGTGCAGTCAATGGGTTTCTATTGTGTCAATTTTTAATTTCCTTTTCCTACCTATTCATGTTTATGGATATTATGGCTTGAATGGTCATCCTGAAAGGACTATACCCCTACCAATATCTTAATTTCAGACATCTGGGCTCTAGAACTGCCAGAGAATGCATTTCTGTTCGTATAAGTGACTCAATTTGTGTTAATGTGTTGTAGCAGCCATAGATAATGAACACAATGGCATTTTCAAAAGCACTGATCCACAATGGATTTGGAGGTGGAGGGGGATTTCTTTTTAACCACACATTGTTTAAGATGCACTATTCTGCATAACATCGCTGCACATGATACAATGTATTTTGCCTTTAAGTCACTCTCTTCCCACTAATGGTGTATGCACTGAAGACAGATAGGGTAACTCCATATATCTTCAGGTTTAAATTCCCATGTCTAGCATCTGACCTGACAAACCGTAGACAATAATACATTGAATATACCTGTAAGGCCAAGCAGATCACCTAGAGCCCTGTATGCTGAACATAAGACTAAGGTCTTCCTTCTGCTCAATCGGAACCCATATCCCATATTCTCTTTCTCGGAGTTCCAAATGGCTTTCAGAACTTGTAGGGAGATAGAGATGACAGATGAGATTGTCGAGTGCTGCCTTCCCACCAAAGAGCACCAGGACAACCTGTTGTTAAGACAGGACTGAGTTCATTCTTTTCTCAGTGAGACAGAATCTTAGTCTTGGACAGAAGAAGGCAAAGTCAGGATGTGTATAAGGTTTTGGAGTCTGGTTTCGAAAGTGCTTTCATGGAAGGGCTTGATTAAGATTGGGTAAGGATCACACTTATTTAAGTTATATGTAGAGTACGTCAGAGAAATGCTGGGCTGGAGGAAGCAGAAGCTGGAATCAAGATTGCCAGGTGACATATCAATAACCTCAGATATGCAGATGACACCACCCTTATGGCAGAAAGCGAAGAAGAACTAAAAGCCTCTTGATGAAAGTGAAAGATGAGAGTGAAAAAGTTGGCTTAAAGCTCAACATTCAGAAAACGAAGATCATGGCATCCAGTCCCATCACTTCATGGCAAATAGATGGGGAAAGAGTGGAAACAGTGGCTACAGTTGTTGACTTTATTTTTCTGGGCTCCAAAATCACCGCAGATGGTGATTGCAGCCATGAAATTAAAAGACGCTTGTTCCTTGGAAGGAAAGTTATGACCACCCTAGATAGCATATTCAAAAGCAGAGACATTACTTTGCCAACAAAGGTCCGTCTAGTCAAGGCTATGGTTTTTCCAGTGGTCATGTATGGATGTGAGAGTTGGACTATAAAGAAAGCTGAGCATCAAAGAACTGATGCTTTTGAACTGTGGTGTTGGAGAAGACTCTTGCGAGTCCCTTGGACAGCAAGGAGATCCAACCAGTCCATCCTAAAGGAGATCAGTCCTGGGTGTTCATTGGAGGGACTGATGTTGAAGCTGAAACTCCAATACTTTGGCCATCTGATGCAAAGAACTGACTCATTTGAAAAGACCCTGATGCTGGGAAAGATTGTGGGAAGGGGGAGAAGGGGACAACAGAGGATGAGATGGTGGAATGGCATCACCGACACAATGGACATGGGTTTAGGTGGACTCCGGGAATTTGTGATGGACAGGGAGGCCTGGTGTGCTGCAGTTCATGGGGTTTCAAAGAGTCGGACACAACTTAGCGACTGAACTGAAGTGAAGGATCACAAATTAGAGTTTGAGACTGATGGCCACAGCCAGAGAAGCAGCAAGGGTTCAGAGAATCTTGGGAAGTGAATTGTCTGTTGATGTTTTCTGTTAAAAAGTTGAATAACTGAATGATCATTTAAAGCTTTTTTTTTTTTGCAACTTCCAGGAACAAACAATAGTTACTTCAGCTTTCACCTTCTGGGCAAGAGTTCCCTGAAAGAGTCAGCTTATGTTGACACAAAGAGGGAAATAGGAAAATTTTGTTACTGTAGATAGTCTCTATGTGGGTGTAGATGGTTTTAGTTCCCTTGAGTCAGGTGACCCACCTGAGGCAGGAAGGAGTGGAGAATGTTCAGATCTGATGAGCCCAGACAAGATCAGTTGCTTCAGTTCAGTTCAGTCGCTCAATCTTGTCCGACTCTTTGCGACCCCATGTATCACAGCACGCCAGGCCTCCATGTCCATCACCAACTGCCAGAATTCACCCAAACTCGTGTGCATCGAGTCAGTGATGCCATCCAGCCATCTCATCCTCTGTCGTCCCCTTCTCCTCCTGCTCCCAATCCCTCCCAACATCAGGGTCTTTTCCAATGAGTCAACTGTTCGCATGAATTGGCCAAAGTATTGGAGTTTCAGCTTTAGCATCAGTCCTTCCAAAGAACATCCAGGACTGATCTCCTTTAGAATGGACTGGTTGGATCTCCTTTCAGTCTAAGGGACTCGCAAGAGTCTTCTCCAACACCACATTTCAAAAGCATCAATTCTTTGGCATTCCGCTTTCTTCACAGTCCAACTCTCACACCCATACATGACCACTGGAAAAACCATAGCCTTGACTAGATGGACCTTTGTTGGCAAACTAATGTCTCTGCTTTTAAATATGCTGACTAATTTTGTCATAACTTTCCTTCCAAGGAGTAAGCGTCTTTTAATTTCATGGCTGCAATCACCATCTGCAGTGATTACCACGATGCTAAAGAAATTTTTTCAATGAGAAATATTCGTCCCTCATAACCACATAACACAATAATGTCATATGAATGTATGCTCACTGTTCTCTTGGCATTAAGTTTTCACCACTTTTTCCAGGGGAAAGTCTTTGATCTTTCTCTCCCATTTTCCCTCTCCTTCTGGTTATGGTGTAGCCTTGACTCAATCACAGGGCTAGATAGGTGTCTAAAATCTGATTGTGCATGCCTGCTAAGTCGCTCCAGTCATGTCAGACTCTTTGCGATGCTATGGATTGCAAGCCAACCAGGCTCCTATGTCCATGGGATTTTCCAGGCAAGAATACTGGAGTGGATTTCCATGCCTCCTTCACAGGATCTTGCCAACTCAAGGATCAAACCTGTATCTCTTACATGTCCTGCACTGGCAAGTGGGTTCTTTATCACTAGTGCCACCTGGGGAAGCCCCAAATCTGCTTGTTGTTATTCAGTCACTAAGCCATGTCCAATTCTCTGGGATCCCATGGACTGCAGTACACCAGGCTTCCCTGCCCTTCACTATCTCCCAGCGTTTGCTCAGACTCGTCCATTGATTCATTAATGCCAATCAATCATTTCGTCCTCTGTCTTCCCCTTCTACTCCTGCTCTGTCTTTCCCAGCACCAGGGTATTTTCCAATGAGTCATCTCTTGGTATCAGGTGGCCAGAGTATTGGAACTTCAGCTTCAGCACCAGTTCTTCCAATGGATATTCAGGGTTGATTTCCTTTAGGATTGACTGGTTGGATCTCCTTGCAGTCCAAGGGACTGTCAAGAGTCTTCTCCAGCACCACAGTTTGAAAGCATCAATTTTTTGGTGCTCAACCTTCTTTGCGGTCCAACTCTTACATCCTTATAGGACTACTGAAAAAACCATAGCTTTGACTATATGGACCTTTGTCAGCAAAGTGATGTCTCTGCTTCTTAATACACTGTCTAGTTTTGTCATAGCTAGTCTCCTGCTTTTTCATAGCTCCTCTTCCAAGGAGCAAGTGTCTTTTAATTTCATGGCTGTAGTCACCATCTGTAGTGATTTTGGAGCCCAAGGAAAGAGAGTCTATCATTGTTTCCATTATTTCCCCCATCTATTTGATATGAAGTGATGGGAGCAGATCCATGATATTTGTTTTTTGAATGTTGAGTTTCAAGCTAGCTTTTTCACTTTCCTCTTCAACATTATCAAGAGGCTCTTTCACTCCTCTTCACTTTTCCCCATTAGGATGGTATCATCTGCATATCTGAGGTTGTTGATATGTCTCCTGGCAATCTTCATTCCAGCCTGAGCATGCTCTAGCCTGGCATTTCGCATGATGTACTCTGCATAGAAGTTAATTAAACAGGGTGACAATATACAGCCTTGACGTATTTCTTTCTTAATTTTGAACCCATCTGTTTTTCCATGTCCAGTTCTAACTATTGCTTCTTGACCTGCATATGGGTTTCTCAGAAGGCAGGATCAGTTCAGTTCGGTTCAGTAGCTCAATTGTGTCCGACTCTGCGGCCCCATGAACCGTAGCATGCCAGGCCTCCCTGTCCATCATCAATTCCCAGAGTCCACCCAAACCCCTGTCCACTGAGTCAGTGATGCCATCCAACCATCTCATCCTCTGTTGTCCCCTTCTCCTCCTTCCCTCAATTTTCCCAGCATCAAGCTCTTTTCAAATGAGTCAGCTCTTTGCATCAGATGGCCAAAGTATTGGAGCTTCAGCTTCAACATCAGTCCCTCCAATGAACTCTCAAAACTGATCTCCTTTAGAATGGACTGATTGGATCTCCTTGCAGTCTAAGGGACTCTCAAGAGTCTTCTCCAACACCACAGTTCAAAAGCATCTGTTCTTCGGCACTCAAGTTTCTTCATTGTCCAACTTTCACATCCATACATGACCACTGGAAAAACCATAGCCTTGGCTAGATGAACCTTTGTTGACAAAATGATGTCTCTGCTTTTGAATATGCTGTCTAGGGTGGTCATAACTTTCCTTCCAAGGAGTAAGCATCTTTTAATTTCATGGCTGCAATCACCATCTTCTGTGATTTTGGAGTCCAGAAAAATAGTCAGCTACTGTTTCCACTGTTTCCTCATCTATTCACCATGAAGTGATGGGATGAGACTTTATTTTGGGGGGCTCCAAAATCACTGCAGATGGTGACTGCAGCCATGAAATAGCAAGATGCTTACTCCTTGGAAGAATAGTTATGACCAACCTAGAGGGCATATTCAAAGGCAGAGACAACTTTGCCAACAAAGGTCCATCTAGTCAAGTCTATGGTTTTTCCAGTGGTCATGTATGGATGTGAAAGTTGGACAATGAAGAAACTTGAGTGCCGAAGAACAGATGCTTTTGAACTGTGGTGTTGGAGAAGACTCTTGAGAGTCCCTTAGACTGCAAGGAGATCCAATCAGTCCATTCTAAAGGAGATCAGTCCTGGGTGTACTTTGGAAGGACTGATGTTAAAGCTGAAACTTCAGTACTTTGGCCACCTCATACAAAGAGTTGACGCATTGCAAAAGACTCGGATGCTGGGAGGGATTGGGAGCAGGAGGAGAAGGGGATGACAAAGGATGAGATGGGTGGATGGCATCACTGACTCAATGGACAAGAGTTTGGATGAACTCCGAGAGTTGGTGATGGACTGGGAGGCCTGGCAGCTGCAAATAATGAGGTCATAAAGAGTCAGACACGACTGAGTGACTTAACTGAACTGAACTGATGGGACCAGATGCCATGGTCTTACTTTCTGAAAGTTGGGCTTTAAGCCAACTTTTTCACTCTTCTCTTTCACTTTCATCAAGAGGCTTTTAGGTTCTTCTTCACTTTCTACCATAACGGTGGTAAAACTTGCATGTCTGAGGTTACTGATATTTCTCCCAGCAATCTTGATTCCAACTTGTGATTCTTCCAGCCCAGTGTTTCTCATGATATACTCTGCATATAAGTCAAATAAGCAGGGTGGCAAAATACAGCCTTGACGTACTCCTTTTCCTATTTGGAATCAATCTGTTGTTCAATGTCCAGTTCTAACTGTTGCTTCCTGACCTGTGTATATGTTCCTCAAGAGGCAGGCCAGGTGGTCTGGTATTCCAATCTCTTTCAGAATTTTGCACAGTTTATTGTGATCCACACAGTCAAAGGCTTTGGCATAGTCAATAAAGCAGAAAGAGATGTTTTTCTGGAACTCTCTTGCTTTTTCCATGATCCAGTGGATGTTGGCAATTTGATCTCTGGTTCCTCTGCCTTTTCTAAAACCAGCTTGAACATCAGGGAGTTCACAGTTCACGTATTGCTGAAGCCTGGCTTGGAGAATTTAGAGCATTACTTTACTAGTGTGTGAGATGAGTGCAATTGTGAGGTAGTTTGAGCAATCTTTGGCATTGCCTTTCTTTGAGATTGGAATGAAAACTGACCTTTTCCAGTCCTGTGGCCACTGCTGAGTTTTTCAAATTTGCTGGCATATTGAGTGCAGCACTTTCACAGCATCATCTTCCAGGATTTGAAATAGCTCAACTGGAATTCCATCACCTCCACTAGCTTTGTTAGTAGTGATGCTTTCTAAGGCCCACTTGACTTCACATTCCAGGATGTCTGGCTCTAGGTGAGCGATCACACTGTCATGATTATCTAGGTCATGAAGATCTTTTTTTTTATAGTTCTTCTGTGTATTCTTGCCACCTCTTAATCTTCTGCTTCTGTTAGGTTCATACCATTTCTGTCCTTTATCGAGCCCATCTTTGCATGAAATGTTCCCTTGGTGCCTCTAATTTTCTTGAAGAGATCTCGAGTCTTTCCCATTCTGTTGTTTTCCTCTATTTCTTTGCATTGATCGCTGAAGAAGGCTTTCTTATCTCTTCTTGCTGTTCTCTGGAACTCTGCATTCAGATGCTTATATCTGTCCTTTTCTCCTTTGCTTTTCTCCTCTCTTCTTTTCACAGCTATTTGTAAGGCCTCCCCAGAGAGCCATTTTGCTTTTTTGCATTTCTTTTCCATGGGGATGGTATTGATCCCTGTCTCCTGTACAATATCACGAACCTCATTCCATAGTTCATCAGGCACTCTTATCTATCAGATCTAGGCCCTTAAATCTATTTCTCACTTCCACTGTATAATCATAAGGGGTTTGATTTAGGGCATACCTGAATGGTCTAGCAGTTTTCCCTACTTTCTTCAATTTGAGTCTGAATTTGGTAATAAGAAGTTCATGATCTGAGCCACAGTCAGCTCCTGGTCTTGTTTTTGATGACTGCATAGAACTTCTCCATCTTTGGCTGCAAGGAATGTAATCAATCTGATTTCAGTGTCGACCATCTGGTGATGTCCATGTGTAGAGTCTTCTCTTGTGTTGTTGGAAGAGGGTTTTTGCTATGACCAGTGCATTTTCTTGGCAAAATCTGTTAGTCTTTCCCTGCTTCATTCCATATTCCAAGGCCAAACTTGCCTGTTACTCCAGGTGTTTCTTGACTTCCTACGTTTGCATTCCAGTCCCCTAGAATGAAAAGGACATCTTTTTTGGGTGTTAGTTCTAAAAGGTATTGTAGGTCTTCATAGAACCGTTCAACTTCAGCTTCTTCAGTGTTACTGGTTGGGGCATAGACTTGGATTACTGTGATATTGAATGGTTTGCCTTGGAGACAAACAGAGATCATTCTGTCGTTTTGGAGACTGCAGCCAAGAACTGCATTTCGGACTTTTTTGTTGACCATGATGGCTACTCCATTTCTTCTGAGGGATTCTTGCCCGCAGTAGTAGATATAATGGTCATCTGAGTTAAATTCACCCCTTCCAGTCCATTTTAGTTTGCTGATTCCTAGATTGTCGATGTTCACTCTTACCATCTCTTGTTTGACCACTTCCAATTTGCCTAGATTCATGGACCTGACATTCCAGGTTTCTATGCAATATTGCTCTCTAGAGCATCAGACCTTGCTTCTATCACCAGGCACATCCACAGCTGGGTATTATTTTTGCTTTGGCTCCATCCCTTCATTGTTTCTGGAGTTATTTCTCCACTGATCTCCAGTAGCATGTTGGGCACCTACTGACCTGGGGAGTTCCTCTTTCAGTATCCTATCATTTTGCCTTTTCATAGTGTTCATGGGGTTCTCAAGGCAAGCATACTGAAGTGGTTTGCCATTCCCTTCTCCAGTGTACCACATTCTGTCAGACCCCTCCACCATGACCCACCCGTCCCGAGTTAGACAAGGCTGTTGTCCCAGTGTGATTAGATTAACTAGTTTTCTGTGAGTATGGTTTCAGTGTGTCTGCCCTCTGATGCCCTCTTGCAACACCTACCATCTTATTTGGGTTTCTCTTACCTTGGGCATGGGGTTTGTCTTCACGGCTGCTCTAGCCCAGCCCATGAAAACTAATCACTCACATATCTTGGGATCTCTCACCTTCTGAGATGGCTCACACTCTGTGGAGTGTATTTCTCCCATGGCCACTCTCAAAGTCTGTGACAAACCACATTCTGTGTATGGAATATGTATCTCTCTAAATAAACTTGCTTTCACTTTACTATGTTTGCTCTTGAACTTTTTGTGTGTGAAGCCAAGAATCCACACCTGGCTGCCTATTTCAGAGACTTGCCTGAGACCTAGGATGTGACCATCTTCTCTCGTTGTTTCCTTCTTAATGAAACAAACTGAAAACAGGAGCTGCATCTGAAGTTATCAAGGTTACTATGAGGAATCAAAGGAGGACCTAAGAGGATCTAAAGAACCTCTTGATAACAGAGAAAGAGGAGAGTGAAAAAGCTGAGTTAAAACTCAACATTAAAAAAATGAATATCATGGCCTCTGGTCCCATCATTTCATGACAAATAGATTGGGGGGGGGGGGGGGCGGGGAAGGAAACAGTGACTTTGTTTTCTTGCTCCAAAATCACTGCAGGCGGTGACTGCAGCCATGAAATTTAAAAATGCTTCCTCCTTTAAGGAAAAGCCATGACAAACCTAGACAGCATATTAAAAAGCAGAGACATTACTTTGCCAAAGGCCTGTCTAGTCAAAGCTATGGTTTGTCCAGTAGTCATGTACAGATGTGAAAGTTGGACCATAAGGAAGGCTGAGCATGGAAGAATTGATGCTTTTGAACTGTGGTGCTGGAGAAGACTCTTGAGAGTTCCTTGCACTGCAAGGAAATCAAACTAGGCAATTCTAAAGGAGATCAACCCTGAATATTCATTGGAGGGGTTGATGCTGAAACTCCAATATTTTGACCACCCGATGCAAAGAGCTGACTCATTGGAAGAGACCCTGATGTTGGGAAAGATTGAAGGCATGAGGAGAAGGGGACAACAGAGGATGAGATTGTTGGATGGCATCACCGACTCAGTGGACATGAGTCTGAGCAAACTCTGGGAGCCAGAGAAGGACAGAGAAGTCTGGTGCACTGCAGTCCATGAGGTCACACAGAGTCAGACATGACTGAGTGACTGAATAACAGTGAGGAAGCAACCAGCAAAATCCACCAGATAGAATCTTCAACAGTGCTTCCATGTTTTAATGATTGGGGGAATGAGAAGCTGTACTAGTTTAGCAGATGGAGAGAATTGTGCGCCCCTTATTTTGATCCTAGTTTGAATAAACTAATTGTAGAAGGGCAGGAAACTTTTAATATGGACTGAGTATTCAATATTAGAGAATATGAAATTATTAACTGGGACAAAAATGTTGGATTTTTTAAAAGAAAACACCCATATATTTTTAGAGACTGAAGTTTTTAAGGGTGAAGTGGCATCATGTCTGGAATTGACTTTCATGCATTGGAGAAGAAAATGGCAACCTACTTGAGTGTTCTTGCTTGGTGAATCCCAGGGACGGGGAAGCCTGGTGGACTGCTGTCTATGGAGTCACACAGAGTCGGACTGAAACAACTTAGCAGCAGCAGCAGCGTTTTAGAAAAAAGAGCAGAAATAGATGAGAAAAATGAGGAATATGCTTGTTCTGAATCTGGCTAATGGATATGAGTGTTTATTCTATTTTATGCTTGAAAGTGCTCCAAGTCATTAAGGAAAACTACTGAACTCTCCCAACAGAAACACAGGTTATTACTGAATCAAACTCGAGTTCACTTAAAATGAGCAAAGTCAATCTACTGACATAGGGTTGTGGTAAAGTAAAGTACAATATTTATTTGCAAGATGCCAAGCAGGAGAATGGGCAAATAATGCTTAGGGGACCTGAACTCCTCAGTGGCTTTCAGGCAAAGGTTTTTAAAGACTAAAACTAAGAGTAAGGGTCTTAGGCATGTGATTAGCTCATGGATTCTTCTGATTGGTTGGGTGTTAAGCAACAAAGTGATATCTGGCGTCTTGATCATCATTCTTCTGGCTCCAACTTGTTTGGGTCACCTTGGCTGAGGTCAACAGGTTTCATCATGCGGTACTGGCTCTGTAAAACAACTCAAAAATATGTTGCATCAGATTGTTATATATATGCCTTGAGGAAGAACTAGGAGTCTTGTTGACTCTGTTTTATGGTTAAACTTTTCTAGCTTGATTGCTTTTCCTTTATTTCTACATTTACTCATTTCTATAATCATCAACTGCTTGAGTCTGCTCTTTAGAACTCTGGGAAGACTTAAAAATCTAAAGATTTTTCTACAGACAAGAAGTAGGGACAAGGGAGGATTGTACCCAGGAAGGTCCTACAGGGTCCTGCTCGTTTCAGGTCCCTCTGTTCTTTGATACTCCTCAATCCAGAGGGGAACAGGGGTGACGACCACTCTGTCTACTTCCTGCTGAACAAGGGCGATGTTGATTCTCCAGGATTAGAGGAGCAAAAGTCTTGGATCTTCTTCTCAAAGAATTCTCGAGTCCCAGGCCTAGTGTCAATATTTTGCACCATGAAAACATGATCTCTCTTTTTGACCACTTTGTTATACCATCTGAACAAATATTTGAATATTAATAAGCCTATTACAAAAGGATGATGATCAATGGAACTTTGTAACAGTACTCAAAAGAGTCCCCCTATTCCAGATGGCAACCAGGAAAATAATTTTTGGTATGTATTCTATTTATGTACATCCTATAACTAGGTAGCCTTTTGAATTATTCTGTTTATTCAGATTTCAACTTCTCTGGAGGTATTGATGTATGTACAGCATGTGGTATGAGCCACTGCACATACTTTTCCTTGTTTTGCCAATAGGAAATCACAGGCTATTCCATTATCTAGGACCACATGAGCTCAAAGATAGTTGTTGGGCTGGAATACTTTAAGCTGTGTCCTCAGCAATTTGGCAGATTTCCCAATTGTGGTAGCTAGATTATGAATCATATCTCTATTGATATAAACTCTGGCAGTCGGTGTGAGGTTGCCAAAAATGCTTTGTCCTATATTGTCCTAATACCCTGATGATATCTCTCTTCTAAGACGCAAGTTTGAGTTAGAGAGGGAAGTAATGCTCCTAAGGCTGTGCACAGAAAAGGGGATCCTAAAATGTCCCAGTACGCATGACCCTTCCATTTGCCAGCTGTCTAAACAGCGATGTGCCCATCCCCGTGTAGGTGAGTCACTCCCTGTGCCACAGACAAAGATATATCCTGGAGGGGAGCATGTTATACCTCCCAAGGTAGTGTCATTGACTCTTTCATTTTGGGGGAGTTCAGAGATTATGTTATCAAGCCATGGGTGAGAGCCACTGCAAGCCTTCCATAGTCCATTTACGTGATACCCAACTTGTTTGGCTCTCTGACACAAATTAGTGTCATTTTTAGACTTTACACATTTGTCAATTGTACATTTCAGGGGATTTTGTTCATCACATTTTTTCAGAATAAATTTGAGGGACCAAGGGGGACCAGTAGCAACTTTTCCTCCAATGGAAATTACCTCAGACAGGTTGAAACAAGGGACTGGAATACTGTGACGTCCCTTGGTTAGCTGAACTTGCCATGTGACACCTGAAGGAGGATGATTATAGAAGGTCATGGGGCCTGGAACAGTATCAAAATCTGTTACAGGAACCACCGATGGGATATATTGCTCATGGATGGTTTGAGATTTCAAACGACACTTCACACAATCATTTAAATTCCCACCTCTGGCTTTGTTATGATATAACCTAGCTTCCTTCCAGGAAGTGGCAGACACCAGTGGAATGAAACAGTAAAGGAAAACAAGAGCCATCATTATAGTTGGGGCCAACAGCTTGTATAGGAAAATAGCACTGGTGCTCAACTTTGGTACTAACCCTATTATCACAAGGCTTAAACTAAAATAAAGGAAGGTTTAAGTATCTCCTATTATCAGTATCACAACAAATTACAGATTTGCTTGACTATGATATAATCACAGGTAAAATGATTAGATGAAGTGGCAAACAAAAGGATAAAAGCAAGTAATAAACCAGAAAAATGCTCTAGTCAATTGTAAATGTTATAATGGATGGCCACTAGTCATTCACTAGTTATCTAAGATACTTTCTCTGTTTTTAACTGAAGCCCTAGTCCAGACTTGCAGCAAGGAGTACTGGCTTCAGCTGGCTTTGTTGTTGTCTTTTCGGTAACTTCTGAGGGCTATGAATTTGTTGCTGGGTCAGAAGCCAGTTTCACCCGTATGCAATGGATCCACGGTTTGATTCCTGTCAATTTAACAGAAGAGTGAGTTAGTAAGTAGTAGAACCTAAGTCCTCACCCACCAGGGCTGAATTTGGCTGTTGGGTATACATCTTTCCATGTTATTAGGAACACCCAGTCTGCAGGTCTAAAATGCTGGAGGGGGACATCTGTGGGAAACATCACTTTACTAGTAGCATCTAAAGAAATAGCATTTAAAACTAACCCCAGCATACGCACATAACTTACAGTGTCTAGTTCTTTTATCTTTTGATCACATGTCTGATCATAAAACTGCTCAGGATAGAGCATACAGTATTTCGTAAGGAGTCAATTGGAGTCTACTTCTAGGGCCCTCTCTAAGCAATGCAAGCAGTAACACTTTTCCCAGGTTAACTTAATTCTTGACAGATTTTAGCTATCTTCCTCTTTAAAGTATGTTTCTAGTTGATCGTAGCCTCCAAAATGCATGCAAATTCCATTTATTCCACATTTTTTATATACCTACTGATTCACATTAGCAATTAAGCTACCTCTATCATTACTCTTAATTAATTGAGCTCGGTAACCCAAATCTAGGAATTATCTCATAGAGCAAGACCTTTACTACTTCTGGAACTTCTTCAATCCAGCAAGAGAATGATTCTAAGCAGACTGTAAACGTGTCTGCCATCACTAGTAAGTAAAGTTTCCTTTTACTTTAGGCATGATTGTAAAGTCTACTTGCCAATCTTTCTCAAGCACTTCCCTCTAGCCTGGACTCTGTGCAGGATGGGGGAGTCCTCATCTTGAAATTAGTGTTAGTGCAAAGCATGCACTTCTGTAATACTCTTTGAATTGTCCTCGGATATTTGGTCTTTCAATGTAGTCCTGTATCCACTGGATGCCATTAATGGGAGCTCATGTATATTGCTCCAGTTACTTTCTCCATTAGATAGTCATGAATTAAAACCACTCCTTGGTCATTTATCATTTGATCCTAAATGAGTAAGGTCATATCCCCATTCTCTTGATATTTCGAGGTTCTCAGGTGAGTGTGTAAGTGTGTTAGCTGCTCAGTTGCGTCCATCTCTTTGTTGACACCATCCACTAGGCTTCTCAGTCCATGGAATTCTCCAGGCAACAGTGTTGGAGTGGGTAGCCATTCCTTTCTCCAGGGGATCTTCCTGACCCAGGGATCAAACCTGGGTCTACTGCATTTCAGGCAGATTCTTTACTGTCTGAGCCACTAGGGTAGGTGGGGCTAAATTCACAGGGCTATAACCAAAGGCACTTTGTCCTGAAGGCTGTCCTGAAGGCTGTCCTGAAGCCTTGGTCAGCTATGTTGTTCCTTTTCAAAACAAAATAGTCAAATCTCAGATGTCTTGGGCAATGAGCAAATTGCCACTTCCTTTGTCTTGAGCGCTGTGTCTAGCAGTTTCAAAATTTCTTTGGCATGTTTGATTTATTTTCTTTCAAAAGTGAACAATCTCTCTTTCCAAATTACCCTATGTATGTTTACAACTGAAAAGCCATATTTCGAGTCAGTATAGACGTTGACTTTTTTACCTTCACTGAGATGTAAAGGTCAAGTTAAGGGCAATAATTTTAGCTTTTGGGGCAAAGATACATGATGACAAAGCTTCCACTCCTAGGATCTCCTGCAAGGTTACCACTGCAGGAATTATAATCAGATCCAAGCACCTGCTCAATGATATGACAATAATCATTCATGTGCCTCTGGGCCACCCAAAGGGGTCGGGAGCAGAGTGGCTGGATTCAAGGAGGACACAGTCTTTGGGGTCACATTAGAATTACCAAGTAAAATTATCTGATACCCTCCCAAGTGGTCTAAAGTGAGACAATATCCACTCTTTTGTTCCAACAGTGGCAACACACCGTGGGATGTACACACCATGGCTGGCTATCCTGGAGTGAATTCCTCTGCTTCTTGCAACAAATCTAGAGTAGCAGCTATAACTCTCAAATACATCTGGATTACACTGTCCAAAGCCTTTGTGAAATAGGATACTGGGCATTTTGTCGACTGTGGGTCAGTACCTCTAGTCTCACGGTGCTGTACTTAGCTGCTCAGTCATCTGACTCTCTGTGACCCCATGAACGGTAGCCCACCAGGCTCCTCTGCCCATTGGGATTCTCCAGGCAAGAATACTGGAGTGGGTTGCCATGCCCTCCTCCAGAGAATCTTCTCAACCCAGGGGTCAAACCCAGGTCTCCTGCATCGAAGGAGAATTCTTTACCATCTGAGCTACCAGGGAAGCCCAAGAATACTGGAGTGGGTAGCCTATCCCTTCTCCAGGGGATCTTCCAGACCCAGGATTCGAACCAGGGTCTCCTGCATTCTAGGTGGATTCTGTACAAGCTGAGCTGCCAGGGAAGCCCCTCCAGTCTCACTACCTGTCTTTTATGTTTAAAAAGATCAAGTGACTTTTTCAAATATGGCAAACACAGAACAGGAGCACTCCGTAGTTTTTTCTTCATTGTTAGGAAAGTCCCTTGACATTCTCCAGTTCCCACTAAGGCATTATTGTCAGTCCCTTTTAGGGTCTCATACAACTGTTTAACTATTAGCTTAAGCTGGCGATCCAAGTGCAGCAGAATCTTGCCATTCCAGGAACCGATGCAACTGCCTTTGGTAGTGGTCACCACACCCTGGCTGCTGTCTCTTGGCAGTCCTGGAGCCAGTTCCTTTGGCCTTTTCCCAGTTTGGATCCCAGATATTTCACTGACGTTTGGGAAATTTGGGCCTTTTTCCAAGAGATTTTATAGACTCATTTGGCCAGACAGTTCAAAGTAGTCCCAGTGTTTTCACTTGTGTTCTTTGTATTGCCAGCTGTGAAGGGATCATCCACAAATCTGAGCAGAGCTCCCTCCTGTAGCTGGAGCTCCCTTATATCTTTAGCTAGCACTTTCCCGAACACCGTGAAGGTGTTTTTAAGTCCTTGCAATACTGCCCAGCAGTATTGCTGCTTGCTTTGGTTTCTAGATCTTCCCAATAAATACAAATAACTCTTGGGATTCAGGACTCAAAATAACACAGAAAAAAGACCTCTGCTAAGCCTAATGAAAGTTTCCAGATAAGATATCAGAAGAATATAGGGATTTGGGACTATAGGGTGAATATCTTTCACTATCTGATTTATAAACCAGTAGTTCTCAGTGCCAGGCTTCTTAAAGGCAGGATGGGAGTATTATATAGTGACGGAGGGAATCCAATAAGCAAGTATTTCAAAATGCCAATCCAGCCTTGGGCTGGATCCCTGTTTTGCTTGCTCCTTTAAGGGATATTGCCTTAAGCTTAGAGCCTGAGTGTCCAGCTTCAGTTTCACCTTAACTGCTATGGCCATCCAGACTCTTCCTGCCCATCTATCACCCCATGCTCCCAGGCGTCCCTGCTGTGAGATGTCTTCAGGGACGCTGGTGGTGACTCCTCCATCCCCTGACAGGAGGGCTAGCTGCAAGGCACAAACTTGTTCCAGTGGTACTTTTATATCCAGTATTTCAGGAGTGGAAGTCACTTTAGCATTTAATTTAGTTAAAAAATCTTGCCCCAGCAATGCAACTGGGCACTTTGGCATGTACAAAAAAAAAAAAAGCTGTGTTTTAGATTAGGAGCCTCAGTCTGACAGTCTGGGGATTGCAAAAACAGTTTTTGGAGAGGCTTTCTAGATAATCCTCTTGTCAAGGTGCTTTTCTGGGCTAACTTTTTGGGTCCAACTCCTTGCGAATCCAGTGTTCAAAACAGAGCAAGTGGCTCCACTACCAGTTAGAAAGACAATCTAGTTCCCACATAAGGGTTACCCAGGGCTCCTGATGGGAAACTATTTCCCCAAGCAGAGTCCCCACAGAGAATCCTCTGTCACTCTCTCTTGTTTCCAGCATGAACAATGCTTTTTCCTCCTCTTCCAGTTTCTTTTGTAAGCTGAGGCAGACTCTTTCAGTTGCCTTCTTGTCTTAAAGTAAGGACTGCTGCCAACCCACTTTTACATGTCCCATTGGTGGGCTTTTTTCTGTGGGTCACCCTTCACTCTCTTGGTTCTCTGGGTCTTACTCTCTGCTCAAATTTTTGTCTCCCCTTTCTCCACTGAGTGTCACTGCCAAAAGGGACTTTTGCTGCTTCATTTCACGGGTCTCTTTTTCATCTTATATTCCCTCCCAACTATAAAACACTGAAAGCAGTTTCTACCAAATGAGATAACAACAGGCCAAAAAGTCCTTATGTTTTCTGCAACTGGGGCACTCTAAGTCACAAAGTCCAATTAACTAATTTGAAATTCTCTGGATTATCTGGATCCACATCTGCATATTGGAGATATGCCCTGTACATTCTCTTCCAAAACCTCAGGGTTTTCCTGTGGCTCTTTGCACAGTCCTTGCACCTTATGAAATTTCCAATATTGGTTCTCCCTTTTGGAGCCCTATCATGATGCACTCCTTGTAATGCTCAATTCCAACTTTATCTCCTAGGTTACTCTCCTTCCAGCCTGGATCTATGATGGGAATTGCTTTTGCTGCTGGTGCTGCGACGGGTTTGCCAGGGGCAGCAACATGCATTCTGCCTACCTCTTCTCTAGCCTTTTCATTGGGTTTCCAAGTTTGTTCACGGTTTTCCATAACATTGTACAGAAAAACACGTATGAATTTTTTAGTCAACACAATATTTCCATCCTCTTCTCTTCCTCAGCCAACAGAGTAATTAGCAAACTTTGATATCAGCCCAACTGGGTTGGCAAAGATGAAAGAGAATGAATTTTCCATCCTGGTAGTGTCATCCCAGTAGGTTGGCATATTATTTTTGCAATTCAACATGTCTGAGGTTGAAAAGGGAGAGTGGATCCACATGAATCCTGCTGGATGATCTTGGGCATTTATTCCTCCAGTGTGAATCTGCCTCAGTGGGAATCACCCTGAATAAACACTAGTGATTCCCTGACCAAAATGGAAGCTGTGTTGGGTATGAGAGGAAGACAACCTCCCCTTCCTCAGCTCCTGCCAGAGCAGGTGAGAATAAATTGGCTACTGTGGGATCTATGGCTCCAGCCCCTGCTTCCTCATTTTGCCCACCATACAAAGGCAGTTGTGATGGATATCTAGAAGCATTTATTTGTTGAATTAATTCCCCATCTCTTGATTCCTGAGAATAGGGTAAACCTTTTAAAATCTTCTTATTGGAGGAAATTTCTTTCTGTATCATAATTCCATGCATGCTACATTTTTCTCTAAATAGGCTCACTAGGAATCAATAGCATAAGTTTTCCTCCCCTTTCACAAAATAGTTCTGGTTCAAAGACAGTGTTATAATATAGAGAGCCATTAGGGAGCAGTGTTCTCCAGATCTTAAGATGTCCTGAGTCTAAACAGTGTTACAATGGAATACCTTTTTATCTCCTTTTCCGAGGCGCTTAACTAAAAATTTTCCAGTTCTGCAAAATATACCCTAAGGGGTTACAAGATGGAGCAGAGCTCTGACTACCCATCTCTGTTGTACACAGCTGGTACTATCAAACATAAGAAAGAAAGCAAGCACACAAACACAAGGCATCTCTCAAGGTTACAGTTTCCTTAGTCCAATACAGAAAATCCCCCAGATCAATATCCCACCACAGACAGAGCCAAGTGGCGAAATGAATACCTTGGTGTCATCATACATGAGCCCTTCTACTAAGCAGAAATGTCTTAAGTAAGTGTCTTGTTTCCTTCACCATGAAAGCACCAAGGGCCATTGACCCCCAGTTGGTGGCAGATGCTCTGGGTTGTCCCTGAGACAAAGGTGTTCAGGAAGCTGCTGGACAGAATCTCAGAGCCCTCTCCTGCCAGGAGCCAATGTGCCGCAAAGACACCACCTGGGCTGGTGGTCTTTTCATGGTGACCAAAATTGTTACATGATTGAACTTAGGTTCACTCGCACAAAATTCAGTCTATTGACACCATGTCTTGGTGAAGGAAAAGTACAGTGTTGATTTTCAGGGCACCAAGCAAGGAGTTCAGGTCCTTTGAGCATTAGCTGCCTATTCTCCTTGCTTGGTGCCCTGCAAATAGATGCTGCACTTTCCTTATGACCCAGTGTCGGTAGATTGGCTGCTGTGCATCAGGTGAGTGAAATCAAGTTCAGTTCAGCAACAAGACGGCTCTATATGTCCTACAAATAGTGTTAAAGCAAACTACCAAGGAAAACTGGAAATAAGGGCAAAATTGTACATACAAATGGTGACAAAATTAAAGCATGAAGAAGGTAACATTGACCAATAAACATAACTCAGGTCAAAAGTATGAAATGAAGCAAAGAAAAATTTTCAGTTATGGTAATCCACAAATATAAATATCTTTGTACCCTAAACAACATGGCTAAATCAAAACCAAGAGAAGAAAAGACAAAAGGCTGAGATAAAAGTAGAAATTTAAAAGAAAACTGTTAAGAATAAAATCAAAACACAAGTAAGCATTTTCCTTAGAGAGAAAAAATTACAGTGTGCAAAATTCAGCATGAAAAAGGACCTGATGTGAGGATATTAAAAGATAAATTTGCAAATGTATGATAGTAAATTTTTAAAAATGACATAAATGATATTATGGCAAAACTAAAATAATCAAATAGTGATCCAAAAGGTAAAAACAAACACATAATCCTCATCAGAAGAATATAAAGAAAAATTAATACAATGTTCAAGATTTTAAATAGCTTCCATGTGCAGAACAGTCCATTTAACAATACAGAACAGAGAACTGTCATTAAAGAGTTGTAAACAGCAAAAAAGCTAAAACAGGAAAGTACTTCGCAGAAAAGACAATAACAAATTCTAAACCACCACAAAAATCCTTCATGTTTCTTATAATAAAATTTTGTGTAAATTGATAAACTAAATTTTTAAAAAAGGAGAATTGAAAGCAATGAGTACTAAACATGGTAAGCTGCCCAAGCCCAGGAGTTGAGGGTAGAGTGTAAAAAAATGGGATCACTATCGCCTATCTGAACTGGGAATAGTTATGACTTTTTAGGAACTTGGAAGACCTAATAAAATCAGAAATAATAACATATACTCTCCCCTTGAAAAGCTATCCCAGGAGTGAAACAACCAGGACTTAACAAAATGTTCAGTCCTGGGTTTTCATGACAAAGACTCAGAAAATAATGCCCTTTAATAAGAGAAGGATTGAGCCAAAGGAGCTCAGTGCCCACTGAGGAGTCAGAGTGGCTACTAGACACTACACCAGAGATGTAATGCCCTGGTTAAGGATGTCCTGGATAAGTTAGAGGAAAAAACAAGCTGCAAGTAACATGGCTAGTATGAACTCCTTTTTGTAGATAGATATAAAACCATAGAAATTAGAATGGACAGTAAATAGATTAAAATATGCTCAATTTTATTAGTCAGTGGAATGTTAACAAAACTGGTTTCATGGTTGGAGAAAACAGATGACGGCTAGCGCTGGGCCAAATATCCTTCCTCTCCACCTTCAAAGGAGCTGCAGGAACTGTTAGACTTTTCAGGAAATTAAAATGCAAAAAGTACACTGCTAAGTCACTTCAGTCGTGTCCGACTCTGTGCAACCCTATAGACGGCAGCCCACCAGGCTCCGCCATCCAGACAAGAACACTGGAGTGGGTTGCCATTTCCTTCTCCAATGCATGAAAGTGAAAAGTGAAAGTGAAGTTCAGTCGTATCCAACTCCTAGTGACCCCATGGACTGCAGCCCAGCAGGTTCCTCCATCCATAGGATTTTCCAAGCAAGAGTACTGGAGTGGGGTGCCATTGCCTTCTCCGAAAAGTACACAGTAATGCCAAACTCTGGGTGGTCACAAAGAATGGGGTGGGAATATGATCTGTTCTGTCTCTAGCTAAAAGGAAGTCCACAAAACTGCCAGCAAACTCGGGGACAAGTGGGGGGAAGCACACTAAGAACAGGCTGCCCATTCTGAAAAGTTAATTCAGCATGGAGGAAATGCAAGTAGACAACAAACATATGAAATGATGGCAGTCACAAGCCAAGAAAATGCAAATCAAAACAAGCTGTTTTCCATCCCTGATTAAGGGGAAATTGGTTTATGGTGGCGCAGTCTCTCAGGAAGGCCAGGTGAGTCTGGAACTGAAGACTGCAAAACAGAGCCAAATTCAATCTACAATTTGCTCTATTCATTGTACACAATCATGCAGGCACCATAAGTTAGTCATGTAAGTAAGAAAGAGTGGTGCCCCTCCCACTCCATCCTGGGAAATGAGTCTCAGGACTAGTGTGAGCAGGAAGTCACAGAGCCTCCACCTGCATGGGCTCAGTCCCCAGACAAGAGCCTTCTAGCTGCTCAGTTCAGTGGTCTCATTTTAAGGAGTAATAGGGAGTAGCTGAAACTCCAGTACTTTGGCCACCTCATGCAAAGAGTTGACTCATTGGAAAAGACTCTAATGCTGGGAGGGATTGGGGGCAGGAGGAGAAGGGGATGGCAGAGGATGAGATGGCTGGATGGCATCACTGACTCGATGGACGTGAGTCTGAGTGAACTCTGGGAGTTGGTGATAGACAGGGAGGCCTGGCGTGCTGCAATTCATGGGGTCGCAAAGAGTCGGACACGACTGAGCAACTGTACTGAACTGAACTGAACAGTTAAGCCCCAAGGGATCTTGTCTCCATCAGTTGCTCCTGTTCCAGTGAAGTCAAACCTTGGCCCTTAGCAAACAAATTCCTTACCCATATTAACACTCAATATGTCACATTTAAATATTCACAGTCTAACCTCAGATGTTTAAAAGCAGTCTTTGTGGAGGCTCACATTGGCCACTGTTACTCCATTTTGAACTACTTAATATAGCACATTGTCACATAAGATGAGTAGGAATAGAATGATTAAATGTCACATTGAGACAGTTGTGCCCTCCCTCCCCCCCCCACCCATATCTTTGGTGTGTTTATTGCCGAATGTTTCTAGTCTTTCTTGTTTCCTGTCTCCAGAGTTCACCTTCCTGTTGTATATTGTTAGAGCAAGTTTCTTAGAACATAAATCAACACTCATTACTGCACAGATTAAAAGCTTCTTGAGTCTTTCTGTGCTAAACCCCTTTTGACGGCACTCCAAGCCTGACTTGAACCTTGCCAAGTTTGCTCCAGACTTGGTGTTTAAACCTTGCTGTCCATATTGATTTAGGGATTCTGAACCCAGAGTGGGTAGAATTTTAAGGTGTCTAGGATCTCCTGGGTTTCCTTACCCTACTGCACTCCACCCGGGTGCCCTTTCCCAATAAAATCTCTTGCTTCGTCAGCACATGTGTCTCCTCAGACAATTCATTTCTGAGTGTTAAACAAGAGCCCAGTTTCGGTCCCTGGAAGGGGTCTGCCTTCCTGCAACAACACCATGGACTATAGCACACTAGGCTTCCCTGTCCTTCACCCTCTTCCAGAGCTTGCTCAAACTCATGTCCATTGAGTCGATGATGCCATCCAACAGTCTAATCCTCTGTCACTCCCCTTCTCCACCTGCCCTCAATCTTTCCCTGTATCAGGCTCTTTTCCAATGAGCTGGCTCTTCACATGAGATGACCAAAGTATTGGACCTTTAGCTTCATCATCAGGCCTTCCAGTGAATATTCAGGATTGATCTCATTGAGGATTGATTGGTTTGATCTCCTTTCTGTCCAAGGGACTTTCAAGAGTCATCATCCCTTAAGTTCCTGTTGATCTAGTGATTGAGCACTGGAGGGGGGCTTAAATTTCTGCAACAAAGCTTAAGAAAGTGCTTCAGGCTAATCTTTACCATTGAAATAGAACTGGGAATCTTTACAACTCATTTGTTATCTTTTCTATTGTTACTTCTCTTGCCTGATAACAGTAGTTTTGTTCTTTCAAGAGCATTATTGCTAAGACCATTTCAAGGGGAGCATTATGGCCAGGCTTAGATCATAAAATATCTTAAGGTCTAACATGGTTTACCCAACATCAAGATTTACCTAGTTCTTTTCTTCTTCTAGCCTATCTAATTCCATTTCATGAGATAAACCTTCTAAGCCTCCTCAATTCATTTTCTACAGGTTCCCAGAGCATACAGTGTACAGCACACAATTTTCATTTATAAAACTCACAATTCCTTCTTTAAAGCCTGGCTTTCCCACTAATGGGCTTCTCTGGTGGCTCAGATGGCAAAGAATCTGCATGCAATGCAAGAGACCCGGGTTTGATCCCTGAGTTCAGAAGAAGGCGGTCTTACCTAGAGAATTCCAGGGACAGAGGAGCCTGGCAGGCTCCATGGGTCACAAAGAGTTGGACACGACTGAGGGACTAAAACTTTCAGTACTTTTTCCCACTTTGAGCATAAACTATATGAAGTCAAGGAGTATCTCTTAGAGTAAAGAAGATATTCATACCCTTGGTATACAGTTAGCAACTTCTGTTGTTATAATGAAAGATGGACATCACAGTTTCTAACAGCCCAGCCTTTGCTGACTGACTAGGGAGTTTAAAAGTTTAAACATAAAGAGTTTAAACATAAAAAGTTTAAAAATAAAGAGTTTAAACATAAAAAGTTTAAACATCTGCATACTCCAAAGAAAAGCTAAAAGTTAAATAGAAAGTCAAAATTGCAGATTTTAACAAAATTTCTAAACCCCAGTCATACTGAAGAATCAGGAATTCTCTGTATGAGTCAAGTCTTCTCTTCTCTGGGTTTTTCCTCGCTGCCCTATCAATCTGGAAGCCCTTCTTCCTGTCTTGCTCCAGCTAACTCCTAGGACCCTTTAAGGCTTAGTGTGCACATCACCTCCGTTAAGACTTCTTCAAATGCAGTGCCATGCTGGATGAATCACAAGCTGAAATCAAGATTGCCAGGAAAAATATCAACAGTCTCAGATATGCAGATGATACTACTTTAATGGGAGAAATCAAAGAGGAACCAAAGAGCCTCTTCCTGAGAGTGAAAGAGAAGAGTGAAGAAGTTGAATTTAAACTTAACATTAAAAAAAATAAGATCATGACATGCTGTCCCATCACTTCTTGGCAAATAGAAAGGGAAAAAGTGGAAACAATGACAGATTTCATTTTCTTGGGTTCCAAAATCACTGTGGATGGTGACTTCAGCCACAAAATTAAAAAATGCTTTCTCCTTAGGAGGAAAGCTATGACCAACCTGGACAGTGTATTGAAAAGTGGAGACATCATTTTTCTGACAAAGGTCTATATGGTCAAAGCTTTGTTTTGGGGTTTTTTTTTTGTTCGTTTGTTTGTTTTTGTGTCTTTTTTTGATATAAATTTATTTATTTTAATTGGAGGTCAAGTACTTTACAATATTGCATTGGTTTTGCCACACATCAACATGAATCTGCCACAGGTATACACGTGTTCCCCATTCTGAACCCCGCTCCCTCCTCCCTCCCCGTACCATCCCTCTGGGTCGTCTCAGTGCACCAGCCCCAAGCATCCAGTATCATGTATCGAAACTGGACTGGCGATTCATTTCATATATGATATTATCCATGTTTCAATACCATTCTCCCAAATCACCCCACCCTCTCCCTCTCCCACAGAGTCCAAAAGACTGTTCTATACATCTGTGTCTCTTTTGCTGTCTCACATACAGGGTTATCATTACCATCTTTCTAAATTCCATATATATGTGTTAGTATACTGTATTGGTGTTTTTCTTTCTGGCTTACTTCACTCTGTATAATAGGCTCCAGTTTCATCCACCTCATTAGAACGGATTCAAATGTATTCTTTTTAATGGCTGAGTAATACTCCATTGTGTATATGTATCACAGCTTTCTTATTCATTCATCTGCTAATGGACGTCTAGGTTGCTTCCATGTCCTGGCTATCATAAACAGTGCTGCGATGAACATTGGGGTACATGTGTCTCTTTCAATTCTGGTTTCCTCGGTGTGTATGCCCAGAAGTGGGATTTCTGGGTCATAAGGCAGTTCTATTTCCAGTTTTTTAAGGAATCTCCACACTGTTCTCCATAGTGGCTGTACTAGTTTGCATTCCCACCAACAGTGTAAGAGGGTTCCCTTTTTTCCACACTCTCTCCAGCATTTATTGCTTGTAGACAAAGCTATGTTTTTTCCAGTAGTCATGTACATATGAGAGAGTTGGACCATAAAGAACACTGAGTGCCAAAGAATGGATGCTTTCAAATTGTGGTGCTGGAGAAGACTCTGGTGAGTCCCTTGGACTGCAAGGAGATCAAACCAGTCAGTCCTAAAGGAAATCAACCCTGAATATTGATTTGAATGATTGATGCTGAAACTGAAGCTCCAATACTTAGGCCATCTGATGCAAAGAGCCAACTCATTTGAATAGACCCTGATGCTGGGAAAGATTGAGGGCAGGAGGAGAAGAGAGCCACAGAGAATGAGATGGTTGGATGGTATCACCAACTCCATGGACATGAATTTGAGCAAATTCCAGGAGATAGTGAAGGACAGGGAAGGCTGGAGTGCTATAGTTCGTGGTGTCGTGAAGGGTTGGACACAACCAAGCGACTGAACAATAACAAACCCTTCTTTGACTCCCCAGACTATGCACCTTTGCATGAACCAGTGAAGTCGCTCAGTAGTGTCCAACTCTTTGCAGTCCCATGGACTGTAGCCTACAAGGCTCCTCTATCCATGGAATTTTCCAGCCAAGAGTACTGGAGTGGATTTCCATTTCCTTCTCTAGGGGATCTTCCTGACCCAGGGATTGAACCCAGGTCTCCTGCATTGCAGGCAGACACTTTACCGTCTGAGCCACCAGAACAATTATATTATGAGAATGGATGCAAACCATTTAATAACTGTCAGAACCACAGTTCACTTCTTACCCTCTTCATGTCCTTTATGTAAAGACAAGGACACTATGTGGGTAGGGATTTAGTCCTTCGGGTGTTCATATTTCTTTAAAAATCTGGAAGTAGTTGGAAATGTAAAATGGTACAGCTGCTATATCAAACAATGCCAAGCTTCCAGATTTTTTTTTAATGCAAGTGCTATAGGATCCAGCAATCACACTTGTAGGTAGATATCCAAAAGAATTCAAAGCAGTATCTCAAAGAGGTATTTGCACAGTAAAGTTCCATGGTGACTCAAGTGGTAAAGTATCTACCTGCAAATGCAGGAGACCCGGATTCAATCCTTGAGTTGGGAAAATCCCCTGGAGAAGGGAATGGCAACCCACGCAATACTCTTGCCTGGAGAATCCCATGGACAGAGGAGCTTGGCAGGATACAGTCTACAGGGTAGCAAAGAGTCAGACGTGACTGAGCGACAAAGCACGCACACATTCACTGCAACATTATTTTCAATAGCCAAGAGATATAAATAACCCAAATTTTCACAGACAGATGGATAGAGAATAAGTGGTATATACATTCAATGAAATACTATGCAGCCTCAAAAAGGAAAATCCTGTCATATGTTACAATATGGATAAACTTTTAGGATAGTATACTAAGTGAAGTAAGCCAATTACAAAAGTTTAAATATTGATGATTTAATTCATAGGAGGAATTCTAGAGTAGTCCAGTCATCATAGAAACAAAAAACACAAAAGTGAATGGGGAGGGGAAATTAATGGCTGTTGAGTTTCAGGTTTGCAAGACAAAAAGTTTTAGAGATCTATTGGGAAACAGTTTGAATATATTTAACACTACTCAACTGAATATTTTAAAATGTTTTAGATGGTAAATTTAATGTTATGTAACTGCAACCACAATTAAAAACAAAATAAAATTTTAGACCCCTGAGGCAATATGCTAAATAAAACACAAAGCATAAGTTTGCAAAAGATATGTAGGCAACCATTTGGAGTTTCACATTATTCATATTGCTATCTACTTCAGTAATTTGAACAGTTAGATAATCTGCATGATTTTTCATTTTGTCATCTCTGAAATGGTGGATAACAGCACAGAAGGCTTTTGTGATGATAAAGGAGATTACGTGTGTATGAAAAGCACCCCAGTGTCTACCATACTGCAGAGGTTCAGTGGGGTCCTCACATGTTCTCCCTCCCTGGTCCTCACCAGACTGTTCATGTGCTCAGCTGACTCCAAGGAGGAAATAACACAAATGTCCAATAAAGGCAGATTAGATCCACAAATAATTTGATATGAAAGGGCATTTAAAGTCATGCTTTTTATTTTATAAGACTAGTAAAGAAGATTTATGGATGGAGAGAAAATATTTTGCTTTTATCAAATCTCCAGCGATGGAGCCATTTGTGTGCATATGTGTCTATATGTCTACATATACATATACATATATATAAAGAGATAAGAGCATTGCTGTGTTTAAACTAACAACCTTCAGGGCATAAATATAACCATTTCTCTGAGTCTATACATGCTTCAGCTGCACACAAGAACAAAGAAGTTGAGGGGCTTTCTGTTTCCCTAAATGGTTCAAGCTCATGGAAAGAGTGGAGCTGGGATATGGGTGACTTGGACCTGGCAGAGTCAAGCCTTTCCCCATGATGGCACAACTACAAATTATTTGGATGCTTCTTCATTTTCATAATGCTAGAACCACCCTGAATAAGTTGACAGCTCTAAATCAGCAGAATTAAACATAAGCTTACTTTATGGAGCCACCAGAGGGACACTTAACTCAGGTCCCTAAAGGGAAGGGGTGCGAATATTCATAAGTAGCATTGTTTGCAGTGGTGGGAAGTTGGAGGCAGCTTGGTGTTTATCACTAGAGAAACTGATAAATAGAATATGGTGGATGCATGGAGTAGTTTATTCAACTTATAAACAATGAATTATATGTGCATGAAAACCCACACGGATCTTTTTAAAAGAATGTTGAGTATAAATGAAGTCTAAAACATAGATTTAAATAAAGTAAGTTTACATAACTTAGTTTAGATTTATTTACATAAATTAAGCATAGTTTATATTTACATAAACTAAGGACAAAATCATCCACAAAATGACATATTTTAGAAGAAACACATATATCCAAGGACTTACGTGACACACATTACAGTGGGTGAATACTGGGATATGGGAAGTGCAAGTGAGGATAGAGAATAAAAATGAAAATGGAGAGGAACCTTTTGTAGATTTAATGATAGAGTAGCAGAGATTAAAGGATATTATAAGGGTATTACGAACAGCTTACCTTTAGTAGAAATTCTTACCTCTCTCCTAGTCTTGGAGAAAAAACAACTTAATAAGTATCACTAAATAAATCTCACAGGACAAGGAGTCTTGAGGTTGTGTGGTTTTATCAATGTAAGCATCCCTATTGGAGGATGCTGCAGAAGGCTTGTCTCTCAATTTGGTTATTGTAACTAAATGTGTCAGCAGACTCCTGTGGCTTGACCTCCTCCAATCCTTCTCTTCTTGTATCTAGGCAGGGACTGGTTATTAGTCTAGGAGATGATAGCACGGGCTTGGAAGCTAATATGAGTTCATGACCACTGTATTAAGTTTCCTAGTACCAGAAACTGGTGGCTTAAAGCAAAAACATTGTCTCCTAACACTCTAGGGTAGATGCCTGAAATCAAGGTATAGGCAGGATCATGCTCCCTTTCAAAGGACCAGGGAAGAACCCTTCCTTGTCTCTTCCAGCTTCTTGGGTTTCCAAAGCACATGGCTCTTTCTTGGCGTGTGGACGCATCACTCCAGCCACTGCCTGTCTTCACACTGCCTCCCACTGTGTGTGTCCATATGTCCTCAGTTTTCTTTCCTTATAGAAACACCAGTCATTCGATTAGAGGTCAGCTTTATAGAAGAAAAACTACATTCAGTTCAGTTCAGTAACTCAGCCGTGTCCAACTCTTTGCAACCCGATGGACTGAAGTGCACCAGGCTTCCCTGTCCATCACCAACTCCCAGCGCCTAGGCAAACTCATGTCCATTGAGTCAGTGGTGCCATCCAACCATCTCATTCTCTGTCATCCCCGTCTCCTCCCACTTTCAATCTTTCCCAGCATCAGGGTCTTTTCAAATGAGTCAGTTCTTTGCATCAGGTGGACAAAGTGTTGGAGTTTCAGCTTCAGCATCAGTCCTTCCAATGAATATTCAGATTGATTTCCTTTAGGATGGATTGGTTGGATCTCCTTGCAGCCCAAGGGACTCTCAAGAGTCTTCTTCAATACCACAGTTGAAAAGCATCAATTCTTTGGCACTCAGCCTTCTTTATAGTGCAACATTAAAGGGAGGAAACTGAAATGCATATTACTAAGTGAAAAAGTCAATCTGAAAAAGACACAAACTGTATGAGTCCAACTATATGACATTCTTGAAAAGGCAAAAGTGTGGAGACAGTAAAGGACCAGTCCTTCATAGGGACTGGGAAAGAGGGATGACTAGACAGAGCATAGAGGATTTTTAGGACAGTGAAACAATTCTGTATGATACAATGGTGGATACATGTCACACATTTGTCCAAACTCAGAATGTACAACATGAAGAGTGAGCCCTAGTATAAGCTATAGATGTTGGGTGATAAGATGTATCATTTAAGTTCATGGATTGTAACACTGGTGAGTCTGGTGTGAGATGATGATAAGAGAGTGTGTGCTTGGAGTGTGTGAGAACTCTGTACTTTTCAATTTGCTGTAATCCTAAACTGCACCAAAAAAGTTAACTTTATTAATTTTTTAAGAATGAGCATAAGACACCTGACTTGCAATGCTGAAGTCTAAAAAATGGAACACTAGAGAGTACAGTAAGTCCCCTAAATATGAACCTTCAAGTTGTTAATTTTCAAAGATGGGAACATGTATTTTCATGTCCATTCACATAAGTTATTATAGTTCATGACTCTGGCATACATTGTCTTATACGTGCATCCACTCCAAGAGCTTGTGCTTTTCTGTGCTTTACTGTACAGCATTGTATAGAGTACAGTAGTACAGCATCTTTGTTTCAGGCTAGATCTACAAGAGGCACTCTTCATTGAACTTCTTGCTGTGCTTACTTACTTACTTGTGCTTACTTACTTACTGTGCTTATTTACTTACTGTGAGGAGCTTACTAATGAAGACCTTGTGGAACTGGAGTCCCAGAGAAAGGACAAAGAGAGACAGGAAGGCCAAGATGAAGAAGAAGTAACTGAATAACCAAAGAGATTCAGGATGTGGGAAATGGCAAAATTTTCTTTTTTCGAGGAGGCACTGTTAGTTTTTGAGACATGAGACCTGAACTTTGGATGGTACAGGAAGGTTGCAGGAGCTGCAACCAAGTAGTGCAATCCAGCACTACTATATCATACATGATGAGAAAAACAGAGCCACTACCCAGACATTACTGGACCATTTTTTCAAGAGGGAAGACACCAGAACCTGTGACATCACTGTCAGGCATGAATGAAATTGCAGCTTGCCCTCCAACTGCTATTGCCCATGATTCTTCAGCTCTTCCACCTCTCACCTCCTCTCCCTTCTCCAGTCAGTAATTCTTCTTGCCTTTTCACTTGATGCCAGCCACTGTACTGCACTGCCATATTTTTCAAGGTACTCTACTGTAAAATTAAAAATGTTTCCTTTCTTTGTGTTTGCTTTTTTGAATGTATTATTTGTGTGATAACTATTATAAATGTATTACAGAACAGTATTATATAGCTAATTGTGTTTGTTGGGTACATAGGCTAACTTTGCTGGACTTACAAAAAAAATTGGACTTGTGAACAGGTTCTTGGAATGGAAATCATCCATATGGAAGGGACTTACTGTCGTATAAAGACTGGGATGGAACTTCCCTGGTGGTGCAGTGCATAAGAATCCACCTGCCAATGCAGGGGACACGGGTTTCATCACTGGTCTGGGAAGAATCCACATGCCGTGGAACAACTAAGCCCATGTGCCACAACTACTGAGCCTGTGCTGTAGAGCCCATGAGCCACAAATATCAAGTCCGTGTGCTGAAACCACTGAAGCCTGCACACCTAAAGCCTGTCCTCTGCAATAAGAGAGGTCACTGCAGTTAAACCTGCACACTGCAACAAAGACCCAGTGCAGCTAAAAATAAATTTTTGAAAATTATTCTTTAAAAGACTGTGATGTAAGACTCATATGAACAGCTAACACAACATTAATGCAAAGGCCAAGGAAAGAAGCAAATTTACAATCAAGAAGTTCAAATTTTTTCATTATACATGTCAACTAAACCAAGAAAAATTAAGATGGCATAAAATTAAAAGATAAAGACGTCTATGTTTGTCATTTAAATACTAAAAGATGTTTAAATTCCAAAAACACCCATCAGCCAAAACTTAAGGGAAATTTGAAAATATTGGATATCAATAATAATAACTGCTTGTGGTAAAACTGAAGAATTGAGGGAAATTTACAGACTTAAAATAGCAGAAAAGTAGAATAGGTGAAAATTGAACTAAATTGCAAGATTTAAAAAAATGAATTCAGGAAGCTGACAACATTGAAACTCTGGGTGGCATGGATTTAGCTAGAAAAAAGGTACAAATAAATAAAATGATGAACAAAAAGGGGGTACAATCAGATAAAATAGGAATATTGTTGAACTTTCTCAGTTAAACTTGAAAACTGAGACACAACGTTTATCTTAGTAGTACCCAGACTCTTTCTAGAGAACAGCAAAAAAAGAAAGCATTTCAATGTGCTTCAGGAGACTAGATAACTTCAATAACAAAGCAGAGGACAATGAGAAAAAAAGATATTTCCTCAAATTCCTAAATATATAGAAATGCAACAACCTTAAAGAAAATAGTAGCAAATCAAATTGCACAGCTGTCTAAAGGGATTCATCAAGATCAACTTGGTTTATTCAAGAGTGCAAGGAGAGTGTGAAAAATAAGGAATATCCTAATAAATTAACTATAGAATTACCATATAGTGTAGCATTTCACTTCTGGGAATATATACACAGGAACTGAAAACAGGGACAAGCGGTATTTATTTATACAGTCATGTTCCCAGCAGCATTATTCACAATAGCCAAAAGATGGGAGCAACCAAGTGTCCTTCAAAGGATGAATGGATAAACAAAATATGATTTATATATATATATATATATATATATATATATATATATATATATATATATAATAGATTGTACAGCTCTGTGCTCAGTTTCTCAGTTGTGTCTGACTCTTTGTGGCCCCATAGACTGTAGCCTGTCAGGCTCCTCTGTCCGTGGAATTTTCCAAGCAAGAATGCTGGAGTAGAGTGCCATTTCCTACTCCAGGATTCAGCCTTTAAAAGGAAGGAAAATATGACACATGTTACCACATGCATGAACCTTGAAGATATAAAGCTAAATAAAATAAGCAGGTCACGAAAAGACCAGTATTGTGTGAGTCCAATATACGAGGTACCTAAAATAGTCAAATTCAGAGAGAAACAAAGAAGATTGGTACTGCCAAGGACTGGGGAGGGGAGGGAATAGGGGTATAGTGTTTAATGGGTAGAGTTTCAGTTTGGAAAGATGGAAAAAAATTGTTGTACCTGAAGCTACCAAGGTGACTATGAAGAAGCAATGAGAAAAATCCACTAAGTAGAACCTTCAGCAGGTTTCCAGTGTTTTAATAACTTAGGGAATAAAATGCTATTCCAGAATAGCAGATGGGGAGAATTATGTCCATCTAGTCAAGGCTATGGTTTTTCCAGTGGTCACATATGGATGTGAAAGTTGGACTGTGACGAAAGCTGAGCACCAAAGAAGTGGTGCTTTTGAACTGTGGTGTTGGAGAAGACTCTTGACAGTCCCTTGGACTGCAAGGAGATCCAATTCATCCATTGTAAAGGGGATCAGTCCTGGGTGTTCTTTGGAAGGATGATGCTAAAGCTGAAACTCAAATACTTTGGCCACCTCATGCAAAGAGTTGACTCATTGGAAAAGACGCTGATGCCGGGAGGGATTGGAGGCAGGAGGAGAAGGGGACAACAGAGGATGAGATGGCTGGATGGCATCACCGACTCGATGGACATGAGTCTGAGTAAACTCCGGGAGTTGGTGATGGACAGGGAGGCCTGGCGTGCTGCGATTCATGGGGCACAAATAGTCAGACATGACTGAGCAACTGAACTGAACTATTTAGATCCTGGCTTGAATAAATCAACTGGAGAAGAGCAAGACACCAGAAGGCAGAGGCGGCAGCCAAGAGGAGCTACCCTGCATCAGAGGTAAGGAGTGGTGGCTGCACTTTGCTGGAGCAGCCTTGAAGAGACACCCCACCTCCAAGGTAAGAGAAACCCAAGTAAAATGGTAGACACTGAGAGAGCGGATCAGAGGGCAGACAGACTGAAACTACAATCACAGACAACTAGCCAATCTGATCACATGGACCACAGCCTTGTCTAACTCAATGAAACTAAGCCATGTTCTGTGGGGTCACCCAAGATGGCCAGGTCATGATGGAGAGTCTGACAGAATGTGGTCCACTGGAGAAGGGAATGGCAAACCACTTCAGTATTTTTGCCTTGAGAACCCCATGAACAGTATGAAAGACAAAAAGATAGGACAATGAAAGATGAACTCCCCAGGTCGAAGGTGCCCAATATGCTACTGGAGATCAGTGGAGAAATAACTCCAGAAAGAATGAAGGGATGGAGCCAAAGCAAAAATAATACCCAGCTGTGAATGGGACTGGTGAAAGAAGCAGGGTTTGATGCTGTAAAGAGCAATATTGCATAGGAACCTGGAATGTCAGGTCCATGAATCAAGGCAAATTGGAAGTGGTCAAACAGGAGATGGCAAGAGTGAACATAGACATTCTAGGAATCAGCAAGCTAAGATGGACTGGAATGGGTGAATTTAACTCAGATGACCATTATATCTACTACTGTGGGCAGGAATCCCTTAGAAGAAATGGAGTAGCCATCATGGTCAACAAAAGAGTCCAAAATGCAGTACTTGGATGCAATCTGAAAAATGACAGAATGATCTCTGTTCATTTCCAAGGCAAATCATTCAGTATAATGGTAATCCAAGTCTATGCCCTGACCAGTAACACTGAAGAAGCTGAAGTGGAACAGTTCTATGAAGACATGTAGGTCTTCATAGAGTTTCTAGAGCTAACACCCCAAAAAGATGTCCTTTTCATTATAGGGGACTGGAATGCAAATATAGGAAGTCAAGAAATACCTAGAGTAACAGGCAAATTTGGCCTTGGAGTACAGAATGAAGCAGGGCAAAGGCTAATAGAGTTTTGCCAAGAAAATGCACTGGTCATAGCAAACACCCTCTTCCAACAACACAAGAGAAGACTCTACACATGGACATCACCAGATGGTTGACACCGAAATACAATTGATTATATTCTTTGCAGCCAAAGATGGGAAAACTCTATACAGTCAGCAAAAACAAGACCAGGAGCTGACTGTGGCTTGGATCATGAACTCCTTGTTGCCAAATTCAGACTGAAACTGAAGAAAGTAGGAAAACCACTAGACCATTCAGTATGACCTAAATCAAATCCCTTATGATTATACAGTGGAAGTGAGAAATAGATTTAAGGGACTAGATCTGATAGACAGAGTGCCTGATGAACTATGGGTGGAAGTTTGTGACACTGTACAGGAGATAGGGATTAAGACCATCTCCATGGAAAAGAAATGCAAAAAAAGCAAAATGGCTGTCTGAGGAGGCCTTACAAATAGCTGTGAAAAGAAGAGAGGCGAAAAGTAAAGGAGAAAAGGAAAGATACTTCCATTTGAACACAGAGTTCCAAAGAATAGCAAGGAGAGATAAGAAATCCTTCCTCAGCGATTAGTGCAAAGAAATAGAGGAAAACAACAGAATGGGAAAGACTAGAGATCTCTTCAGGAAAATTAGAGAGACAAAGGGAAAATTTTGTGCAAAGTTGGGCTTGATAAAGGACAGAAATGGTATGGATCTAACAGAAGCAGAAGATATTAAGAAGAGGTGGCAAGAATACACAGAAGAACTGTACAAAAAAGATCTTCACGACTCAGATAATCACGATGGTGTGATCACCCACCTAGAGCCAGACATCCTGGAATGTGAAGTCAAGTGGGCCTTAGGAAGCATCACTACGAACAAAGCTAATGAAGATGATGGCATTCCAGTTGAGCTATTTCGAATCCCAAAAGATGATGCTGTGAAAGTGCTGCACTCAATATGCCAGCAAATTTGGAAAACTCAGCAGTGGCCACAGGACTGGAAAAGGTCAGTTTTCATTCCAATCCCAAAGAAAGGCAATGCCAAAGAATGTTCAAACTACCACACAATTGCACTCATCTCACACGCTAGTAAAGTAATGCTTAAAATACTCCAAGCCAGGCTTCAGCAATACATGAACCGTGAAATTCCAGATATTCAAGCTGGTTTTAGAAAAGGCAAAGGAACCAGAGATCAAATTGCCAACATAGGCTGGATCATCAAAAAGGCTAGAGAGTTCAGGAAAAACATCTATTTCTGCTTTATTGACTATGCCAAAGCCTTTGACTGTGTGGATCACAATAAACTGTGGAAAACTCTGAAAGAGATGGGAATACCAGACCACCTGACCTGCCTCTTGAGGAACCTGTATGCAGATCAGGAAGCAACAGTTAGAACTGGACATGGAACAACAGGCTGGTTCCAAATGGGAAAAGGAGTATGTCAAGGCTGTATATTGTATATTGTCACCCTGCTTATTTAACTTATATGCAGAGTAAATCATGAGAAATGCTGGGCTGGAGAAAGCACAAGCTGGAATCAAGATTTCTGGGAGAAATGTCAATAACCTCAGATATGCAGATGACACCACTCTTATGGCAGCAAGTGAAGAAGAACATCTTTATGAAAGCCTCTTGATGAAAATGAAAGAGGAGAGTAAAAGATTTGGCTTAAAGCTCAACATTCAGAAAACTAAGGTCATGGCATCTGGTCCCATCATTTCATGGGAAATAGATGGGGAAACAGTGGAAACAGTAGCTGACTTTATTTTTCTGGGCTCCAAAATTACTGCAGATGGTGACTAAAGCCATAAAATTAAAAGACACTTACTCCTTGAAAGGAAAGTTATGATCAACCTAGACAGTATATTAAAAAGCAGAGACATTACTTTGTCAACAAAGGTCTGTCTAGTCAAGGCTATAGTTATGCAGGGATTTAAGAACTGGACTATAAAGAAAGCTGAGTCCTGAAGAATTGATGCTTTTGGAGAAAGCTTTTTTGATGGTGTTGGAGAAGACTCTTTCAAGTCCCTTGGATAGTAAGGCGGTCCAACCAGTCCATCCTAAAGGAGATCAGTCGTGGGTGTTCATTGGTAGGACTGATTTTGAAGCTGAAACTCCAATACTTTGGCCACCTGATGTAAAGAGCTGACTCATTTGAGAAGACCCTGATGCTGGGAAAGATTGCGGGCAGAAGGGGATGACATAGGACGAGATTTTGGATGGCATCACCTACTCGATGGACATTGGTTTGGGTGGACTCTGGGAGTTGGTGATGGACAGGGAGACCTGGCGTGCTACAGTTCATGGGGTCACAACGAGTTGGACACGACTGAGCAACTGAACTGAACTGAACTGAAGACATTTTCAATGTAGACTGAGTATTCAACATTAAAGAATATGCACTTTATTAGCTGGGACAATCATATTGTGATTATTTAAGAAAAAACATATTTTAAGAGATAGACACTGAAATTTTTAAGGGTGAAATGGCATAGTGCTGTGATTTGCTTTAAAATATTTCAACAAAAAGAAACGAATAATAGATTAGGCTAAAGAGGAATATAGTTCTTTTTGAATCTGGGTGATGGATATGAGAGTTTATACTTTTGTATGCTTGAAAGTACTCCTAATTTTCAAAAAACTGAAAAGTCAGTAAAAAAAACCACTGAGCTCTTCCAATAAAAACACAGTTTGCTACTGAACCAAACTTCAGTTTTCTTACCTAAATGAGCAAATCAATCTACTGATACACAGTTATGGTGAAAGAAAGTACAGCATTTATTTGCAGGGTGTCAAGCCAGAGAATGTGCAGCAAATATTTAAAGGACCTGAACTCCCTAGTTTTCAGGCAGGCGATTTTTAAGGTTAAAAATAAAGGTAAGTATCTTAAATGTGTGATTAACTCATGGATTCTTCTGATTGATGGGGTTTTAATCAACAAAGTGATATCTGGCATCCTGATCATCATTCTTCTGGCTCCAACTTGTTTCTGTCACCTTGGCTGTGGTCAGCAGGTTTCACCACGTGGTCCTGGTTTCTGTAGAACAACTCAAAGATAAGTTGCATCAGATTGTTATCTATATCCCTTGAAGAGGAATTAGGAATCCAATGACTGTTTTTTTCATACTGTTCATGGGGTTCTCAAGGCAAGAATACTGAAGTGGCTTGCCATTCCCTTCTCCAGTGGACGACGTTCTGTCAGACCTCTCCACCATGACCCGCCCGTCTTGGGTTGCCCCCCAGGCATGGCTTGGTTTCATTGAGTTAGACAAGGCTGTGGTCCTAGTGTGACTAGATTGACTAGTTTTCTGTGAGTATGGTTTCACTGTGTCTGCCCTCTGATGTCTTCTTGCAACACCTACCATCTTACTTGGGTTTCTCTTACCTCGGACTTGGGGGTATCTCTTCAAGCTGCTCGAGCAAAGCAGAGCCGCTACTCCTGCCCAGGTCATTAGGTGCCCAATGTGCTACTGGGGATCAGTGGAGAAAGAACTACAGAAAGAATGAAGGCATGGAGTCAAAGCGAAAACAATACCCAGTTGTGGATGTGACTGGTGATAGAAGCAAGATCCGATGCTGTAAAGAGCAATATTGCATAGGAACCTGGAATGTCAGGTCCATGAATCAAGGCAAATTGGAAGTGGTCAAACAAGAGATGGCAAGGGTGAAAGTCGACATTCTAGCAATCAGCGAGCTAAAATGGACTGGAATGGGGGAATTTAACTCAGATGACCATTATGTCTACTACTGTGGGCAGGAATCCCTCAGAAGAAATGGAGTAGCCATCACGGTCAACAAGAGTCTGAAATGCAGTACTTGGATGCAATCTCAAAAATGACAGAATGATCTCTGTTCGTCTCCAAGGCAAACCATTCAATATCACAGTTATCCAAGTCTATGCCACAACCAGTAATGCTGAAGAAGCTGAAGTTGAACGGTTTTATGAAGACCTACAAGATCTTTTAGAACTAACACCAAAAAAAAGATGTCCTTTTCATTCTAGGGGACTGGAATGCAAAAGTAGGAAGTCAAGAAACACCTGGAGTAACAGGCAAATTTGGCCTTGGAATGCAGAATGAAGCAGGGCAAAGACTAATAGAGTTTTGCCAAGAAAATGCACTGGTCATAGCAAACACCCTCTTCCAACAAAACAAGAGAAGACTGTACTCATGGACATCACCAGATGAACAACACCGAAATCAGATTGATTATATTCTATGCAGCCAAAGATGGAGAAGCTCTATACAATCAACAAAAACAAGACCAGGAGTGACTGTGGCTCAGATCATGAACTCCTTATTACCAAATTCAGACTCAAATTGAAGAAAGCAGGGAAAACTCTAGACCATTCATGTATGACCTCAATCAAATCCCTTATGATTATACAGTGGAAGTGAGCAATAGATTTAAGGGCCTAGATCTGATAGATAGAGTGCCTGATGAACTAGGGAATGAGGTTCGTGACATTGTGCAGGAGACAGGGATCAAGACCATCCCCATGGAAAAGAAATGCAAAAAAGCAAAATGGCTGTCTGGGGAGGCCTTACAAATAGCTGTGAAAAGAAGAGAAGTGAAAAGCAAAGGAGAAAAGGAAAGATATAGGCATCTAAATGCAGAGTTCCAAAGAATAGCAAGGAGAGATAAGAAAGCCTTCTTCAGTGATTGATGTAAAGAAATAGAGGAAAACAACAGATTGGGAAAGACTAGAGATCTCTTCAAGAAAATTAGAGATACGAAGGGAACATCTCATGCAAAGATGGGCTCGATAAAGGACAGAAATGGTATGGACCTAACAGAAGCAGAAGATATTAAGAAGAGGTGGCAAGAATACATGGAAGAACTGTACAAAAAATTATCTTCACAACCCAGATAGTCATGATGATGTGATCACTAATCTAGAACCAGACATCTTGGAATGTGAAGTCAAGTAAGCCTTAGAAAACATCACTACGAACAAAGCTAGTGGAGGTGATGGAATTCCAGTTGAGCTGTTTCAAATCCTGAAAGATGATGCTGTGAAAGTGCTGCACTCAATATGCCAGCAAATCTGGAAAACTCAGCAGTGGCCACAGGACTGGAAAATGTCAGTTTTCATTCCAATCCCAAAGACAGGCAATGCCAAAGAATGCTCAAACTACTGCACAATTGCACTCATCTCACATGCTAGTAAAGTAATGCTCAAAATTCTCCAAGCCAGGCTTCAGCAATACGTGACCCGTGAACTTCCTGATGTTCAAGCTGGTTTTAGAAAAGGCAGGGGAACCACAGATCAAATTGCCAATATCCACTGGATGATCAAAAAAGCAAGAGAGTTCCAGAAAAACATCTATTTCTGCTTTATTTACTATGCCAAAGCCTTTGACTATGTGGATCACAATAAACTGTGGAAAATTCTGAAAGAGATGGGAATACCAGACCATCTGACCTGCCTCTTGAGAAATCTGTATGCAAGTCAGGAAGCAACAGTTAGATCTGGACATGGAACAACAGACTGGTTCCAAATAGGAAAAGGAGTACATCAAGTCTGTATATTGTCACCCTGCTTATTTAACTTCTATGCAGAGTACATCATGAGAAATGCTGGACTAGAAGAAACACAAGCTGGAATCAAGATTGCCAGGAGAAATATCAATAACCTCAGATATGCAGATGACACCACCCTTATGGCAGAAAGTGAAGAGGAGCTAAAAAGCCTCTTGATGAAAGTGAAAGAGGAGACCAAAAAAGTTGGCCTAAAGCTCAACATTCAGAAAACGAAGATCATGGCATCCGGTCCCATCACTTCATGGGAAATAGATGTGGAAACAGTGGAAACAGTGTCGGAATTTATTTTCTTTGGGCTCCAGAATCACTACAGATGGTGACTGCAGCCATGAAATTAAAAGACGCTTACTCCTTGGAAGAAAAGTTATGACCAACCTAGATAGCATATTCAAAAGCAGAGACATGACTTTGCCAACAAAGGTCCATCTAGTCAAGGTTATGGTTTTTCCTGTGGTCATGTATGGATGTGAGTTGGACTGTGAAGAAGGCTGAGTGCCGAAGAATTGATGCTTTTGAACTGTGGTGTTGGAGAAGACTCTTGAGAGTCCGTTGGACTGCAAGGAGATCCAACCAGTCCATTCTGAAGCAGATCAACCCTGGGATTTCTTTGGAGGAAATAATGCTAAAGCTGAAGCTCCAGTACTTTGGCCACCTCATGCAAAGAGTTGACTCATTGGAAAAGACTCTGATGCTGGGAGGGATTGGGGACAGGAGGAGAAGGGGACAACAGAGGATGAGATGGCTGGATGGCATCACCGACTCGATGGACGTGAGTCTGAGTGAACTCCGGGGGATGGTGATGAACAGGGAGGCCTGGCGTGCTCCGATTCATGGGGTCGTAAAGATTCAGACACGACTGAGTGACTGAACTGAACTGAACTGATGACTCTGTTTCATGGCTAAACTTTTTTTTTGCTTGATTGTTTTTCCTCTGTCTCTGCATATTCTCACTTCTGTGATCATTAACTGCTTGAGTCTGCTCTTTGGAACTCTGTGAAGACCCAAAAATCTCAAGTTTTTTCTACAAAAAACAAGTAGGGACAAAAGGGATTTTACCCAGGAAGGCCCTGCAGGTCCTGCTCAATTTCAGTTGCCTCTACTCTTTGATACTCCTCATCCTGAGGGGAATGAGGCGACAACCATTCTAACTACTTCCTGCTGAACAGGGGCGACGTTAACTCTTCTGGATTAGAGGAGCAAAATTCTGAGATCTTCTTCTCAAAGAATTCTTGAGTCCTGGGCTTAACATTAGTATTTTGAATTATGAAAATAAGATCTCTCTCTTTGACCACTTTTTCATAGCATCTGAACAGATAGTTGAAAATTAATAAACACTATAAAAAGAATGATGATCAAATGGAGTCTTATAACAGTACTCGAAAGAGTTCCCTTATTTCAAATGGCAACCAAGAAAATAAGTCCTGATATGCATCCTCTTTATGTACATCCTGTAACCAGATAGTCTTTTGAAGTATTCTGTTTAGTTGGGTTTCAACTTCTCCAGATGTATGTGCAGCACGTGGTATTAGCCATTACACACACTTCTCCTTGTTTTGCCAATAAGAAATCTTGGGCTATTTTATTGCCCAGGACCACTCAAGTCAATGAGTTAAAAGATGTGTGTTGGGCTGCAATACTAATAGCTGTGTCCTCAGCAATTTGTCCAATTGTGGCAGATAGGTTGTGAATCATATGTCTATTGACATAAACTCTGGCAGTTTGTATGAAGTCGCCTAAAACACTTTGTCCTATATTGTCCTCATACTCTGCCAATATCACCCTTTTATTATAGGTGTTTGATTTAGGGAGGGAAGGGATGCTCTCCAGACTATACAAGGCAAAAGGCATACTTATATATCACAGTAGGCATGATCCTTCCATTTCCCAGCTGTCTACGCAGCAATGTGCCCACCCTTCTCTTTTGGGGTCTCTCCCTGTGCCACAGACAAAGTAATATTCTGGAGGGGCACAAGTTATACCTCCCAGGGTAATGAAATTGATACTTCCTTTTGGGGGGAGTACAGAGATTATGTTCTCTAGCCAGGGATCACAACCACTGCAAGCCTTCCAAGTTCCTGTTACATTATATACAACTTTTCTGACTCTCTGGCATGAATCAGTGTCATTTTTAGCTCTTTCACATTTGTCTTTTGCACATATCAGGGGATTTTGTTCATCACATTTTCTCAGGAGAAAGTCAAGAGATTGTGGGGGCCAAATACTAATGCTTCCTCCAATGAAAATTTCCTCAGACAGGGTGAAGCAAGGGACTTCAATATTCCTAGGTAATCTCGTTAGCCTAACTTTGAATGTGCGGCCTGGAGGAGGAAGATGATAGTAGGTCATGGGGTTCAGCACAGTACTAAAGTCAGTTACGGGGACCATAAATGGGACAAAGTTTTTACTGATGGTTCCAAATTTCGAATGACATAACCAGCAATTACTTAAGTTTGCACTTGTGGCTATATTCTGAGATAACTTAATTAAAGTATTATCCCTCCAGGAAGCAGCAGACACCAATGGGATGAGACAGTAAAGAAAACCAAGAGCCATCATTACAGATGGGCCAAGATCTTATATGGGAAAATAGCAATGGCCCTAAATTTTGGTACTAATCCTATTATCACAAGGTTTAAATTAAAATAGAGCAAGGGTTAAGTATCTCCTATTATCAATATCACAGCAAATTGTAGGATTGATTGTCTACAATATAATCACAGGTGAAATGATTAAATGAATCCAGAAGCAAGCAAAAAATATAAGCAAATAATAAATCAGAAAAATGAGCCAACCATTTACAAATGTTATGATAAATGGCCACAAGTCATTCACTACTTACATAAGATACTTTCTTTGATTTTAACTGAAACCCCAGTGCAGAATTGTAGGAAGACAGACTGGCTTTGTTCAGCTTTGTGATTGCCTTTTCTGTAACTTCTGAGGACTGTGGATTTGTAGTTGGATCAGAATAGAGCTTCACCCATGTGTAACAGATCCACGACTTGACTCCTGTCAATTGAACAGAAGAGCTAGTTAGCAGTAGAACCTGGTAAGCCCCCACCCTCTGACTCTGGAGTTGGTTCTTTGGATGTTTATCCTTCCGCATTATAGGAGCACTCAGTCTCCATGTCTAAATCACTGGAAGAGGATCTATGGGAAACATCACTTTATCAGTCCCAAATTTGGAAACAGCATTTACAACTTACCCCATTATTTGCACATATCTTACAGTGTCCTAATTCTTTTAACTCTTAGTCATGTGTCAGGCCAATTAACTGCTAAGGATAGAGGAAGAGTCTCCTATACAATATTTCATAAAGACTAAATGGGAGTGTATTTTAGGACACATGCTAAGCAATGCAACTGGCAACTTGTCCCAGGTTAAGTCAGTTTCTTGACAGATTTCAGCTATCATCCTTTTCAAGTGTAGTTCTGATTGATCATGGCCTCCAAGATTCCTGTAAGCTCCATTTTATTCCACATATTTTAGATTCCTCCTGAATCACATTAGCAATAAAGGCACATCCAGTATCACTCTGAATTGATCTGGATAGCCCAAATCTAGAAATTATTTCCTAGAGCAAGAACTACTTTTGAAGCTTTTTCAATCCAGCAAGGGAATGCTTCTAAGCAGCCTATTAAGGTGTCAGCCATCATTGTAAGTAGCTAAAGTTTCCTTTTACTTTGGTCACAACTGTAAAATCTACTCATCAATCTTCACTCAGATTCTCCCCTCTAGCTTAGACTCTATGCAGGGTGGAGGAGTCCCAGTCTTAGAATTATTTTTGGCACAAGTCATACATTTTTGTAATATTCTTTCAATTGTTCTTTGCATATTTGGCCTTTTAATGTAGTCTTGTATCCACTGGTTGCCCGAATGGGTGCTCAGGTATACTGATCCAATTATTTCTTCCATGAGATATTCATGAATTAAAACACTCCTTGATCATTTACCATTTGATCCTAGATACATAAGATTAAATATCCATTCTTGTGATCTTTCAAGGTTCTCAGGTGAGTATGTCAGATTAAACTGGGTCAGGTATATAGTTAGTATCAGAGCTGTAACCAAGGGTGCATTTATCCTGACTATCCTGGGCAAAGCACAACTCCCATCTCCTTTGGCTTGAGCACTGTGTCCAGCAGTTTCAAAACTTCCTGGGGTCATGTTTGATTTCTTCAGAAGTGAGCGATCTCTTTCCACATTGCCCCATATGCCTTCACAGCTGAAAAGACATTTTGAATCATTATAGGCATTACCTATCTTGTCCTTACAGAGATGTGAAAGTCACATGAGAGCAACAGTTTAACTTTTGGGGGCAAGTACGTGAAGACAAAGGTGCCACTCCTAGAATCTCCTGCAAGGTTATCAGTGTGTATCTGCTCTTTCATTTTTCAAGGTCCATGAAACTACTTCCATCTGTGAAAACCTTGATGTCTGGATCTCCCAAGGAAACATTAATCAGGCCCAAGGCAGGATGGGAGTACTATATGGTGACTGAGTGCTAAGTCACTTTCAGTCATGTCTGATTTTTTACGACCCTACAGACTGTAGTCCTCCAGACTCCTCTGTCCATTGGATTCTCCAAACAAGAATACTGGAGTGGGTTGCCATGCCCACCTCCATGGGATCTTCCTGACTCAGGAATCCAAGCTATGTCTCTCACATAACCTGCATTGGCAGGCAGATTCTAACTACTAGTGCCACATGGGAAGTCCATATGGTGACTGAGGGAGGCAAATAAGCTGGTATTTCAAAAAGCCAATTTATCAAAAGTTGGACCCCTGTTTTCCATGCTCCTTTAAATGATATTGCCTTAAGCTCAGAGCTTGAGTGTCTGGTTTCAGTTTCACCTTTACTGCTCTGGTCTTCCTTGCTGTACCTGCCCTCTAATCAGCTTATGCTCTCAGGCTTCCCTGATGCAGGATGTTTTCAGGGATGCTAGTGGCTCCATCCCTTGACAGGATGGCTGCCTGCAAGGCCCAGGCTTGTTTCACTGGTACCTCTTTATCCAGTCTTCCAGGAGTGAAAGTCATTTTAGCATAATACAGCTCACCCCAATGAGACTGGGCTCTGTGACATATATATACACATGTGTTTTAAGTTAGGAGCCTCAATCTGACATTCTAGGGTTTGCAAAAACAGTTTTTGGAGAGGTTTTCTGGAAACTCCTCTTGCCATAGCACTTTTTTGGATTAATAGTTAACTTGTGTTCAAAAAGAACAAGAGCTCCAGTACCAATAATGAAATCAACTTGTATCTTTCCCACAAAAGGGCAACCTGGTGCTCTTGGTGGGAAGTGGGATGGAGCATGTTTCCCCAAGTGAACTCCCCAGCCTTCTTCACTCTGTCACTCTCTTGTTTCCAGCATGAAGAATAATTTCTCCTCCTCTTCTGCTTCCTTTTTTTAATGTTGGGACAGATTTCTTTTCAATGACCTTCTTGTCTTACAATAAGCACTGCTGGGCACCCACTATAACACATCCCCTTGCAGTTTATTTTATGCAGGCTGCCCTTCATGCTCTTGAGTCCCTAGAATCATACCCTCTGCTTAGATTTTTGTCTCCCCATTTTTCTCTGGTCAGTGAGTATCGCTGCCAAAAGTGGCACCTACTGCTTCATTTAAAGGGTCTCTTTTTGGTCTTATATGCCCTCTTAACTGTGAAAAATTGAAAGCAGTTACTATTGCATTAAATGAGATATCGGCAGGGGGGAAAGACTCTCTATCTTCTATCAAGCCAAAGAAATAGAGGAAAACAATAGAATAGAAAAGACTAGAGATCTCTTCAAGAAAATTAGAGATACCAAGGGAATATTTTATGCAAAAACGGGCACAATAAAGGACAGACATGGTATGGACCTAACAGAAGCAGAAGATATTAAGAAGAGGTGGCAAGAATATACCAAAGAACTATACAAAAAAGATCTTCATGACCTAGATAACCATGATGGTGTGATCACTCACCTCTCACCTAGAGCCAGACATCCTGGAATGCGAAGTCAAGTGGGCCTTAGGAAGCATCACTACAAATAAAGCTAGGGGAGGTGATGGAATTCCAGTTGAGCTACTTCAAATCTTAAAAGATGATGCTGTGAGAGTGCTGCACTCAATATATCAGCAAATCTGGAAAACTCAGCAGTGGCCACAAGACTGGAAAAAGTCATTTTTCATTCCAATCCCAAAGAAAGGCAACGCTAAAGCATGTTCAAACCACCGCACAATTGTACTCATCTCACACGCTAGCAAAGTAATGCTCAAAATCTTCCAAGCCAGGCTTCAACAGTACATGAACCATGAACTTCCAGATGTTCAAACTGGATTTGGAAAAGACAGAGGAACCAGAGATCAAATTACCAACATTATTGGATCACTGAAAAAGCAAGAGAGTTCTAGAAAAACATATACTTTCATTTTATTGACTATGCAAAAGCATTTGACTGTGTGGAGCACAACAAACTGTGGATAATTCTTCAAGAGATGGGAATACCAGACCACCTGACCTGCCTCCTGAGAAATCTGTATGCAGGTCAGGAAGCAACAGTTAGAAGTGAACATGGAACAACAGACTGGCTTCAAATCAGGAAAGGAGTACATCAAGGCTGTATCTTTTCACCCTGCTTATTTAACTTTATGCAGAGTACATCATGCAAAATGCCAGGCTGGATGAAACACAAACTGGAACCAAGATTGCCAGGAGAAATATCAAGAACCTCAGATATGCAGATGACACCACCCTTATGGCAGAAAGCAAAGAATTAAAGAGCCTCTTGATGAAAGTGAAAAAGGAGAGTGAAAAAGTTGGTTTAAAACTCAACATTCAGAAAACTAAGATCATGGCATCCAGTCTCATCACTTCATGGCAAATAGATGGGGAAACAATGGAAACAGTGTGAGACTTTATTTTGGGGGGCTCAAAAATCACTGCGGACAGTGATTGCAGCCATGGAATTAAAAGACACTTGCTCCTTGGAAGATAAGTTATGGCCAACAGAAACAGCATATTAAAAAGCAGAGGCATTACTTTGTCAACAAAGGTCCATCCAGTCAAAGCAATGGTTTTTCTAGTAGTCATGTATGGATGTGAGATTTGAACTATAAAAAAAGCTGAGAACCAAAAAATTGATGCTTTTGAACTGTGGTGTTGGAGAAGACTCTTGAGAGTCCCTTGGACTGCAAGGAGATCCAACCAGTCCTTCCTAAAGGAAATCAGTCCTGAATAATCATTGGAAGGACTGACGTTGAAGCTGAAACTCCAATATTTTGGCCACCTGATGTGAAGAACTGACTCATTTGAAAAGATCCTGATGCTGGGAAAGATGGAAGGCAGGAGAAAGGGATGACAGAGGATGAGATGGTTGGATGGCAACTCCAATGTGATGGACACAAATTTGTGTAGCCTCCAAGAGTTGGTGATGGACAGTGAAGCCTGGTGTGCTGTAATTCATGGGGTCGCAAAGAGTTGGACACGACAGTGTGACTGTACTGAACTGAACTGAGACAAAGGTGCTCAGGAATCTGCTAGACAGAATCTTAGAGCCACTTCCTCCCAGGCAGCCATGTGCCACAAAGACACCCGGTTGGGATGGTGGTCCTTTCATGGTCACCAAAATTGTTACATAGTTGAATTCAGGTTCACTAGCAGCAAAGTAAATCTATTGACACAGGTTGTAGTGAAGGAAAAGTACAGTGTTCACCTTCAGGGCAGCAACCAAGGAGTTCAGGTCCTTTGAGCATTAGCTGCCTATTCTCCTTCCTGACAATAAATATTTTACTTGCCTTTATCATGCAGGTCTCAGTGTCCGTAAATTGACTGCTATGCATCAGGGGAATTGACCCAAGTTCAGTTCAGTAACAAAACTTCTCTATATGTCCTACAAATATTATTAAAACAAATACCAAGGAAAACTGAAAATAAGGGCAAAGTTTCACATATAAAGGCTGACAAAATTAAAGCACAAAGAAGCTAGCACTGACTAATATAGCATAATTCCAGTCAAAAGCAAGAAATGAAGCAAAGAAAATTTTTCAGTTACTATAATCCACAAATATAAATATCTTTGTGCTCCAAACAACATGGCTAAGACAAAACCAAGAAAAGACAAAATGTTGAGTGAAAGTAGAAATGTAACAGAAAACTGCAAAGAATAAAATAAAAAACCAAACAGGAATTTTCCTTAAATAATCACTGTGTGAAAAATTAAGCATGAAATAGGACCTAGTGTGATGATTTTAAAAGAGACATCTGCAAGTGTATAGTAATAAAGAAATAAATTAATGGAATACATGATGTTGTAGCAAGACAATAAATGCTAAGTCGCTAAGTCGCTTCAATCGTGTCCCAACTCTGTTCGACCCCATAGACAGCAGCCCACCAGGCTCCGCCATCCCTGGGATTCTCCAGGCAAGAACACTAGAGTGGCTTGCCATTTCCTTCTCCAATGCGTTAAAGTAAAAAGTGAAAGTGAAGTCACTCAGTCGTGCCCGACTCTTAGCGACCCCATGGACTGCAGCCTACCAGGCTCCTTCGTCCATGGGGTTTTCCAGGCAAGAGTACTGGAGTGAGTTGCCATTGCCTTCTCCAAAGACAATAAATAATCAAATATTAATCCAAGGAATAAAAACAAACAGAATCCTCACTAGAGGAGAATAAAGAAAAGTCAATAAAATGTTCAATATTTTTTAAAAAGTTCCAGATCCAGAAGTTTCCATTTAATAATACAGAACAGACAATTTCATTAAAGAGTTCTGAACTGCACAAAAGCTAAAATAGGGAAATTCTTCACAGAAGGGAGAATAACAAATTCTAAACCACCACAAAAAAATCATTAATGTTTCTTATATTAAAATTTTAAGGAAATTAATAAACAAATATTTTTAAAAAGAGGGAATTACAAAGCAATGATTACTAAACATGAAAAGTTGTTCAAGCCCAGAAGTCGTGGCTATAATAAAAAATATATATATAGGATCAGTATTACCTATCTGAAGTGGGTAATTTTTCAGGAAGTTGGAATGCCTATTAAAATCAGAAATAATACTTATACTCTCCCTTTGATAATCTACACAAGGATTAAAGCCACATGAACTTAATGATATATGAACAAAATGTTTAGTACTGAGACATGACAAAAACTTGGAAAACAAATATCCTTTAATAAGAGAAGCACTGAGCCAAAGAAGCTCAATGCCCACTGTAGAATCGCAGGTGACTATTAGACAGTAGATGAGAGACACAATGTGCTGATTAAGGATGTCCTTGATACATTAGAGGAAAAAACAAGCTGCAGGTAATATAGATAATACAAGCCCATTTTTGTAAATACGCACAAAGCCATAGAAATGAGAATGGACTGTAAATAGATAAAAACATGCTCCATAATTATTAGTCAGGAGAATGCTAACACAACTGTTTCCAGTGTTGGAAAAAGTTGATGATGGCCAGTGCAGGGTTAAATATCCCCCCTCTCCACCGGGAAAGGGGCAACACGAACTATTAGACCTTTTGAGTAATTAAACTGTAAAAAGTCTACAGTAATGCTTAACTCTGGGTGCTCCAGAGGATGGTGTAGGGATATGAATTATTCTTTCTCTTATGAAAAGGGATTCCACAAAACTGCCAGATATTACAAAAAACAAAAAAACAAAGGAACCAAAAAAGCACACTAAGAACAGTCTCCCTATTTTGAAAAGTTAATTCAGTATAGAGAAAATGAAGTAGATAATAAAAACATATGAATAGACGGCAGTGTAAGCTGCTGCTGCTGCTAAGTCGCTTCAGTCGTGTCCGACTCTGTGCGACCCCATAGACGGCAGCCCACCAGGCTCCCCCATCACTGGAACTCTCCAGGCAAGAACACTGGAGTGGGTTGCCATTTCTTCTCCAGTGCATGAAAGTGAAAAGTGAAAGTGAAGTCGCTCAGTCGTGTCTGACTCTTAGCGACCCCATGGACTGCAGCCTACCAGGCTCTTCCGTCCATGGGATTTTCAGGCAAGAGTACTGGAGTGGGGTGCCATCGCCTTCTGCAGCAGTATGAGCTAAGAAAATACAAATCCAAACAAGCTGTTTTCCAACCCCAGTTAAGGGGAAATTGGATTAAGGTGGGGCAGTCTTGCAGGAAAGCCAGGTGAGTCCCAGAACTAGAGAAAATGAAACACATCCAGATTCAATTTCTGATTTGCTCCATTTATGGCACACAATCACACGTGCACTGGAAGTCAGTCATGCCAGTAAGAAAGAAGAGCAATCAGGAAGAAGGTGCCCCATCAGGAGTGGTGCCCCACTGCCTCAGCTGCAAAGAGTAGTGTGAGCAGGAAGTCACAGAGTCTGCAGCTGGACTCAGTGCCCAGACAAGGGACTTCAAGCTGATTAGTGGTCTCATTTTTCAGGAGCCTCCAGTACTGAGCACCAGTGACATCTTGGGGAATTCTTATCTATATTGGTGCTCTTGTCCCAGTGATGTCATCCCTGGACCTTACCAAATTAGCATATCCATATTAACACTTGTAATATGCCACACTTAAACACACACAGTCTAACACAGGATATTTAAAAACAATCATCATGCAAGCTCACATTGGTCACTGTGACTCCATTTTGAACTACTTAACATAGCCTAAAGTCATACTAGATGAGTAGGAATCACATGATTAAAAGTCACATTAAACATTTACCACCCCTCACTTCCCCACCCCCCACAAAGCCTTGGGATGTGAATTGCTATATATTTCTCACCCTTTCTATCTGATTGATTTCTCCAAATTTCATCCTCCTGTTGCATGTTGTTAGAGCAAGTCCTTTAGAACATAAAATAGCACTGATCACCACGCTGAATAAAAGCCTGTGTCAACTACAAACTGGCACTTGCCATCTACCTCTACAAGGATTAAATCAAGTGCCACTGCAGCTGCTGACTTTCAACAGCCCCTGAAAGAAGTTCACTGTGAAGACCTGAGGCACTGTGTACACTGGGAAAAACTGGCAAAACAGTTCTTCAGATATATACCTTCAGGAGCTGATTTTATGAGCCCAAGTCTTGCATCTCCAGATAACTAGAAAAGCACCAAAGTCCTTCATGGTGATGTCTGCTCTTCCTGCCTGGCAGAAATTGTTATTTGTTGTATTAGTCAACAAACTGAAGTATATGTCCTAATTACAAACTAAGTTGTGTCCAATTCTTTTTGACTCCAAGGACTATGGCCTGACATGCTCCTCTGTACATGGGATTTCCTAGGGAAGAATCCTGGAGTGGGTTGCTAGCTCCTTCTCCAGGGGATCTTCCCCATCCAGAGATCGAATCTGAGTCCCCAAGTCTCCTGCATTGGCACACGGATTCTTTACCACTGAGCCACCATGGAAACCAGACAAGCAAAAGCCTTTGGCAAAAATTATGTGCTTGATTGAATGAATGCCCCCTTCACCAAAATCATATATACAGATCTCTCCCTTGTTTCTTTGGAGCAGTTTCTCTGAGATATCTAAAATACCGATCCCAGGCTACAGTCCTCATTTTGCTCCAAATAAAACTTAGCTTGGAACTCTCATGTTGTGCATTTTTTTTAAGTCAACACTCTGGAGCCTTTCTATATACTAAATTCCTTTGATGATCCTCCACACCTTACCCAAAATTTGCCAAGTTTGCCCCACACTGGCTGTTTAAACTTTGCTTTCCACCAAAATTTAGGGATTCTGGACCCAGAGTGGGTAGAATCTCAAAGGTAACTAGGATCTTGGGCAAGAAAGACCACATCTGTTTTCATTCACATCTGAATGGAATTTAGCATGATACAATTATCAAAGCAGTAATTTGAGATATAGAATGTGTGAGCTTGCTGCTGCTGCTGCTAAGTCGCTTCAGTCATGTCCGACTCTGGGCAATCCCATAGATGGCAGCTGACGAGGCTACCCCGTCCCTGGGATTCTCCAAGCAAGAACACTAGAGTGGGTTGCCATTTCCTTCTCCAATGCATGAAAGTGAAAAGTGAAAGGGAAGTCGCTCAGTCGTGTCCGACTCTTAGCCACCCCATGGACTGCAGCCTACCAGGCTCCTCCATCCATGGAATTTTCCAGGCAAGAGTACTGGAGTGGGGTGGCCACTGCCTTCTCCATGTGAGCTTATTAACTTATTATTTAACAAGATTAAGTGGTAGATCTGAACCAGTTTTGAATTTTGACTTAGAATATAAAGCTGTGTTTCATGATACCCATAAAACTGTAACATGAAATGAAAAAAGCTATGATTTCTAGTGGTCACAAACTCATGGGTTCTGCTAATAATATGAGACCGCCAAAGCTCCAGATTAAGGATCCCCATCCTGACTCATTTCTCATCAGTTCAAAAGGTCCCATTTCCCTGATTCATTAAAATATCTGTGCTCCCATACCACCCCCCTACTTGTCCAGTTACCAAGCCACTCAACTACCTAGTGTTAGCTGCTGCTAAAGAAAAACCACAAGCCCAAAATGGCATCACTTATGGTAAAGCCCAGGACACCAGACCTAGACTTCATACTTGAGCTACTTGTAGTTTCCACCTTCCCCAGAGATCTAATTTTAGACAACCAGTTTGGAATTTTCCAATTGGCTCCAAGGAGGTAATCTCTCATGTGTGCCCTCTCCTTAGCCTGCCCTCAAAGGAAGAAGCAATCTACCTGATACAACTGTCATTCTTTTCCCCCAAAAGATGTTCTGCCCTAAAATAATCTTTTCATTCTCTTCTTATTAAAAACCTTCCATTTATGGAAGTTATGACCAATCTAGACAGTATATTCAAAAGCAGAGACATTATTTTGTCAACAAAGTTCCACATAGTCAAAGCTATGGTTTTTTCAGAGTCATGTATGGATGTGAGAGCTGGACTATAAAGAAAACTGAGCACCAAAGAATTGACGCTTTTGAACTGTGGTGTTGGAGAAGACTCTTGAGAGTCCCTTGGACTGCAAGAAGATCCAACTAGTCCATCCTAAAGGAAATCAGTCCTGAATATTCATTGGAAGGACTGATGCTGAAGCTGAAACTCTAATACTTTGGCCACCTGATGTGAGGAACTGACTCATTGGAAAAGACCCTGATGATGGGAAAGATTGAAGATGGGAGGAGAAGGGGATGACAGAGGATGAGATGGTTGGATGGCATCACCGACTCAGTGGACATGAGTTTGAGTAAACTCTGGGAATTGGTGATGGACAAGGAGGTCTGGTGTGCTGCAGTGCATAGCATAGCAAAGAGTCGGACATGACTGAACGACTGAACTGAACTGATGTATGGAATCTCTGGGAGTACCCTTCTAATTGCTAGAGGGGATACTCCCCCAATTTCACCCTCAAATTGGCTGAATTATGTTTTTTACCACTGCTCACCCACAGAGGTCCTTGTCCAGGAAGGAAGATGAGTTCTCTGCAGAGCAGGCCTTGGTCTCCTGTGCAGCTGTTTCGGGGCCTAGAATTAAAGCAAGCCATTGATACATAATTCACAGTTTAGGCAGTTTAGGTTTAGTATGTAGACAAGTACTCCATTTCTACTTAGGAAAGTAAAAGATACTTTTCTAGGTATATGTTTACTTAAATTTATATGATTGTAACAGTAAACATGTTATTCCTTTTGTTTTTAGAAAAAAATAATTCAATTTTCTAAAAATGAAAGAAATGTAGAAAAGTTTACTACTTCCAAATCTATCCTCATTCAGAAATACTCTGAAGAAATAGGTTGAAGATGAAGTTCAGGCCTCACGTTGAGGGAATGGAGGAGACAGAATCAAAGCCTGGGTCCGCTAAGCTCCAAAGCTCTCCATACCATTGCCTCCAAAGACACTGCCAATTTCACCTTCTGAGTCTTTGTAAAGCCAGCAGTTTAGTCCTTCCACATTTCCTCCCAGTTTTCATTTTCTCCTCTCACAGCAGTATGTTTTAATACCCCCAGTTTTGGGGTAAGGGACACCTAGGAAGGTGCCTACTCATGGGCCAGTGATAGAGCAGAATGTGTAGCTTTGGGGCCCCAGGACAATGCCTGCCCCATACCTCACACTTCTGCCAGCCTTACCTGGAAAAGAGCCAAGGACACAGCCCTGAGCAGAGTGAGGAAGGAGGCTGGAGGGCTGACACAGTCTTCTCTTGGCTCCTCCCTCCCCTTGCAGAGTTTGCAAATCTCTGGGCCCAATCCTTTTGCAATCCCACCCTTCCCTGCCTTTCCTGACATCTCATGCAGCCCTGAAGGCACTGCTGACTTCCAATATTGACTTTCAAAGCATAAATACCGAACTCCACCTTCAGTTCCAATTCTTGGACACCTCTAGCTGAGCCTGTTCTCCCCCACGCCACACCTGCTAGAATTCCAGACTCTCAAGGCAATTTAAAAAGAGAGAGAGAGAGAGAGTTAGTCTCTCAGTCCTGTCTGACTCTGAGATCTCATGGACTATAGCCAATCAGTCTCCTCTGTCCGGGGAATTCTGGCAAGAATACTGGAGTGGGTGGTCATTCTGTCCTCCTTGGATTTTTCCTGACCCAGGGATTGAACCTGGATCTCATGCATTGCTTCTGTTAGGTCCATACCATTTCTGTTCTTTATCGAGCCCATCTTTGCATGAAATGTTCCCTTGGTATCTCTAAGTTTCTTGAAGAGATCTCTAGTCTTTCCCATTCTGTTCTTTTCCTCTATTTCTTTGCATTGATCACTGAAGAAGGCTTTCTTATCTCTTCTTGCTATTCTTTGAAACTCTGCATTCAGATGCTTATATCTGTCCTTTTCTCCTTGTTTTTCGCCTCTCTTCTTTTCACAGCTATTTGTAAGGCCTCCCCAGACAGCCATTTTGATTTTTTGCATTTATTTCCCATGGGGATGGTCTTGATCCCTGTCTCCTGCACAATGTCACAAACTTCATTCCATAGTTCATCAGGCACTCTGTCTATCAGATCTAGGCCCTTAAATCTATTGCTCACTTCCACCGCATAATCATAAGGGATTTGATTTAGGTCATACCTGAATGGTCTAGCAGTTTTCCATACTTTCTTCAATTTGAGTCTGTATTAGGTAATAAGGAGTTCATGATCTGAGCCACAGTCAGGTCCTGGTCTTGTTTTTGTTGACTGTATAGAGCTTCTCCATCTTTGGCTGAAAAGAATATAATCAATCTGATTTCAGTGTTGTTCATCTGGTGATGTCCATGTGTACAGTCTTCTACTGTGTTGTTGGAAGAAGGTATGTGCTATGACCAGTGCATTTTCTTGGCAAAACTCTATTAGTCTTTGCCCTGCTTCATTCCACATTCCAAGGTCAAATTTCCTGTTACTCCAGGTGTTTCTTGACTTCCTACTTTTGCATTCCAGTCCCCTATAATGAAAAGGACATCTTTTTGGGTGTTAGCTCTAAAAGGTCTTGTAAGTCTTCATAAAACCGTTCAACTTCAGCTTCTTCAGCATTACTGGTTGGGGCATAGACTTGGATTACTGTGATATTGAATGGTTTGCCTTGGAAATGAACAGAGATCATTCTGTCGCTTTTGAGATTGCATCCAAGTACTGCATTTCAGACTCTTTTGTTGACCATGATGGCTACTCCATTTCTTCTGAGGGATTCCTGCCCGCAATAGTAGATATAATGGTCATCTGAGTTAAATTCCCCCATTCCAGTCCATTTTAGTTTGCTGATTCCTAGAATGTCGATGTTCACTCTTGCCATCTCTTGTTTGACCACTTCCAATTTGCCTTGATTCATGGACCTGACATTCCAGGTTCCTATGCAATATTTCTCTTTACAGCATCGGATCTTGCTTCTATCAGCAGTCACATCCACAGCTGGGTATTGTTTTTGCTTTGGCTCCATCCCTTCATTCTTTCTGTAGTTATTTCTCCACTGATCTCCAGTAGCATATTGGGCACCTATTGACCTGGGGAGTTCCTCTTTTGGTATCCTATCATTTTGCCTTTTCATATTGTTCATGGGGTTCTCAAGGCAAGAATACTGAAGTGGCTTGCCATTCCCTTCTCCAGTGGACCACATTCTGTCAGACCTCTCCATGATGACCTGCCCGTTTTGGGTTGCCCCGCAGGCATGGCTTGGTTTCCTTGAGTTAGACAAGGCTGTGGTACTAGAGTGATTAGATTAACTAGTTTCTGTGAGTATGGTTTCAGTGTGTCTGCCCTCTGATGCCCTCTTGCAACACCTACCATCTTACTTGGGTTTCTCTTACCTTTCTTCATGAAAATTAGAGATACCAAGGGAACATTTAATGCAAAGATGGGCTCAATAAAGGACATAAATGGTATGGACCTAACAGAAGCAGAAGATATTAAGAAGAGATGGCAAGAATACACAGAAGAACTGTACAAAAAGGATTTTCATGACCCAGATAATCACAATGGTGTGATCACTCATCTAGAACCAGACATCTTGGAATGTGAAGTCAAGTGGGCCTTAGAAAGCATACTATGAACAAAGCTAGTGGAGGTGATGGAATTCCAGTAGAGCTATTTCAAATCCTGAAAGATGATGCTGTAAAAGTGCTGCGCTCAATATGCCAGCAAATTGGGAAAACTCAGCAGTGGCCACAGGACTGGAAATGGTCAGTTTTCATTCCAATCTCAAAGAAAGGCAATGCAAAAGAATGATCAAACTACCGCACAATTGCACTCATCTCACATGCAAGTAAAGTAATGCTCAAAATTCTCCAAGCTAGGCTTCAGCAATATGTGACCCGTGAACTTCCTGATGTTCAAGCTGGTTTTAGAAAAGGCAGAAGAACCAGAGATCAAATTGCCAACATCCGCTGGATGATGGAAAAAGCAAGACAGTTCCAGAAAAACATCTATTTCTGCCTTATTGACTATGCCAAAGCCTTTGACTATGTGGATCACAAGAAACTGGAAAATTCTGAAAGAGATGGGAATACCAGACCACCTGACCTGCCTCTTGAGAAATCTGTATGCAGGTCAGGAAGCAACAGTTAGAACTGGACATGGAACAACAGACTGGTTCCAAATAGAAAAAGGAGTACGTCAAGGCTGTATATTGTCACCCTGCTTATTTAACTTCTATGCAGAGTACATCATGAGAAATGCTGGACTAGAAGAAACACAAGCTGGAATCAAGATTGCCAGGAGAAATATCAATAACCTCAGATATGCAGATGACACTACCCTTATGGCAGAAAGTGAAGAGGAGCTAAAAAGCCTCTTGATGAAAGTAAAAGAGGAGAGTGAAAAAGCTGGTTTAAAGCTCAACATTCAGAAAACGAAGATCATGGCATTCGGTCCCATCACTTCATGGGAAATAGATGGAGAAACAGTGGAAACAGTGTCAGACTTAATTTTTGGGGGCTCCAAAATCACTGCAGATGGTGACTGCAGCCATGAAATTAAAAGCTGCTTACTCCTTGGAAGAAAAGTTATGACCAACCTAGATAGCATATTCAAAAGCAGAGACATTACTTTGCTGACTAAGGTCCGTCTAGTCAAGGCTATGGTTTTTCCTGTGGTCATGTATGGATGTGAGAGTTGGACTGTAAAGAAGGCTGAGCACCGAAGAATTGATGCTTTTGAACTGTGGTGTTAGAGAAGACGCTTGAGAGTCCCTTGGACTGCAAGGAGATCCAACCAGTCCATTCTGAAGGAGATGAGCCCTGGGAGTTCTTTGGAAGGAATGATGCTAAAACTGAAACTCCAGTACTTTGGCCACAGCATGCGAAGAGTTGACTCATTGGAAAAGACTTTGATGCTGGGAGGGACTGGGAGCAGGAGGAGAAGGGGACGACCGAGAATGAGATGGCTGGATGGCATCACTGACTCGATGGATGCAAGTCTGGGTGAACTCCGGGGGTTGGTGATGGGCAGAGCGGCCTGGCGTGCTGCGATTCATGGGGTCACAAAGAGTCAGACAGGACTGGGCGACTGAACTGAACTGAAGAGAACAAAGAACTAGAGCTCCAAGCATCCTTGCCTTATCCTGAAGGATCCTGGACGAGCCCCCAAGATGAAAGGTTGTTGTTGAATCACAACTTCGGGATTCTTGGCCCCTGGAGGAGAAGAATTCAATACGGGGCCAGAGAAGAGGCTTGATCACTCAGAGCTTTTGTGTAATAAAGTTTTATTAAAGTATAAATGAGATAAAGAAAGCTTCTGACATAGGCATCAGAAGGGGACAGAATGAGTACCCCCTTGTTAGTGTTAGCAATGAAATTATATACTCTCCAATGAATCCAAAGAATGTCTGGAGGTTGTAAAGACCTCACCAGACCTACTCCCATAATTTACATTTTAAGATAACAGAATTAGCCTGAAGTTTTATCCCAGAGACTGTCCTCAGGCAGAATACATTGTTGTTATAGAATCCTTGTAAAGAGCAGGTCTACTCCCATAATTTTCAGAATCAGCCAGAAGGTTTAATCCAGAGACTGTCCTCAGGCAGAATACATTATTGTTATATAATCCTAGAAATGTAGAGAAGGAAAAAAGTTTGTCCTTTCTTCCTCCTTGAGAATTCCAGATCCCTCTTTCCTTGGGGACCCTTAGACTTTTTATCAACCTGCCTAGGAAATGACTCTCAGTCCCCAGAAAACAATATTTGATGTACATTTCCCGAGCTGTTATACAGGTGCAAAAATCCCACTCCCCTGCCAATAGAAGATGTTATTGACTTAAAAAAAATCCACACCATTAGACTTGTGAGTTAAATTTTATTGGGAGCAAAATGAGAACTATAACCTGGGAGACAGCACCTCAGGTACATCTGAGAAACTGCTCCACAGAGGTATGGGGGAAGGTAGTATAGTTGAGATTTTGGTGAAGGGGAATTTATGCAATCAAGCACATTATTTTTGCAAAAGATTTCTGCAAGTCTTATGAAAGTTTCTAGATTATGAGGAGATGCAAGAATTGGGCTCATAAAATCAGTTACTGAAATTATCTGTCTGAAAACCTACGAACTGTTCCCCAAGCAGAGTACCTCATTTCAGCTCTCCACCCTAAACTCCTTTCCCAGAGTGTTGAAAGCCAGCAGCTGCAGCACCACATGATTTAATCCTTGTAGAGGTAGATGGCAAGTACCAATTTGTAGGTGACAAAGTTAACTATTTGATGACCATGAACATATAGCTTCCCCAAACCTACTGGTGCCTGAGGACTGATAAAATGATACAGACATGTTACCTCACCACCAAGAAATCAGAGTATTACACACACATCAGTATTACAAACTAATCACATGCCTTGTGACTACACTCCCTCACTGGCCTTTAGAAATGATGTTCAAAAAGGGAAAGAAAAAAAAAAAAGCTTTCCTGAAACCCATCAGGGCATTCAAGTATTTTGAGCACTAGCTTCCTTGAACTCTTTGCTTGGTGACTTACACTTTCCTTCACTACAACCCAGTGTCAGTAAATTGGGTTTACTGCATACAGGCAAACAGACCCAAGTTTAGCTCAGTAAAAGCTCCCAAAATTTGTCAAGGACAAGCACACATCATGGGTTGGATATAAATGAAACATGGCAAATATTCAGTTCACAAATCACTTGGTTTATTGCAAGCAAGTAGCATTCAAGACACATTAACTGAAGTAGGGAATATAGAAAAGAGGGTAAGGAACCTCTCCAAGGAGAAGTCTCGGCAGGAGACACGTCAGCAGCAGCAGTGGTCTGCTGTCTGCAGCGGGTCTCGAGACGAGTGTGAGTAGGAAGTGGCCCTCTGTTCTGACAAGGCCTTTGGCAGTGTCCCTGTGCAGCAGCTCTCAGCAAGTGGAGTCAGGTCCTCAGTGAAGCATCTCATTTTAAGGAATAACATTTACTCTAAGGGAGAGGACCTTGACTCATCAGTTGCTTTTTCTGTTCCAGTGACTTGTGTCACCCATCAAAATTCTTTCATTTATTCCTCTAAGATAACCTTTGGAGAAGGAAATGGCAACCCACTGTGGTATTCTTGCTTGGAGAATCCCATGAACAGAGGAGCCTGGTGGGCTACAGTCCATGGGGTCACAAACAGTCAGACATGACTAAGCAACTAACACACCCAAGACACCCTCAGTCCTCTAGCAGACTTTTCAAGAGCAAAAATATGGAAGTTCACCCTTGTCCCTGAGGCTTAAAGTCCCTCAGTTCATTCAGTCACTCAGTCGTGTCCGACTCTTTGCAACCCCATGAATCGCAGCACACCAGGCCTCCCTGTCCATCACCAACTCCCGAAGTCTACCCAAACCCATGTCCATTGAGTCGGTGATGCCATCCAACCTCTGTCGTCCCCTTCGCCTCCTGCCCCCAATCCCTCCCACCATCAGGATCTTTTCCAATGAGTCAACTCTTCGCATGAGGTGGCCAAAGTGTTGGAATTTCAGCTTCAACATCAGTCCTTCCAATGAACACCCAGGACTAATCTCCTTTAGGATAGACTGGTTGGATCTCCTTGCAATCCAAGGGACTCTAAAGAGTCTTCTCCAACACCACAGTTCAAAAGCATCAATTCCTTGGCGCTCAGCTTTCTTCACCATCCAACTCTTACATCCATACATGATGACTGGAAAAACCTTAGCCTTGACTTTGGTTGACAAAGGTCCTAGATGGACCTTTCACCTTTGTCAGCAAAGTAATGTCTCTGTTTTTAATATGCTATCTAGGTTGGTCATAACTTTGCTTCCAAGGAATAAGCTTCTTTTAATTTCATAGCTGCAATTACCACCTGCAGTGATTATGGAGCCCCCCAAAATAAAGTCAGCCACTGTTTCCATTGTTTCCCCATTTATTTGCCATGAAGTGATGGGACCAGATGCCATGGTCTTAGTTTTCTGAATGTTGAGCTTTAAGCCAACTTTTTCACTCTCCTCTTTCACTTTCATCAAGAAGCTCTTTAGCCCTTCTTCACTTTCTGTCATAAGGGTGGTGTCATCTGCATATCTGAGGTTATTGATGTTTCTCCTGGCAATCTTGATTCCAGCTTGCGCTTCTTCCAGCCCGGCGTTTCTCATGATGTACTCTGCATAGAAGTTAAATAAGCAGGGTGACAATATACAGCCTTGATGTACTCCTTTTCCTATTTGGAATCAGTCTGTTGTTCTATGTCCAGTTCTAACTGTTGCTTCCTGACCTGCATACAGGTTTCTCAAGAGGCAGGTCAGGTGGTCTGATACTCCCATCTCTTTCAGAATTTTCCACAGTTTCTTGTGATCCACACAGTCAAAGGCTTTGGCATAGTCAATAAAGCAGAAATAGATATTTTAGCCTAAGTTCCTACAATTTTCACACAAGATGAATAGGAACTATAACACAAAAGAAATTATGTCATAACATCATTTATTAGTAATATAAAAGCAAGAGAGTTCCAGAAATAACCTATTTCTGCTTTATTGACTATGTAAAAGCCTTTGACTGTGTGGATCACCACAAACTGGAAAATTCTTAAAGAGATGGCAATCCCAGACCACCTGACCTGCCTCTTGAGAAATCTGTATGCAGGTCAGGAAGCAACAGTTAGAACTGGACATGGAACAACAGTCTGGTTCCAAATCAGGAAAGGAGTATGTCAAGGCTGCATCACCTGCTTATTTAACTTATATGAGGAGTATATCATGTGAAATACCAGGCTGGATGAAGCACAAACTGTGATCAAGATTGCCAGGAGAAATATCAATAACCTCAGATATGCAGATGGCATCACCCTTATGGCAGAAAGTGAAGAGGAATTAAAAAGCCTTTTGATGAAAGTGAAAGAGGAGAGTGAAAAAGTTGGCTTAAAGCTCAACATGCAGAAAACTAAGACCATGGCATCTGGTCCCATCACTTCATGGCAAATAGATGGGGAAATAGTGGAAACAGTGACCAACTTTATTTGGCAGGGGGGTCAGTGGGGTGGGGGGGGGGCTCCAAAATCACTGCTGATGGTGGCTCTAGCCATGAAATTAAAGAACACTTTCTCCTTGGAAGAAAAGTTATGACCAACCTAGACAGCATATCCAAAAGCAGAGACATTACTTTGTCAACAAAAGTCCATCCATTCTAAGCTTTGGTTTTTCCAGTAGTCAAGTATGGATGTGAGAGTCGGACTATAAAGAAAGCTGAGCACTGAGGAATTGATGCTTTTGAACTGTAGTGTTTGGAGGAGACTCGAGAGTCCCTTGGACTGCAAGGAGGTCCAACTAGTCCATCCTAAAGGAAATCAGTCCTGAGTATTCATTGGAAGGACTGATGTTGAAGCTGAAACTCCAATACTTTGGCCACCTGATGCAAAGAACTGACTCATTGGAAAAGACCCTGATGCTAGGGAAAATGGAAGGCGGGAGGAGAAGGGGATGACAGAGGATGAGATGGTTGGATGGCATCACCGACTCAATGGACATGAGTTTGAGTAAACTCTGGGAGTTGGTGATGGACAGGGAGGTCTGGTGTGCTCCACTCCATGGGGTCACAAAGAGTTGGACACAATTGAGCGGCTGAACTGACCTTAACTGAATCTAAACTGAGTTGAACCAAATGTAAAGTTTATTTGCATTTTGTTTTACATCTCAATACATCTCAAAAAGAGAGTCAAATTAATTATGGTCAAAAGTATAATGTCAAAAATTTATAAATGCTTAATGTTCATATGTCTGCCTTCAGTTTTCATTGTAAAGTTCCTTGACTATAAGAAAGAAGATTTAGTTCACACCATTGATAGAAATTAGCTCTTAAGACTGAGATGGCTTCTTCTAGGAATTTCTTCTGTGATTATATGAATGGAATGAGTTGTATATATATGAATTATATGAGTGTTGGATCACTCATCATGTCAATTTTTTAAAACTGCACAAGCCAATTATTATAATTATGATAATAGACAGGTAGACAGGTAATGCAAATGCCCAATGTTTTTGAGGCTGATAGGTTAAGCCTATGAAGTTTATCCAGCATTAAAGAACAAAAAGCCTACACAAGATATAGTATGGTGCCAAACTGGAAGGTTAAAAAAGGAACAGAGCATTTATGAATTGCTCTTTCTAGCAACAGCCATAGTGAATTTTCTCCCACTTTCTCCTTGGCTTTGTGCTGTATTCTCAGTTCTGAGTCTGGGTAAGAACATGAGGGAGGAAAACTAAGGGAAAGACTGTGAAGCCAAGGCTTCCCACCCCTATGTTATGGCGCTCCCACCCAGTGCTATGGCCCCCGAAGAGTTTAAGAGGCTCAGTTTCCAGGATTCAGGTTCCATATGTTCCAACTCTTCTGAGTCCTAGTACCCTGGGACCTGTGCTATTAAGGCACTCATCCTTCCTGATTCAGGCTTTTGGTTTGGGATCACCCCTGTACCAGCTCTGTGACCCAAAGTGAGTTAGCAAACCTCTCTGTGCTTCCATTTCTAAAATGTATGAAGTAGGCAAAGTAGTACCTACCTCATGATGTTGGGAGAACTTGAGATAATTCAGGTAAAGTACCCTTCATGATGCTTAGAATTGAGTAATATATGCATATTGCAATGTTTGCTAATATGTGAAAGTATAAAGAATCAAAGGTACCCTCAACATTTGATGCATGTTCTTTCAGATTTTTTTCTAGGACTTATACTTGCATAAAATATGAACCTCTTGTAACAGTGAACTCTCCTTCTTTAGGGATTTTCATGAGACTTGAGTTAAAAAACCATTGAGGAATAGTTAGATATTATTCAAGTTTTTCAACAGTGAAGATGAAATCTCATCAAGCAAGTTATTTAAGCTCTTCGTACTTCCATTTCCTATACAAAGAGAAATACAGTGGTACCTACCTCATAGATTGTTGATTAAATGAAGTAAAACATGAAAAAGTGCTAGAATAGTGCTATATAAGCCTCCTATAATCATCTAATAGTCTTGTTATTATCATTTGTTTAAACTTGGTCATTTTTTTTCCCAAATAAGTCTCACATATTTTCTTTCTTTTTTCAGTTAATATTATTCCTAGGTAAATGTTATTTTCACCACAATGTGAATGATATTTCCCATACCCCAGTCTATGACTGATAAATTGGAGAGAAATAGCTGACAGCCTATGGCTAGTAGCTCATAGTCTAGCATCTCCTGGGAAAGACAGATCTTGTAAACAGATTTAATTAACATAACACCTTAATTGAAAAATAAGGGCAAGCATGGTTTCTGTGAATGGCAGAGAAGGCTGTCAGCCACACCTGCAGCTGGTGTCTGGGCAAGTTTCTTGGAAGTGGTCATAGGGGGCTGGGTCCTCAAGGAAAAGCATTTTGCACCTGTTGTTGGTACTGTGCTCCCATCACTGCCTAACTCCTGCTCAGCTGAGGTGCCAAGGTGGTGGGTTCTACCACTGATGCCAGGAGTCAGTTCAGTTCAGTCGCTCAGTCATGTCCAACTCTTTGCGACCCCATGAATAGCAGCATGCCAGGCCTCCCTGTCCATCACCAACCCCTGGAGTCCACCCAAATCCGTGTCCATTGAGTCAGTGATGCCATCCAGCTATCTCATCCTCTGTCATCCCCTTCTCCTCCTACCCTTGATCTTTCCCAGCATCAGGGTCTTTTCCAATGAGTCAGCTCTTTGCATCAGGTGGCCAAAGTATTGGAGTTTCAGCTTCAACATCAGTCCTTCCAATGAACACCCAGGACTGATCTCCTTTAGGATGGCCAGGAGTCAAAGTGGAGGCAAAAGAAGAGAATAGGTTAGAGAGTCTGTTGCAGCCATCTCTATCTGCCGGGGACTAGACAGATAATCTAGTCTATCTAGAGAATCTGTCCCTTCGCTTTTCACTCCTGTTGCTCCTAAATTCCACAGAGACCCACCCTATCCTAACCCACCTAACTTTGCAGCTAACACAGAGCTTTCCTTTGGGGTGTAGCACTATTTTAGCATAGTGGACATATTCTAACCTAGTAATCTTTCTCTATAGGAAAGTGGTTTCTCTGAAGAAAGGATACCTAATTTCATATTGTATTAAAGATTCTAGTTTCTCATTTCAGGGTGAGGATGCTCTCCTGTATTTATGTAGTGAGATCAAGCAATTTCTTTTGAAGAAGATTTCATTCTGATGACATGAATCAGGTAATGGAAAATCTGCACCATCTTCTGGCCAAGAGTGTAAGTAGCTTTCTTGAAACTTTCTTTTAAAAACAGTGTTTACTGGAATATATTTGATGTACAATATTATGTAAGTTACAGGTGTACAGTATACACAATTTTAAAGTTTATACTCCATTTATGGTTCTTTAACATTAAACAGGTTTTTTTCTTCTTTTTTAGTTGCTAAATCTAAAGCTTTGTGAACTTCAACATGTATTCAGTGATAACTCACCTGTGGAATTAGGTGAAAAGTCAGATTCTGATTTTTAAGTGTGCACCTGCCTTCACCAGGATCCTCATATAAACTGTTCATAGACAACACTCTTGATAAACAGTAAAAATAATGGGATGAATGCCAAAATGTAAATTAATAATGGGTTTTTAAAAATCTTTTTATGATTTAAAAAAAAAACAAAACGCTTTTTTTTGGAATGGCGTCGTGGTCCAGTGGTTATGATTTAGTGGTTACTTTGCTCTGGGACAGGATTTGTCGCCTGGTGGGGGAATCAAGATCCCACAAGTCGCATGGCTTGGCAAAACAAACAAACAAAAAGCCCCACACTTTTTCGTTGAAATGTTTAAGTTTGGAAAGTACAGCAGTATTATAGATGAAAATTAAAATCACATGTAACATCAGATAAAAGTATCAGTTCTTAATTTAATTTATCTGCCTTTTTCTGCATTTTGTGTCTCCAACAAAAACTCCTGTGAAAATATGGTTTGAACTAACTGCATCATTTTCTGCTGGTGACTATGTGCCATGTAATGTTAACTGCTTCTACTTGAGTATTGGAAGACCTTTAGGCTGATTTCACCATTAGAAATCATAGTATGGTATTTGTATGACCATCCATTTACAATAATCTCTGTGTATAACAAAAGAGTCCAAAATGCAGGAGTTGGATTCAATCTCAAAAACGACAGAATGATCTCTGTTCGTTTCCAAGGCAAACCATTCAATATCACAGTGATCCAGCCTATGTCCCAACCAGTAACACTGAAGAAGCTGAAGTTGAACGGTTCTATGAAGATCTACAAGACGTTTTAGACATACGGATGGCTAACAAACACATGAAAAGATGCTCAACATCACTCATTGTCAGAGAAATGCAAATCAAAACCACAATGAGGTACCATTTCACATCAGTCATAATGGCAGTGATCCAAAAGTCTACAAGCAATAAATGCTGGAGAGGGTGTAGAGAAAAGGGAACCCTCTTACACTGTTGGTGGGAATGCAAACTAGTACAGCCACTATGGAGAACAGTGTGGAGATTCCTTAAAAAATTGCAAATAGAACTGCCTTATGACCCAGCAGTCCCACTGCTGGGCATACACACTGAGGAAACCAGGATTGAAAGAGACACGTGTAGCCCAATGTTCATTGCAGCACTGTTTATAATAGCCAGGACATGGAAACAACCTAGATGTCCATCAGCAGATGAATAGATAAGAAAGCTGTGGTACATATACGCAATGGAGTATTACTCAGCCATTAAAAATAATACATTTGAATCAGTTCTAATGAGGTGGATGAAACTGGAGCCTATTATACAGAGTGAAGTAAGCCAGAAAGAAAAACACCAATACAGTATACTAACACATATATACGGAATTTAGAAAGATGGTAATGATAACCCTGTATGCAAGACAGCCAAAGAGACACAGATGTTTAGAACGGACTTTCGGACTCTGTGGGAGAGGGAGAGGGTGGGATGATTTGGGAGAATGGCATTGAAACATGTATACTATCATGTAAGAAACGAATCACCAGTCTATGTTCGATACAGGATACAGGATGCTTGGGGCTGGTGCACAGGGATGATCCAGAGAGATGATATGGGGCGGGAGGTGGGAGGAAGGGGTTCAGGATTGAGAATTCATGTACACCCATGGTGAGGTCATGTCAATGTATGGCAAAACCAATACAATATTGTAAAGCAAAATAAAGTAAAAAGAAAAAAAAAGACCTTTTAGAAATAACACCCAAAAAAGATGTCCTTTTCATTATAGGGGACTGGAATGCAAAAGTAGGAAGTCAGGAAACACCTGGAGTAACAAGCAAATTTGGCCTTGGAGTACAGAATGAAGCGGGGCAAAAGCTAATAGAGTTTTGTCAAGAGAACGCACTGGTCATAGCAAACACCCTCTTCCAACAACACAAGAGAAGACGCTACACGTGGACATCACTAGATGGCTGACACTGAAATAAGATTAATTATATTCTTTGCAGCCAAAGATGGAGCTTTATACAGTCAGCAAAAACAACACTGGGAGCTGACTGTGGCTCAGATCATGAACTCCTTCTTGCCAAATTCAGACTGAAACTGAAGAAAGTAGGAAAACCATTAGACCATTCAGGTATGACCTAAATGAAATCCCTTATGATTATACAGTGGAAATGAGAAATAGATTTAAGGGACTAGATCCAATAGACAGAATGCCTGATGAACTATGGATGGAGGTTCGTGACATTGTACAGGAGACAGGAATCAAGACCATCCCCGTGGAAAAGAAATGCCAAAAAAGCAAAATGGCTCTCTGAGGAAGCCTTACAAATAGCTGTGAAAACAAGAGAAGCAAAGAGCAAAGGAGAAAAGGAAAGATATTCCCATGTAAATGCAGAGTTCCAAAGAATAGCAAGGAGAGATAAGAAAGCCTTCCTCAGTAATCAATGCAAAGAAAATAGAGGAAAACAACAGAATGGGAAAGACTAAAGATCTCTTCAAGAAAATGAGAGATACAAAGGGAATATTTCATGCAAAGATGGGCTCGATAAAGGACAGAAATGGTATGGACCTAACAGAAGCAGAAGATATTAAGAAGAGGTGGCAAGAATACACAGAAGAACTGTACAAAAAAGATCTTCACGACCAAGATAATCATGATGGTGTGATCACTCACCTAGAGCCAGACATCCTAGAATGTAAAGTCAAGTGGGCCTTAGAAAGCATCACTACAAACAAAGCTAGTGGAGGTGATGGAATTCCAGTAGAGCTATTTCAAATCCTGAAAGATGATGCTGTGAAAGTGCTGCACTCAATATGCCAGCAAATTTGGAAAACTCAGCAGTGGCCACAGGACTGGAAAAGGTCAGTTTTCATTCCAGTCCCTAAGAAAGGCAATGCCAAAGAATGTTCAAACTACCACACAATTGCACTCATCTCACAGGCTAGTAAAGTAATGCTCAAAATTTTCCAAGCCAGGCTCCAGCAATACGTGAACCATGAACTTCCTGATGTTCAAGCTGGTTTTAGAAAAGGCAGAGGAACCAGAGATCAAATTGCCAACATCTGCTGGATCATGGAAAAAGCAAGAGAGTTCCAGAAAAACATCTATTTCTGCTTTCTTGACTATGCCAAAGCCTTTGACTATATGGATCACAATAAACTGTGGAAAATTCTGAAAGAGATGGGAATACCAGACCACCTGACCTGTCTCTTCAGAAATCTGTAATGCAGGTCAAGAAGCAACAGTTAGAAGTGGACATGGAACAACAGACCTGTTCCAAATAGGCAAAGGAGTACGTCAAGGCTGTATATTGTCACCCTGCTTATTTAACTTATATGCAGAGTACATCATGAAAAATGCTGGGCTGGAAGAAGCACAAGCTGGAATCAAGATTACCGGGAGAAATATCAATAACCTCAGATACACAGATGACACCACCCTTATGGCAAAAAGTGAAGAAGAACTAAAGAGCCACTTGATGAAAGTGAAAGAGGAGAGTGAAAAGTTGGCTTAAAGCTCAACATTCAGAAAACTAAGATCATGGCATCTGGTCCCATCACTTCATGGAGAATAGATGGGGAAACAGTGGAAATAGTGTCAGACTTTATTTTTGTGGGCTCCGAAATCACTGCAGATGGTGATTGCAGCCATGAAATTAAAAGACGCTTACTCCTTGGAAGAAAAGTTATGACCAACCTAGATAGCATATTGAAAAGCAGAGACATTACTTTGCCAACAAAGGTCCATCTAGTCAAGGCTATGATTTTTCCAGTTATCATGTATGGATGTAAGAGTTGGATGGTGAAGAAAGCTGAGCACCAAGGAATTGATGCTTTTGAACTGTGGTGTTGGAGAAGACTCTTGAGAGTCCCTTGGACTGCAAGCAGATCAAGCGGTCCATCCTAAAGGAAATCAGACCTGAATATTCATTGGAAGGATTGATGCTAAAGCTGAAACTCCAATACTTTGGCCACCTGATGTGAAAAGCCGACTCATTGGAAAATACCCTGATGCTAGGAAGGATATAGGGCAGGAGAAGGGGATGACAGAGAATGAGACGGTTGTATGGCATCGCTGACTTGATGGACGTGAATTTTAGTAATGGAGTTGGTGTTGGTGATGAACAGGGAAGGCTGGCGTGCTGCAGTCCATGTAATCACAAAGAGTCGGACGTGACTGAGTGACTGAACTAGAACTACTCTGCATCTCATTGGATGGTAACTTGTCTTTGGTCACATTTTTTTAAATTATTTCGTTTTGAGTCCAGCCATTAAATACAGGTTATTTACCATAGAAGGGAACTATTTTCCTAGAATGTGAAGCCATTGAGTAAGTATCAAAAAGACTTTTTCCACCCTTTCCAAGATTTTAAATAAGTTTCTTTTCATCTTGAGTGTGGAACATAAATATATGATATCGGCCCTTATAACCATGTCATTCCATTGGAATGTCTGAGCCCAGAACAAGGTAAGATGAACAAGAACAGCCTGCCTCTCTACTGTGTCACTGCTCTAGAACTAACTCCACAAATAAACTGCTGAGACTGGCCAAGGGCCTGACACTGTTTCTGTATTGGCCTTTAGAAAGGAGCTGTGGTCCCCTCTAGAAAACCAGTGTCTAAGGTTACCATGATCTGAATTCCAGGCTAACCAGGACATTGGGTCAAGGTTCCACTGATTAAGACATCTGTCAAGTACCTGACAGCTTCCAAGCAGCATAAATCTGGCTGCCTGGAGACAGGTATTAGGCTCAGGCCTGGGAGGGACTCACAGGTATTTCAACTTCCCTCACTGACTTCATGGAGCATGCAATCTGCTTTAAGATGACAAGACACACTTGCTAATAGTAAACAGTAAGATCTGACAATTACAGCTCATTTCACCAATATTTTTAGGGTGCCCACTGTGTGCAGTTGCTGGGCTCAAAGTACAGAAATCACAGTGACAGAGTTCAGACAGCCACTCCGTGTACTAGGGGAAACAGAGCGATTAGCAGGAAGTCCAGAATACTACAGGGATATCAACAAAGTGCAGCCGAGCTCCTTAGTCAAGGGAGGATGCTAGAGAACGAGGAGTCTAATTGAAAACGCAAAGATTAGTGGATGCTAGCCAGAAAAGGAAGAGGAGTATGAGGTGAAGAGAAAAGGGAGTGTGGCAGTTAGAGAGACCAGTGTTGCCAAGGCTGAAGGATTTGAGAGCCAGCATTTGGAGACCTTCATTCAATTTGATAGAACTGCCATTTAGAGTTTGAGAGAGACCCTGAGATCAAAAGGTAGATTTGGAAAAGATGAGGCTGAAAATACATGGGAACCAGATCATAAAGGACCCTAGATCTGTGATGTCTTTGTTCTAAAGGCAATGAAAAGCTTTTGATTCATGATTGAGAAACTCATTTATCTAACCTTCATTTGACACAGATTTGTCAGGTGTTTATTCCTTTCCAAGCACTGTGTTTGGGGCTGAGGTCATACACTGTGGTAGGCAAGTTAGGCACAGGACTTACAGGTTAGCAGACAAGAGAGACAAGTCATTTTGGCCCAGACTGATGCATGCAACAACTCGGAAGTTACAGAGTATGATGGAGACACATAGGTGGGACCATCAGCCTAGACTGTGGGTGAGGAGGAGTCAAGGAAGGCTTTGTGAGGAATGTGTAAGCTATCTGAAGGATGACTAGGCATTAGCTGGCAAAGAGGAGCTGAGGAAGTGTGCACAAAGACTCAAGATGAGGGAGAACACTCACTTGGAGCATTAGAAGAACTCAGGTGTTCCTGAAGTAGAAGAAAGGAGGGATTGTGAGATGAGACCAGAGAGAAAGCCACGATATAACAAGTTTGGATTGAAGGAAATAGGAATATAGGAAGCAATTCTCAGATTTACATCTTAGAAAAACACTCCAGGTTTTGGGGGTACTAATGACATTTATTCAGTAAACATTTGTGGACTATCAATTCTGGGTCCTAGGCGCCAGAGTTCATGGTTTGATGGAGGAGACAGACCGGCTGACAGCAGTAGTGGAATAATTGAATAATGGAAGTCTGAATTATGCTACAGACTGACTTAACAAAAGGGAGTCAGAGAAACCTCCAGAGGGAGTGGCTTTTGAGCTAAGCCATAAAGGTGCATAAGGGGTTTCCCAGGTGGCACTTGGTAAAGAACCCATTTGTCAATGCAGGAGACACGGGTTCGATCCCTGGGTTGGGATGGTCCCCTGGAGAAAGGCATGGCAACCCACTCCAGTATTCTTGGCTGGAGAATCTCATGGTCAGAGGAGCCTGGTGGGCTACACTCCACGGGGTTGCCAAGAGTCAGGCATGACTAAAGTTACTTAGCACACACACACATAAGGATGCAATCACCTTAGCTGGTGGCTCAAGGGTAAACAATATCTTCCTGCAATGCAGGAGGCATGGGTTCAATCCCTGGGTTGGGAAGATCCCCTGGAGGAGGGCATGGCAACTCACTCCGGTGTTCTTGCCTGGAGAAGTCCATGGACAGAGGAGACAGGCAGTCTATAGCCCATAAAGTCACAAAGAGTCAGACACAACTGAAGTGACTGAATAAACACACACACATGCATAAGGATGCATTAGAGTTTGCCCAGGTATTCCAGTTAGAACAGCAGGCATAAAGATGTGGAGTGTGAAAGAGCATGGCCTACTCTTTCAGAGTCATTTTAGGAGGTCTTGGGTTTTAGTTGCACAGGGCAAGTGACTGGAGAGGAGATTTAAGAAGAGGGTTGGTAGACACATTCTTACTTGTACATTGATTAAGGATTTGAACTTGAGCCTATAACTTGAGGGAGAATCACCGACTCCTTGAAGAATCTGCGGAGAAGGCAATGGCAACCCACTCCAGTACTCTTACCTGGAAAATCCCATGGATGGAGGAGCCTGGTAGGCTGCAGTCCATGGGGTCGCTAAGAGTCGGGCATGACTGAACGACTTTGGTTTCACTTTTCGCTTTCTTGCATTGGAGAAGGAAATGACAAACCACTCCAGTGTTCTTGCCTGGAGAATCCCAGGGACGGGGGAGCCTGGTGGGCTGCCATCTATGTGGTTGCACAGAGTCAGACACGACTGAAGCGACTTAGCAGCAGCAGCAGCAGCATGATGCTGTAAGGGCCATTCCATCACGGGATCATCAAGGATAAAGAAAAGGAAAGGCATCAGGAGTGGGCATGGGCCAGGACGTGATGACAAATGGTTATGGAGAAGGGTCAAAATGGTGGTGCTGCCATTCCCAATCTGTTCTTCCCATCATAAATGGTGGTGCTGCCATTCCCAATCTGTTCTTCCCATCATTCTTAGTAATAAAATCCTCATCTTTTAGCTGGACACATCACCACACAGAAGAGAGACTCCATCTCCCAGCCTCCCTCACAGCTTAACATGGCCATGTGAAGTGATATATATGCATGCAAACACTAGCTCCTGCATTTAAAGAAGAAGGAAAGTGCATTTCTCCCTACCCACTGGCTGGGATGTGGTAGTAATGAATCTTGATCATGAAGATTAGGTCAACAGTTTAGGGATCATAGAATAACAAGTCAGATAGAGCTTAGACCCTCAACATTGTAAAGCCATTGATTCTGCTTTTGACCATTTATTCCCCATTTGATATGTGAACAAGAAATAATTCTTTAGCTTGTTTATGTCACTGCATGTTTGGGATCTCTGTTGCAGGAGGAACTGGAAAAATGCACTCAGCATCCCATGGCAGTCTCAACAGCCTAGAGTTGAGGTTATACCAAGTGGGAGAAAATATTTGCAAATGATGTGACCAACAAGGGCTTCATTTCCAAAATATACAAACAGTTTATACAAGTCAGCAACAAAAATCCCCAGATCCCTTTCAAAAAATGGGCAGAAGACCTAAATAGACATTTCTCCACAAAAGACATACAGGTGGCCAATAGGTACATGAACAAATGCTCATCATCACTAATCACTGGAGAAATGTAAATCAAAATTACAATGCAGTACTACCTCACACCAGTCAGAATGATCATCTTCAAAAAAAATCTATAGATAATAAATGCTGGAGAGAGTACGGAGAAAGGGGAACTCTCCTATACTGTTGGTGGGAATATAACTTGGTACAGCCTCTATGGAGAACAGTATAGAGCAGGAAGTTCTTCAAAAAACTAAAAATAGAGTTGGCATGCATGCGTGCTAAGTCACTCCAGTCATCTCCAACCCTGTACAACCCTGTGTACTGTAGCCCACCAGGCTCCTCTGTCCATGGGATTCTTGAGGCAAGAATACTGGAGTGCATTGCCAAGCCCTCCTCCAGGGGACTGTAGTGACCCAGGGATTGAACCTGCATCTCTTACGTCTCTGGCATTGGCAGACATGTTCTTTACCACTAGCACCACCTGAGAGTGGGAATATTATCTAGCAATTCCACTCCTGGGAGTATATCCAGACAAAACTATAATTTGAAAAGATACATCCGCCTCTTGTTCATAGTAGCATTATTTACAAAAGATATGGAAACAATGACAGATGAATGGATAAAGAAAATGTGGTATATATATAAAATGACAGAAATGGTATGGACCTAACAGAAGCAAAAGATATTAAGAAGAGATGGCAAGAATACACAGAAGAACTGTACAAAAAAGATCTTCACAACCAAGATAATCATGATGGTGTGATCACTTATCTAGAGCCAGACATCCTGGAATGTGAAGTCAAGTGGGCCTTAGAAAGCATCACTACAAACAAAGCTAGTGGAGGTGATAGAATCCCAGTTGAGCTGTTTCAAATCCTGAAAGATGATGCTGTGAAAGTGCTGCACTCAATATGCCAGCACATTTGGAAAACTCAGCAGTGGCCACAGGACTGGAAAAGGTCAGTTTTCATTCCAATCACAAAGAAAGGCAATGCCAAAGAATGCTCAAACTACCACACAATTGCACTCATCTCACAGGCTAGTAAAGTAATGCTCAAAATTCTCCAAGCCAGGCTTCAGCAATACGTGAACTGTGAACTCCCTGATGTTCAAGTTGGTTTTAGAAAAGGCAGAGGAACCAGAGATCAAATTGCCAACATCCGCTGGATCATGGAAAAAACAGGAGAGTTCCAAAAAAACATCTATTTCTTCTTTATTGACTATGCCAAAGCCTTTGACTGTGTGGATAACAATCAACTGTGGACAATTCTGAGAGAGATGGGAATACCAGACCACCTGACCTGCCTCTTGAGAAATCTGTATGCAGGTCAGGAAGCAACAGTTAGAACTGGACATGGAACAACAGAGTGGTTCCAAATAGGAAAAGGAGTACATCAAGGCTGTATATTGTCACCCTGCTTATTTAATTTATATGCAGAGTACATCATGAGAAACGGTGAGCTGGAAGAAGCACAAGCTGAAATCAAGATTGTTGGGAGAAATGTCAATAACCTCAGATATGCAGATGACACCACCCTTATGGCAGAAAGTGAAGAGGAAATAAAAAGCCTCTTGATGAAAGTAAAAGAGAGTGAAAAAGTTGGCTTAAAGCTCAAATTTCAGAAAATGAAGATCATGGCATCCGGTCCCATCACTCCATGGGAAATAGATGGAGAAACAGCAGAAACAGTGTCAGACTTTATTTTTGGGGCTCCAAAATCACTGCAGATGGTGACTGCAGCCATGAAATTAAAAGACACTTACTCCTTGGAAGAAAAGTTATTACCAACCTAGATAGCATATTCAAAAGCAGAGACATTACTTTGCCAACTAAGGTCCATCTAGTCAAGGCTATGGTTTTTCCAGTAGTCATGTATGGATGTGAGAGTTGGACTGTGAAGAGGGCTGAGCACTGAAGAACTGATGCTTTTGAACTGTGGTGTTGGAGAAGACTCTTGAGAGTCCCTTGGACTGCAAGGAGATCCAACCAGTCCATTCTGAAGGAGATCAGCCCTGGGATTTCTTTGGAAGGAGTGATGCTGAAGCTGAAACTCCAGTACTTTGGCCACCTCATGCAAAGAGCTGACTCATTGGAAAAGACTCTGATGCTGGGAGGGATTGGGGGCAAGAGGAGAGGGGGACGACCGAGGATGAGATGGCTGGATGGCGTCACTGACTCGATGGAAGCGAGTCTGAGTGAACTCTGGGAGTTGGTGATAGACAGGGAGGCCTGGCGTGCTGCGATTCATGGGGTCGCAGAGAGTCGGACATGACTGAGTGACTGAACTGAACTGAACTGAACACTGCTCAGCCATAAGAATGAAATAATGTCATTTGTAGCAACATGGGTGGAACTAGAGATTACCATACTAAGCAAAGAATGTCAGAAAGAGAAAGACATATTGTGTCACTTATATGTGGAATCTAAAACATGACACAAATGATCTTATCTACAAAACAGAAACACAATGCCACATGGTATCACTTACATGTGGAATCTAAAATATGACACAATGAACTTATCTAAAAAACAGAAATAGGCTCACATAGAGAACAGATATGTGGTTGCAAGGGAGTAGGGGAGGAAAACACTGGGAGTTTGGGATTAGCAGATGCAATTATTTGTAGGATGGATAAACAACAAGGTCCTATGTGTCGAACAGGGAACTGCAGATCCAGAGCAGACAGGCCATCTTCTCCTTGTGTCTTCACATCAGCTTCCTCTGTGCATGTCTATGTCTGTGTCCAAATGTTTGCTTTATAAGGACGCCAGTCATATTGGATTGGGGCCCACCCTAAGTACCTTATTTTAACTGGACTACCTTTGTAAAGAACCTATTTTCAAAAAGGTCACATTGCAAGGTACTAGTTGTTAGGACTTCAGTGTCTCTTTTTGGGGAAGAGGGGACACAATTCATCATATAACACATAATTTTGTTCCTCTCTTCTAGAGATGCTCTTCCCTCTAGCTCTCACTATTCCTCAAAGTTAATGCCTACCATTTCTTAAAACTGCACCTCAGTGTAACCTCCTCTGGGAAGCCTCCGTAACCTCTGCCCCTAGGACCACCACAGATACTCACAAATCTGGAGGGATGACCAGTAGCTCTCATAAGCTCCACATCAGTGGCACTCAAAATGTGGCTAGAAACTTTACCGTAATTTGACACTGTGCAATCAGTAGGCTTCTACTGTGTTTGTGTTTAATTTCATTTTCCTATGTATTCATGTTTATGGATGGTGTGGGCTGAATTGTTCAGTCACTCAGTCGTGTCAGACTCTTTACAACCCCATGGACTGCAACATGGCAGAGTTGCCTGTCCTTCATCATCTCCGGAGCTTGCTCAAACTCATGCCCATTGAGTCAGTGATCTCATCCTCTGCCGTCCCCTTTTCCTCCTACCTTGAATCTTTCTAACCATCAGGGTCTTTAAAAAATTATATGTGCTGACGAGACAGCTAAAACAAGTGTAAAACTTAAGACCACAGAGACTTCAGAAGGGACTGCTTGGCCTCTTTCTTGCTTCCCTGTACTTCTCTGTCCAACTGTTTGGAGAAGCAAACTAAGTGGAGTATGAGAGGTGGTCACATCCCAGATCTCAGCACATCCCTGGACACAGCCCAAGGGTGTGTCCCTGGTATCACGTAGGAAAGAATTCAAGAATGAGCCATAGTAAAGCAAAATAAGGTTTATTCAGGGAGATACACACCCCATAGACAGAGGGTGGGCCATCTCAGATGGCAAGAGGTGCCAGGGGGCAAGGGTGCCAGTCCTTTATAGGGTGGGTAAATTCATAGGGTAATGAGCGAGAGGAGCATTCCACTTATTTTAGGAAGGGGCAGGGATTGCCAGGAATTGGGGCCAGTGCCCACTCTTTGACCTTCATGGTCACCCTTGGAACTGCCATGGTGCCTGCGGGTGTGTCATTTACCAGATGACGTATTACAATGAGCGTATACTGTGGCTCAAGTTCTAATGGAAGTTGACTTGTCCACCATTTTGGACCTAGCTGGTTCTAGCCAGTTTGTGTTGTGTCTCCAATGCCTATGTCATTTTTTTTAAAGTCGTGCCCTGCCCCCTTTCTGTCTCATAGTGTCCCAGAACTAGCAATTCTCTGAATGTGCTGTACTCTCTTTTCCTCTGCCTGATCCATAAGCAGTTGCCTCTCCAGCAAAGCTATTCTCCTTGTCACCTGGAAATTAGTTCCATAAAGTAGTCAGCTTCACCTCCTCCAGGAAGCTGTACCTGATACCCGAGGCCTAAGATCATAAGGGTCCTTCCCTTCTCTTTAAGCCTCAGGCTGGAAGCAAGTACTCAGGGTTGGGGCTCAGGGTGGGCGATCCCCAAATCTGTCACAATGGCGTATTGATCATTTTGAATTGGACTTGCCTGAGAAGCAGACAATGCAAGTTAAGAATTTCTGACTGCTCTCTGTCTCCCTGAAAAGCAAGAAATGAATCTCTCCTGAGAAAGGTGCACTCCCTCCATCTGGAGGTAGGAGGAAACACTTATCATCAGAGACAGGGAATTCATAGCTGAGAAGCCTGTGTAAACAAATCTTGTTACTTGTTTGAATTTGCTACCCCAAGCCCAAACTCTGTTCAGGCTTCCCAGGTGACTCATTGGTAAAGAATCTGCCTGACAATTTAGGATATGCCGGAGATGCAGGTTCAGTCCCTGAGCTGGGAAGATCCCCTGGAGAAGGAAATGGCAACTCTTTCCAATATTCTTGCCTGGGAAATCCCATGGACAGAGGAGCCTGCTGGGCTTTAGTCCATGGAGTTGCAAAGAGTTAAACACAACTGACCAACTAAACAACAACATAACAAAACATAACATCACTATTAATAATTAAGCACCCAAAGCCTAAATTTCTTTGTACTATCAATTCCTCACAAATTTATTGTTTCTTTGGCTAAATATTGTGAAAGCTGCCTACTTTGGCCACTTCTTAGTTCTCATTTCCATGAGATTCCATTCATGTGAATTAAAATTTGTTTCCTTTTCTCCTGTGAATATATGTTCTGTCAATTTTATGATTAGCCTAGCTGTAAGAACTCAAGAAGAGAGGAAAGGGAATTTTTCCCCTTCCCTGACATCAGTAACTGAAGGGCCATGGCGAGAGACCTGAAAGATGGATGGTCCCTTATAGATAGCAGGGTACTCGGCTGGAATTTCTTAATACTGTCTGAGATCAGGATAGGCCCCAACCAGGCAAGCTGCTGAGATGGAAGGTGAGAGTCAGTTGGCTCCATCAGAAGCCTGCTAGCCAAGTAGGGTCTGATTAGTGACAAGCTATCAATTTCCTAGAGAAGCAATTTAAACAGTACTTCCTGAAAACAGAAAGTCCACACTCTCATCTGCACTCCCAATCTGATTTCTCTAAATTCCACAAGAAACACACACACATGAAAAATCAGAGGTGTTTGGGGGAGTGCTTAATTTTCTTGAGCAATGACTTTGTGCCTGAACTGTGAGACTATGTGGTCTCTTTGCAGCGCTTCTCTGTCTTTGCCCCTCTCTCCACACCTCCCAGCTTAGCCTTAATTCCATCTCACAGAACCAAAGCTAGAAACTAAAATCAGACTAGCACCTAGTAAAGTGTCACAGTAGAGTCTGTGTACCCTTTGTGTGCCTGAGGAGGCAATTGTAGCGAGGACACTGGTTACCTTTTCCAAACCTGCCACTTGTTTGGGAAACCAGCAGGACTGGCTAGGGTGAATGCTAATGAATGCTGGAACAATCAAGCTGGCCCAGCAGAACACACACCAAATCAGAGGGCACTGGACATCTTGGGCTCGGATGAAACCAATGAGACAATTTTCTAGCAGAAAGGACTGGATTCGATAAAATTGGAGTGAGGTAGGCTTTGCCAGCCATGGTTCCCAGGGACTGGAAAGTGCTGAGTCACCATGGGTTTGGTCTCAGTTTGCAGAGCTGAATCCTCATGCCCATCCCGGAACAGAACTGTGACTTCCTCAAGTCAGCAGATAACACCAGGCCATTCTTCTTGATTTTGTAAGGCAGACCCAGCTTTTAGGCAGTACTATCATATGAGCTTCCCTGGTGGCTCAGGCAGGTTCAATCCCTGAGTTGGGAAGATCACCTGAAGAAGGTAATGGCAAACCCATTCCAGTATTCCTGCCTGGAGAATTCTGTGGACAAAGGAGCCTGGTACCCAGAACCCAGGTATCTAACCCACATCTCCTGCTTTGGCCGGTAGACTCTTTACCACTGAACCACCAGGGAAGGAGTTGGGACCAGGCATGTGAGTCCATGGGGATCTGGTTTAGAAGACAGTCAGAGAGAAAAGATTTCTGGCAGTGCAAGTGACTAAAGGTGGAAACCTTATTGGCTTGAGTCATGCCGGTAGAATCATGCTTATTTGCTCATTCCTGTCTGACTCTTTGCAACATCATGGACTGTAGCCCACCAGGCTCCTCTGTTCATAGGAATTCTCCAGGCAAGAATACTGGAGTGGGTTGTCATGCCCTCCTCCAGGGGACCTTCCCAATCCAGGGATCAAACCAGGTCTCCCGTGTAACCAGCAGATTCTTTACCATCTGAGCTACCAGGGAAGCCCATGAATACTGGAACAGGTAGCCTATCACTTCTCCAGGGGATCTTCCTGACCCAAGGATCAAACCTCGGTCTTCTGCATTGCAGGCGGATTCTTTACCAGTTGAGCTACCAGGAAGTAGAACATCGCCTCCTATTTATGCTTAATGATGCTATTCTTTCTTTATCTTCACATCTCCATTGTATTTATTTTAATTTCTCTTTTAAATTGTTCTAGTAGCTTCACTTCTTCAGGAGTTTAT